>NC_140585.1:346976282-347622949 GCF_964204655.1 Triturus cristatus | reverse complement strand
GGATGTTTGCCATAGACTGCGCTGGAAAACCAATGGCATGTATCTATGTCTATGCTTTACAAAATAGTTAAACCCATGTATCTGAGGAGGAACCATTTCTTTACCATACACAGTGCCTACTGGACTCCACGAAGGCTGTCGAAATTTGGGTCAGGAGGAGTGGTGGTGTGTTCTAAGTGTGGCAGTCCAAATGAAGATGATCTACATATGTTTGTACGCTGCCCAAAGATCCAGTCCTTTTGGGAGGCCGTGAGTAGTTGCCTGTCTATTTTGCTAAAAATGCAGATCAAGGTAAGCGCTTAGCTGATAATATTTGGGAGATTAGATCTGCAATGTATTGCTACAAAGGACGGTGCGAAACTAGCATTTTATGCTATACTTTTGGCTCGCAGAGAGATATGCAAGTTATGGGTATCCTCTGCAGCACCAATGGAGTGTCACTGGCTGCAATCGATGAGATTTATTGCTAAGCTGAATACTTCGGATCAGATGAGAAAGAAAATGATTTCTGGATTCCCTTTCTATCTTGTTGTGGTTGGTGGATGGGGTATTTTGAAAAATGGTCCGATGATTAAGCCTTTTCCTCTGCTTCGGCTTGCTATAGTCTTCCCTGTCTAAGCAGGAGTATATGGGACTCAATAAGTAAATGAGGCATGATAACCCGGGGTCGGATACGTTAGAAAAAGGGTGGAAATAAGGCAAATGAGGACATATAAAAAAAAAATACAAAAAAAATGAAAAAAAGACAAAAAAAGAAAAACAAAAGGAATAATTAAAAACAAGAGGAAATAGCAAAAACCTGGGGGAAAACAACAATAACGATGCCAGGTCTAACAGGGTTGGTGCAGAAAATACGTTTAAACTAGGAATTACTATCACCCAATATTTAGGCGCCAAACTGTAAAGTAGTGTGTATTTTGTTGCATGCAAATGGCCCATATAGTTATTATTAAGCTAATGGAAGCAAATCTATCTACTTTACAAGACTGGAACGCTGTGCCATGATTACATCAAACATTGTATGAATAATAATTTTGGCAAGTAACTAAAAGGCAGTTTTTGTTAGAAGTTGGGTAGCGGAAATTAGAAGTCGAGTGCAATAATTCCAATTAAACCATATATATTAAAGTCCAGTGCGAATTCATGAAATACTCTATGTATGAGGTGCCACCTTTTCACATTTTAAAGGCGTGAAGCTCTGTGGATAGATGGTGCATAAATCTACTGATCTATGGTGCTTGAACTGAAACATTATGCACACGTCTGCAAAGGAATCCTTAACCTCCCAAGCTACCATAAATACAAACAATATTATAGATGCATGGATTCCTGAAGATGTTTTACCCACTTTGCTCCAATAAAGTGAGTTTGTATTTCCCAGCTGCAGTTCTGCAGAATGCCTCGGTCAGTGCTAGCTGCCAGTGCCGCACTTTCTTAAGTGGCCCTCTGGGTGCTACCTTCTGAGCATTATTGGCACCGACCAGAAGCACTCAGACCTACATCTTACTCCTAAAACAAAGCCAAAATTATTGAAAGGGTTGTTTTATGTCCCACGCACAAAGCTGCCTTTCACAATAAATTAGAGCTTTTTGCTTAAAATAGTTAATACATACACAACTGCATTAATGTGTAAAAGTCATGATTTCCTAGTTAATATGGGAACATGTATTGAAAAGTGCCATGCCGCTTGTCCTCACAGCAGACGGAGTAGTTTAAATGTGTACACCTCATAGTGCCATTACCGGCAAATTCCCCCACCCCCTGTCTAAGCATGCACGGATGAATAAATACACAAGACAACATTTGTTCTGGGAAAATATTGCTGCAGGTTTATTCCATACAAGAGTATGCAATATGTGGGTTATCTTACAGGCGATCCAAGGGTGTGCAGCTGTACCAACACCTATGCTGCCCCCGCCTGCCTGGTGAGCCGGCGGCACTGTGGGACACACAGTCCTCTTCCGGATCACATGACACATTGGTCTCTTCTACTCACGCCCTTTCCAGGGTGGAGCGTAGCAGAGCATACCCCCGGTTGGTCAGGCCCCCAACCGCCTGAAGGACTAACGGGGCGCCGTCGCGGTCTTCCAGGAACCTGCCCTGAGGCTCCTGGTCTTTGGCTCTGGTACCCCTATTGTGCCGCGCAGAGGTACCCTTACTAAACCGGTCTGCAGCAGAGGTACCCTTACTGTACTAGTCTGCTTCCAGATCGCCCTGTCACTGCACCACAGCTCTGGAGGCAGCCACCGTCGCCGCCAGAGCCCCCCCACACAAGCTATACTGTTATTTGCAACCAGCTATTTACAGCGCCACCTGCAAGTCCAGCAGGAACAGGTCCATCCCCACAGGAGATAAGTGGACCCCGTCCTTCTCAAAGTATCCCTTGACTCTGGACTGAATCAGCTTGTGCTTGAGGAAACCCAGACCCCTCTCTTATGTGAACTTACGCATGGCACCATTAACCCTCTTACGAGAATGTTCCACTGCCACGCTGAACCTGGCCCCGTGCCAGTTTCTGCGAGGTATGATTTCTGACCACCAGAGTTCGCATTGTCCCATGCGTTTGCTGATTTCCCCCAAATAAGACTTTGTGGTTTGTAGTAGAGCCCTCCTTCCCATGGAAATAAGGTCATTGCCCCCCAGGTGGATCACCAAGATACTGGGGAGGTCGCCCCCTAGGGCCAGTCGTTGCTCTAGTCTGTTAGTGATGCTACTCCATTTCATTCCTGGGAAGCCCATCCATACAAACTGTGTCTGCGCAAACCCCCGCATCCAATTCCAGCGTGCCGCCCACTGAGCCATCCTGGCAACGAATAAATGGCCGATCACCCACACTCGGGAACCTAGTGAACAAACGGACGCCATTTTGTACACACTTGTTTAATATCTATCGAATCACACTTTATCAAATCACTACAAACCACGGCACTCAAATTAATATTTACATGCTGAGCCTTTTAAGGGCTGATGTAACGCTCAAAGCAGCGCGATTGCCAGTGCCCAACCCTCTTTATGCCCTCCGGCTCCATGCCCGCCTTGAATGCCGCTGTAGCCGCCTGATTCTAAATGAGTAGCTGGAATACGTTTTGTCGGGGCAGGCAAGGCCCGAGCGAGCCAGGCAGGTGCCCATAACCCGGTCAATCTGGAATTTAGTTAGGGGACCCAAGTCTGCATGTATCAAGAAGTACCCTTGTGCCGCCGAGCGCACGAGCATGTAATCCCTAACTATGACCTCTGGGCAATACCTAGGGTCTCCTAGCGGTTCCAAAACCACATCCGCCCCACGCCCTGCCTGATCTGTTGTGGACCTCCTGATACGTATCACTAGCTTGTCTTTTAGTTTGACATCCTGGTTGCTCAAGGCGGCACCAGACGCGTCTGTTTTTGACCTGGCTACCAGTTCACCCAATCCTGAAAGCACCAAAGAAGGCTAGGCAGAAGGCAGACGATAATAGCTTGACCTCAAATTGCGAGTGGGTGACCTGGGTTACTACATCTAGCATCCCCTGTAAGGTATGAAAGTCAATGGGGCCCCTGGGGTCCGAACCTCATCCCTGGCCCATCCCTTGAGGGTCGCTCTGATCAAAAAGGACTTGGTTGGGTCCTACCCCCCCCTTCAGCTTGGTGTATTGGCTCACTGCCGCCAGGTGGCCACAGATCCACAAGTCTTTGGCCCATAAAACAAACGCCTGAACCCGCTGGTCCAAAGCAAGCGAGCCTGTGCTCAGAGTCTCTGTAACTCTTAAGAATGTGTCAAGCTGGGCCTTGTACTTCTTCCTGGTCCCCAATGCCAAGGAGCGTTCACCCAACAATCTCAGCAGCTGCTCCAGTGCAGGATGCGCCGTAGGTGTGCTGGGAAGGGTGTCATCTCTGCTCTCGCTCACGGTAAGGCCTCCCAGAAACGGAGCCACTGAAAACGAGAGGGAGCATCAGCTGCCACATTTTTTACACCTTCGATGTGCCTAGCCCTAAACTCGATGTTGCTGCGCAAGCTGTCCCTTACCAATTCTCTCAATAAGCACAGCACCAGGTGGCACCTCGCCGTCTGGCCATTGATTGCCTGCACCACAGCCACGTTGTCGGACCAGAAAATTACCTTCCTGTCCGCCAACACTTTGGACCACAAATGCAGGGCAATTACAATGGGGAACAACTTGAGTACTGTGATGTTCGAGGTTATCTTACGCTGCCACCATTCATTAGCCACTTCTGGGCACACCATTCCTCCCCCATTATGGCACTGAAACCCTCTCTCCCTGAAACGTCTGCGAAGAGGCAAAGTTCGGGGCTGCCTGACCAGGGTGCTCTCCATATGACTGTCCCATTGAAGTCGAGTAGGAACTCAAACCACATTGATAAGTCCTCCTTCAGTCCACTGCCTAGCCTCACTAGGTGATGTTTCTTATTTACCTTGGCAGTGGCTCTAGCTAGCCTTCTGGAAAATACTCTCCGAGCTGGGATGACTCTCTCTCTAAAATTCAGCTTTCCCAGGAGACTCTGGACCGCGCCTAGGGTGGCCTTGTCCTTGCCCAGTAGCGCCTGGATATCCTGCTGCAGATCCTCCACCTTCTTGGCAGGGAGCCTGGACTCGCCCTGGATGGTGTCCAGCTCGATGCCCAAAAACGTGAGAACCTGGGCCGGACCCTCGGTTTTACCCGGTGCAGATGCCCCGCCAGATCTTGGAAACACTGCAATCCCTCACTGAACTCCTGGGTCCCTACACCCCCTATGAACAGGAAGTCATCCAGGTAGTGTGTCACTCCTTCTATGTTGTAAGCCCAGGTGAGCACCCACTGGAGGAACGAGCTGAAAGCCTCTAAGTACGGGCAGGATACTGAGCAGCCCAAGGGCATGCAACGGTCAAAGAACACTTCCCCCTGCTATTTGAACCCCAAGAGGTGCTGGCCGGTGGGGAACTAGTTGTGGCTGCATGATTAGCATCTGCTGGTGGTGTCTCCAGATGGCTGCCCCCTAGACCGGTGGCAGAAATGGCTAATGGTGTGGGTTCTGGCACCAACACTGCGTCGGAAACTGACCCTACCCCCGTTGTAGCCTCAGACCCCACCACCCTGGTGGCTGCGTTCGCGCAACTTGCCTGGCCCCCCCCAAACCTGCAATACCGTGGGTGCCCTCACTGCCGCGGGCGCTACAGCCAGCAATGGAGGTGTTGATGCCATGGCGTCTACCCGCATCTGAAATTGCCCCATCAACATCAGCATATTGTCCATCACCTTACCCATTTTCTCAAAGTTCTCGGCGCCTGCTGCGATGGTGTTCGGTACGGCCGCCGGTACCCCTGAGGGTTCTGGTTCTCGCGGGTTGTTCACTACCCTGCTTTTCGCTGGGGGCATGTCCATAGGAAATTCCTTGTTGGTGGGCTTGCACACACGCTTGGATCGGGCTGGTCCTTGCTCCACGAGCCCCGCCTGTGTCACGTGTGGGATGTCGGCCACCACCCCGGAATCCTCC
Source organism: Triturus cristatus (assembly GCF_964204655.1). NCBI lineage: Eukaryota > Metazoa > Chordata > Amphibia > Caudata > Salamandridae > Triturus > Triturus cristatus. The sequence goes on along the minus strand of NC_140585.1, from coordinate 347,617,480 downwards.
TGCCCTCAGGCGTCGAGGATTCCTTGTGCCAATTCCGATCCTTTAGCCTTAGCCATGGCCATGAAGTTCTCCCATAGTGCTTCCTGCGATGTGATAGGCTGGTACTCCTCTACACAGCTGAGTTGTGAGAACAACGGAGTGGGAGTTCCCTGGCTGTCCATGGCTCTGGGTTGCCACACCGACTGTCTAGACGTGCCTGGGGGGGGGAGAGAGAAACGAGAGAGAGAGAGAACGAGAAAAGAGAGCATGAGCCCCACCCAGTCCCGAGGGTGCCGCCACACTTCTGGGCCGCAGGGGGCCCTGTTTCCCAAACCCCACGTGTGTCCAAACCACTCGTGCCCCGGTACTTACGTCACTTCTAGATTCCTGACACCTAACTCTTGAGCGGTCACGGGAAGGACGGTCGGAGCAGTGGGTAGTCAGAGAACTTGTGGGAGCGAGGCGCCCACGACAACGGAACCAAGGCTGATCGGGTTGCTGCAATTCAAGTTGTAGAATGAAACACTTCACAACAAAACCTTCCCCTTCTAGGGGGTGCTGCCACATTGCTGGGCTGCTGACAGCCCTGAAGTTCCGTCCCCGGCGCATGTCTAACCCACTCGTGTCCCGGTACTTACTTCACTTCTTGATTCCTGACCCTTAAACTCGTGAATGGACGCTGGAAGGAACGACGGATCGGACCGGTGGTGGTCGACGTGGTGTGGGGTGGAAACGCCCACCAAGGGTGATCAGGTTGCTGCAATTCAAATAGTAGAATGAGACACTTCACCATACACCAATACCCTCATTTGCGGTTCCAACTGCCATGCAGGCTCCCCGCAAACGTTTTTGCCCACGCTTCATATGGATACCTCCTCTGTCTACTGCCCTTCTTCTCCCTGCACCCAGTGCAGTGGGCGCTTTGGAGGCGTCGGGTCGCCCCTCTAGTACCAATAATCACCTCACCAATGCCTGCTAGTCCCTAAACCACGAGCCTCCTTAAAGGTCACAAGCGTCTAGTCGTAGATCCCGGGTTGCCCCTTGTCTGACTGCTCCAAACTACAGGAGCCTCCCGATGACCTATCCGTCGGTGGTACCCTGGAAAGAAAAAACATAAACATTAGCAGGACACGAGGAATGGCCCAGCGAGGGCATCTGTCCTGCACTGGTACTTGCCCTCCCCGGTTTTTGCTTGGGGAGATGAAGGTACTGGGGCATACTCTCATTACGGCTGAGGCCTGTGGTGGGGACAAATTTGGAGACATCATTGTATCCATTTCTTTATTTTTTTACATAACACCAACATCAAACATTATAGGGTTCAGCCTAGGCAAAAAATGGTGGGTCTCAAGTGTTTGACATAAAGTTAGGACAAGAGGCGCAGCCTTCTCAGTTCATGAGCATTGTAATGATCTCCACGGGAATCAGTGATGTTGACCGCTGACCATCGTACCCATCTCTTGAACAAAATAGCGCACTGGTGCCCTCTGCGCGAACTGTTCCCCATCCCCTGACTGATTCAAACCAATGTCAGTCTCGGACCACGTCATCCCCTGGCCTCCCGAATGTTGCACCTGCAGTACCCCTCGTGGCCCCCTTTCGAATTCCCTAGTATCCAGAGCTGTTGCACAGGGTTCAGTGCCACCCCCTTCTACCCGGTGTTGCCCTCATGACCCAGCTCTCAGCACAATGGGAGCTTGGGGGGCAGCCGAGCACAGCGAGGTCTGCCCCCTGGGCAGATTGGGAGGGGGAGGGGTGGGAGTGGCCGTAGCGGCCATTTTGGAAGTTTTGGGCTATGTTTGGGGATAGCCCAAATGTAGCCCAATTTCGGCGAAAGTAGCCCAATGGCTATATAGGCCAGTTACGCGCCTCCCCAGCCACCATTTTAGGTTTGGTGGACCTGGTGGCTGGGAGCGCGGACAGTAGCTAAAGATTTAAAAAAAAAAAAAAAAAAAATTGGGGTAAATTGGTGGGCGATCGTACAGGCTTGACGGAGTGCTATGGTAGGAGGGGATTGTCGGGTGCTGGAGGCGTGGCGCCAGTTAAGCGAGGCGGGGAGGATGGATCTCCTCGTATCTGAGGCACCGTTAGCGGTGCGTTTCGGTGAGGCGCGCCTCCGCGGGTGTTGGCGGCCACCGTCGCGGCATGTTCGCCACCGGGAGAGCGAGAGGCGGCACGGTGAGTGGGAGGGGCGGCGCGGCTGGGAGGAGCGCAACCCCGGGGGGTGCAGAGACAGCGGGAGTTAGCGACGGCGGGGACTCGTCTGGGCGGGGGCGGGGGGCGAGCTCCGGGTGCCACCCTACAACGAGCTACATCGTGGGTCGGCCGCCCAGAGGCAGGGGAGCGGCAGCAGGGCGGGGGGGGCGGGAACGCGAGGAAAGTCTTGGCAGGGCCGCTCGGCTTCCACGGGAGCGGCCCTAGATGCACCGGGTGGGCTGGATCGGGTGGGGAGGGGCGGGTACAAGGGGGGCGCGGCCGCACAAGGCATGCTTACGGCGGCGGTTTCACGGGGCAGCGCAGGGCAGAGGAGCGCTGCCCCGGCTTGTGACAGGCTGGGGGAGGGTGCGGAGGGCTGAGGGCAGACGGGGCAGGACGCAGAGGGGGGGACGGCGGGGAGAGGCACGCGGCAAGATTCTACGGTGGAGCGCGCTGCAGACGGGGCCACTCGCTTAGCAGGGGCACGGGCCCCGGAGGGGAGCGGAGTCAGAGCGGACGGGGGAGGCGCACGGGGGAGGGTGGGGGGAGGGCACGGCATGGGGAGATTGGAACGGGAGCCGGCGGGCACGGGGTTTCCCGCCAACGTCGGTGGGGGGTCAGGCGGACGGCGGGGAGGAGGGGAGTGCAGCGGGGGGGACTCCCCGGTGCTGTTTGAATCGGACGGAAGGGTTGGGGGGGCGACCGGGACAGGGGGTGCGGGGGAAAGACCGGGGGACGAGGGGACGGGGGGTTCAGGGTGGGGCGGTGTGGGGAGCGGTGTGTAGAAGAAGGGGCAGAAGTCCGGGGGTTGGGCGGGGGACGATGGGGGGGCGGGGGCGAGCGGACAGGGAGTGGGGGGGTCGGGTAGGTGGGAGTGGAGCGACGGGGAGGACGGGGACGGAGACGAGGGGGAGGTGGTGGATTTGAGCGCGGTGGGTCGGGCGCGGGTAGCAAACACGTTGGGGGCGGGTAAGCGAGGATGGGATGGGAGTCGGAAAGGTGGTAGGCCCAGCACACCAGACCATTCCATTTCTTTTCAGGCAGTGGACCGACAGTTTGACCGTCGCGGGGTGCCGGACTTGGTAGGGCTGGGAGCGGCTCGACGGCACCAAGGAGAAGGGAGGGTGGAGCCTTGGGCGGCGTATCCTGTACCGGCGAGGGATCCCGGCGCGGCTGGCATAAGTAGGCCCGGTACGGGCTCGCCAGCCCCAACACCCACGGGGTCACAGCGCCCCGGGGGGCATCGGCAGAGGAGCACCGCAGCGGAGAATGTTTGTTTACCACTCAAGCAGATGGCGCCACCAGCGGGGAGCACTGGGGGTGCGGGGCAGGAGGAATTGGATTATGAGGAAGAGAGCATGGAAGAAGAGGAGTCGCATGAGGTTGACAAGGGGCACGGGGGGCCGAGTAATGTTGTGGCTAGTTTCTTGCAGGTGTCACGACGCCAGGCGCGGCCCACGGGTCGGACATCGAGGTGGGAAAACTGCTCAGCCCCCAGGACAGGACGCCGGGAGGAGCGGCAGACAGAGACACTGGCGCCAGGTAATAAACATTTACTCGGGTGCCCAGTGATGGTTCACAGAGGGGTGGGGGGGCTGTTGAGGAGGGGGGGGTCGGGGGGAGGTAGCCCAAGGAAGCGTACATAGTGGATGTGGCAGTGGGCGCGGGCACAGGAGAGGGGGACGAAGGTAAGACCACTGAGAGTGTGACGGACAAGAAAGAGGACAAGGAAGAGGCAGACGACGCAAAGACAGGGGAGGAGGAGGCTAAAATTGGCTAAATTAGAAAGTATGGAATTGAAGATCAAACGGTTACCGTATAGGGGGGTAACGAAGCCCTTGGGGGCGCAGTTGATGTTGGCAACAAAAGAGAGGATTTGGAAAGGGGAATATGTGGAAATGCTCAAACTCCCGCTCAGGGAGGTCAGGGCAAATGAGGGCTCCAAGGAGGAGGAATTCGAGTTGGCAAAGAGGCCTAAGGTACCTTTGACAATAGAGAACTGGACAGCGGCTTTTCTCATTTACGCCAGGGGGTACTGTGGGAAGTTTCCGGAGAGGTCAGTGGCCATGTTTAAATACACGGACGTCATTCGGAAAGCGCAAATTACAGGGGGGGGATATGCCTGGGCTCAGTATGATGAGGAATTCCGGGCGCGCATGGCATGGGATACGGAAGCGAAGTGGGGAGAGCTGGACACGGATTTGTGGCAGCGTACGATGGGGCTCGCGGGGTCGGGGAAGACTATTTTTACGGCCAGCGGGCTACCGCTCGTTTATCAGCCCTTTCGAGGTGGGCCCACCCGAGGGGGGGTGGGTGGAGCAGGCAGGGGAACGACGGGAGAGACGGGTGCGTGCTGGGACTATAACAGAGGACTATGCACGCGGGAATATTGCCGTTTTCGGCACGAAAGCTCGGGCTGCGGCAAGCGACATGCGTTGGTCGAGTGTTGGGGGGCTCGGGGTCAGTCACTCGGCGGTCAGCAGGGGGAGCCTGGAGCCTTTAAGGCTGGGGGGGCCAGCAGCTGGCACAGCAGGCGGGAGGGGGGCTAAGGGGCCTGGGCCACAGGGCTCTTACTCCGGGTAAGGGGGAGAAGTTGTTGGGGGTATCCGGACAGGGCAGCGGCGGAGCGACTACGGTTGGGGTTTCTGGACGGGTTCAGGTTGGGGTATGAGGGTACAAGGGTGCGGAGATGAGCAGTCACTTTGAAATCGGCGCGGGAGCGCCCACAGGTGGTACAAGCGAAACTGTAGAAGGAGGTACAGGAGGGCCGCATGGCGGACCCCTTTCAGGAGTGGCCGTTGCATAATTTGATTGGGTCACCCATGGGAGTGGTGCCAAACAAAAAAAAAAAAAAGAGAGCAGGGGCAGTGTTGGCTGATATAGCAATTGTCCTGGCCCAAAGGTGGGTCGGTCAAGGACTTTATTGAGGAAAGTGCGGCCACTGTGTCTTACTCCCCTGTTGACGTGGCTATGTCACTGGTGGTGACCGCGGGCGCAACAGAGCAGATGGCAAAGTGCGACATAAAGTCAGCTTTCCGGCTGCTGCCAGTTCATCCAGATGACTTGGATCTGTTGGGCATACAATTTGGCGGTCACTGGTATGTGGACAAAGCATCGCCGATGGGCTGCCCCATGTCTTGCGCACTTTTTGAAGGTTTCAGCACGTTCCTACAAGGGTTGTTTACGGAACGGACGGGTCACCAAGGCGTGATGCATGACTTGGATGACTTCCTTTTGTCGGCACCTCAGACTCCGCGGACTGCCAGAAGGCGCTGGACAGTTTCCATGAGATCATGAGGGAGATGGGCGTGCCATGGGCACCGGAGAAAACACAAAGGCCCAGTATGGTACTGGCTTTTCTAGGCATTAAGCTGGGTTCCATTTTGGTGGAGGCACGCCTTCCAAAAAAAACCAAAACGAAGCATGTTAGAGCTGCGGGCAAGTGTGTTGACGCGACAGAAGGTGACGGTTAGGGACATACAAGGGTTGCTGGGACATATCAATTTTGCCTGTAGGGTGGTCAGAGTAGGGCGGACGTTCTGTAGGTGACTGGAGAGAGCTTTGGAGGGGCAGAGGCCCCCGCACTATCCTGTTCGGCTGTCAGCCGGGGTGAGGGTAGCCTTGAGAGTGTGGCCGTTTTTACGGCACCAGTTTAACGGGGTGCCTTTGATGAGGGACGCGGACATGGTGTGGGTTGTGCAGATTTGCTCAGAGGCAGAAGGGAGCAGGGGATTTGGGCCGTACTGTCAGGGGAGGTGGTGCGCAGGACCCTGGCCCGCAGAATGGTTGGAGGGAGGCAGGAGCATGGCCTTCTTGGATTTCTGTCACTGGGTGGTGGCTGTCACGCTGTGGGGGGCTTTGTTAGCTCACAAGACGGTCACGTTCCGGAGTGACAACATGGCAGTGGTGCAGGTGCTCAACAGGCAGTCGGCACGGGACGAGCAGAGCTCAAGTTGTGGATGGTTCTGGGCTGGGGCGTTTGAGTCATGATATGACGTTCCGCGCGGTGCATGGGCCAGGTGTGGACGATGACATTGCGGATGCCTTGTCTAGTTTACAATGGGGGAGATTCCGTGGGCTCGTCTAGGACGCGGACGGGACTCCGACCAGAATGATGAACCAACTACGGGAAGTAGGCAACACCGGATGCTACATTTGGTTTTAGGCGCATTAGCACTGTCTACGAGATTGGCATACCGGGCGGCGTGGGAGGAGTTTGTCCATTCAGGGGCGAGGGGGTGGGCTTCCGGGGTGGCAAAAAAGAAGGAGGTTGTGCAGTTCATATTGGACTTGGTGGAAAAAGGTCTGACCGAGGTGACGATTGTGGGCAAGTTGGCGGGGGACGCTTTCGTCGGGAACTTGTTGTGGGGATGTCTCTTTCGGGGCGAAGGTGTTTAGTAGTTGGCTCTGGAAGGCGAAAACGGACCAAAAAGCCGGGGGAAATGGGTAGCTTTGATGGGACTTGGTCTGTTCACATAGGCAGGGGTGGGGCGTTAAGGCCTCGCAACTGCGGGCAGTGCTGCGTAAAGCGCTGAGGAGACTGGGTATCGAGGAGAAGGGTTTTGGCACGCATTCCTTCCGCATTGGGGCGGCATCAAAGGCACGGGCGAGGGGTTTGGGAGAGTAGGGACATCATGAAGTTGGGCAGGTGGTCATCGAATTGTTATCAGCGGTAGGTGCACAGCGAGACAGGGGGAGAGAAAAAAAAAAATGTTTAGTTGGTGTTTTCCTGGTCTTCATTCTTGTTTTCTTTTCAGGTTCGGTTATGGGACCCCTGGCCAGGGAGATGTCCATTTGGATCGTGGGGCATTCTTTTGTGAGACGGGCGCGGGGCCAGGCCCGGGAGAGTTACTTTGGGGACAGCTTGGGGTTCCATAAAGATTTATTCTCTGTGGCATGGAGGGGTAAGGGCGGTATGCGCGGGAAGGAATTGGTGCCCGTGTTGAAGGGAATTTACGGGCGGGAAGGTGCCCGGTTGTGTTGGTATTACATTTGGGGGTGACTGGCATGGTCAGGGAGACAGGTTTGGCACTGATGCGGGTTATGACAAAGGACTTGAGGTGGATCAGGGGGAGATGGGCGGCGTTTTCCATGGTCGGGTCGGAATTTGTCCCCCGGAGGAGTTGGAAGGGGGCTATAAACCCTGGGGCAGTGGATAAAGCGAGGAGGAAGCTAACCAAGGAGATAGTGTGGGGTTGTAGTCATGTGGGGATAGGATGGTTGGCTCATAGGGACATCCGTTACGAGGCGCAAGTGCTGTTCAGGGACGATGGGGTACACTTGTCGCGTAGGGGGTTGGCCCTGTACCGTTTGGAGTTGCGGGAGGTCCTAGCACGGTTGCTAGGGGTTTACAGGTGTTAGGTTTCACACGCGGTCCCGTGGGGAGTGTGGGGGGGCAGAAAAAGGGGAGGAAGAGGCGTATCCGCCTACACTTCCCCCCCTTGTTTCTGGGTGGCGGGGTGGTTGACAGTTGGCCGGGATTGGCTAGAGTTTGTTGTTATAAGTTTGGTAGTTTGGGTCCAGGAACAGGGAAGGGTAACCAGTTTGGATAAGTTTAGATTAGAGGTTGGATAGTTACAGTTGCACAGAAGGCAGGTAGGGGTTACGGTCAGGGGAGTTTGGGAGTGGGAAAGGCTACATGGTGTAGGATTGGGTTAATTGTTGGTTATGGAATGTTATGTTGTATTTTGGGGGATGGGGGAACTGATGTTGGGATCGTAGGGGTGGGGGAAGGAACAAGAGGTCAGGAAATTATTGTATAGCGAGGTGTTAGTTTTGTAAGGTAGTGGCCAAGGAGTTAAAATTGTGATATGCACTTGTTTCAATAAAGCGGCCTTTTTCACACACAATAAAGTGGTCTGGTGTCGGCTTACCCCCCCTCCCCCTTAATCTCCCAATGGGAGCTTGGGGGGCAGCCGAGCACAGCGAGGTCTGCACCCCGGGCAGATTGGGAGGGGGAGGGGGGAGGGGGGGAGTGGCCGTAGCGGCCTTTTGGAAGTTTTGGGCTACGTTTGGGGATAGCCCAAATGTAGCCCAATTTCAACGAAAGTAGCCCAATGGCTATATAGGCCAGTTACGCGCCTCCCCAGCCACCATTTTAGGTTTGGTGGACCTGGTGGCTGGGAGCGCGGACAGTAGCTAAAGATTTTCCCCTCCCGCCCACCCTAATTTTTAGGGGTTGAAGGGGCGCTAGTTTTTAGGGGTGTTGGATTTCGTTTTGGGAAGTCTGGTGGGCAGCATTTGTTGGAACAGGTACATAGGGGCAGTTTGATGTATTGTCGCTTGGAACAGGTGCAGGCGGGGTGGTTGACAGTTGGCCGGGATTGGCTAGAGTTTGTTGTTATAAGTTTGGTAGTTTGGGTCCAGGGACAGGGAAGGGTAACCAGTTTGGATAAGTTTAGATTAGAGGTTGGATAGTTACAGTTGCACAGAAGGCAGGTAGGGGTTACGGTCAGGGGAGTTTGGGAGTGGGAAAGGCTACATGGTGTAGGATTGGGTTAATTGTTGGTTATGGAATGTTATGTTGTATTTTGGGGGATGGGGGAACTGATGTTGGGATCGTAGGGGTGGGGGAAGGAACAAGAGGTCAGGAAATTATTGTATAGCGAGGTGTTAGTTTTGTAAGGCAGTGGCCAAGGAGTTAAAATTGTGATATGCACCTGTTTCAATAAAGCGGCCTTTTTCACACACAATAAAGTGGTCTGGTGTCGGCTTGCCCCCCTTAATCTCCCAAGGTAAAAAGAGGGAGGGGGGGAGTCGAAGGAGACCAGCGGACTAGGCCCGGCCGGCCCCGGGCACACCTCCCAACTCCCGACGCTGCCAACACCATCCGAGTACGGCGCGGTGCTAAGATGAGACCTGCGCCGCAGGCCCCCCCATCACTGACCACACGACGGCCGCGTGAAACCAACCAGCCGCCGAGTGAAGGTGATTCATCCTGGACCCGTGTGTGCCACAACTCTCCCCAGCCCATGATGGCCCGCCCATGGCCGACCCAAGGACCGTGGTCGCGCGCTGCTCGCCGGTGAATACGACGCCGAGGTGGGGGGGCACGGCGACTCAACTGCGCCGGGGTAGGATGAGGACGCACGGGGGCAGTGGGAGCTAAGCAAAGGTTGTGGCTAAGTAATATGTGCTGTAAAGGGCAAGGAGGCTGCCTCACTGCAAAGCGGTCACGCAGCCAACCCCTGCTCGCTGGACACGGGATGACGACCGCACAATGCCAGACAAACGGCGTCAGGGCACCATGCAACGGGTATCTACCCCTCAGGACCGTGACGGCCGGACTGCCCCCACTGGCGCCAACGCACCGTGTTTTTCAAGCGCCAAGCTAGCGGGATTTCGTCATCCCCCACCACATTCGTGCCTCTTTAAAATGAAGGCAACACCGCAGACGGTCACAGATCGGCCCAGGCACCTGTGAGATATGGTCATGCCCCGGAGTGCTTGCTCCAAGCCCTGCCTACTGAGGCCTGATCCAACTCTACCTAGCTGGCAGCGTCACGGGGAGGCGGACAAGCGAGGTTCCTCACGCTCCCTCCTCCCCCGCAACGTTGCACTCCCCGCCCCTCGGCGCTGATGCCGGGGGCTGCTGCACACATGTGGGGGTAGCGCGGCTCTACGCCACATCGGCTGACCCCCTGCCTAGCTCCGCTAAGATCCCCAGACCCTCTGCACTGATGCCTGGGTCAGCTGGTCTCTAGCCCCATGAGCTACCCGCCGGAGGCTCCCACACGCCTACCATCTCCCTCGCTGCAACTTGCCCATGTCGGTGAGGAATCGGAGCATGCCTGGCGGACCACGGGAGAACCCCAAGCACTCCCCCGCTGTGGCTCGTTAGGCCAGCACAGGCAGCGGCCGATAGACATTCCCCCCCCCTCCTTGCCGCCGTCCCCGACACGACCCTGGCCGCAACGTTGGCCATTGGGCTTCCTGCGGGCCTGACCCGGGGACCTACAGCAGCGTGACCCTTCCCCGGACCCTGCCTGCCTGGTGGGGACCCGGAGGGGGAAGGGATGGGTGGAGGGGGGTTGGGGAAGACTGCCACACCGGTTCCCGCCCCAAGGCCACCTTCGGCGACCGTGCTTGGAAGCGCTCGCACCCCCCACCATTGCTGTCTGTGCCATGGCCCCTGTACAACCTGGGACTGTCCCAGGGACGGGGCGCACGGGGGGTGGGTATGGAGCAGTCACCGTAACTGATGTGGCGTGGGACGCACGAGGCAAGACCGGGCCTGCAACGACAACGACGACGAGACGATGACCCTTCTCGACGGCGTGGTTGGTGGACAGAGGCCGCCAGGAGGGGAGGGGAAGGCTTATATGCGCTCCGGAACTGAAGCCACTTGTGGCGACCTGGCGAGTGGGCTCCTACTGGAGCCCCCCAACCACTAGAACAGAGTGAGTGGTGCCCAAAATGGCACTAAAGGGCCACCCTCTAACACTGAAGGTGCGCTCCACCAGCAAACTCCTCTGGATTTACATGTATTTCAATTGCCTTCATGCTCACGTTTTTTTTTCCTGTTTTTTGTCAGATTTATATATCGCGAACTCGATCCGAAGGTATTGAAGCGCTTTATATGAGCACCGGTTACGTTACACAGGGACACATTAATTTTGTTGGTAGGCACGGGGAGATTCACAGGATGTGGAGTCGATCTCGAGGCTCGATCCTTGGTTTCTCAGCTCCAAAGTCGGCAGTATAGCCGTCAGAGTACATCCTCTCAGGCTTCAGCTGAGCTGCTTTGTAATTGGATGACTGAGTCTGTTGTCAATTCATCTCGTGCCGACAGATCACCCAGTCGGGTACACAGCTTTTAAAATGGGCATTTAAATTATGGAAGTGTTGTGATCATAGCTCAGCCCAGCTACCTGCCCGTGACCCTTCGCTGCCCAGTGTAACATGAGCTACAAGGCCAGTTCCCAGGCAGACACACAAAAAGTAAACACTCAGCGGGCTACTCGTTAAAATACCTGCTGCCGATAAAGACAGGCGACTCCCCGTTCCCTCTGGCATCCGGTGCCACTGCGCAGCCTGCACCACTGACAGCCAAGCCTCTGAATCAATTTCGCTCCCTTAAGTTGTCTGCCTAACCACACCAGGTCACGTGATCAACATTCCCCATGCATTCTTTTAACTGCAGTATTCTCTTCTGTGACTCCACCTCCCTGCTCTTTCGTGAATCCCTCCAGGAGCTGTCAGCAATTTTTGTTAGGTAATTGCTTAACATTTCTCAGATATAATTAACCTTTTCTTTGAAACCATACAAATCCCTAAATTGTGGAAGCTGATTAAAGTTTTTTTCTTATATAATTGCATCCTATCAGTCAACCCCAGCAGTTAAAGGTATCAGTGTATTGCTTACGGGCACATTCTTACACAGGCATAACCGAAAAAAATAGATTTCATGGCTTTAGTCATTTCCCATCAGTACAGGATGAGCGACTGCCATAGCTAATTCTACAGAAAATATCAAATATTTTACACTGGTACAAGGATCATAGAGCTCCCAAAAGGTTATTTACAATACCTGCTCTATTTTTTGTAGCAATAGAGCGGGGATATGTTATGCCCTTGTTTAAATTGAAAGCATCCACGAGCCGCATCCAAAGTCCAGCAGATACTGAGTGCTCTGCCTGTTCCCTAGATCCAATATTCCCTGACATATTTCCTGAGATTGTATTATTTCATAATTGAGGAAGCAAAACTGTAATTGACAGTCCAATGGAAGCCTGCAATCTACTTAATCAACCTGGGAAATGCCATATCTGTTTCTACTGCGACTTCAAGCAAGAAAATGTAATGGAAGAAACATGGGCCAAAATTGATCTAACCAAAAGGACAACATGCCAGCCCTTAATTTGGAAGCAGGGTTGTTCCCCAAATTTGCCACAGGGGCAATGAAGGATGCCAATGTGTGCCATAGAAGGTTGTATGGGTGACTGTTAGATAACACAGATTAAGATAACATTTGATCAGAGGTCACTGACTTGTAAGAGGGTCATATGGAACAATGTAGTACACAAGGACGAGAGATGTATGTAAAATTATGCTATTGATTGATCTAATTTTGTTTTAGAATTTTATATAGCGCAAACTTGACCCTGTAGTGAGGTTGGTGGATTGACTGCAGACATTGCTAAGTTAGCACAAGCTTGGCTGCCATGCTGCTGCTTTTGCGCATGTTACTACACAAATTTGTTTTCACTAAACTCGCCTTGTGCCTGTTCACATGAGAACCGTCTGCCTTTCGCGTTCCTTGCTGCTCTCTGTGGTTTTCGTCTGTACATGATGTGCAAGGTCGAAAAACAATGTCCCTTGTTATTCTGTTCTGGTCAGCCCCCCGCACCTAGACATAACATGAAGCACAGCTGCACTGCTGAAAATCGAGTGCTATTAATATTGCATGCATGCATGTTAGAGGCACTTGGAGAAAAACCTTTTCAGAGAGAAGAGCTGTGCTTGTCTGGAGATGTAGATCGTTGCATCTAGACTTGGAGGTATGGGGTCCCTCTGACAAAGCCCAGAGGTCTTCTATTTTTATAAAAAAAACTAGTTCCTAGCACGGGGAAGGTGGCAAGGTACACTAGACCGTTTTCCACCAGCTTTATAAAATGATATCCCCGTTCATATTCTATGGAATTGTAACAATGCTCACTTTATTGTGTTTATGCATTCTGCTATTAGTAATAGCACGTGTATTGCATTATAGAGCATGTTAGTTAAAATAAAAATTTTAAACTATACCGTGTCTCTGATTACTCATGTTGTGGACAAGTATGAGTGAGTGAGCGAAAGAGTGTTCTTGCTCCCGCGATTCCTGAGAGAGTTGGAGTCACATGTTCTGGGTTGTCTGATCATTGGTAGCTTTGCTGTAGTACGGAGAACGAATGAGACACTATAGCTAGTTGGATTGAGATTTTGGGCACTAAGGTGGGTAGTTGGTACACCACTATACACTGAGGTCCTGGCTTCCTGCACATAGTTCTGTATATGTGCAGAATCCCTGCAAGATGGTGCTGCCAATGTTTGGTCTGGTTCTTATCTGCGAGACGCTTGAGTAGTGCTTGTCCACATAGCTCTCACTTCTGTTTCCGGAAACAGCTGTGACGATGTAACCTCCTATGTTGAGGTTTTCATAGGTTCTTTCAAGCTTGATATTGTTAAAAGTTATTTTTCTTGATTCATAACCCTTTCTTACACTTCCAAATGTTAGGTTGTTAGACCTTATTTGTCTTCATGGCTGTGGTGTATATTGCAGCCCACTCCATCAACATTTGACCGCATATGGAGTGCCAGACCCGGGTGTCGATCTTATTTTTGTAGTAGAAGCTAATCCAGCTCACCACTTTGAGGTATTTTATTCTTGTGTCACTTTTCCGGCGGTGGATGGAACCGATAATTTGTTCCATGAATACACTGCCATGGCCCTTCCTAATGTTTATCGACCCTATAGAAATCTTGAAGTTCCGCTAACAGCATGGCAACACCAGATTTGGTTTAATGGCGCCCTCCCACACACAGTGACTCCAATCCGTTTAGGCCCTTTATCTATTGATGGGGCCACTTGGCCCGTTTTGGCTGGGTACACCCCAAACCCACATTATCTGGCAGTTCAAGTAGCAGAACTCCATGTGATGCACACCTCTTTGATACGGTGCACATAGCTGTTGTACTATATGTCGCACGCAACGTTCAGGAGGGACCACCTGGAATTGCTGCGCAACCAGCTGGACCTGGTGGTGTAACTATCAGTCCCGTCACGCTTAGTTCAGTAATGGGTAAGCGTCCTCAAAAAAAGGATGATTTACCTTATTGGCTTGCTGAGAAATTCGACCAGTTGGAGGCAGTATTTCAGAATACTTCACAGGATTGTGACTAAAAGTTTGCAGAAGGACTTGATTCCCGAGTTAACCGATTGTAACCATTGGGGTAAGGTGTTTACAGCAGTATATGCAAAGTGTTTCGGCACTCCCTCAATGGCCGTACTCCCCTCTGTGATTAAGCGTGTTCAAGATGAGCACGGCCCTGAAGCGGTGTTGACTTGGGGATGAGGTTGGTGGGAGTGTTTGACGTAGTTGCTGATCTAATCCTTGCATACGTGAAGGGAGATGCGGTAAACTTTCAAGTAGCTAATGCTTTGGCTCTTGTCCCAGAGGATGAGAAGACACGCGAATTATCAAAAATTATTGCACAGGCTTATAAAACCATTTGCCGCAATAGTTTGGGAGTTAAACCTTTTGCTAAAATACCACCTCAAACGCAAACACAACAGAAGTCTCAGTCTGATAAAAACGAGCATCCAATATTTTCTAAAAAGAATTGGAGAACTAAGAAACAGGGAAAGCAACAACAGAAACAAGGGTCGTGTGCTGCGTCACCGATACCCGAAGCTTCTGAGCGCACTTATGATTTGCGCGACCGCACGAGAATTCGGTCTCCTGACAGGTTTCAGGTTCCTGATCAGCATTCTCCTTGTTCTTTGCAGGAACCATCAGGCTCACAAGCCGGTGGAGGGAAACATCAGGATCGCGGCAGAGGTCGAGGTGCACCACAAGGACGTGAGCAGCCTCGTCAGACTGAAGGAAAGGGACAACAAGACGAATTTCCTCATCAGCGCCCTCAGTTTCAGAAAAAGAAAGTTTCGGCTTTAACAGCCAGACATGCCACAGACGGAGAGAACCCCGAATTTAACATGGGCTGTGACTCTGCTCGACAGCACAGCGGAAATTACCATAGCGCGGCAGGCACTGCGTCCATTTCTGGAGGCGACAGAAAACAGTTGAAACAGCTGACACTCGAGTGGCTCCCCCTGACAGACTATATGATACAGTTATTCTAATTGAAGGTGACATTCAACGTGTTATTAAAAAGATTTTTTGTGAGAATCTATCATCTTATGACATTTTGTTGGCGGAGGCAGATTGGCCCCCACCTTTTCTTTGGATGCTCCGAAAGGGGGGGAAGGTGATACTTCCGAATTTTTCATGTAACGTCCCACAGGAGCATGCAGAGGCTTTTGCAGAGGAATGGGCTTTATTGCTTCCACCGCACTGTACCGTACTCATGTGGGCTGGGATAAAGATTCTCCACCCCATGAGATACCATTGCCGTCCATTGCTACAGCCTCAACCCCAATACCCCCTCCAGCGGTAAGCAAAATGTCCCGTATCTGAGATTCTAACTCAGTTGGCGTATCAAGATGTGCTTGACAAAAATAAACCACCACGGCTGACCACTGGTTCAGCACCTCAAACCCAATATGTACAATAGTAGATGTCCTGTGCACAATTCTTCCAAAGTCCGCCGCAGAAGGACTCCACTGAAAATCAGATGAGAAAGAACTTTTTAACAAAAAAGGAAGGTGCACCAGAGAAAAGTCCAAACTTGAGTAAGTCCTTAGAGTTCCTTTTAATTTTCATATATGTTTTTTCATAGATTAAGAGATCAGCCAACGCATTTCGTTCTTTAAGATAAGAACTTCTTCAGGGCAGTATCTACACGTAGTATAATCAGCAAAAATGGTCATCCAGCAGTCTGTAATTCATACATCGCCGTGTAATCGATAATAGGAAAGTTCCTTAATATAGATTCAGATGGATAGTTCGTAGAGATTCCAATATACTAAAGTAGGAAGGTGCTAAGCAATACAATCACTTCACGGCGAAAGGTACAAGTGAGTCCATATCCTCAAGATCCCATAATACGGATTCAAGTGTACTTAATGTGTAGATTCCACACACCAGTTCAAATGCGAAAAGGCGTGGGACCGATACCGTAATCAGATCAGCAAACTGTGATTGAAACATGTGTGTCACCAATGAATAACCCTCTTTTTACCCTTACCAAACCCAATGGGTCGTACCGCATAGTTTTGGATTACCGGCATTTGAACTCTCATTGTCACACTTTTGCAGCACAAAATACCCATAGTTCTGCTCTTGTAGATAGTCTTGTTTGTAAACGATATAAAACGATACTAGACATTTCCAACGGCTTCTTCAGTCACATTCTGTCCCCTGCTTGCAGTATATGGACAGCATTCACAGCCGTCGGAAAGCAAAAACAATTCTGACAATTAGCAATGGGTTATAAAAACAGCCCCGGGGTATTCGCCGCCCGTGTTGTCTCTTTACTAGACAGCAAAGACCCAGGTGCGTACTCATACATTGATGATATTTATTTCACGGACGACGAGTTGTGGCCGCATCTTTGCAGAGTCAACCGTATCATTATTTTGTTTGCGGACTACTGTTACAAATTTAACTTTGCTAAATTACACGTCGCAGAGTATACAGTGTTGTTTTTGGGCTATGAGCTCAATAATGAAGGTAGGGGCTTAGCACCTCACTTCCTGGAGAAATGCGCACATTTGCGGCCTCCGACAACACTGAAAAAACTTCACTCTTTGCTGGGATTATTGAACTTCGGGCGTTCTTACATTCCCAAATACGCCCAGCGTATCAAGCTGCTTTATGCTTTGATGCAACCTACATTTACGAAAGCCAGTTGGTTACCGGAACATTCTGCTATTTTACTATCTTTACAATCTGATTTGCTTGAATCAAAATACTTGTTAACACATGATAACCACACAAACCTGGTGATACGTATTGTGCCAGGCGCAGTGGGTTTTACTTACTTAACGTTTAATGAAGGTGACACAGTACATATTGCATACAAATCACATTTGTACACTTCTGCTGAGTTGCGGTTTTCCACTGTTAAAAAAGTCTTAAGAGCTCGTTAGATGGCGATCCTGAACGCGCACTGGCACAGGGTAAACGCATTTTGGTGTTAACAACAGACCCTGCACGTGAGGCAGTGACAAAGGCAAGAGTACCAAACTCTAAGGCTTTGCATCCCCGTTGGATACAATGGGCTACTTCTTTGTTGTCTCCGGATGTCACGTTTACCTTTGACTCCTCTCGTCAGACTCAGGAGTTCACGCAGTATGAATTTGTTCATCCTCCTTCTCTGTCTATGAGCCCGCTTGAGGAGTATGATTGTATCATTTACACCGATGGTTCGGCGCAATCAGCCACCGGGTCTAAGCATGCTTATTTGGCAGCCTGTGCTATTGTGGCAGGTACCATGGTGAACAGTGAGTTCAAGTTCAGTGTTGTTCATACGCAGGTGCTAGGTGACTGTACCGCCCAATTGGCCGAGCTGCGCGCATTGGTGCTTGCTCTTGAGTTTGCTGATCCTAATGTGACTACTCTAATTGTGAGTGATTCTTATTACTGTGTTCGGTCTTACAATGACAACTTATTCTTTTGGTCTCAGAATGACTATCGTGATTCCAAAGGCAACGCAAATAGGCATAAAATGCTTTGGGTTCGATTGTCAGATCTTAAAAAACGTCTGCTCCTCACACATGTTATACATACTCTTGGCCACCAGCGTGTGGGAGCGCACGCTGTCGGTAACAGTTTGGCTGATGAAGCAGCCAAATCAGCAGTAGCCACGTGTTTAGTTGCAGCCGTTACAAGATCCAAGACTAAGATAGATAATGACATTTGGCAGCTATTGCTGCTACTGAGAAGGGTGGTAATTACCCACAAGGGTTCCCTTCAAAGTACTCTTATCATTTAAGTCCCGCAAAGGTTCCGTACGTAAGAATTAATGACGTTGGAGATTGGCTGATTCCCAATGCAGACCGCAGACTTTCTTTGATAACAGCCGCACACGAAGGCTTGGCTTCGGCCCATGCTGGCTTGTCTGCGACAGTTTCTATCTTGCAGCAACGCTACTAGTGGCGTGGTTTATATAAACAAACTCATAATTATGTACTATCTTGTGACATTTGTCAACAGATTAAACCATCTACGGTTACACGTCCACCACAGACACAGCTATGCATTTCTAATAAGCCTTTTGGCTGTGTATATCTTGATCACTGTGGTCCGTTCTCTTCAGACACTGCATATATATACATTTTAGTTGCAGTTGATTCGTGCACATTTCATTTGGGTTTGGCCACAACGTAGTGCTGACGCTCAAAATGTCATCAGGGATTTTTGTGTCTTTGTGGGAATTTTTGCCTGTGGCACCTTCCATTCTGGCCAAGGTCCAGCACTCGCCTCCAAGGCATACAAGGATGCGATAAAGTCTTTGGGGGTGCTGGTGCAGTTTTCGTCTCCATACAGGCCTGAGGGCAACTCAATTGTTGAGCGAATGAACCATGACTTAAAGCAATCCTTGACAGCTAGAGTCTTAAGTACTGGCAGGAACTGGCTGCCCACCTGTATGGCGTGCAACATGCACTTAATAATCTCCCTAGAAGATCTCTGGGTGGGCGGACCCCATACAAAATGCTCTTTGGCATAATCATTTTTGTGCCAGACCTTGATGGTCTAGACAACCTTTGACATAGATAATCATTCTACTATGTTACAGGACTTACAAGAGACCAGTGACAGTCTTGCAACTGAATACTTACCCTGTGCCACGAATGCAGCACTGCAGATTCCGGTTGCCAAAGTTGGAGATCTGGTCCGAGAGAAGGTGGAGAACAAAAAAGAATTTGGCCCCTCTCATCGTGCACCAGTTCCAGTGCTTGGCGTGAAGGGTACTCGTACAGTCATTTTACCACCGCTTCCTGGTCGCAAAGACAACAGATACATCTCAGTGGATAATGTAAAGCTACAACATCTGGCTGATTCTGAATAGTGTGACACCTGCTTTATCATGTCCAGTAATTTCAAGGAATCCTGTGATTGGCGCATCTGACACCGCGCAAACTGACACTGCCATCGAGATGTACTCCATGGGAGATGTGCTGAAAAATAATATACGTTCAGATGATTGGGATGTGCAAGCAATACAATCTTTGTTTTCAGATTTGAAATATTATGCTCCCTTTGATGCTGAAGATTTGTATTTAAATACTGCTAATATTGCCGATTTGTATTGTTACCAGCATTATTGCACCATTATCCCCATAAAGTTAATGCATTTAGACAGGTTTTTAATTACACGCAGTAGGAACATTGCCGAGCACCATTGGAAGGGATCTCGAAGACTCTGTTACAGAAATGTACTCATTTTACAGATTTTGATATGTCCAAACCAGAATCCTATTATTTTAAGTTTAATACTTCATCTACCCCCATAATGTCTCTAGTTTAGATCCTGCGGGCTGGTTAATTTGGCAGACGTCTTCTAATGCCTGCCAATTACATTTCCATAACACAGTCCCTGGTTACATACAGGTTAGACCTGACCCACGTTTTGTAAACGCACATTCAGTTACCACCTATTCCGTGGGTAAATTATGCCAAAAGTGGTTGCAGCACTCAACACTACCGTCCGTGAAGCAACATTTATCATTGTTATCCAATAACATTGTCTTGGCAGACTTTATCAATGGCCCTCCTGGTCCTAGAACAAAACGATTTATTTACGCAGCTTACAATGAAATATGGAAGCTTTCACAAATTGAAGCAGCGTCACGATTAAGGGAAATAGATCAGGCATATCTAGAAAAGGTACTTGATGTTGTTGACAATAGTATTAACACACTGTCTTCCTGCATTTACACATTAGATAATATGGTTTCATCTGTTGTTGATATTGTACAGGATGATGTGTCTGTGTTATATCATGGTCAAAATCAATTGCATTCTGTTATGCAGTTTGCATGGACTTTACAGACTCTGAAAATGGGGGAAGGTACCATGGGATTATTTAAATGCATCTGCCTTGTTTTCACCATTTAATTTGACAGACAAACAGCAGTTTATGTCCATGAAAGATGCAACATACATTCTTCTACATATAGAAAAGATAGACCCGTTCTCCGTGGCTGAGACTGACTTTTCTGTCTGGCTCATACACGCTGTTATCTCTTTACCAATCTCATTGTTTAAATTTAGCTCCTGCATGCAGCATTACCCGCTAGGCCACTATGAACTCTGAGGTGGCACCTTTCTGCATGAAGTGTGGTCCTTGCCTTTCACATACAGATGACTGCGGGATGACAAAGAGGTATACCTTACAGGAGAGTCTTGTGATTCCACAGTAGGTCGTTCCCATGTTTGCAAAAATATACAATTACACGGTGCCTGCTGTGTTACCTCCCGAACCTTGCATGTGTTTTAAAAGGTACTCCAGTCTTCGCTATAAAACCAACTTTCACCCTGCTTGCTAACGGTAGCTATCTTCTTTTAAATAACCAAGATTGTTGCGGTTTGCTGGCTGGCATACCGTACATTGTGACAGTTACACAGCACGTAGTTTGCTGTAAAAATGTGCTTTTTTCCACCCCAGCATGGGAAGCTCGATATCTCGATTTGGCCTTCCATACCAACTTTGAAAGCAGACTTCAATAACTTGAGCAGAATAAGAGCGCTAATATTCCAACAGGAAGTCCCCCGTATTCTGCACGCAAGACCTTTGTGCTGCAGGTGGCTAGCACCAATTCTGACATTCAGGCCCTTCTGAATACTAACCTCCCACTGCATTTTGGTGAATTGATTCATCGTATTTTCAATGCGTCTGATACACAAGGCCTGGCACATTTTTTAAGGTTGTTAGCTCTAGCCTTGTGACCTCCTTTCAGACTATATTTGGTGTAATACCAGCATTTATTCATTCTATTTTTTCCAGCGTCTTTGGTGGTTTACCCTTAATACTTGCCATTGCTGCTGGAATCCTGCTATTGATTTGCATGCTACGCAATGACTGCTCCTCTTGTGGTCCTGCACAGACCAGGCCAGCTGCAAATGCTCCAGAACTGTGTGCTGGAATGCTTTGGTACAATGCCACTGGCAATACTCAGCATGACTTATGGATTGTCTTTCGGCTTTGCGTACTACACTTGCGTGCAACCCGTCTTCTCATGTTTACAATGTTCCTTTTCATGGGCGTTGGATATCTGCCTCTGCAATACGTCATGTTCAGACCCAGATTATGACCTGTTATTGGGTCCCTTAGTGGCCCATGAACAAGAATGTTCTGGAGTTGCACTAATGGCGCATGCGGCTGCACTTGGAGTGTTGGCACAATGGGATGTCTGTGCGGCTGCGCAGAATCTCCTACAAAACAGCTACATCAAATATCACGCAAGTTGTCCTACAATGCTCATGAACGCACCCTATTGTGAGGCACATGAATGTTCCTTCAACTTGCTGAATTGGATGGCATCACTTTTTGCTACCGATGACAATGATTTCATTTTGGAAGCTGTTGCAGTTTATTGTGCATACACTCTGATGGATTAATATGGCTGGTTCACCATACACTTCTCTGCCAGATTTTTTATAGTAGTTTTTATGCAATGGTTTTTTACCTGGCCCCTATTTACAATTTTTTTTCTTTTTTCAAAATTCAACAAATTATTGACACTCTTGAACTCTGCTCTCACTTCTTGAACTCTGTGTTCGTCCTATGTCTACATCCAATGGACTTACCAGGGGAGGGTGTAGTGAGGTTGTGGATTGACTGCATATATTGCTAAGTTAGCACAAACCTTGGCTGCCATCATGCTGCTTTTGTGCATGTTACTAAACAAATTTGTTTTCACTAAACTCGCCTTGTGCCTGTTCACATGAGAACCGTCTGCCTTTTGCGTTCCTTGCTGTTCTCTGTGGTTTTTGTCTGTACATGATGTGCAAGGTCGAAAACAATGTTCCATGTTATTCTGCTCTGGTCAGTCCCCCGCACCTAGACATAACATAAAGTACAGCTGAACCCTTGTGTACAGACCCCCCCCGGACCCCAGCCACAGTTCATCGACTCCATCACAGACGCCGTCAGCTTGCACACCCTGGCCTCCACAGACTACATCCTCCTCGGAGAGCTGAACTTCCACCTCGAGAACACTAACAACAGCAACTCCACCACACTACTGGACAACCTTGCCAACCTCGGCCTCAAACAGCTCGTCACAACACCCAGCCACTCCGCCGGACACACGCTTGACCCCATTTTCTCCGCCAGCAGCCATGTCTCCGTCAGACACACCACCGAACTCCACTGGACCGACCACCGCTGCATTTACTTCTCCTTCATGAAAACCACCGCACAAAACCACCAGCAAAGAATCCCCCACTGCAGCTGGAACAAGGTCACCGAAGACCAGCTAATCACCACCCTCGCCCAAGACCCACCAACCGACCATACCGACACCGACACAGCTGCCCGCAACTTCAGGCAATGGATCGACGTCTGCGCCAACACTCTCGCCCTGATCAAGAAACACTCAAACAGACGAACCGGCAGAAGAGCCATATGGTTCACCGCCGGCCTCCAGAGATCCAAGCAGACCTGCCGAAGACTAGAGAAGAAATGGCGACACGAGTAAACACCGGACAAACCTTGCAGCCCTCAAGAACGCCAGCTGCAGACACCACCAACTCACCCGAACAGCCAAAACGATCTCTTTCAAGGAACGCATCGATGACAACGCACACAACAGCAAAGAGCTCTTCAACATCGTGAAGGAACTCGCCAACCCCAGCTCCAGCGACATGCCGCCGTCACAAGACCTCTGCGACTATCTAGCAATCTTCTTCCACCGCAAGATGGCAGACATCCACGACAGCTTCAATTCCCAGACCTCTCCAACAGTCGCCGACACCCCAGACTCACCGCCTCCCAGTCACACCGGCCGCCTGATCTCCTAGAACTACGTCAATGACGAAGACACCATCAAGACCATGAACACCATCAACTCCGGCTCACCATCAGACCCCTGTCCCCATCACATCTTCAACAAAGCGAGCTCCATCATCGCACCCCAACTCCGTAAGATCTTCAACAGCTCATTCGAGACCGCCACCTTCCCAGAAAGCTGGAAACATGCAGAGATCAACGCCCTACTCAAGAAACCCAAGGAAGACCCAAAGGACCTCAAAAACCTCCGGCCCATCTTCATGCTCCCGTTCCCGGCAAAGGTCATCGAGAAGATTGTCAACAGACAACTGACCCAATTCCTCGAAGAGAACAACACCTTGTACTCGTCCAAATCCAGATTCCGCAGCAACCACAGCACCGAAACTGCCCTCATCGATGCTACCGACGGCATCAGGGCCCTGCTGGACAACGGCGAAACCGTGGCCCTCATCCTCCTGGACCTCTCAGCCGCCTCCGACACCATCTCCCACCACACCCTTCGCACATGCCTCTACAACGCAGGGATCCGCGACAAAGCCCTGGACTGGATCACCTCCTTCCTCACCAATGAACCCAGAGAGTCTGCCTTCCTCCATTCCGATCAGAAGCCACAAAGATCACCTGTGGCATACCCCAAGGATCATCCCTCAGCCCGACCTCTTCAGCGTCTATATGACACCGCGCGCCAACATCGTTCGATCGCACAACCTCAACATAGTCTCATACGCCGATGACACCCAGCTGATCCTCTCCCTGACCAAAGACCCCGCCACCGCCAAAACTAACTTCCAGGAAGGGATGAAGGCCGTCGCCGAATGGATGAAGAGCAGTCGCCTGAAACTGAACTCGGACAAAACAGAGGTCCTCATCCTCGGCTCCACCCCCTCCTCCAGGGACGACTCCTGGTGGCCAGCCTCGCTGGGAACTGCGCCGACACCCACCGACCACGCACACAACCTGGGGTTCATCCTGGACTCTTCTCTGTCAATGACCCAACAAGTCAACGCCATCTCTTCCTCCTGCTTTAACACCCTCCGTATGCTTCGCAAGATCTACAGATGGATCCCCACCAGAACCAGAAGAATGGTCACCCAGGCCCTCGTCACCGGCAGGCTGGACTACAGCAATGCCCTCTATGCGGGAACCATGGCCAAACTCCAGAAGAGACTCCAACGCATACAGAACGCCTCCGCACGCCACATCGTCGTCACCCCCCCACCACAGCCACACGACCGCCCACCTGAGGGACCTGCACTGGCTCCCCGTCAACAAGAGGATCACCTTCAAGCTCCTCACCCACGCTCACAAAGCACTCCACGACTCCGGACCAGCATACCTCAACAAGCAACTCACCTTCTACACCCCCAACCTCCAGCTGCTCCGCTGACCTCGCCCTCCCCACCATCCCACGCATCCACCGAACAACCACCAGTGGCAGATCCTTCTCCCACCTCGCCGCCAAGACATGGAACACCCTCCCCATCCACCTATGACAGACCCAGGACATGCTGACCTTTAGGAGACTCCTCAAAACCTGGCTGATCAGTAGCTGCTCAGCGCCTTGAGACCCTCACGGGTGAGTAGCGCGCTTTACAAATGTTTGATTGATTGATTGATTCACTGTGGTACGGAGAACGAATGAGACACTATAGCTAGTCGGATTGGGATTTTGGGCACTAAGGTGGGTAGTTGGTACAACACTATACACCAAGGTACTGGTTTCCTGTGCATAGTTCTATATATCTGCAGAATCCCTGCAACAACCTGAAGGTATCAGAGCGCTTTTCCTGAGCACCAGTTGCGTTACACAAGGACACAGGACTAAATTGAATTCAGTAGATGAGACAATGAAAGATTTACTTTAAACAAGCAGTTAAGTAATTTAAATATTTACATTCCATCCTAATTAGAAACGGCCACATAAAAATTAGATGAAAGGTTTAGAGGTTAGACAGATGTTGGATTTTCCATGTGAAGGAGTTAGGATTTTAAGGTTCCTTTATTGATCATAGCTAGCATGTCGCTTGAGACAGACTGTGTTGCAAAATTAAGAGCAAGGTTATTCAAAGATCTGAACAAAATACTGAAGATAAAAACCTTAGCGCCTTGGAAAGCCATTAGTGTTCTACATGGATAATAAAGTTCACAATGGGGGGAGGAGGCAGCAGGGGAGATGGTTTCAGAAAAAGGGACACAAGTCAAAGATAATGGGAAGATTATGTGCCTTTGAAAACAGACAAATAGATTTGTGGTGGAGAGAGTGGGGACGTGCTAAAGTGGACAGAGACAGGCAGCGTCAAACTGTAGTGATAAGCGAGAAGTCAGAGAAAAGAATATAGAGGAAGATATGAGTCACCTACATAAAGGTTCCAGGGAAGTTTGAATGATGACATCAGAGTATCTTTGTGGGTGACTAGTGAGATAATCAGAGATCTTAGTTTCAAAAGGGTAACTAACAAAGAAAGGGAAGCAGAAGAAAATCTTTCATAATCACTTATGAAAAACTAAAGTAAACAACAATTTCACCAAGGCTGAAG
Source organism: Triturus cristatus (assembly GCF_964204655.1). Lineage (NCBI taxonomy): Eukaryota > Metazoa > Chordata > Amphibia > Caudata > Salamandridae > Triturus > Triturus cristatus. Next base: position 347,592,152 of record NC_140585.1, on the reverse strand, counting down.
GCGTATAGAGACAACAGAAGTGAACCTTCCGTAGAGCCTGGAGCAACACACAACAGTAGGGGGTCAGCGGTGAAGAAAAAGAACACCAGAAGACTAAAAAACAGGGATTAACAGATCTATCCATGCTCACTTCCACCTAGTGCAGAACATGGATAATTTACTTTTCTAACTCTAGTTCGCTGGAAATGATGCCTATTAGTTTAATCTCAAAAATAACTATTGATTGACAGAATGCAGAACAATGTCATACATTCTCCCCAGTACAGAGATCTGGGTCTAAATCCATCGTTTTTTTGCTCACCATGCCATTCCAGTTTGGACCCAGCCATATGCAAATCAGTCTTGACCCTGTGCCCAATGGGAACAGTCCAGCCCGAACTGCCAGGCCAGGTCCTCCCTGGACTGGAAACAAGCAGCCTAGGACCGGTTTCGGGGTTTCACCCCTCTTCAGCCAGGATAGCTTGATTCCAGTGGCATGGAGAGCACAGGACTCACGTATGAGCATACCCGTCCCACTCGGGGTGATAAAAGCAAAAAGAACTATCGATGGACAGAATGCAGAACAATGTCATACATTCTCCCCAGTACAGAGATCCGGGTCTAAAACAATAGTTTTTTTGCTCACCATGCCATTCCAGTTAGGACCCAGCCATATGCAAATCAGTCTTGACCCTGTGCCCAATGGGAACAGTCCAGCCCGAACTGCCAGGCCAGGTCCTCCCTGGACTGGAAACAAGCCTCCTAGGACGAGTTTCGGGGATTCACCTCTCTTCAGCCAGGATAGCTTGATTCCAGTGGCATGGAGAGCACGGGACTCACGTCTGAGCATACCCGTCCCACTCAGGGTGATAAATACAAAAAGAACTATTGATGGACAGAATGCAGAACAATCTCATACATTCTCCCCAGTACAGAGATCTGGGTCTAAATCCATCGTTTTTTTGCTCACCATGCCATTCCAGTTTGGACCCAGCCATATGCAAATCAGCCTTGACCCTGTGCCCAATGGGAACAGTCCAGCCCGAACTGCCAGGCCAGGTCCTCCCTGGACAGGAAACAAGCATCCTAGGACCGGTTTCGGGGTTTCACCCCTCTTCAGCCAGGATAGCTTGATTCCAGTGGCATGGAGAGCACGGGACTCACGTCTGAGCATACCCGTCCCACTCGGGGTGATAAATGCAAAAAGAACTATTGATGGACAGAATGCAGAACAATGTCATACATTCTCCCCAGTACAGAGATCTGGTTCTAAATCCATTGCTTTTTTGCTCACCATGCCATTCCAGTTTGGACCCAGCCATATGCAAATCAGTCTTGACCTTGTGCCCAATGGGAACAGTCCAGCCCGAACTGCCAGGCCAGGTCCTCCCTGGACTGGAAACAAGCATCCTAGGACCGGTTTCAGGGTTTCACCCCTCTTCAGCCAGGATAGCTTGATTCCATTGGCATGGAGAGCATGGGACTCACGTCTGAGCATACCCTTCCCACTCTGGGTGATAAATGCAAAAAGAACTATTGATGGACAGAATGCAGAACAAGGTCATACATTCTCCCCAGTACAGAGATCTGGGTCTAAATCCATTGTTTTTTGCTCACCATGCCATTTCAGTTAGGACCCAGCCGTATGCAAATCAGTCTTGACCCTGTGCCCAATGGGAACAGTCCAGCCCGAACTGCCAGAAGTGGGGTGAAACCCCAAAACCGGTCCTAGGATGCTTGATTCCGGTCCAGGGAAGACATGGCTTGGCAGTTCGGGCTGGACTGTTCCCATGAGGCACAGGGTCAAGGCTGATTTGCATATAGCCATGTCTGAACTGGGGTGGCGTGGTGAGCTAAAATAACGATGGATTAAACCCAGATCTGTGACTGGGGGTGAATGTTTTGCCAATGTGCAACATTCCGTCCATCATCTTGTGTGTTTTGCTGTTCGCCCTATGTGGGAAGGGTATGCCCAGACGTGGGTCCCATGCTCACTACGCCACTGGAGTCAAGCTATCCTGGCTGAAGAGGGTTGAATCCCCGAATCCGGTCCTAGGATGCTTGATTCCGGTCCAGGGAAGACATGGCTTGGCAGTTCGGGCTGGACTGTTCCCATGAGGCACAGGGTCAAGACTGATTTGCATATGGCCATGTCTGAACTGGGGTGGAGTGGTGAGCAAAATAACGATGGATTAAACCCAGATCTGTGACTGGGGGTAAATGTTTTGCCAATGTGCAACATTCCGTCCATCATCTTGTGTGTTTTGCTATTAGTTTAATCGGCATGTCAACAGTTTGAAGGGATGTTAGACATGCCAGCCTTAAGGTGGTCTTACACAAATCTTTTACCTTACTCCTCCATATTTTTCAAATTTCGTTTTTGTTGGCCTAACGACCCTGTGCACTTTATCAGTGCTAAAGTGTGTGTGTTCACTCCTTTAAAAAGGTGACATTGGCATATACCCAATTGACACATTCAATTTAGTTAGCAGTCCCTAGTAAAGTGGTACTACATGTACCCAGGGCCTGTAAATTAAATGCTAATAGTGGGCCTGCAGCACGTATTGTGTCACTCACTTAAGTAACTCTTGAAACTTGTTTCAGGGCTACCATTTAAGCCTGTGTGTGCAGTTTTAAACTGCTATTTCGACCTGGTAAAATAAAACTTTTGTCAGGCCCAAACCTTCCTTTTAAATACATATAAGTCACCCCTAAGGTAGGCCCCAAAGAGCCTACAGGGCAGAGTACAATGTATTTAAAAAGTATTACATGTACTTTTAAGTTTGATATGTCATGATAGTGAATAACTCTTGAATTTGTTTTTCACTTTTCAAGGCTTACCTCTCCCATAGGATAACATTGGAGTTACTGTGTTACATTTAATAAGGATATCTTCCAGATGGGAGCAAGTGAAGAGTTCAAGTTTGGTGTCCATTGAATTGTAATGAAAAATCTTCTTTTATGGTAAAGTTGGATTTTGAATTACAATTTTGAAAATGCCATTTTTAGAAATTGTTATTTTCCTGCCTTAGCCTTTTAGTGCTTGCAGCCTGTCTCTGGGTCACACGACTCGATATAGTTGGCAGTTGGTCTTTGTGTATTCCTCATAGACACCCACACACAATAGGGAGTTTAGGTGTTCCTGGATGGGCCTTCACTGGCAGGATGGGGGGCGGCGGAGCTATGCACAGCCCGCTTACACCTGAATAAGGCAGGGGAGGCAGGAAACCTGAGCACTTCAAAGGCAATTCTCTTGAAGTTTTCCTCACTTCAAAGAATTCACCAGTTTGAAATATTGGACCTTAGACACCAACTCTTAAGTACACATCTGGACCTGTGGAAGACTCTGCCAGGAGGAAGAACTGCTGTGCTGTTGAAAGAACAACAACTCTGCTGGACTGCTGCTCTGAAGGACTGCTGCCCTACTGTGCTGACCTGCTGCCTTCTTGCCTGGGTGAGAAGGACTGGACCCAGGACTACCAGAGTGACTCCAAGGGCTAGCCTCTTGTAACCAGCACCTGGACTCTGCAACTGTGAGTCCTACCCCGCCAACCACCCCAGTCCTGAACCCTTCAGAAGTGGGCCTGAAAGTGCTCTGCCAGCCTATTTGTGACTGGGGGTGAGTGTCTGAAAAGTTTCAGTGCTCCGTCCATCATCTCCTTGTGTTTGCTTTGTTCGCCCTAAGTTGGCAGGGTATGCCCAGATGTGGGTCCCTTGCTCACTTTGCCACTGGATTCAAGCTAGCCTGGCTGATGATGGGTGTTACCCCGAAACTGGTCCTAGGATGCTTGTTTCTGGTCCAGGGACTCTGGAAGTCAGTGGGTATGTATTACACATACATGTGATATGTATATATATATAGGTTTCAGGGGTGTTATAGTTAGCTGGACTTTTCACTTGTACAAAACCATTGAAATTCCCCCGTTATAGTTAGTTCAGCTAACTATAACTCACGCGCCCGCAATGCACTGCTGATGACGTCACATATTACATCACTCATCACTCATGACATGGTCAGTGACATCACTCATGACATCACTGATGACATCTCAAATGACATCACTGATGACATCACTGATTACATCATCCAGTGAATGTGTGTTTTTCTGAAAATTAAATATGTTTTATATATGTATATCTCAAGGTCGATGGAAGAATAAACGGGTATATAAGTGTCTAAATGGATGATTTGTTTTTGAAAAATTGATTGTGTAACTGACTGATTAAGTGTATCATATTGAATACATGGCTTAGTGAGTAATGTTTAAATATGTAAATATCTGTATCAGTCTCTCACTTTGTGTATAAGTGGCTGCATGGGTTGGTGAGTAGCTTCATGGGTGTCTATATAGGTTATTAGTTGTTTTTTTGAGTATCAGTCTGAGTGTCTGCATGGTTCGGTGGGGGGTATTACGTAGTGCATAGGTGCATGAATGAGTGACTCACTGTTTGTATGTGTTGAAGACAGCATGTGTGCAGGACTGTATGGGTGGATGAGTGTGTGTATGGGTGTGTTAGTGAGTGAATGACTGTCTCAATAGTGTCTTTATGAGTAACTACATATGTTTTAAACTAGTATATGTGACTATTGGTGTATATAAGTGAGTATATGTGAGAGTGAGAGATTGAAAGAGTTCCTGTATGAATAAGTATGTGTTTCTATAAGTGATTGTTTAAAAGACTAAGTATGTGTAAGTTTCCGTAGAAGTAAGTGTGGTGGTGTGTGTATAACTGTATATGCAAGTATATGTATGTTTGATTCTTTATTAGCATGAGTGACTATGTGTGTGAGTAACTCTATGGATGAGTGGCATTGTGTAACAGGATGTATAGGTGTATGAGTACATATGATGAGTGAGTACATGTATGAGTGACTGTATAGGACTGTTGGTGAATGAGTGGATGTGTATGTGGGTCTTAGAATTACTGAAGAGGTTGTTGTAACTGGTATTGGTATGTCCATTGTTTTGAAAATTTTAGTCTCTATTTTTGAATGTGTGTATCAAAGGTTATATTAGGGTGAGAGGAGGTCTGCCACTCTATCACAAGGATGATGTCATCAGTGATGTCATGAGTGATGTCATTTGAGATGTCATCAGTGATGTCATGAGTGATGTCACTGACCATGTCATGAGTGATATAATATGTGACGTCATCAGCAGTGCATTGCGGGCGCGCGAGTTATAGTTAGCTGAATTAACTATAACGGGGGAATTTCAATGGTTTTGTACAAGTGAAAAGTCCAGCTAACTATAACACCCCTGAAACCTATGGTTTTTTCAGTGAATTTCTGAGGTTTTTTAAATGCTAATTCCTAACTATAACGTGCCTGAAACCTATGGTTTTTTCTGTGAATTTCAAAGGTTTTTTAAATGCTAATTTCTAACTATGCCTACAGAGATAGGACATGTGAAGAAAGAAGAAAAAATGCACAGAAAGAAAAAAAAGAAGTGCAGAAAGAAGCAACAGAAGTCCTCAAAGACGAAGAAAAGTGCAGGAAGAAGGATAACGTGCAGAAAGAACAAAAAGAAGAGCAGAAAGAAGCCTTGTTGCAAAATCATCCTGTACCCTCAACTTTTTCAGACGGATACTGGTGGTAACTGAGTCTGACTAACCAGTCCTAGAGCCAGTGCTATGTTAAAAGACACTTAGAATACAGTGAAAACACCTACATACACTAGGGAACATTATGCGTTGGGGTCCCCCTGTGATTAGCATGACCTCTTCTGTAAGCCCCTAGTATATAATAGGGCAGGGGGATTAAAACTACCTCTTAAAACAATCCACAGGGCGTTTTTGCACACGTTAACTCAGGCCCCGTCCCCTCCCTTCACCACTGTGTAAACACGCCTTGTGTCCGATTTTAGTTGGGAGATTAAGTTCATTTGAATCCTGAGGGTCCCTAGGGTCCAACTAGCCCACTAGGTACCTCCAGTAAGTGCCACAGAGCTGCGTTGCAGAGAGGTGTAAAAAGTGGCACGGCCTGGACCACCTCTCTGCAATGCAGCTCAGTGGCGCTTACTGGAAGCACTTGGTGGGCTAGTTAGCCCCCAGGGGCCCTCAGTATTGAAGGGAAATGATATCCCCAATTTAAAACGTGCCATAGTGCGTGTTTGCACACGTCACCTCAGGCCCCGTCCCCTCCCTTCACCACTGTGTAAACGCGCCCTGTGGCTGTTCTAAGTTGAGAGATTAAGTCCCCTTGAATCCTAAGGGTCCCTAGGGTCAAACTAGACCCCTAGGTACCTCCAGTAAGCGCCACAGAGCTGCGTTGCAGAGAGGTGTAAAAAGGGGCTTGGCCTCAGAACACCTGTCTGCAACGCAGCTCCCTGGCGCATACTGGAGATGCCTGTTGGGCTAGTTGGCCCTCAGGGACCCTCAGTATTGAAGAGGAATTAATTCCCCAACTTACAACTCACCAGGGGGCGCGTTTGCAGAGTGCTGCAAGGAGGGGGTGTGGCCTCCGGCACGATGCCAGTCTTTTATTTATTTTAATTTTTTAAGAAGGGGGGCTGTGTGGTTCCCCTTCTTATTCTAATTTATTATCCCTGATGACCCCATCCCCCAGGGCCTGTCTCCTAATTATATTTTTTTGACCCCAATCCCCAGGGCCGGCCACTGTTTTTTATTATTTTAAAAAAATATATATTTATAGACACACCTAGGACATGCTTGACAAACCGTACGTACCTATCACCATGACGATTTGCGTGATATTCATTAAAAGGCGACTATGCATACAATGAATCCACGTGGAATGTATTTACACCACTAGTGAAGCTCTGACATGTCTGATGCCCTACCGTGCCTAATCCCGGTAGACACCCTTGTCGTTTATTTATTCAAACATGGGTAGCTATTGACGGGCACATTTAATACACATGCACACCAAGCCATTCAAAGGGGATTCGACAAAAATTTGACCAAAACTATGCAAGAAACCTCCCTCACGGTTAATAAAACACACATCCACTGCCGGATGTGTAATACTTTTTATTTTACTCTCTGGAAAGGGGACGAACATCACTTGAGAGTCACAGCGCGCTCCTGGCAGAGCCCAATGCTGTGTTACACCCACCATTGCCTGCTGAGTGCCACACACCTCTGTGTTGTATTCCACCAGCTAGTGCATATGCTATGACACTCTCTAGCTCATGTGCACTGTAACACCACCCCGTGAATATGTCATGCCACACTTGTCTTCGCACGGGTTATATTGCCCCATCTAACGTGCCTTCCTCGATGCCTATGTTATAACGCACAGTGCTATGCCATACATATTACAATCTGGGATCCATATCTTTGTCACAGTGCATATGCAACTTTACACTCCCCAGCACATATTTTATATTACAACTTTAGAGACTAGTTAGGTTACACAACACTGCCCTGTGCATATTACACTCCAAGGCGCATATCGCATAGCACGCGCTAGTGCCTGTGCTATCTCGCGCTCTCCAATGAATCTGTCATTGCGCACAATGTATTGCATATTATATTTCACGCCCGGTTCATCTTATATCACACTTTTTGGTGCATAGTTTATACCATACACTATATCTAGTTTTCATTTTCAATCGTGCTCTCAGGACTATGTTCTATATAACACTGTGTTCACCTACCCTTTTCACGGGCATTAAATTTTGCGATAGGGGGTGGAGGGTCAGGGGGTGTTTCTGCCAAGTGAGCCCGGAGTCACAGTCACAAACGTCCTCTTCTTCCTGAATAAAAGTGAGATTATGCTGCATACTTGTTCATATTTTAAGTAGTTCGCACAGACACACGTTTTAAAAACAATAAAGTTCCTAATACCCGCCTTCTCTGAACAGTTAGCTTGCTGCCCCATCCCCCTCCTTCCTATCCTCTGTTGTGTGAATCCATGGACTAGCCTCCTCCCTCCTGCCATGCATGGTCTGATGTGCTGCCACTGCCCTCAATTTAGTATGATGTACCAGTCCACTCCTCCTGCCCTCCATTGCCCAATTCTATGCACCATCATTGACCTCCTGCTTAAACTCTGTGCTTAGCTTGCTGCCCCTATTCTCCTTCCCCCTGCCCTCCGATGTCTTTGTGCATGCCCCTGCTCCATACTTTTTGCCCACCATGTTCCATGGAACTGCCACTCCTATCCACTCTGAGTGTTCTGTTGAGCTGCCACTCCCCTCCCACCTGCCTAGCATTGTCAGATGACTGTAACCTGTCCCTGCCACCTCCACCCTGCCTGTCCACATGCCATGCCCCTATCCTCTTCCTCCTGTCCTACATGGTCCATTGTACTGCCACACCCTTCTGCCCTCCCTGGTCTGTTGTGCTGCAACTGATCCTCCTGCCTGCCCCGTGCGGTCTGTTGTGAGGCCCCTTCCCCTGAACTTTCTTGTCTGTGCACAGGTCCTGACCCTCCCTTCTATCCTCCATCGTCCTTTGTGCATGCCCCTGCACCCTCCTTCTTGCCCATCATAGCCATTGTGCTGCCACTAACCCTCCCACTTGCCATGCATGGTCTTCTGTGCTGCCATGGCCCCTCCCACCTTCCCTGTGTGGTCAGTTAGCTGCCCCTGACCCCCTCCCACCTTCCCTCCATGGTCTGTGTGTATTCCATCACAGTCGCACTGTTGCTCTTCATGGTGTGTCTTGCTTCTAGTGCCCATCCTGCCTGACCTCCATGGCTATCTTGCTGCTCCTGCCCTGCCCCCTTGCCCCCAGCCCTCTGTTTACATGTGCAGACCCCTACTCCCTCCCTCCTGGCTTGTCTGTTCCATTGTAATGCCCCTGATCCGTCCCTCCTGCCCTTTATGGTCTGTTATGCTGCAGCTTTCTCTCCTGTCTGTCCATTATGGTCAGCTAGCTACCATTGCCTCTTGCCCCTCTGTTCTCTGTTGTCCATGTGCATGGTCCTGTCCCCTCCCTCTTGCTTTCTATGGATTGTTGTGCTGCACTCCCGTCCCGCATGCCCTGTGTGGTGTATTGTGCTGTTGCAAACCATGATGCCTGACCTGCAGGGTCAGTTTGGTGCATCTCTCCATGTCCCTCCTGTCCTCTGTTATCAAAGTCCATGTCCCTACCCCATTTCCTTCCATGATCCAATGTACCATACTTGCAAACATTTTGAACTTGGTAAGAGGGAGATTTTGAAAAAAAACTGGGGTATTGATTTTCCCCTTTGAGTTACATTGAAAAAGAGGAGATTGTAGACAGGAGACAGATCAAATAAAGCCCATTTGAGCTTAAAAACATTGGACGTTTCCTGGCTGAATCGGGTCTGTTGGCATGTATGGTTGTACTACCATTGCCTATTCCTTCTGCCCACAATGGTCTATTACATTGCCACAGCCTCTCTTGCAAGTCCTGTATTGTTGGTTTATTGCCCCTGCCCCCCTTTCCACTGCCCTCCATAGTCTGTTGTGCTGCCACGACCCTTCCTGCCTGCTCAGTGTGGTTAAATTGTTGCCTTTGCACCCTCCTACCTGCCTTCAATTTTCAGAGTCCGTGCCCCTGGCCTCTGCCTCTCAACAGTATCCTAATGAACAACTAGATTGCTAACATTCTATATTTATTACAAAAGTGTGGAACGCCTGACGTCATCTTGATGTAATCAAAACTGTAATACCTAGAGCATTTCCTTTAGAAGGCTTGAGCCGAGAGTGAGAGGGAAGCGCTCATCGTTCCCTGTGAGTTCCTTTTAGCGTTTTTACTGATCAAACAGCGATTTTTAAAATTGTAAACTGTACATTTTCTGTGTTCTTAACCTGGTCTGGGGGCTGCTAAAAACGGGGCTTTTAAGTGCTTTTATTTTCACTTCCTGATTCTTAACTCCGGTCCGATTCCACTAAGTCTTTGCTGCCATAAGTGAAGCTCACCTGTTCTCATTTCATTCAGTCCCGACGCGACCGCCATCTTGGGTGTAGTGCAGGGAGCAGTTCTAGCGTCTGTCTCTCTTGCACTATATCTGGGGCGATGGCGCGAACGCGCAGTGTTGCCACTCTTGAGGCTTGAGCCGAGAGTGAGAGGGAAGCGCTCATCGTTCCCTGTGAGTTCCTTTTAGCGTTTTTACTGATCAAACAGCGATTTTTAAAATTATAAACTGTACATTTTCTGTGTTCTTAAACTGGTCTGGGGGCTGCTAAAAACGGGGCTTTTAAGTGCTTTTATTTTCACTTCCTGATTCTTAACTCCGGTCCGATTCCACTAAGTCTGTGCTGCCATAAGTGTAGCTCACCTGTTCTCATTTCATTCAGTCCCGACGCGCCCGCCATCTTGGGTGTAGTGCAAGGAGCAGTTCTAGCGTCTGTCTCTCTTGCACTATATCTGGGGCGATGGCGCGAACGCGCAGTGTTGCCACTCTTGAGGCTTGAGCCGAGAGTGAGAGGGAAGCGCTCATCGTTCCCTGTGAGTTCCTTTTAGCGTTTTTACTGATCAAACAGCGATTTTTAAAATTGTAAACTGTACATTTTCTGTGTTCTTAACCTGGTCTGTGGGCTGCTAAAAACGGGGCTTTTAAGTGCTTTTATTTTCACTTCCTGATTCTTAACTCCGGTCCGATTCCACTAAGTCTGTGCTGCCATAAGTGAAGCTCACCTGTTCTCATTTCATTCAGTCCCGACGCGCCCGCCATCTTGGGTGTAGTGCAGGGAGCAGTTCTAGCGTCTGTCTCTCTTGCACTATATCTGGGGCGATGGCGCGAACGCGCCGCCGGCGCGGCGAAGGCGCACCAAAGGCAAGCCCGTCTGCGCCCGTCCGCGGCCGAACGGGGCCCGGGGCCCTACCCCCTGGTTCGCTTGTCCCCCGGGACTTCCCGGCAGTCCACAGACAAAACTTACATTACACTAAACAAGAACTATTATCCCTATGCCCTACACTGATAGATAGCTGCTTCCACACCGCGCAGGCGGACGCTCTACCCCTCATCTGCGAAACCTGCAAATGCACCTTCCAACCCTTGCTAAAGGAAAAACGGGCGACAGCGAAATTAAAAATGCTGCTATTAAACTGCAGATCTTTGAAGAAACATAAATTGGAAATACACGATCTATTGACGGAGAGTTGTCCGGATGTTCTATTTCTTACCGAGACATGGCATGATGAAACTTCATCGCCTGAAATTCTCGAAGCCATCCCTTCCGGTTATTGCATACTCAGATTAGACAGACAGAAACAGAGAGGGGGGGGGGGGCTTGCATTATTGCATAAAACACACTTAGAATGCACCCTAGGGAAGGCTTCGCTACCTAATAGCGAGGGTGGTTTTTTCACTATAAAGGCAGGAACTAAAAATATCATTAATGGGCTACTTATATACCGCCCGCCCGGAGGGGCAGCTCAGTTCGGCGACCTACTCACAGAACTAATCACCCAACCAGCACTTCGATACAAAAAATTTCTCATTTTAGGAGATTTAAACCTTCATTTCGATGTTGCTGATTGCAGGGAGGCACAAGACGTAGCAGAAGCACTGAAAGCCCTAGAATTTAACCTCCAATCCAATTCCCCCACACACCAACTAGGCCACCTTCTCGACCCTATCTTTGCCAACTGGGAGGGTGTAATCGTGTCCCCCCGATCAGAACTATTTGGTCAGACCACTTTATTATTCCGTTCGATATAGAAAACACGTCCTCAGAAACAAGATTCAACAAACCCTTACCCCTGAAACGGAGAGATTGGAAAAAATTCAATCAAGAAGCATTTAATCTTGCCCTACTTGAAAAACCTCCACCCCCTAGTAACACCTTACAGGAGGCATGGAATAGCTATGAAACTTGGATGTCCAACGCATTAGATACGGTAGCCCCCTGGACACATAAACCACCAGCAAGACATACCAAAACGGCCCCCTGGTTTTCTGAGGAACTTAAAATAGCCAAAGTTAAATGCAAAAATTTGGAAAGACAATGGAGGAAAAACTATAACCATAAAAGTAAGTCACTATATAGAACAGAACTTAACAAATATCATAAACTTATAAGAACAGTAAAAGGTGCCCACTTTAAGAGTAGAATAGAATTCGCCGACAATCCCACCAGAGAACTCTTTACCATCTACAAAGAGCTCACGGTCCCTACCAGACTCGAAGCGCAAGACACCTACTCCAGTGAATTATGTGATGCTATTGCTGATCATTTTGTTGGCAAGGTTGATAAAATACATGCCACTTTCACAGTCAACACCGATGTCCCTAGTAAGCATGCAGCACCTACAGACAATCTTACCATAATACCTGGTCTGACACATTTGAAAGTTCCTGAAAGACAAGAATTGCTGAACATTGCCTACAGCATACAATCCGGCTCCCCCTGTGACGTGTGTCCCCCTAAGCGCTGTAAGGGAGTCCTGGATAGCATGATTGATCAGATCACTCATATTGCCAGCCTCTCCTTCCAAGAATGCCATGTGCTTGATGCATGGAAAACAGCACAGGTCATCCCACTGAAAAAAAAAACCCAATACCCACATCTCCCAACTTCAAAATCTTCGTCCCATCTCCCTCCTCCCCTTTTGCTCGAAAATTTTGGAAAAAGTGGTCAACGGCCAACTCATGACCTATCTAGAGGAGGAATCCCTTCTTCACCCCACCCAATCGGGTTTCAGAGCTGGCTACTCAACGGAATCAGCCGTCCTATATTCCACCGAATGCCTTAGACAGATGGTGGATGAAGGACAGACAGCAGCGTTGGTTTTACTTGACCTTAGTGCAGCTTTTGACACCGTGATGCACACCACGCTGCTGTCCCGCCTCTCTGGTATGGGGGTGAAGGGATCCGCCCTTGCTTGGATAAAATCTTACCTAGATAACAGGAGTTTCCAAATGCACTGCCCACCCTTTAAATCTTCCCCCCGCAAGCTGACCCATGGGGTTCCACAAGGCTCCAGTCTGAGCCCAACTCTGTTTAACCTTTATATGGAACCCTTGGCCCATATTTTTGAAGCTTTTGGTGTGGATATTGTCACCTATGCTGACGATACCCAGTTAATGATCAAGCTTATGCTCGACCACACGGAAGATGCCACTAATTTCTCCAACTGCCTATCAGCAGTGGCAACATGGATGAACAACAACTGTCTGCGCCTTAATGGCGACAAAACGGAACTTTTAATCGTCGGAAAAGCCTCAAATGCCTGGACGCATATGTGGTGGCCTGCGGAATTGGGAAATTTTCCCACTCCCGCGGAATCTGTCAGAAACCTCGGAGTAATGATCGACTCCGATCTCTCTTTCAGGTCTCAGGTTAGCAAAGTAACGGGTAGATGCTTCAGCACACTAAAAACTCTCCATAAAGTCCTTGACCTGCTTCCCATCAACACTAGAAAAACACTCGTCCATGCCTTAGTCACACCCCACCTTGACTACGGCAATATTTTGCTCCTAGGTTTAAGTAAAACAGGCCTACATCGTCTTCAGTGCGTACAAAATGCGGCGGCTCGCCTGGTACTTAACCTGCCTCGCAGAGCATCTGGGAAGAATGCTCTAACTAAACTCCACTGGCTCCCGGTTAAGGAGCGCATTAAATTCAAAGCCTTATGCTTCACGCATCGCATCGCCCATGGCAAAGGTCCTAGATACTTACAAAAGCTCCTCACTATCCATCGCCCCACCCGGAATTTAAGGTCATCCGGCGCGATGCTGTTTAAACTTCCCCGCATTCGCAGAGCCAGAATGGGAGGTTGCTCGTTCAGGTACCTGGCCCCTAGGCACTGGAATGAACTACCGCTAGACCTCCGTATGGAACCTTCAGAGACCAGATTTCGTGGCAAACTTAAAACTTACCTATTTCCACCCAACTAATCCCCTTCTTCCCCCCGCCCCTTTCCGCTCTCATGACTCATTGCCTCCTGTGACATAGCAACAATTCAGCGCGGGGACACACTATTTTTAGTGCAGCCAGGCGCTTTAGAAATGGCTTTATTATTATTATTATTATTACATATATGAGAGCGTCTTATTGGCATCAAAATTATGGTTAGTGCTCTAAAAGACTAAAATAAGGACATATTTTCTGAGTTTTGAAATAGCGACAAAGCACTTTTAAATTATTTGCTATCTTTATGTTTTTTTATCCAGTTGACCACTTGATTAAATGTTGCACTTAGGGGAGAGGATGTGGTGTTACTTCCAGAACTGCAGACTTTGTAACTGGGGAACCAGGTTGGAGTTTCTGCTTCAGCTCGACATTCTGTGATTCTGGTCAAATCACTTAGTCTCCCCATGTCTACAACCAAAATGAATTTGTTCTTGTGTGATGTAACCAATGCTCATGTAAAGCACTCCAATACCTGACAAGTCTGCACTATATAACACTGCAAAAACACAAAATAATAAGTGTTTTGCACACTTCTGTCATTGGGCTATACTTGGGCTACATCTGGGTGATTTTGGGCTACATTTGGGCTCTTTTGTCTCCGGTGACCATCTTGGGAGATTTATTTGTTATGAAGTTTCCTAATTTCCTCATGTACTGCAGTCTCCTCAGTAGGAAATACTTTCAGTTTTTTACTTTGATTCCATCAAGAAGGCATTCAGATGTGTCACACATTTGCCATAAATTCAGAATGTTAGCACTCTTTTTGCTCATTAGATCACTGTAGTAAAGCTACTGCTCACCAGGGAAAACTGCTGCTGGTATTGAAAGTGCATGTTTCAGTCTGCATGTCAGAATTTTTTAATGAAATAGAAGAGGATTTGAGAAGTCACTCAAAATGTGCCCTAATTTTTCTTTCTGCAGCACTAATCATACTTTTTATGGAAAAATGAACCCCCTCATTTTGTTCCTTTTTAAATTAAATGTTTTAAGAGTTACCACTTTAATCCAAGCAAGATGGCTTCAGGTGTGCCATACGTTTATCATAAGTAGAACTGTTAGCGCTCTAGTTGTTCTTTGGAACACTCTGGGAAGCTGCAGTAGAACACAAAGGAATCAACTGACAGTCTCTGCCCTTGTTGGATGTACATGTTTTACTGAGAATGTCAGACTTCATTCTCACATGACTGAGAAAGATAATGTGAATTTACAGAAAATAAGCTCTCAGTTTAGCTTATAGATCACCTTCCAAACCTCTGTGGGAAAAGCATGAGAAAATATTTTTCTCTCAATCATGATATCCCAGGAGAAGGCTTTTTCACATGATGAAATCACCTTAGAACATACCACAATTCCTAAAATGAGTATAGTACCATCAACAAATGATTTATAATGTAACTAAAGTCTTAAAACCTTCTATTAACTGCAATGCTTTTTAATGAGGTGATATCATGTATATTGGTCCCAAGATGGCTGCCAACACTTCTTGGATGAAGTGCTGACAGCCAATCAGATCTCAGGATGAGATGTGTCGTTAGGCTCCGCCCACATATATATATGATTTTACTTTTGATCTTCTCAGCAACTACTGAACAGATTGACACCATATATGCAAAAGGCACATCCCTGAGCTGAGGACTACCTCTCTGCCAAATTTCAAGTAATTCTGTTCAGCCGTTCGGGCTGTACCTTGGACTAAAGGTCCCTATGGAAAATTGCATGGGAAAAACGCGTTTTGGGACCCCCCTTTTTTCTCAGCCCCCGCTTGACGAATCCCCCCGAGACTTTCAGGGTAGGAGCGGAGCAGAGCGCCCCACCTATTTTGAACATTTTGCGAGGATTCGTCAACCGGCGCCAAAGTTATTCCAAATAGAATGTTACGGATTTCCTATGGAAACACGGTCCTAACTATAACTATCTACTGGCGACCGCCAGTAGATAATATATATAGATATATATATACATATATATATTTTGTAGAAAACTCCACAACACTGTCAGTAAAGGAATAACTCGCACTCCAAGGCTCGTTTCAAAAGAATGTTTAATGGCAACACGTTTCGAGCAAGCGCTCTTCTTCACAGGCCAAAAGTTACAAATCACTCGTCCACCATTTCAAGTATGTGTAAACATAAAAAACGGACCAAAGTTGCTCGTAACCCGAGCATAGAGATAAACAAAAGACTTTTTTGCAGCAAAAATGAGAGAAAAAAATATATATATACTCTTCAAACTGCCAACACCAGTGCATTATTTACAGAATCAATATCAGAGAGTATGCATATGTAAATACAATTCAATAATTCATTGAAAGTACATAAAAAATATATATATATAAAAATATATATAAACGTATAAGTAACATAATCAATGCCAAGTGGCCTTGTGTGTGAAACATCACAGAAGTTTTAAACAATTTTATCAAAACATCTCATGAGCAAACTATTGCCACATGCAAACTCTCGAAAAACAGGCCAAGTGGCCTGATCGTCATGGTCCTCATTAGGATTCAAATCAGAGTGAGATGACAAAGTCACAAAATATTTCTACGAGATTTTGAACACAGCAGGAGGAAACAGGGGGCACCCGATCGGCTGTTATCACCTTGAAAACACCAATCTATAACAAAAATCATTCACTATTTGCCTAATAAAGTTAGTGTTCTTTTTTGTACATCCAAAAAGACAATGTTACAGCACCCTGTCGCACAAACTGAACGAGATAAAATTATAAAGAAACTATAGACAAGGGCATAATAAAGAGAAAAATACTCAGGGATAAATACAGAGCAGAAATTCAAACCCAATGGATACTCATCCAATATGGACAAAAAGTTCCTCATCTTCATTTAAACCAAAAGGGTTCTTGGACTCTAAAAGGATGATATACTGCGATTCCAGGACTCTCAATTGTTTCTCCCGATCTCCCCCTCTGGGGTTTGCCGGCACCCTGTCAATTCCAAAGAATGAAAAACAATTAACATCTTTGTTATGATATTTTAACCAGTGCCAAGCAGTAGAATAATTCAGATCCACATTCCTAATCGCTCTTAGGTGTTCAAGAATCCGCTTTTTGACAGGAAAGATCGTGCTCCCAACATACATTTTGGCACATGGACATCTGATAGCATACACACAAAACTCTGTGTTACAGTTAATACATTTCTTAATAACACCTGTCCTCCCTGTGGGCAAAGGATATGTCTTGACATTTTTGCTCGTGCCGCAGGCCTTGCATTTTCCACATTTGAAAAAGCCCCTCTGCTGCTGTATCCATGTCAACTTCTTACTCGCCCCCATGTAGCTTCTTACAAGCATATCCTTTAGAGAACGCGCTTTGCGATAAGTTATCTGAGGATATGCATTCACAGTTACACCTATAATTGGGTCATTCCTGACCAAATACCAATGTTTGTTAAGCGTATCACTCACAGCTTTGGTTGCCACATTGAACGTGGTAATCATTCTGATATTATTCCCACCTTTCTCCTCAATAGGTCTCTTCACCAATAGTGCCGCTCTGTTCTGTTTAGCTACTTTCTCCTTTGCACTCATGAGGACATCTTCTGGGTAGCCCCTCTCTCTGAACCTCTGTAACATAGTCTCCTGCTCCCTCTCAAAGGTACTTTCAGAGCTACAATTACGTTTGGCCCGTAGGAGTTCCCCGTACGGGATACTCCACTTCAGTTTGGGGGGATGGTGGCTCCTGGCATGTAAAATGCTATTGCCAGCTGTGGACTTTCTGTATAGGCTAGTAGTCATAACCCCCTCCTCAATTCTAACGCGTACATCCAGAAAGTCCATCTCATCCTGAGCAACTTTATGTGTGAAACAAAGGTTGACATCATTGTTATTTAGGGTTTCAAACAATCTATCCAGGTCTGATCTTGAACCACCCCATATTAAAAATATGTCGTCTATAAACCTAGTATAGAAGACAATATTTTTTGTTAAGTACTCATTCACATCAGTCTACACAAGTTGCTCCTCCCACCATCCCATCATCATACAAGCATAGCTCGGCGCGAAGCAACTTCCCATCGCCGTGCCAACCTCTTGCTTGAACCATTGGTCCTCAAAAAGGAAAAAGTTGTTATTCAAACAGAATATCAACATATCCAAAAGCATATGTGTTTGATCGTATAGGAAGATAGACCTGTCCCTGAAAAAATGTTTACATGCATGTATCCCATCAGAGTGTCTTATACAGGTATACAGGGATATCACATCAATTGTCACAAGCCAAAAATTCTCCTGCCATGTTATTCCTTCAATTTTGTTGATGAAATCAGTGCTATCTCTACAGTAGGATGTATGACGTTACAACGCACACTTTTACAACGCATGCACTTACAACGCATTTTTTACAACGCATAATCCATTACAACGCATGACTTTACAACGCAGGACACTACAACGCATTTTTAAAAAATACCTTTACAACGCATTACCATTACAACGCATACTACCTTTACAACGCATACCATTACAACGCATAATATTAAATTACATTTAAGGTAAGTATTAGATAGTATAGGGGTAAAAATTACTATTCTAACTCCAGGGGGTGCAACAGTAAGGTAAGTGTTGGATAGTGTAGGGGTAAAAATTACTATTCTAACTCCAGGGGGTGCAACAGTAGGGTAAGTGTTGGATAGTGTAGGGGTAAAAATTACTATTCTAACTCCAGGGGGTGCAACAGTAGGGTAAGTGTTGGATAGTGTAGGGGTAAAAATTACTATTCTAACTCCAGGGGGTGCAACAGTAGGGTAAGTGTTGGATAGTGTAGGGGTAAAAATTACTATTCTAACTCCAGGGGGGGGCATCAGTAGGGTAAGTGTTGGATAGTATAGGGGTAAAAATTACTATTCTAACTCCAGGGGGTGCATCAGTAGGGTAAGTGTTGGATAGTATAGGGGTAAAAATTACTATTCTAACTCCAGGGGGTGCATCAGTAGGGTAAGTGTTGGATAGTATAGGGGTAAAAATTACTATTCTAACTCCAGGGGGTGCATCAGTAGGGTAAGTGTTGGATAGTATAGGGGTAAAAATTACTATTCTAACTCCAGGGGGTGCATCAGTAGGGTAAGTGTTGGATAGTATAGGGGTAAAAATTACTATTCTAACTCCAGGGGGTGCATCAGTAGGGTAAGTGTTGGATAGTATAGGGGTAAAAATTACTATTCTAACTCCAGGGGGTGCATCAGTAGGGTAAGTGTTGGATAGTATAGGGGTAAAAATTACTATTCTAACTCCAGGGGGTGCATCAGTAGGGTAAGTGTTGGATAGTGTAGGGGTAAAAATTACTATTCTAACTCCAGGGGGTGCATCAGTAGGGTAAGTGTTGGATAGTATAGTGTAATATTATGCGTTGTAATGGTATGCGTTGTAATGGTAGTATGCGTTGTAATGGAATGCGTTGTAAAGGTAGTTTTTAAAAATGCGTTGTAGTGTCATGCGTTGTAATGTCATGCGTTGTAATGGATTATGCGTTGTAAAAAATGCGTTGTAATGGTAGTGCGTTGTAAAAGTTGCGTTGTAAAGGTTGTTCCCCCTACAGTATGATGGGAGAGTCAAAACATACGGAGAGAGAAATGCATCAAGAAAAATAGAAGTATTTTCGAGAAGACTGCCTTTGGCAGAAACTATCGGTCTTCCTGGGGGGTTGGTCTTATTCTTGTGGACCTTTGGTAACATATAAAAACAAAATGCTACTGGATGTTTAATGTAGAGAAATCTATACTCGCATTCCTCTAATAGTCCCTTTCTCCTCCATTCTCCAAGTTTATTGTAATAGATATTTGCTGCCAAAGTGTAGTCTTCCCTGCTTGATTTCATGTAGTTACCTGAGAGGATCAATTGTTTATTAGTTTCCTGTTTGTATAAATTAATGTCCCAAAGGACAACATTCCCACCTTTATCCGAGGGTTTGATTACAAACCCTGGATCACTGTTTAAGGTGCACAAAGATTGCCGTTGTTCTGGTGTTTAATTATGTGCGTGTCTGTTTTTGGTGGTATTCCAGACACGCATCAAATCCCTGACAACTACCTCATGAAAAGTGTCAAGGGAATCATGCGGGGTATTGGGATTAAAAGTAGATTTGGGTTTGAATTTAGTAGAGATTTTCCCTCCTACCTCCAAACCCATTTGTTCCAACATTGTACGTTCATCTCGTTCACCCATTCCCTCACCACACAATTCCACTACGCATGCTAGATCCTCTATATCTGCTAAGCACAGGTTTTTAGATACCTGGGAGCCCACATCAATTTCAACAGTGTCACATTCCAAAACACGCTTTTTCTTTTGCAAAAACAACTTTAGCAATTTCAATTTGCGAACAAAAAGTAAGACATCAATTCTGGTTCTACTATAATCAAAGTTCGCCATCGGACAAAAAGTCAAACCAAGTTCAAGTAAAGATTCCTCTGCCTTTGTTAGGACATGGGAGGATAAATTTAAGACTGTTAAGTTTTTGTCACCCATTACTTCTGTTTCGATTGCCGTGTTTGTCTCCCATGCGGCACTGCTTCCTTCACGTTTCCTTCCTCCCCTCCTTGTCTTTTTGCTTTTATGTTTGCGCCTCTTCCTCTTCCTTGTCCGCGCAGGGTCTCTGGGGGTCGTGATCTCAAAGTCATATTGGTCTGTAAAAAACGATATTCTTCAAAGGGCCTAAAGGTTGGTACTTCATCACCAACAGACTCGGACGCCTCCTCCAAATCTGAGTAGATCTCTGAACCAGATTCAGATGTTACCACTTCTGGTTCCCTGAATCTACCAAACTGTTTAAACTGCTTTATTGCACCATCATACCTCTTCCCAAAAGTTAAGATCCTTCCACTGCCATAGTCTTGTTTATCTCTCAGAAATTTCCGTTTCTTTTTTTGTTTAATTTCTTCCTCATATTTATCCAGTCTGGCTTCCATTTGTTCAAGTGCAATTTTAATCTCATCCTGTGCAGCATGTTTATCCAGTTCTTCTTTCAATTTCTCAACATCTTTCAAGACCTGTTCAAGTTCAATGGCAGCATATTTAGATAGCAATCCCAGCATGTGCTTACATGTTTCTGACATCAAGCTTGACCAGTCTTCCAACAATTTTGGGTGAGGATTCTGATATGTAGGTGTTATTAGAATTCGAAGCCCCCTCGGCACCCTGCCAACCTCAATATAATTATTCAGGGAAGACACCTCCCACCATCTGTTTATTTCCCTCTTCAGCAGTTTCTCATAATTAACCCCTTCCATGCGGGGTGGATTCCCCCGCTGTGCTGACCGTTACCTGCGCGGGCGTGGTCATGACGGAACGGTTCCGTCATGAGCACAGCTCAACCGACGCTCATGACGGAACCGTTCCGTCATGAGCGTCGAAGGGGTTAAACAATAGTTGCCTCAAACTCTTGTTTGCTGTGGTGGCCCCATCAGCTATCCCTTGTGCATATCCCCTCTCATCACCATCTGTTTCACAGAACAGAGTCCGAGCAGCATCAGGCCTTCCTGCTCTTTTATCCTTTGTGGTTCCATGGACGTCACACCCGTCGGTTTCCCCCTGTTCATCTCCGCTGTGAACAACTTCGTGACATACGACTCCTTGCCAGCACCACTCACCGCAGCGAGTGCACGGAACCCCTGCCGATTTATAAACACAATCCACACAGGCTGTCAGCGCGCTCGACACAGGTTACAGCAGGATCGGATAACGCATTCCCTCCAGTGCGCGCCCTCCAGTCCCACACTCACCCGCACGAACTCCGCCGTTCCCAGCCTCGTCAAAATCACCAAATCCTTTCGGTTTCTTCGGCGGTGTGAGCTAACGTTCGTAATTGCAAAGAAGAAAGTGTCCCGATTTCGTCAGCTCCACTCCTCTCGGGGTCGGTGCGAGTTCCCGGGTTTCGGGTCCTGGTAATATTTTGTAGAAAACTCCACAACACTGTCAGTAAAGGAATAACTCGCACTCCAAGGCTCGTTTCAAAAGAATGTTTAATGGCAACGCGTTTCGAGCAAGCGCTCTTCTTCACAGGCCAAAAGTTACAAATCACTCATCCACCATTTCAAGTATGTGTAAACATAAAAAACAGACCAAAGTTGCTCGTAACCCGAGCATAGAGATAAACAAAAGACTTTTTTGCAGCAAAAATGAGAGAAAAAAATATATATATACTCTTCAAACTGCCAACACCAGTGCATTATTTACAGAATCAATATCAGAGAGTATGCATATGTAAATACAATTCAATAATTCATTTAAAGTACATAAAAAATATATATATATAAAAATATATATAAACGTATAAGTAATATAATCAATGCCAAGTGGCCTTGTGTGTGAAACATCACAGAAGTTTTAAACAATTTTATCAAAACATCTCATGAGCAAACTATTGCCACATGCAAACTCTCGATATATATATATATATTCACTTTAAAAACCATAGGTTTCACACATGTTATAGTTAGCTGGACATTTCACTCGTAAAAAACAAATGAAATTCCCCGTTATAGTTAGTGCAGGCAACTATAACTCACGCGACCGCAATCCTCTGCTGATGACGTCAGATATTACATCACTGTATTTAGACACTTATTTACCCATGTCTTCTTCCATTAATCTTTAGCTATACATATATTACAAATATTTATTTTTCCTAAAGACACATATGTCATCAGTGATGTAATATCTGACGTCATCAGCAGAGGATTGCGGTCGCGTGAGTTATAGTTGCCTGCACTAACTATAACGGGGGAATTTCATTGGTTTTTTACGAGTGAAATGTCCAGCTAACTATAACATGTGTGAAACCTATGGTTTTTTAAGTGAATTTGCAAGGTTTTTTAAATGCTAATTCGTAACTATAACGTGTGTGAAACCTATGGTTTTTTCAGTGAATTTGTACGGTTTTTTTTTAAAATCGCGAGGTGCGCGCAACCTGCGCGCACGGTGCGCTTCACGTGCGCTTCACGGTGCGCTTCGCGTGCGCGCGCAGTGGGCGCTCGGTTCACAGTGTGTGCCGTGCGCGCCAGGTGCGCGCACCTCGCGATTTTTAAAAAAAAAAATATTGTTTTTTTCTCCCTTGGGGGTCCTTCTGTGACCCCCTGACCAAGGCTAGGGGGTCAGGAACTGTCCACTCTGCCCCCTTTTCACGTTCTCCACCTTTTTTTTTCATCCCCTCGGACTGCGAGAGACAAAATGGCGGCCGACACTTCCTGGTTTCGACCGATTCGAATGTTTACCGACATCTAACAACCAATCAGAATTGCGCTCGCGCACGGCAGGGTGCGCGCACGGTGCGCGCGTATAGATATTGATATGCTTTTAAATGCTATTTTCTCAGGAAATACTGAACAGATTTACACCAGACCTGCAAAAGGCACTTCCTTGACCTTATGGCTACCTCTCTGCCAAATTTCACGTAATTCTGTTCAGCCGTTCGGGCTGTAGCTGCGACTAAAGGTCCTATGGAAAAATGCATGGGGAAAACACGTTTTGGGACCCCCCCTTTTTCTCGGCCCCCGCTTGACGAATCACCCCGAGACTTTCAGGGTAGGAGCGGAGCGCCCCATTAGTTTTGAAAATTTCGCGAGGATTCGTCAACCGGCGCCAAAGTTATTCAAAATGGAATTTTCAGATTTCCTATGGAAACACGGTCCTAACTAAAACTATCTACTGGCGACCGCCAGTAGATAATATATATATATATACTATTTTGAAAATTTCGCGAGGATTCGTCAACCGGCGCCAAAGTTATTCCAAATAGAATGTTGCGGATTTCTTATGGAAACACGGTCCTAACTATAACTATCTACTGGCGACCGCCAGTAGATAAAATATATATATATATATATATATATATATATATATATATATATATATATATATATATATATATATATATATATATATATATATATATATATATATATATATATATATATAAATAATGCACAGAATCAAGTTGGCCCTTGCAGGCTTGAATATCTGCAGAATGCAGTTAAATATGATCCAACACCCTGGCTGTAATTCAAGCCAGCATGAACGCACAACATCGTAGACTCTGTATATCTGGTACTTGGAACCGATGTGTGGAGGCCGTTGGAACCTAAGAGCATTTGTTCTTTACCTTCCCCCAGTTATATCTGTATGGCACAGCATATTCCTATATGTTAATACAAATAAAACCCTGGAATTAGACAGTAAGCAGGAGGAAACCTGCTGGATCTTCTGGGATGCTGCTAGAATATTAATATATAAGAAGGCCAAAATAGGAATTTTATTTTATTAAGTGCCATAGGGGGAAGCTCTGTGATTTAAGAATGCTGTTAGGGTGAGATAAACATCTACTAGGTATGACTTACATTAGGTATTTAACACTACGAGGTAGCCACTCCTGGACAGAGCTGGAGCCGGACCTGGGCGATGGGGTCCCCCCCGTTAATAGCTCCAGTAGGGGGGCCACACAGCCCCCCTTCCATTTCTCTGCACACTTGGGCCCTGGGTGAAAGGGTCCCTGGCCAGGGGGGACGTACAGCCCCTCTCCCTATTACTAATCCGGCTGGGCCCTGGGGATGGGGTCCCTGGGGCTGAAATGAGTCCAGGGAGGGGGGCTCTATGCCTCCTATGCCTCTAAACCTTCAGCCCGGCCCTGGGCACTGAGCACACATGTCATATGATCACCACTTACTTGTAATATTTCACCTTGTGTTGACAGCCATAATTATATATGTGAATATATATGAATGATTTAATTCAGATAAAATATAAACAGTAGATAGCAATTTGAGTCACGTGGTTTATTATTTGCAAAAATGTTTTCTATGTTTAGGCAGTTGAGATACGAATGTTAAAATAGGAAAGAATAATATATGTAACACCAAGTGCGCTGATAAGAAATAACCGACAAAACCCGACAGAACCACTTTTTTGTTCGTTTGACAATGTTCAGCATTCCGTCCATCATCTTTTTGTGTTGCTGACGTGGCAATAGGCTGTATGCTAACCTAACTAAGATTCCATTAATCAATCGCCCCCTCGTAGAATATACAACACTGACACTGTGTGAGTGGTAGGTGCTTTCTCCCTGCTTTCTCCCCAACTCTGCTGGTAAGGGATTCACCATTAGCACGGTGACTCCAGAAGGCGGGCACTATTCTGCCTGTTTGTCGAGGTAAACCCACCTTTGTAGGAGGTCCAATATCCTCACTGTGCCTTGTTTCCTCGGTCACTTTCTCTTCCTGAACCATGTGCTCAACTAGACGCTCCTATACCCTCAATAATGTGAACACATACTCTGCTCACACAACTCCAGAAACCACCTTTAAGAAATATCAGTTCTCACTTCTCAAGCACACTTGTAAAAAAACACAAACAACCCTGAGTGAGTACTTGAGTAACTTCATACACTTTGTGGTAAGCGGTTTAAGGGAGAGGTATTTACCATATGTGATAAAAAAAGTCTATTCTGAGTTTTCAACAGGAAATAAGGTACAACATACATAAAGGATATTACTAATTGGGATTGGCCTAATTTATGCACTTTTCTGTATAAAAAAAGTAAAAAGCATGGACCAACCTGAGTAGAATCTTCTGGAACTTAAGCCTTTTTCAGGGTTTCCTGTAAAGCCATATCCTCCTGTTTAGTTGCTCTAAAATGGTCAAGCACTAACCTGTTTGGTCCTGCTGGGGCTTGATGAAGTTCCAAGAAGGTGACTCCCAACTTCCCCTGGTACCGAGGCCCTTCCATGATCTCAACACAGCCAGAACGAAGGCACTCAAGGGGAAAGGGATGATGACAGAGAGGCCAGGAGGTTGATCTCTGGTTGTGTGGTACTTTTAATTGGCTGTTCCTTCTTTTAATGGCATGGGTGACATCTGCAATGGTAAAGGCGTTTTAATGCATTATACTCTCAAGTTGAACCCTGTGCTTTACACCCCACCCTTAGAAACTGCTCCGGCCCATTTTAGTATCTCGCAATTATCTACTAGAACCCACTCTGGTCGGATGGAACTTTTTACTTGCCCAATAGCGTAGAGGGAATAAACACAATTATCAAAATTACTGTCCACAATTTGCCATAATCAAGGACGCGAAACTTAATCTCTTGGCTCTCTGGCTTTTATTATCAGCATAAAGATTTGGAGATACAGAGTCCTCAATACAAGGCACAACAAGTACATAGGCACTAACACAAATGCTACTCTACGAAGAATCCGCATACGGCTAAAAATAACTAAAAGCACAATTTCTAAAAGCATGAGGTAGAAAACTACCAAGCCAATGTCGATATTAGGGACACTGGACCATACCATCTCTGTCCCTACTCTGTACTAGATGACATCCCTACTTAGCAATCCCTAAGACCCCCAATCGAGTAAAAGGTGTCAGAGTGAAACTTCCTAAGAAGTCTTCACTTAGAGAGCTTGGTCTAAGTTGCCCCCTCTATCTCTTCGCCTAGCCTTCCTCTGCTCAGGGCCGCTCTGATCTGCCTCCACCCTCGGGGCGCTGTCCCTAATACAGAACCCCAAATCTCAGAACACGCCCTTTGCGCCTCCTCTTCTGCGGGGTCGACTTTCAGTAATTTTCCACAGAGCGCTGTCCAGTTCCATCGTCCATCGCTTGGCCTTGAGTCCCAGACGCCATCCGCACTAGGAGTTACGATTGGCACATTCCAATGCACTCCCATGTCTGGCTTTTTCTACATAAGTCAATTTGTGAACAAAGAGCTTCTCTACTAACGAGCAACTGTCCTTGCACCTGGGGTGAGATCATGCAAGGCATACATACTTCACATCTTTTAACTTGCAATTTACTACAGCCTAAAACCTCTACTGGAATAAATCCTTTTTGGCCTATTGCCCTTGGCTAACATAAGAAAATACCAGGCCTTTCGCCTCAACGATATATGCGAATTCTGGCCACTACTTCGGTTACACAAGCAGGTCTAAATCACAGTATAGACATTTACGTCTTTCTTTCATGTGTGGTCAAACTAAACAGTCTACAGACACGAATTCTAATCTACACGTTTTAACATCACATTGTTCAAAGGACTAAGCTCTATGCATTGCTTCAATATATACATAAGATGCTTGTACATAGCTAACACTTCTATTGAAATCAACATAGGTTATACAATTCTTAATACATTGCACACAAAAATACCTGAGTACACATTGATTATATGCGGGTGCCGACTAACAGTGAATATAACGCACCCCTACGATTTTCAACCTTCTAAGCGCTACATCAAAACTATCATGGATCTGCGTGTTTCAGACTTCCCCGCTATCATTGTACTCTCCCTCTGCTTGCTCTTGCATAGATCCTATTGTGGCCTTGGAAAAAGAACATCACTAATTGGTCTTCCAGTAATTATGTGAGTAGCCCACTATGTTTTCTCCCTTATGTTCTCTTTACTAAGTGTAATGTACATACCAGGTTCTTATGATCAAGATGTAGTGTCCATGTCAATACTCAAGTCCAAAGATTTACAATTCATAACAACTAGTTCAAACAATTCACTGTATCAATATTATGATGCTCATACAATTCTATTAATGAGTTATCATAAGTATCAAATGAGCAACAAGTTCCAGGCAAACATAATTGTGTAAATGAGCAACACGTTCCAGGCACGCAAAGGTTAATGTTAGTCCTTCTTTTCCAGTGTAAAGAAACGGTATGCGGTTCATGACCAGGGTAAGTTACAACCAATTGTTAGTTGCCTGAATATGCGCCAGGTAAGTGTACTCTATGTTGTCCTAATGTTTGTCTTTTTCTTTCTTTGTTAGGTATCCCGGCGTAGAAGTGGCAGCTTCTGACGATGGAGCTCGAGAATCCAGGGGCAGGCTCTTAGGAATCCAGGTATGGGCGGAGAGCAGTGACCAGAACATGAACCTCTCCAGGCAAGTCTTTCCACCGCAAGGAACTTCTAGAAGAAGGGTGTGGCCTTAAATATAGGCCGCGCCCAAGTTGGCCGCTAGTTCTCACAAGACTTCCTAAATCCTGCGAGAATTCAAACAGATTCACAATGTCTTCCCCCATTTTCTGCTGGTTTCTATGTATGAGCTAAAAGTGCTTCCGTGACCCTTTTTATTGTAAAACCGGTCATAAAGTCGTGCGATTGGGAGGCATTATAGTTTTACAGATGTGTGATCCTCAGAGAGAGCACCAAGGGCATGGTTTGCAGTCTCTGTGAAAAAAAAAAAATTGATGATGGAGCTCAAGAATCCAGGGGCCGGCTCTTAGGAATCCAGGTATGGGCGGGGAGCAGTGACCAGAACATGAACCTCTCCAGGCAAGTTTTTCTACCACAAGCAACTTCTAAAAGAAGGGTGTGGCCTTAAATAGAGGCCGTGCCCTATATGGCCGCTAGTTCTCACAAGACTTCCTAAATCTTGCAGAATTCAAACAGATTCACAATGTCTTACCCCATTTTCTGCTGGTTTCTATGTATGAGCTAAAAGTGCTTTATGGGCTCTTTTTATTGTAAAACCTGTCATAAAGGTGTGCGATTGGGAAGCATTATAGTTTTACAGATGTGTGATCCTCAGAGAGAGCACCAATAACATGGTTTGCAGTCTCTGGTGAATGGATGGGCTTGCATGCCTGACAAGAACTGTAAGTCAAGTGTCCCTCATGGATAGCAGCACTTATTGTGCCACCAGGAGTGTGACAAAACAAAGCATGTCTTCCAGTCGGGTACTACAGACTGGCAGTACAGTTTCAAACTGCAAACTCGACTTTCCCATTTAAACGATTGTCAATGCCCCCCAAATCTTTCTTTTTAATACTTATATCACCACTAAGGCAGGCCTATCGATCCCTAAAGGCAGGGTGCGTTATATTGAAAGTAGGACAAGTGTTTTATGAACTTTACATGTCCTGATAAAATAAACCTTGCATTATCGTTTTTACTGTGGAAGGGCTAGTGGTGTATAAATGTGAGTATAGAGTTATATGCTGACGAAGTAGCAGTGCAAACTTTCCAAATGGGCCTACTAAATATGGTACTTCAAGGTACCATAGGAACTGTTGCATTACACCCGATTTGTTCCTCCAGTTAAATGTAATGTAACTATTTCACAAGTGGCAGCTTTAGAAAGTTACCACTTTGTTGCCCAAAGTTTCCAGTAGCTGTTTACGGTTGCCTACAAGCTGCTGTCTCGAGACAGCCTACTTCCTTTCTGGGAGATGTGAGGAAGAGGAACAATGGGCCTGCAGAGGGAAGAGTTGCATTCTCCTCCTGGCATGATGGCCAGAGCACATGTGAGCCCAAAATGTGAACTTCAAAGGGGAAGCCGCTTTTAAAGGACAAATGGTAATCGACCATGGAAGGGGCTACCCTTTTGTTTTAGCATGCAGGCTGGCATCATGGACAGAGAGGGAAAAGCCATTGCCCAAGCAGTTTTTTTAGGGGAGTATAGCCCCCAGGTAGGCACACCTATGGGTTAGACAAGGGCGCTCCACACACCGAGAAATGTGTTCTGCCATGTTGGGGGTGGGCAAAATAGTGCATTTAGTACTAGCCAGATGCCACACTTCACAAGGAGTTGTCATCAGGCGGGAGAGGATCTGGTTGCCCATTGGCTAGTTAGTCGTCATATTTCCTCCTAAGCTCAAAGTGGGCATACAAGTGTCATCCCTCACACCCAGACCTCAGATTACATCTGTACTAGAGACAGGACTGAATAAGGACTCTCTTTCTGTTCCCTGGACCCCACCAAAGACTGTACTGCACCTGCTGGACCTCAGCCTAGCAAAGATAGGCCTGTGCCTGTGGTGCCCCACTCATGGAAAAGTTGGCTACTAGGGCCAGGCAGAGCAGGTGACTCCAAGAGTTAGTTGGCCTATTCCCTGTTACAGTCTCAGTGGCCAAAATGCTGAGAAGCCTACACACTTTAGAGACTAGCAACATGAAGCTTGACCACCGCTGGACACCGAGATGCAACCTGGAAGACCAAGTCCTGACACTCATAATTTGTACCTGACTCTGCTGGACCCAGAAGAATCGTCACTTGGTCTTTGTGGCACATCGATCCCTGAGGCCAATGTCGCTTCCCCCAAGCTTGAGGGTCCAAGGGGTGGCTGCAGGAAGACCCCCTACACAGGCTCAGCATCTTCAGCATCCTGTGACCCTTGTATCAGGACTACTTCACTGATGTCTGTGGCAGTTCGCCCATAGAAATCAGAACTGGACCAGAGACTGCTTAAACCAACAGATAACTGTCCTTCAGGACTGACTGGTCCCAGTGACTAGCTACCTATCGGAGTTAACACCCCCAAAAGTGCCCATATAGCTGTTTTCAATTTGCTTGTTGTGGCTTACTCTAAAGTGTGATCATGGTAGATTACAAATATGTATAGGCATTCAGTAAAAAGCAGTGATTGATTGTTCTTTTGAAAATTCATATCTCCGAAACCATCCAGTGGATTCTTGTCATTGAGGTTTCGATTTAAAGATAAAAATATAACCAACTGTATATAAATTGGTGTTGGACTTTTACTGCATTCTGTTTTCTTCTTACTCAACTGTTTTGGTACTTCTTAGTGCTTTACACTTGTTCCTTTGATAAAGCCTGACTGCTGTGAGCACAGCCACTCATGACTTAGCTAAGGTATGCTAAACGAACCTGACTGCACCTGATATGAGTTGGTCTCATTATTACATGGTGAGGTTACACAACTACATCACATATTAATCCACATTTCCTCGCACTATGTGTGCTCCTTGGTTTCCCCGCCCCTTCTCATTGCACTGTCCACTCTTCCTGGCGTCTTCTCATAATTGGTGCCAGAACTAGGTATTTATTTTTCATTTCACAGAAGTGAAATCCAGGCTTTACTGAAGGCAGGCTCCCGTGCCTACAATAATGTCTTTTTGTTTCCATATTAAAACAAGGTCAAATTGCAAGAGAGCCTGCATTATAGCCCTTATTTTTATGTTGAGCATTTTGTGATACAGAAACTATGCAGGACAATAAGGAAACAAAAATAAAGATGATACCGTAGCCAAAGTCCGCCTTTTGTTTTTTTTGTCTGGTCTTGGTTTAATGTTTATGCCATATGTATGAGGACATTAAAAGTGGAGCTATTGGCTTTGCCAATGTTTGTTTGTGAATTGGGCCCTGTTGCTGCACCGTGGTTCTGGCAGGTAGCAAATATTACCCTCACAGAATATATATCTTCTCAATGTACTACCCATGAAAACTTTTACATTGAACAAAGTAATGTCAATAGAGGTGAACGTATTTGGAACACAGTTTTTAAAAAAAGGCATCAATGGAAGGGTAAAGAAAATAAGCACATTCCCAAGAATGACACTACAATTAACTGCTATTCATTGCCAAATGCTTGGGAAGGCGTTTGACATCACACTAACAAAACTGCCTCTTGTGTTCCAACACATATACAGTTTGAGCACAAAAACAAGCTTAAGGTACTTTGTACTGCTATCTGCTTTCTTTATAAACATAATGAATGACATGCTATTACAGACTTTCCTGCACGCAGCAAAAAGAATGAATGACATGCTACAATAGACTTTACTGCATGCAGCAAACAGAATGAATGACATGCTACCATAGACTTTACTGCATGCAGCAAACAGAATGAATGACATGCTACCATAGACTTTACTGCATGCAGCAAACAGAATGAACGACATGCTACAACAGACTTTACTGCATGCAGTAAACAGAATGAATGACATGCTAAAAATAGACTTTACTGCATGCAGTAAACAGAATGAATGACATGCTACAATAGACTTTACTGCATGCAGCAAACAGAATGAATGACATGCTACAACAGACTTTACTGCATGCAATAAACAGAATGAATGACATGCTACAATAGACTTTACTGCATGCAGCAAACAGAATGAATGACATGCTACCATAGACTTTACTGCATGCAGCAAACAGAATGAATGACATGCTACCATAGACTTTACTGCATGCAGCAAACAGAATGAATGACATGCTACAACAGACTTTACTGCATGCAGCAAACAGAATGAATGACATGCTACCATAGACTTTACTGCATGCAGCAAACAGAATGAATGACATGCTACAACAGACTTTACTGCATGCAATAAACAGAATGAATGACATGCTACAATAGACTTTACTGCATGCAGCAAACAGAATGAATGACATGCTACCATAGACTTTACTGCATGTAGCAAACAGAATGAATGACATGCTACAACAGACTTTACTGCATGCAGCAAACAGAATGAATGACATGCTACAACAGACTTTACTGCATGCAGCAAACAGAATGAAAGACATGCTACAATAGACTTTACTGCATGTAGCAAACAGAATGAATGACATGCTACCATAGACTTTACTGCATGCAGCAAACAGAATGAATGACATGCTACCATAGACTTTACTGCATGCAGCAAACAGAATGAATGACATGCTACAATAGACTTTACTGTATGCAGCAAACAGAATGAATGACATGCTACAACAGACTTTACTGCATGCAGCAAACAGAATGAATGACATGCTACCATAGACTTTACTGCATGCAGCAAACAGAATGAATGACATGCTACAACAGACTTTACTGCATGCAATAAACAGAATGAATGACATGCTACAATAGACTTTACTGCATGCAGCAAACAGAATGAATGACATGCTACCATAGACTTTACTGCATGTAGCAAACAGAATGAATGACATGCTACAACAGACTTTACTGCATGCAGCAAACAGAATGAATGACATGCTACAACAGACTTTACTGCATGCAGCAAACAGAATGAAAGACATGCTACAATAGACTTTACTGCATGTAGCAAACAGAATGAATGACATGCTACCATAGACTTTACTGCATGCAGCAAACAGAATGAATGACATGCTACCATAGACTTTACTGCATGCAGCAAACAGAATGAATGACATGCTACAATAGACTTTACTGTATGCAGCAAACAGAATGAATGACATGCTACAACAGACTTTACTGCATGCAGCAAACAGAATGAATGACATGCTACAACAGACTTTACTGCATGCAGCAAACAGAATGAAAGACATGCTACAATAGACTTTACTGCATGTATCAAACAGAATAAATGACATGCTACCATAGACTTTACTGCATGCAGCAAACAGAATGGATGACATGCTACAATAGACTTTACTGCATGCAGCAAACAGAATGAATGACATGCTACCATAGACTTTACTGCATGCAGCAAACAGAATGAATGACATGCTACAACAGACTTTACTGCATGCAGCAAACAGAATGAATGACATGCTACAATAGACTTTACTGCATGCAGTAAACAGAATAAATGACATGCTACAATAGACTTTACTGCATGCAGCAAACAGAATGAATGACATGCTACCATAGACTTTACTGCATGCAGCAAACAGAATGAATGACATGCTACAATAGACTTTACTGCGTGCAGCAAACAGGATGAATGACATGCTAACATAGACTTTACTGCAAAGGGTCCAGCTTTACAACTTTTCATGTCACCAATCAGCCCAAAAAATATCTGCAGGATAGACGCCTGATAATAGTACTCCCAATCCTATTTTATGTAAGCTGCACCCTCTTGTTAAAGAAACAGTTTCTGCAACTCAGTTCAGATAGGGCCTGCATATTTATTTCAAGCTGATATCACAAACCCACAACAATTATAATAAACTGCTTCGTTGGCTTTAGTTACACATAGTAATCAAATTAGGCTTGGGGATATTTATTAATAGAATAAAGTTTACAGTTTAAGAACTACATAATTACCTCCGACAACGAAGGGGTGGGTGTGGAATGTTACGCACTGTAAGACCCAATTGGAGGGATTCTGGGAGCTAATGCCGACACATTCCCGACCCAGCGACATATGGGAACCATTTGTGAGCTGGCCGAGCTCGAGAGAGGTGTATATCACCCTTGATGTGAATATAGATGTGTAGAGCTGTTCGAAATGTACTGGGACGTGGGAAAAGGGCTCCCTATTGTTATATTTACATCTGCAAACGGACTTGGGAGCGAGACAAGGGATAACATTACGCCTCAAGTGTTCAATCAATCAATCAAGTAATTTGTAAAGCGCACTACATACCCGTAAGGGTTTCAAGGCGCTGGGGGAGGGGGGGTGCTGCAGCTACTGGTCGAAGAGCCAGGTCTTGAGTTGTCTCCTGAAGGTCAGCAGGTCTTCGGTTTGTCGTAGGTAGAGGGGGAGGGTGTTCCAGGTCCTGGCGGCGCGGTGGGAGAAGGACCTGCCTCCGGAAGTTGTTCTACGGATGCGCGGGACCGTGGCCAGGGCGTGGTCAGCAGAGCGGAGTTTCCTGTTGGGTACGTAGAAGGAGAGTTGATTGTTGAGATAGGCTGGTCCGGTCTTGTGGAGTGCCTTGTGTGCGTGGATCAGGAGCTTAAAGGAGATTCTCCTGTCGACGGGGAGCCAGTGCAGGTTCCTCAGGTGAGGGGTGATGTGGTCACGGCGCGGGACTTCGAGGATCAAGCGTGCAGAGGCGTTCTGGATTCTCTGCAGTCTGTTGATGAGCTTGGACGAGGCTCTGGCGTAGAGGGTGTTTCCGTAGTCGAGTCTGCTGCTGACTAGGGCCTGGGTGACTGTTTTCCTCGAGTTTGTCAGGATCTATCTGTAGATCTTGCGGAGCATGCGGAGGGTGTTGAAGCAGGTGGAGGAGACTGCGTTGACTAGCTTGATCATGGTGAGTTTTGAGTCGAGGATGATTCCCAGGTTGCATGCGTGGTCGGTGGGGGCCGGGGGGGTCCCCAGTGCTGCGGGCCACCATGAGTCGTCCCATGCTGAGGGGTTGGACCCGAGGATGAGGATCTCCGTCTTGTCAGAGTTCAGCTTGAGTCGGCTTTCCTTCATCCAGTCGGAGATTGCCTTCATTCCCTGGTGGATGTTGGATTTGGTGGTGAGAGGGTCCTTGGTGAGGGAGAGGATCAGCTGCGTGTCGTCGGCGTAGGAGATTATGTTGAGGTTGAGTTGAATAACCTGTAATATATCTTCTATGCTGATAACCCTGATTAACTGACAGTGTGATCTACAAGCAATGTACTGCTGTTATGTTGTTGTATGTAATTTCTAAGAAATGCCAATACAATTTTTTTTTAAAACAACAACAAAAAACATGCTCTACAGCTCCTACCAAGAGTTAATGAATTGTTTCTTTAAATGTCTTGGAAAATATTGTTTTAAACTATGTTATAATTAAAGGTGCTGACGAAATATATGATATTCAATGTCAATAACGCAGATCAGTAGGATTTAAGGGAACAGCAGAAAGGGTATTTTCTAAACAGCAGGTCACAGGTTTGAACCCTGACAGGGGCATTAATCTTATCTCAAATTCTGGTGAATAAAATCAATAGTACTGAGTTGGGTGGCAACAACTATTAAAGCACCAAAGGCATTTCGACTTGTAGCGTGTACTAATATAATTGGTTACTATCAACGCTAATAACACTGCTACTATTAATGTTGAACATCTACTTTTGAATGAACCATAACATTATGCGATTTTCAAATGTGTTCTCTGAGCCCCACTACCTTCCCATATGAATGGTCGGGAAAAAATGTAACTCTTTCAGAACAAAACTATACACCCCTTACAGGTACAGTAGAACATGTTGTTGATGTCAGCAGGCCACATTCTCTACTCTGTTCCTGATCACAAGATGTACTATTCTCTGTTCCCCCTAGACAGTAACCACAAGGTAAAATCCACACACCCCACGTCTATCCAGTATTCGTCCTTCAGCATCACTCCCCTCCCAGTCTGTTTGTTTCTAACCTCCCTATTCTTAAGGAAACATGGGCCAGATGTGCACAGCAAAATAACCTTTCTGTATCTATTAAATCTATATTGTGAGTCAGAAAAGCTTGTCCCAATAGCAAAATGGATTTACCATTGAAGGAGCCGGGTTCCCTCTCTTGATGGTACTCCGGAAGCCTCAGTCGAGGGACCTTTGGTGTCTGCTTTAAAAGTGTAGAGGGGAAAATAACTCATTCAGTTGGAATCACCAGCTCAAAGAATCAGGACTCCAAAGAATCACAGACTCCAGGTTGTCAAGTTTAGTTGTTTATTACCAGGGCCGGACTGGCAGTGGCGGGCACCGGGTTTTTCTCTGGTGAGCCACCAGGTTTGCGGCCGGTTTTGGCCCCCTGTAACAAAATCGCCCGAAACCGGCCCTAGCAAACAGCTCGTCCCCCCCCCCTCCAGGGGGTGGAGGGGGTCGAGCTATTTGCCAGGGCCGGTTTCCGTTCCCAGTCTGGCCCTGTTTATTACAAGGCCAAAAACAACTGGACATACAAGCACCTCAAGACGAGGTTGTAAAAATACATTGGAACTAATACAAAGCCAAACCTACGACCAAAATTTAGCTTCTGGAACATGAAAAGGATGACAAATTACAAGACCAGAATGCAGGCAATAAGTGCCCCCACATTTAGATCAGTCTTCATTGGAGGTTCGTAAGTAAAAAGCATTAGTCTGTACCTACTCTACCACTAACGTGAAATCCCTACGTAGCATTCCCCAGGCAAGTCAGGAAAATGTGTCAGAATGTGACGACTTCCTGAGAAGTACACTCACGGTGTATGTGTCAGGTAGCCAGAGGCTACAGAGCTCATTCCAAGATG
Source organism: Triturus cristatus (assembly GCF_964204655.1). Taxonomy (NCBI): domain Eukaryota; kingdom Metazoa; phylum Chordata; class Amphibia; order Caudata; family Salamandridae; genus Triturus; species Triturus cristatus. Next base: position 347,555,726 of record NC_140585.1, on the reverse strand, counting down.
CACCTTCTCTCCTCATCGATCTCATCTCATCTCCTGACTCAACCCCTGGGGCGCTGTCCCTAATTCAAACACCAAAATATCTGATCACGCCCCCTGCTCGGCTTCCGATCACCTCATCCAGTTGGGCACTCCTCATAGGTGATTTTCTAGTTAGTTTCGATACTCCCAGCTCCTGGCTCAATTACCGAGATTCCCAGGCCTTCTCCAGTGAGAAAGAACATCGTCCCACGTTATCAGCTATTTCTTGGGTAAAAGTATTCTCTCCTCCCTTGAGGCTAACTCCTAAAACAAAAGTATTATTCTAACTAACAAAGACGCGTTTCTCCACCTGCAAAAGAAACGTGAGAATGGAACAAATTTAACATGCACATAAAATTCAAACATCCTCCATGACTAAAGAGCACCAGGGAGAATACATTTCAGGCATACAGAAGTCAGCCAACATAAGAAAATAATACATAGGCCTCATGGGTTTATATATAAATGCACTCTTGCACTGAGAGTTTCTAAATAAACAGGTTACATGGGCACATCAGATGTGTGAATAAATGCAAACAGTTAGCACAAATCTACATGTTAATATTTTCAGCTAGACACATGTATTTCAACATAAATTTCTCCACGTGTATATCAATAATATCTCTAACACATCACGTTTCATTTTATTACAGTACACATTCTACTGTCACAGGTTAGCATGATAAAGGACTAAACGTAGCTGTGAACTACTCATGATTATAATGCACCCCTACAAATGAAAGAGCACCATCGCACTCTATCACCACCCCATACTGAATCACAGAGAGGAAAAGGCATGTAAGGTGTTCCGGTACTTTTTTTCCAATATATTAGTATTATACACATTTTTTAATGCAGTCGCGGTCACAATCCATTGATCCGTTACTGATACCTCAAAGGAGTTGGTAATGTTTCCCTTTGTGAGTAGTGTCAGCAGTCCCATGGAGAGCAGGCAGTAGTCCAGGGGAACACTGTCTGCTCCATCAATGTTTATAAAAAGGGGAAACGTTTTTTAATACAACACCTGCTCCTTTCAGGAACATGTTCTGCTTTAACAAAATGTTTAAAGTCTCCTGTGTGAGAATGCTGAAAATTCAGCTCTTGCGGTTTGCTGTTCCTAGCAGGCCGTTTTTGTTACAAGAGACAGGGGTCCCTGAAAAGTTAAAAGGTACGCATGCAATGAATATAGCCTCAATCAGTGCTATATTTATGCCAATATCCAGCCGGACAGAGGCACTTTTAATATATACAATAATTAACAATGGAACATAAAATGCAAGTCAAATAGCAGTGGAATACAAGCCTGTATCCGAAGGCCTACATATCAGAGAAATAGTAATGTACAAAAGGCTCAGGCAGTTCGTGGTTGTTTCAATCAGTAAATACTTGAATGGCGAAACAACTAATATGCAAGAGGTCACCTTCCCACAAAATTATGTACAAGAAATCCTTATCAAGAGGATATCGGATCATCATCAGGACTAACCGTAGTCCTGATGATGATCCGATATCCTCTTGATAAGGATCGAAACGCCGTTGACACAGTTGTCAACCTTACACACAGTATTTCTTGTACATAATTTTGTGTGAAGGTGACCTCTTGCATATTAGTTGTCTCGCTATTTAAGTATTTACTGATTGAAAAACAACGAACTGCCTGAGCCTTTTGTACGTTACTGTTTGTCTGATATGTAGGTCTTCGGAGACAGGCTTGTATCCCACTGCTATTTGACTTGCATTTTGTGTTCCATTGTTAATTATTGTATATATTAAAAGTGCCTCTGTCCGGCTGGATATTGGCATAAATATAGCACTGATTGAGGCTATATTCATTGCATACGTACCTTTTAACTTTTCAGGGACCCCTGTCTCTTGTAACAAATTAGTTCCCAAGGTCCCTGACCGATCTTTTTTGGGTGCCCTTGTCCTTTATATATATATGTTCCTAGCAGGCCGCCATCCCTTTGTAACAAGTTGCAGGGGGTAACAAATACCTACCTGGCTAATCAATATTCAATGGACAGGCCGTTCTGACACTCCCTGTAGTTAGAGTTGCAAAGGGAGCAATTTTACGTACAGAAAGGTTGGAAATAGCCAGTGCGAGATTTGTAAGCACTATATGATACCTTTCTCTTAGTAGAATGGGCTCTATATTCATATTTTTTTGTTTTTGCTTCACAGGACCCTTGAAACCGAGAGTCTTTCTTCTTCGTCTTCTGCAAAAAGGCAGAAGTGGAGACATCAAAGACAGCAGAAATTCAGCAGTGGAAGAAAATATGGAGGAGGCAAGAGATAAAGGAGAGTACGTCTGAAGTACGCAAAAATGTCAGAGGGCATATGGGCAAAGGGTGGAGGAGGCGAAGGGTGGAGGAGGCAAAGATTGGACGAGGCAGGCACCAAAGTCCGCCTTGAAGTGGCTTGAATTATTTCTATTGGATTGCACCCAGGCAGTACATCAGGCACATGTATCAGCAAAAGCAATAAGGCATTGATTGTGGAGTCCTCACTCCTGAGATTCAAGAGCTGGCATCTAGGAGTTGTAGACTGTCCAATTACGCCGATGAAACACAACTGTTGCTTGAACTGGATGGGACAATGGTGTCTCACTTAGAATTCCACCATTTTATACACTACATCAGTAGGCTGGATGTGCGACGAACAATTTAAGTTAAACTTGTACAAGACCGACACTCCTTTAGAACAGCAAAAATAACCCTAGAAATCCATTACATTGGCCTCTAGAAATGGGACCAATACCGCAGCCAAAACCACTGGTAAAAGGTCTGGGAGCATCAGCTGATTCTAACTTCACAATGAAATCACAGACGGGATCTGTAAAATTCAATTGTATTTTCAGTTTGCAAATCATTAGAAAATAGTTCGGATTCTTCCTTTTGAAGCACGAACAATGGTTGCAATGGCTGCTATTATCTCCTGACTTCATTTTGCAAATTCCACCCATCACTATCTTACAAAGGCTTGAAGCTGCACAAAGCGAAGCAGCAAGGAGAATTTACCAATTGCCAAGAAGCACGCATGCCACCCCGTTGCTGTTGCCTAGTGTTTAAATCTTTGCACGTCACAGTGACACAGTTTGTAACTAAAAAGATAGACATACACGCTCCCACACGTGATTTGAGATCTACCCACTCAAACTACCTTTTAGTTTCCAGGCTCCGGGAGAGAAAATACGGGGACGTAGTTTTGCAGGAAAAGTCACATCAATCTGCAATTTCTTGCATGAACATATCCGTCTTTAAAAGGATTTTAGAATATTTTGAAGGAACCTTATACTTGGTTTCAGGTATAAACTTGGTTTAAACAAGCATTTCCTTCTTAACTCTCTTCTCCAAATGTACCTCCACCTGTCCAGGTCTCAGCACCAAGAAGCCTATGGTGAACATGCGCTCTATAAAGGAAATTAAAAGAACATAACAAAGGGGAGAATCGTGTACATGGGAGGGTCCCCTCACTCAAAGATTAAGAGCAGATTATGAAAAATATTATATAAAGTGAGCACTGAAAGTGCTCATTTATGGTCGTTGCCACTTTTGGGCTGAGTGGTGTCTTAAATTGTTGAACAGCTAGAGCAGCGCTATTTTACCACCTTGGACAGTGGAATAAGCATCTGCTGCTTTTGTCTAGAAATATAGCTGTATTTGTTAACACATCTAAAGTAAACATTAAAACACAACAATGTACATACACAAAGTAACACAACACAACACAGTTAAAAATATAACAGGGCACAAATACAAGAATGAGTCAAAACAGAATACAACACAAATACCATAGCGCAACACAGAATCACATCGCAATAAAACAGCAGCACAAAAAGCAACAGAACACACCACAACAAAATGCATCTAAAAAAAAACCCACAAACAAACAAGATACTTTCCTTCGGTAGCGCTCTTTCTATGTCTATACTAACCGCAGATTCCTAGCCTTTAGAATATTATCGGGTGCCAGACTTGATCCAGGCAGTTTTAACCAGCAATGATCCTGTGTACTGGTAGGTGGCACTGTGCTGCTTTGCGTCGACTCTGTTCCACCCCGGACGGGAGTGACAATGAAGCTGTATGCAAGCATGTTGATGTCAGTTTTTTTCTTGACTCCCTCCGTGCCCTGAGATGAGGAGCCCAACATTAGCCAGTGGTACCAGTGGGCAGATACCTAAATTTGGATCTTTTTAGATTGAAAAAGAGAGCTTTGAACAGAATGGGATAGATGGGAAGGCAGGGAGGAGTAACCTGTTCTTCCGATAGATATTTCTAACCGCAGATTGCTCACCTTTAGCATAGATACCAAAGCAGTACCTCCCAAGGTGGTGGGTCTGTGGAATGGCTTATAACAAAAAGTCCTGCAGGACCAAACAGGCAAAATGCCCATCCCTTCAGACCTAGCTGTCAAGGCAGTAGTGCATCGTAACATTTATAGTGATACCAAATAACTGCCTGACAGATGTCTAAGACAGCCACTCCGTGTGCCAGCACAGTTGTAGCAGTCTTTGCCCTGGTGGAATGAGCCCTCAATCACTATGGAGGCTGCTTCTTTGCCAGTGCATAGCAGATCTTAATGCAGAGGTCTATCCACCATGACATAGTCCATTTTTGCACTGCCTTGCCTTTCTTCGCCCCAGAGAACCCCACAAAGATTTGGTCTTTGGTGCTATTGATGTAAAAGCTTAAATATATGTTGTTTTCAAGTTTAGACGATCAAGTCCATCAAAGTAAGTACGGCTTAATGTAAAACAAATTGATACAATGGATAAAAGGGCATAAAAACTCTATGGGTAACATAATTCTTAAATAGATTTAAGTCAGAAAATTGTATGACATGGTGAATGTAAACGAATGTCTAACAAAATAGGGTGAGACCTAGGGATATAAATGAATCTCTAACAAAATGCATGGCTATTTTAGAGACCTGCATAAAAAAAGCATAAGAAACTCCATAAATGACACAATCAATTCATAAGTGGCCTTAAGCCGTGGATAGGTTGTGAAATGGCAGTTTAAATGGATGCCTGGAAAAGTACCCAGCTGTTGTAACAACATGGATGAAACAGTGTGCAAAAAGCAGCCTGGTTTGGGCGTGTATAATGGGCCCTACTCAAGTAAACGTAAATACAGGTAATGCGTTGGAACCAATCTATATAGACAGTAAATAGAAGGACAACATCAATTATTCCTTCATAATGAGATGAACTCTCTGGGTTTAATCATATATCAATCAATATCATTGACAGAAAATAGGTTTGGTTTAAACACAAACTTTTTTATGTATTCATATGTAAAAAATAACAATAAAGACACTTTTTATGTTTCACTATGCTTATACATACAACAAATAGATCCAAAGAAATAGTAAATCACAAAACAATTGGCACGGGTGATATTATCCTCATGGGATTAAGGTGTCTATGTCTTTGCACTTATAGTGCCTGGTGTAATATATTATATATACTTTTGGTCTGCCACCTCAAGTGAGGAATCTGTTATAATATAAGGTGTATATCTATATATAGCTCCTGTGTATCTGGTGATTTGTATATATATGTACATAGATGTATATATGTATTTTGATTCACTTGTAAGTAAAATAAGCTATTTGTATTTTAGGTGTCTTTATCGAAAGACTTCCTTATATACCCTAGTCCTGATGATGCCCAAAGCAAGTTGGGCTGAAACGCGTCGACTTTAGGAATTGAAGAAGTCCCTTATAAATTTAAATTGTGTATAAATCAGATTAAAAAGTACTAATTGAATTATTTAGAGGATAGAGTTCTTTCCTCATAGTACTTTGTATTAGGGTTTTCTGAGAAAATGGAATGCTCCTATAAAAAAGTGTGAGCATCCACACTCACTAGGACTTTTGGAATTGAAGAAGCACCTTACAAATTTAAATTGTATATAAATCAGATTACAAAGTACTAATTGAATTATTTAGAGGATAGAGGTCTTTCCTCATAGTACTTTGTATTAGGGTTTTCTGAGAAAATGGAATGCTCCTATAAAAAAGTGTGAGCATCCACACTCACTAGTAGGGAAATAAGGAATAGAGGTTATATTCCTCCTTTGTATTGTTTTTTGATTTATTATTTCTTTGGATCTATTTGTTGTATGTATATGTATAGTGAAACATAAAAAGTGTCTTTATTATTATTTGTTACATATGAATACATAAAAAAGTTTGTGTTTAAACCAAACCTGTTTTCTGTCAATGATATTGATTGATATATGATTAAATCCAGAGAGTTCATCTCATTATGAAGGAATAATTGATGTTGTCCTTCTATTTACTGTCTATATAGATTGGTTCCAACGCATTACCTGTATTTATATATGCTTGTTTACCCAGATGCGGTTGGATTATAGGGTACCCCCCCTTTTATATATGTGGGCCCTACTCAAGTGCCTGCTACCTTGCCACACCTCATAGTACATGTGTATTTGTTATTGTTGTTCACCGGGTGGCAGCGCTAGGCCAGTTTATAAAGTGATGCATGCTATAAGTGACCTGGGGCAGTATTTATTAACAGAAGGAGTGTGCCTGATCTTTGTCTGCCACAAGTTACGGGTAAAAAAGTATTGCAATTAAAGGAAGATTAATACCAGAGTAGTTAAAATCCAGAGGTTAGGCTTAAAGCGCAGGCTTCAGGAAAAGTTCCTTGTGCTTACGTCTAAAAGAGCCATGTGATTGTTATAGCAGCATTTTGAAATACAAGTAGCATAACTTGAGTTAGCCGCTAGGCTAAGGAGAAGTGTTAAAGACATAGGATAGGTGACATTCAACACAAAACCAACGGGAAGTGATGGGCAGGTGCAGCTTGTGACCACAACATGCTAGCTGAGCTCATCTAGCAGCCTACAAGCAATATCATTTACTAACAAAAACAGGAACATTGCACACTCTACCTCATGGATCAGGTTCTTTCTGCAACACGTTCCAAGAACGTTGCCCTGCAATCCTGAAATAGTTGGGGGTGTGACTAGATTTCTTAACATTTTGTCCACTTTGTCCAGAAATTTTAGTGCTCCAGCGATTACTTATGGATGAGCGTCATTCACATAAAAGCTCACAGCTGCCAGTTTTGTTCAAATCCTTTGTTTAACCAGTAGATGCCGAAGGAATCTTCTGCAGTCATCGATTAGTACAGAAAAGATGCAGAGCAGATGGAGTAATTCAGTGGTGGTTCAATCCACAAAGGCGACACTAAAGCTCTGTTGCATTCTCGATGACTAAGTCTCTCCTCCTCTTTCAAGGGGTGAGGTGGAGCAAAGAATGTTGGGAGAGTGGCAGATTGTCCGCCATGAAAAGCAGTTACTACCTTTGATAAAAAGGCTGCCATGGTCAGCACTACCACTTTAACAGAGGAAAAAGGTGGGGTAAGGTGGCTGTGCCGAAAGAGCTTGAAGTTCACTCATGTGGCGAGCCAAAGTTACTGCGACTAAGAACAAAGTCTTCATAGTCAGTAGACTTAGGAGCCAGCAGTGCAATTGTTCCAACGGTATGCACAGTTGGAAAATGAGAACCAAATTAAAATCTAACTGTGTCATCACAAATGAGTTTCGATAAAACATATGAGTCAAGACTTCATTTCAATGTAAAAAGACTGAAAGGGATGCCCACTGCGAATCCCAATAAGACATCTGACAGTTTGGGCTGCAAGCAGGTCAGTATTGAGGGTGCTACATCAGGCTGCAAACTTGACCTGCACGCTGAGTAGATAGACTGTGTAGAAGGGGGCCTGACTGCCAAGATGACATCCTCAACTTCCAAAGGAAGATTACATGCCGTCAACTGTTGCCAGTCAATCTCCATGCATGGAGGTTCAGATTGCAGAGGAAAGGAATATAGGAGTCCCATGTTCCACTCAATCTGGAATGAAGCAGAGAGCAGGATCCTTCTTGGATACTACAGTGCTGCATGTTCTCGGCAGTGGTGAACAGATCTAACAAGGGTTTTCCTCATTGCATGGAAGATGTGCTTTTCTACCCTGGGATATAACCTCCATTCTTGATCCACCAGGTATAATGGCTGTGTTTGTTCACCCTGGCATTCAAAGATCCCTCCAGGGGATTCTCGACCAGGAAAATGCCCTGATGTTCTACCAGCTCCAGAGAAGAAGAGCCTCATGGTGCAGGACCCGAGGACTCCACCTCGCCGGGCTTGTTGAAGAATCACATGGCGTGGTGTTGTCCGTGAGAACCTGAACCGCTCTCCCTTTGATGGAGATAAGAAGGCCTTCAGCACCAGCTGAATAGCCTGCAGTTCCTACAGGTTCAAACCTCTCATCTCCACCTCTCCCAGATGACCTCTCCCAGCAGCAATTAATTTGTCACCACCATCAGCCCTGGGTGGGGCGGGGGGGAGAAGTCTGCTGCCAGTGCAATTGCGGCTAAGCCACAACTGTAAATCATTTGCAGTTTCCTCCAAAACCTGGATGGAATCCAAGAGATTCCACTAGTGCTGGGCCCACTGAGAATTCAGGTCCCATTGTAGAGCACATATATGCCACCTGGCCTAGTTGACTAGCAGGATGCCAACAGGCCATGAAGCATCAAAGCCACTCTTACTTGACCCAGGACTAAGGCGGAAACAATGGGATCATAGCCCAAATGTCCTGAACTCATGGTGAAGGCAACCCCAACGATGGCAGGAGGTGGGTCGTCATCTGGAGTCATCAACGATTGACTTTGGTGAGCCAACCTTCATCTGCCAGTCCTTGAGGTAGGAAAAAACTGATACTGACCTCGAAAAAGAGTGCTGCAACCACCACTTTAACTTTTGTGAACAAGGCTGAAGAGGAGTGCAGCAAATTAGAAATGCTCCTGGCCTACCTTGTGCAGCAAGTATTGTTTACTGTTGTAAATCTAATACCTCTGCTGCCTGCTGCGTTAGTATGACAACAGAGGCACTGTGTGTCATTGATGATCCAGGGGAAAACACAACCCAGTGTCTGAGGAAATGTCCAACTCACTGGCCTCCTACAAATCAATGAATAATTTCTCATCATCGTAGTGTTAGAGAAAATAATCCCCCTCATATCAAATGTCAGCTCCAAAGGCTGTTTGGCTCTGATCTGAGTCCAAGCTAGAAAGTTGTTGGAGCGCTGGGGTGCAGCTCTGAGGCAAAGGCATGGTTTGTCTGAATCTGAATGAACTGGAGTCAAGTGTGTTGGTAGGGCTTGGGGCACGACCTTGGTTGGGGCTGAGATGAATTTAGCTGCTTCGGTGCCTTAGAGACTGGTATGGATTTCTGTGCCAGATTGGAAGTCAGCTCGTGCATCAGAGCAGTACTAGAGTTGGGTTCAGTGGGCACAGATGTGCAAGGAGGGCAGACATGTCAGCGATAAATAAACTGGAGGCCTCCATGGATCCTTGAGGCCTTTGGGATCCTTGGGACCTAGTTCCAAAAATGAGCAGTACAGCCTCCCTAACAGCCTCAAAACATTCTGTTGCAATGTGGTAGATGGACCCGAGACATCAGGATCAGTTGTGGATCAGCTCCTCAGTGGGGACCAGGAGCGAGACAACAAGGCACCCTGACATCCTCGTAACTTCTGAGAGTGGTGGGACTGGGACAAGTACCTGGTTGGTCTCTTATGCTTCCTGGAAGACTTGAACAATGATGAGGACCTATCGCCGAACATCACGCAAAAGTAGGCATGGCTCCACGTCCTCAGCTTTGAGTGGGAATGAGACTTCTTTTGGGCTTCTGTGACATACAGCTTCGCATTCAAGGAATGCCTTTGGATTATTAAGGGCACATGTCTCACAGAACTTGGTGATGTGTGCCGAACTCACACACCAGAGAATTAACTCATGGAGACCTGTCACAGACATTTGCTTGCATTAGGCTTAAACCTTGTAGTTTTAGGAGGGGACTTAGGTCCTGATTTAAATGCTGGCAGATGGAGTTAGTACTGTCGTCATGGTGAAGAACTTTACTCCCACCACAACGAGGGTACTCCGCCTGCCACATTTAGAGATGTCCACCCACCCAGCAGACATCTCTTGCATTATAGGAACTGCTGTCACTAGGGTTCCTGCAAATGCAATGAAAGTGTGCCTTGCTGCTCTGTCAACATGGCAGCACTACACGGCACACTTTCATATTCTTTTTTTTTTTCAAAAACAAAACCCTCCATTTTTTTCAAAAACAAAACCCTCCAAAAAAAAAGCAATGTCATTGAAAACCTAAACTTTTACATACTGATGGCGGTTTGTAAAACTAAAAACTTGCTATGCGTCCGGCCAATCTAAATCGAGTGGATGGTCATATGGCCAAAACTCAGATGGCTCTCACTCAGTCAGGTCATCAGAGGGGTATATAGGCAGCGGTGACGAAGTAGTAGCCCTCGTCTACATACCAAGGTCCATCCATCTGTAAATAAGGAAAACAGATCTTTAGGTTGGCAGAAAGGGTACTTTGTCACAGTTGCAACAAAATACCATTTCCACCCACATCTAAAACAGGCCCATAGTCCTTGCACACTTGAATGAAGTATTTTTGTAGGAAAAAACTTGTCAACTGACTAGGATCAAGTTGGGAACAAGCTCCATATCGACTTATAAAGGCACAGAAAGAAAGGAACAGACATCCACATTCAGGGGTGGTGCTTATATATGGCTCCGTCATCACTTCTGGGGCAAAGCGGAGTAAACACAGAGCTGCATTGCACCACGTACCAGCGCACAGGCGCATTGCTGTTTAAAAACATCTGCATCAAGGTTGGCACCTATACATAGTCTAGAGGTGAGTAATCTGTGGGACAGAAGCATCCATCTGATTTTACTACAAGTGTTTCATAGGTAGCTTACGGCACCGGTAATATGGTGGATGAGATATCCATCATGTTTTAATAAACTGTACCCTCTGCCAAACCAAATAGCCCTAAGATGTTTGTTTTCTTCTGCATGTGTAATCCTTTCGCCTGTCGACTGTTTGGGGACTCTACCTACATCTGGGAGAATGATCACCTCTTAAATACATGAATGCAGTAACCAAAATATGAAAAGTGGCAAGTAAGCAGTTGCTAAGTGTCTAGGTGGTGCAATGTTGCATCATGTGTGTAATAACTATTGATTTGTTTGACTTTCTAACATTCCTTTTTTTTATTTTAAACAAATCAGTAAATTATGTAGCTGATAATAGGTTACATGCCAAGTGTCGAATATACATATCTTCCCAGAAAACTCAGCCTCTAGGAATCAAAGAAGTATGAAAGCCCTGACAACTTTGCATTTACCTGACAATTTGTGTTGCCCATATTTCTTATTTTGCTGGTACCACCAAATCCCGCTTCTGGTGCACATAGTCCCTCTTCAAAATTGCATTTTCTTTCAGCAAAGTTCAATATTTCTAGCTTCAAATATTTCTAGGTGAAAATCCTGAAATTAATGTGACATCCAGAATGGGAGAATTCTGGAAATAGTAAATCATTTATTAAATATATGAAGTGATTTCTGAGCATACAAATATAGTAACTAGGCCATTTCTAAGAGGTAGATTCACATATGTTTTGCGCTGGGTTAGCGTCACAATAAGTGAAGCTAACCAGCACAAAATGTTTTTTTCCTAATTCACTTTCCAGTCCAAAACATATTTTTTTGCGCTTGAAAGTACTCTAAAAGTAATGCAAAGCAGCACAGATTGTCCTCCAAGTTTTTGCTCCATACAGATGGACCTATTTTACGTTGGTGTTTAAAAGCCTGATATTGGTTTGCAGCGTTCCAGTTGCACCTCTTACAAATATGCAATCCAGACATCCATGTACAAAGTGCCATTTTCATAACCAGTACTCTGTAGATGGCTTGCACTTCAGGAGCCTCAGCCCCCTTCTGCTGCCTCCTCCTGTCATCCGGAGAGGCCAAGAGGGCTGACCTGCAAACTGGCAGTGTGCACGAAAACACCTTTGTGTTTTCATGAATACTGATAAACTAATTAAAAAGCGGTGTTGGCAGAGGCAAGGGGCATCACTGGTGGTACTAGCGGGGAAACGTGTCACTAGTTTATACTTTATATATATCTGAAGTGCACATTTTTAAATAAAATAAAAGTGTATTTTGGATTGTTCATTTTACCAAATTCTATAATAGCAGTGCATGGAGTGGTCTCTATTAGAATTATTACAGCATTGCTAGGAGTGGTCTTAATTAGAATTAGTGAACTACACCCTTTCTGCCCTTACAATTTTATTAATGACCCAAGTGGCAAGTCAGTTGTATTGTTTCTTCATTATAAGCCTTTATTTTTATAGACTGAGCAAGAATATGGTCTATTAAACAATACATAAGAGAGACTGTTGTGACGAGTTAATCCTGAACTGTATAATTTCAAGGTGCTCTCAAATGTAATCATCATGGAAAAGGAGGCATAGGGAAGAAACATACTTGGTTGTTTGGTCAAGCTTGAAAGCCAGGATTGAAACCTGGTTTTCTGATTAGACATTGTGTATTTCAGATCCCTCCTTTTTCCCTTCTGACAATTTTATTAGGGACCCAAAAGGAAGGTCCGTTGTCTTGTACCTCTTATGCAACGCTGTTTTGTTTCTATAGATGGAGTAAAATTATTGTCTATTAGTCCATCTACAAACAAGATTTGTGTGCAGGGTGCATCCCGAACTGAGTTATTTTAAGGTGCTCTTAAATGTGATGGTCAAGGAAAAGGAGGCAGAGGGAAGAAAAGTAATTGCCCAAGGTCAAGCCGGGAAGCTGTGACTGAAACCATGGCCTCTGGATCATGGTTCAATAAATGGGTTTTGCCCTTGGTCCAACAAAAGCTTCTGACTGGCCTTGGAATGTTATGCAAGGTTTTTTTATAAGAAGGGGCAACAGCAGTGGACCCCCAACACACACACACTTCATAAAACAGGTACACTTGGGGCAGAAACAGTGCCTGCGTCCCTCCTTCAGAGTCCAGATTCAGCTAGGGCAGTAGCAGTGTGTGCAAGCTTCTCCCTTCGCAGGACAAGTACACATAGGCCAGCAGCAGTGCAAGCTTTGCTTCCTAAAGCAACAGTTACTGCAGAGCAGTAACAAAGCTAGCCTCCCTCTTCCACAGAAAGCAGCACGTGCATCCTTCCACTTCCTGCAGAACAGATCCAGCATGGCAGAGTTGTACAAGCTTGCATCACTCACAGACAGATTTCTGGAGTGGGTGCTTAACTCACTCAGAGAAGTGAGTGAGTGAATGTGCAGGTTCTGACACATTCCTCACTTGTGTGCTGTTCAGCATCCTGAATTTCCTGCTGAGGTAAGTTGTAGACTTGCTGTTTATGTTGATTCTTTGGTACTCCATTGAAAATGAAAGTAGCTGCTACCCACTAGGTCACTGTTATTTGGAGCAGCCTCACTACAGCCTAAGCACATGCTCTAAATAGGCATCAAAGTGCCTACCTCTTCCAAAAGGCGTGGCTGCGCGTGCAGCAGACCTTGTACCAACCCACCCTCAGTGCTGCACCTGCTTCACCTTTGGGGACCGGAAGTCGTGGCACAAATCATGATGAGCAGTTGCTGCAATTCTGATCCCACCAAGGATATTTCAACTTCCCGGAGGGGTTCTGATGCAGTGCCATTGCAATAGAAAGATTAGAATAGAATCGAAGATTGATATACCAACACTAATTAACAAGAATTAGAAAGATAATCAAACACAGTAGCTTGTCAGAATTATTTTCTATTGTAGCTCTTTACATTCAAGACAAACATTCTGAATTGCAATTTATAATAATTACCCATAAATGTTCTATACCAGTTGATTTCTATTAAGTGCTACATCAATATTATATTGTTTATTTTTATTTCTTGAGGACGGTTGTCCTCCACTAGTATATGGAAGTAATGACTTTGGACCAAAGTCACAAAGAATGTATGACAATTGCAGTTGTACAGATAATCCTTAACTTGAAGCACGTCTGACTCTTGACATCTGCAACTTTCCAGACTCAAAAGCTTGGGCACGTAGGCATGTATAAATTCACCAAAGTGTACATTTTCAAATGGGTGACTATTCTACATTAGTTCATTGTTTTCCCAGGAGGGTAAAACTTTTCCCCTGACTTGCACCATTTTAAGGGAAAGGGGTCTCTCCGCCTTCACTTTATACAATCATATTAACTTTCGAATTTGGCTTAAGTGCGTCTACAGAAAGCTAAAGGAGTAAGCTGCCTGCAAAATGTGTATGACTACCCACAAACGAGTTTGTATAAGTTTGTAGGTGTTCACTCCCCTTTTACAGGTGTACCCTCACTGGAATACACACAACAAATCCGTGTAAGGTTTATTCACTCTTAAGACTTAGATAATAGTGCATTCACGCTTTGTGAATCACAAAGCTGAATGTGTACTCGTAAAGTAAACTATTCTCTTTCCTAAATTCTTTGCGAATCCGGTCCATTGCCGCAAGTCAGTTTTCGTTTTTGCACGACTTTAAGAATGGACTTATCATTTTAATTTTCTTTTCCAATTAGCTATTACAAGTTGAAACCTTTAGAATTGTTCAAAGTCTACTGCATACTTTTCTTAAACGTAGGAATTTAAGGTAAACAAAGATACTGCAATATAAGGGTCGTGTTATCACTATTGTTTGACCTTTTACCATCTATGACTGGCAAGTTGTATATTCCATAAAAAAGAATTGTTTACCTTTCTAACCTACTTGTATATTTCATAGCTTAAAGCTTGAGAAAGGAAAGAATCCAGAAAATGCTTTTTTTTATATATAAGTAAGACGTTCGCATTCCGGATATGCCAAGAATTGTGGCTCATTTAAACTCATGACGCATATCAGAATAGCTGCAATTTTACGAAGGTGACGCAATGCACAGCAGTCCATAAAAAGGAAACACTCAATCACGTCCGATTTCTTTCATGAAACAATGTCTTCAGTGTAAAGCTCCTGCCAGGAGTCGAGGAATGAACCTTGGCTGTTTGGAAGGCCGGGTTTAGAGAAGAAGCCACAATGGGGTCTGGAGCTTCAGGGAGACGATATTGGCCCACAAACCTGCGCCTTTTTACAGTACTGTGCTTCAGCCCTGGTGAGTGCAGGCACCACCGTGAGGCGAGTCTCTTCAAAACAGCTTGAAAAAAAGGCTTTAAAAGAAGCTGATGCTCAACCCATTCCCTTGGAAAGCAAGAGCTGAAATGGGACCTGCATATATCCAAGAAGAGCTCTGTCAAGACTTCCTACCTCCTGTAATTGATGTTTTCAAAGCGCAGCGCCCCTCAATTGGCAATGCACTCACTCCCATATTGAATAAAATAATGCCTGTGTGGCTAAACGGAGATCTTGATGAAAAAAGTAGCCACATTGGTGGTTTTACCAATAGATTACTTGATACTTGGCATACATTATATAATCGAAGAAAAGTAATGGCCCAGGGCCTGCAAAGAGAGTTGAATATGCAGGTGTCCAGAGGATCGAGGGTTCTTATATGTTGCCAAGGTGTAGTTGCATGGACGAACCCCCTTCCCTCGCCCGCCCTCCCTCCTGGAGCCAGTCTTGGCATATTTCCCTCTTTGTCGACACAGATGTGTACTGCCTGCTGGTCGAGTGTAGAGCATGTTCCAGGCAGTTCCTAATCTTTAAACTAATAAATGCAGGTTTACAAATAATTTCCTTTGGAGGTCACTTGTCCCAGTTGCACCACTGATGCCACCCGCTGCCTGGACGTTCCTCAAGGCCAGTACCTGACCTGAATTGCAGAAAACCTAGCCCTTTTCCCACAGGGAGTGTTGGCGGGTTCCCTTCCCGATAAACAATGGTATTGCACAGGCAATTTTACAGCATAACTTTCACTTTCATTCGCTAAAAAGTCATATGCTAATCAGCTACATTCTCAAAGGGCTCCCGTGCTTTCATGATGCTGTTTGTGGAAAATGAAGGCTGAGGGTGGAAAGAGCTTTTTCGGCTTCTAGGCTCTAAATTTAAGTTGCACAGACTGGCAGGGTGCAAACTCTGTACACAGCATTGATGTTATCATGCAGTAACACGCACCCCACCAGTACCATGCAATTACGGGTTAATTCTCCAGAGTGGGGAAAAATTGCGCACCCGGTTTTCCTATTCAAGAATTTGTAATGACTGCCCTAGTGTGCTGCCATGAGAACATTCTACTCTATTTCAAGGGCCTCTGAAAACTGTGTTAGTGTCCAACATTGGCTTGGCATTCCCTATCCCTTGTTTCCCTCAATAAATAAATAATGATTGCCTCCAGCGTGAATCGTCACCCGAATGATCTTACAATGGTGCCCACTCCACCAGACTGTGCAAAAACCAGCCTCATCTGAATGCATGCAGGGGGGTCCTCAGCAGTCAGAAGCCAGGTGGCACCTGTCAAATGGGGCGGAGTTGTGCTTTGCTCAAAGACGTCGCTGTCATCTGAATTGCTAAATTTGCCTCACACCAAAGTATGGCATGCTCGGTGGATGGGAGCTTTTATTTATGTTTTAAAAATAATGGATTTTAGGGTCATGCAATTTTTGGAGGGGAAGCAAAGCATTGGGCTTATGCCAATGTTGTCATAGAGTGGATATAGAAGACTTAGTAGTAGAAGACCTCGACGATACGTGTTTCCATCTGAAAAAACCTTCATTTACGCTTTCGTGGAATCAACCAAGGGATTCCTGGTGGGCATAAATGGATTTACTTTGAGGAAGGCTCCAACATGAGTGCAGAACAATCTGCAGTAGTAAATCCCATACAAGGGGTGGGAAGTGGGTGTTCCAGGGTGTGGTTTGACTTGGAAGTTTGGGAATGCCCATAGACGGATACAAGTTGAGAAATGTGAGGATTGTGTTGTATTAAATGGTGTGGTTGTGCAATCTTACTGTGTAATATGCTCGCAAAACTGTCTTGGATCCAGTCAGGCTTGTTTGTAAAACCTTTCGCTCAATCCTGGGTAGCTGTGACTTCGAGCAGCAAGGCTTAAAAAGCATTTAGAAGCACCAAACAACGAAAATAGCAAGTCACACAACACAAAAGTATTCCAACACCAATTTATAAACATAGATTATATTTTAAATACATTATTATACACTAGGATGAGCAAAATCCACCAGAGGGTTCCTAAGATATACATTTTAAAGCAAAACGTAATTCGCAGCTTTTTAGGCCAAAGTGCAAATAAGCATTGGTAATTGTAAAGTTTAGAAACTTTTGAAAAGTTTGAAAGAGCTCTGTTCATCTACTCCAGCTCGAGTTGGGTGACCAAATTCAACAGGGTGTAAATCAGGAGGATCACAAAGTGCATATAATGTACATAGGTCAATGGGTTACTGCTTTTGTCAGACAGATCCTTTTGTTACTTGCAGTTTTTGAAGTTAAAATCCTAACATAGAACCGTGAGCTATCAACGTGTCAGTGAAAGAGCTACATGCAAACTACATGGTCTAGATTACAGCGTTATGATTTTTTCAGGTCTTTCCTTATCCTAATGTTGCAAAAAGGTTTCATTTGGGTAGACATCAATTCTTATTATTAAAGAGTACCTCCAACCATGGTGTTACGTTTTAAATTCGGAGTTTGTGCTTCTCCAGACCAAGCACTCTTGTACTATCCTGCCTACCAGTATGGATGACGTGACTCATACACCTTGTAGTCCTCTGTCTCATTTAACATTTCCTACACTGAATTATAAATGTACGATTGGCTGTCTATATGTAATGTGTGTGTGATGTAAAGTGCTTTGACACCCTGCACTGGTATGAGTGGTGCTACAAAACTTATTAAATGCATCTGAGTGTGAGTGGTTATGAGACTTGAGGGACACTGTTAAAGGGTGGTAGTGAGGGAACCTGTGGCGGAGGAGGTCATTGGGGACGCACCAACAAACATTGTCCCATTGGGCACCTCTAGTGCTAAAGCCGGCCCTTATTGGGGATGCAGGATGCTAAGGATGCTGAAAGATGCCCTGGGTGCTGTGCGGTCGACAGGAGTGTCCTTGCAGTTATTCCTCAGTCTACAGGGATAAGTGGGGTGACTTTGGCCGCAGAGTCTGTGTCTTTCAAAGTCCTCTTTGAGCAGGTAGAAGGCAAGCTGAGGCTTGAATACTGGTCTCCGTACACAGCGGTTCCAGCAGTATCCTTTGGTGAAGGCTGGTGTCCCTCTTGGGTGAACACTCTGGGCTCTGACAACACTCCCGGGCAGGACTGACTCAGGGGCAACGTCTGGCCATTGAGGAGCAGACTCCAGGGGTGCCCAATTGCTTTTTGCAGAAAGTGGCTACTGACGCCGCAGTGGGCTTCTTTAGCTTTGATAGCTCTGACTCCAGGGGCTTAGTCAAATTGCAGACTTTGGTCTGGGGCTCGGGAGTGACTATTCCAGGAGCCACCGGCACAGTCCTCTCTTCGCTAGCCCATGGTGCAGCAGGTGCAGTTCAGCAGATGGTGCAGCCTCTCTTTCCATTTCCAGGGGTCAGCAGGGCAGTCTTTCTTTGGTCCTTTCTCCAGATATGGCGTGATATGAATTTCAGGGTGCATGGGGTGCCTTATTTTTGCCCAGAAAGCGCCCTGGGGGGGATGATGTGTTCACTAGCCAATGGGCTATCAGGATCCCTCCCACCCTATGACCACTTCAGGCTGTGTGGCATCTAGGATTGCTAGATCTGTTCTGCCCACCCCAAGATGTCTGAATATTTCCTAGGATATTAGGAGCTTGGTAGCCCACCCTAGAGGTGTGGCAAGCTGTGGAACACACACCCACAGGAAATCAGTTTAGACACTGGTCTTCCCTTTCTGTTCCCACCCGCAGTCTGTCTACCTAAATAAAGGGGCAAGCCTTCAGGAGTGTGATTGCCATTAGGCCTCTAAAGGCGGCTTCATCTTTGAAGCTTAAAGTTTGGGCCTACATCCCGAGTGGCCTCCTGAAAGGGAGAGATAACACCTCTCCCTGTAGCAGGCTTCTAATGTTCCTGAGCCTGGGCGTCGTTCACACAGCTCCCCAGGAGGGCAAAAGGCTGTCTGGTGACCACCAACTGTGCAAGGCAACTGGACAAAATGCGTGTAGGAAAGTGCCACTGTTTGTATGGTCATCCTCACATTTTGCTCCAAATGCTGATGGTTATGGCTCTGATAGTGCACTAGACCCTAGTGCCTGTGCTCTCTTCTAAAACTGTTATGTTCAACTTGTTAATGTCAAATTGGCAAAAAAATACCCCCTTATAAGTCCCTAGCATATGTAACTGGGGGTACACAGGGCCTTGGTGGTAAAGGGATCCCCAGGGTTGCAGCAGGAGTTTGTGCCATCCTGGGCGACCCATGCAAACTACTGACAGCAGGCCTGCCATTACAGACTGCAGGAACAGCACACATGCCTTGAACCCAACTGTGTCCTCATCATACAATACAATACAGTACATTTGTAGAGCACACAGCTACCTCCAAGGAGGAGTCCCGGCGCTAGCGGAAAGGATCACCCAGAGAATGACAACAGAAGAGAGGCTATTTGATACATGTACAGGAAACTAAAAATAGTGTTTTTAAAGATTTTCTAAATCAGTTTCTGATGGGCTGCTACTCAGATCAAGAGGAAGTGCATTCCACAGCCAAGGTGCCAGGAAGATGAATTATTTATCTCGCTTTCTGGCCATGTGAATACTGGGGATTTGAAAAAGTTTGAGGCTGTTGGATCTCAACGATCTCTCCTGGACATACAGTTTGGAATGGCGCCTAAGGAAAGGAGGACCCTTGTGGTTGTAGGCCCTAAAGGCCAGGATAAGTGCTTTAAACTGGATCCTCTTGTTCACAGGAAGCCAGTGAAGATGACGCAAATGTCCTGACACCAAGATCCGAAGGGGGATCTTGAAAATCAGACGAGCAGCAGCGTCCTGAATGGTTTGAAGACACAGAGTCAGAAAGGCCTGCAGTCCCAAGTACAAACTGTTGGAATAGTCCAACCTAGACGTTATAAAGGCATGGACGGTCGTCTTGAAATGCTCTATGAGAATGAGGTGCAGCATCCTTCTCAGAGACCTGAGGGTGAAGAAACAGGTGTAGGATAATGCCTTAATCTGGGGCTCGAAGGTAAGGTCTGAGTCAATTCCACCCGAGGTTTCTTACTACTGGAGAAGGATGGGGGGGGGCACCCATTTCCACTGGCCACCAGAGGCTGGTGGGAGAGGTGAGCTTAATGCAGAAAAAGAGAATCTCAGTCTTGTCTGAGTTAAGTCTCAGACAGGTTGCATTCATCCAGTCCACCACATATTTATGGCAGAGTTTGAAGGAGCCAAGGGATGTGGGCAAATTTTCCTGGAAAGCCAGAAGGAGTTGCGTGTCATCAGCATATGATATAACTCTCACTCCCCAGGATTCGACTAACGTAACCAGGGGCTCTAGATACATATTAGAGTATGGGGTTAAGAGTCAAGCCCTGTGGGACTCCGCATTCTAAGGGTTTAACCTCCGAGTTAAAAGGGGGAAGGAAGACAGCCTGGGAGCGCCTGCTAATAAAGGATTTGAGTCAAAGTAGTGCTCGACCTCTGACACCAATCTAACCAAGTCTCTCCAGCAAAATAGTGTGAGAGACCACGTTGAATGCCGAGGAGTGATCCAGATGCATTACAATGACTGGAGTGTTTGAATCTAGATTAACTTAGATGTATTCCGAGACTTCAAGTAGGGTGGTCTCATTGCTTTATACAGTATGGAAACCTGATTGCGAGTCATGAAACAAAAGGTCTAACTCCAGAAAATTTGGCAGCTGCCCATTTATGTTCTCTTCAATAAGTTTAGCAACTGTGGGCAGGAGTGAAATGGGTCTGAAGTTGCCAAAACCCTTAGGTTCGGTTGAAGGCTTTTTCAGCAGGGGGGACAATAAAGCTTGTTTCCAACTGGATGGAACCAGTGCCTGGTCAAGAGATTCATTGAGCAGCCTTTTCAGGCAGGGATTCAGCAAAGGTGTGGCAAGATTAAAGATGGCAGGGGGGCAGGGGTCAAGAGGGGAGCCTGGCTTGCAATTTGTGAGCTCAATTGCAGATTCCTTAACTGTAATTGGGGCAGCGCTAGACAATAATGGACCAGAAGAGGTGTGAGATGATGTTCCTTGATTATTGATGCTCCGTCCAGGAAAATGGAAATGCTCAGATATAGCTTACATTTTCCCATGAAAGAAGCCTTAGAACCCCTTGCAAAGCTCCATACTAGGGGTGAGGATGTTCTTATGTGCCATGGGGGAAAGAAAAAAATTGACCACTTTGAACAGTTCTCGAGGAAGATTTGCAGCCTCTAAAATTGGCAAGACAATGAATGATTTTTGAGCCATCCAAATGGCTGCATGGTATTTATAGAGAGTAGACTGATAGATCACTTTTCCCCCTTGTCATAATTAGATATCCATTGGCAGTCTTTTTCATAGGGATTTCTCCGCCTTAAGGGCATCAGAGAACCAGGGTACAGAGAGCTTAAGCCTCTTGGAGGAGTGGGCTTTCCAAGGAGCAATGATGTCAATAGCCTTCGTAAATCAATCGTTGAAACAGGATACATCCTGTTCTATGACCTGAATCCTCTGGCAGGTAAAGGACTGGAGCGACTCCAGAAATGGCAGATTAGTAATTTTGTGCCAGGGTCTGGCCATCTTCTTTGTTAGTCTTTGCGGTTCTAGGGGAGTCGGGGTTACAACATTAAAAGGGATCAGAACATGGTCTGACCAACTAAGATTCAGAACTGGTTTTACCTTAACTGTCAGTGGGTTAGCCAAGACCAGGTCATGCATGTGACCAGCGTTGTGAGTGGGCATCTTGATTAGTTGCTAGAGATTAAAGCTTTCCATTGAGCAAAGGAATTGCTGAGCAGGTTTATTATTAAGGTCATCCACGTGGAGGTTAAAGTCGCCTAATACCATGTAATTGTTGTGGAGCAGGGATAGTTGTTCTATAGTGTCAGTCAGGAGCTGTAAGGAGGCAGCTGAGGAATCAGGAGGATGAGAAATAATCAAGCCTGATACTGCAAAGGTAGGGGCCAGAATAATGGCGAACAACATGCCTTCAATGTTATTAATATTAGTTATTTTTTAAACAGAGCAGGAGTAAGCAGTGTGGTGTATAATAGCCACACCACCCCTGTTTTTGTCAGTTCTGTCAAAGTATTTGATCGAGAAATCCTGGGGAATGGCCAAAGCAATATCGGCAGCTGAACTGTCTTTTAACCAAGTTTCAGTAAGGAATAGTAGATCCCATTTGTTATTGATTAAACGATAGAAAATATCAAGAGCATGTTTAGGTAAGGGGCGACAATTTTAAAGGCCTGCCAAAAAGGAGGCACGAGGAGGGAAGCCAAGAGCTCTGTCCTGTGGTGCCTGTAAATAGCCCTTGTTGTGTTGTGGACTACAAAGTTTAGGGGCTTTAATGGAGAAGCTGCACTCAGAGCAATTGAGTCCCACTCCTGGGTTACTGACAGTAAACTCACCTGCATGATCACACAATGAGGTACATAGAGCAAGCAGTTCGGCCTTAGTATGGGTACTAGGGGGCGCATTATGGCAGGGATTACCACCAGCATGGCTGCTGCTGGATGTGATCCGGATGAGGATGGGCACATATGGGCTTGCAATGGGTGCGCCTTTGGAGTGCATCTGCGGCATCACTCTCTAGATGTGGAATCAGGTCACTAAATGACTAGAGCGTGACCAAAACAAAAAGGCGGCTCGACATCAGAATTTAAAAACCAGGAAGTGAGTAAAACTAAAGTGCCAAGTGTGCTTCACAAATGTGAATTCAAGTATTTAGCAGCAATTCAAGTATTTATCCAACCAACAGATCAAATTCTGCCTAATCACCACCATGTGTGACACAGTCACATACCCTGCCTTTAATGTGTGTAACGCATCCCTAAAAAGGCCTTCTCAGCCCAGGAGGCAGGGTGCATTATATTTATTGT
The DNA here is from genome assembly GCF_964204655.1 of Triturus cristatus. Lineage (NCBI taxonomy): Eukaryota > Metazoa > Chordata > Amphibia > Caudata > Salamandridae > Triturus > Triturus cristatus. Next base: position 347,532,828 of record NC_140585.1, on the reverse strand, counting down.
GTGGACATGTAAGTGCAAGTCTATGTGTACCTATAGTGGCGTTCCCCATTGGAAACCACTATATGTGTTAGTGGTCCATAAGATAACATGGGCTGCTAACCATGTACCCTAGAGATTGGCAGCTCTGTGATGGTACCGCTAAAATACGTCATGTTTGGTATCAAACAATGTGCCTGGCCAACCCTGACATGAATCTCGTGACCTGGGTGACATGGCATGCACCCAGAGAACACCTTAGAGGTTACCCTCGACCGAGCTGTCTAATCCTGACAGGGTGACTGCTACGATTACACCCTCAAGGCCCTCAATTCATTTTTTATTCTAGTCTTACTCACGCGAAACATTAATGGAAGACAGTAATTCAATCACTATGTCTGAGCTGCCAGCCATTAGCAAGGCGTGTTTCATGGACCTACCGACCAAAGTGAAATTGCGCTCTCCCAACGATCCCTGTCCCCCTAAGGTCCTAAAATCTGTCTTCTCTTATTTTCCTGATATAGCCTTATCCCATTTTAATCAGTCCTTGAGTTGGGGCTTGGTTCTCAGCTCCTTCAAGGAGGCAATAGTAGTTTCACTGCTAAAGAAAATCGGTGCTGATCCATCTATCTTAAAAACTACCATCCTATATCTTTGCTCCCTTACCTGGTAAAAGTGCTTGAGGCCAACACAGATTAGTGTCCATGCTCGTTTGTGGAAGAAACAACTTCCTTGACCCCATCAAGCTGGTTTTTGACCAGCACACTCTACTGAGGTGGTCATCCTCTTAGTGGTGGACTACCTACGCAAAGGTAGCCTACAGGGCGCTGGTACTCCTTGATCTCTCAGCAGTCTTTGACGCGGTTGACCATGCTATTCTGGTGAACCGTGATGAACAGTGTCAAGGCCGCGTCCCTCCAGGGTACTGCTTGGGAGTGGATTATTTAATTTCTGAAGGATCAGTCTCAGTCAGTTAGGTTCTCTTCCTTTTGCTGTTCCAAGGTTAGGTTAACCTGTGGAGTACCCCAGGGATCCTCCTTATCCCTCTAACGTTTCATCAGAATTCCAAACATCTTTTCAAAATAAGATGTTATTTCTCATTGATTGAAGTCTGAGAAGATTGAGATTGTCATTACTTAAAGTAACTATGACTTGTCGAATTCCACAAATTGGCCTGCCACAATGGGCTCGTCTCCACAGCCCAAGAAGTCAGTTAAGAGCCTCAGAGTTCTGATTGATGAAAATTTGTCTATGAAACCCCAAGCTGTAATCTCATCGTGCTTCTTACAACTCTGCAAAAAAGGAAAGATTGATAAACTTCTTTCCTTCGAGGCTTCTACCCAGGTTATCATTGCATTGGTCATCTCAAGGTTAGACTATGCTAACGCCCTATAGTTGGGCCTTCCCAAAGGCTTGACTCGAGGACACCGATTAGTACAAAATCAGGCAGCCAGGCTTTTGTGCCAACAACCCTGAAATTGCCACATCTCCCCCCTATGAAGAAATTGCACTGGCTTGCCAGTAGAACAGCGTTCCATCTTGAAGGCCGGCTGCATTATTTTTAAATTACTACAGAGTTGTAGTCCTGCTTTCATTGCAGCTCGTATTAAAAAATATATTCCCACCGGTAATTTGAGATCTTCGCACTTGAACTCTCTCACCATTCCTTCATTAAAAAGAAAGACACTTGGCGGCTCCAGATTCTCTGTACTCACCTCTCGCCTTTAGAACACCCTCCGATCTGATATCAGGTCTGCACCCTGCCATTCTGAGTTCAGGAAACTCCTGAAAACCTGGCTTTTCAGACTAGCATATGATTAGACAGTATGTTGCATGCAACGTTTCTGTTACCCCTGCGCTTTGCAAATAAGGGTAACATAACATCCCCTAGTTGCCCACAGCTTTACTGTGTTATGACTGACGAACACACGCTTTCCCACACCTGCGGCCACCAATACAAGATTCTAACCTCCTTCCAGTCAGTGTGATCACTCCCAAGAGTCAGACACAAAGGCTGGGCAGGAAGAAGGTCAAACTTCCCTCCTCCTCAGATGGCTAGTGAATTAGCACATCAGAGCGGTGAGCTTCAAAGGCTACACCACCTCTGATATGCACCTGGGCTGTCCCCCTGAGGAGGAAACAGCCCTCCCCTTGCCACAGGCATGCTTGCACCCGAGCAAGGCTCAAAATGTGCTAAGCAGAAGGTAAACACCCCCAGGTAAGCTGGCCACACCTCTAGGGTGGGCAGACAGGTCTGTATACCTAAGATTTAATTCTGCCATCTATTGGAGGGTAGAAATAGTGGGTTCTTGGTAGAAAATGTGACCTACACCACTACGTGGCATTACATCGCAAGTCGTTTCAACGACTTGCGCTAGGTGGCGTGCAACACCAGGGAATGTGTTGGATTTTAGATCCAACACCTTCCCTGCTGTTGCACTAACTGGAATAGGAATAGTAATTTATACTATTCCTAAGTCCCGCGCGCCATTTAGCGCAAGTCATTGAAACGACTTGCGATGTAATGCCCCCCAACACAAGAGCTTCAATTCTGAACAACTTACTTCAAGGACGGACCAAGAGGAGACCTGTGTCGCAGACAACAGGACATTGCCCACCAGCGCAAAGCAAAAGAGGGATACTCTGTCCCTGGGGCAACAGACTTAGAATGGAGAGAAGGACCCTCGTCTTTGGCTAAAACTCAACACTCCCAAAGAGAGGGAACCTTGTGGAAGCCAGAAGTTACCTCAGTCTCCCCTGGAATGGTGGCACGAGTCCCTTGCAAACTGCAGGTAAAAACGCTCACCAGTTGTAAAAAAACAAAGACCATCTGGTTCTCCAAGGGATCGTCCAAATCCAGGTAGTCCAGTGCATTATGGGATTTGTAGTCCCATCTGCCTTGAAGTCTCAGGCCTTACTTTGCTCCCCCGAAAACAGTGAAGTTCCCAAAGCTTTTTGTTGCGCTTACCTTTGCCAAGGCTTGTTGGTCACTGATCCGGTAACTGAACCCCACATTCGACATTACAGCTACAGAAAATATTGTGCAACCATTATCCGACATCAGCAGCTGTGTAACTGGTTTTTTGTTTGCATTTTGGTTCTTGCAGCACGCTGTAAGGAACAAGACAACTCTTTGGATTATCTCACCTCGAAGTAGTTGCTCAAATGATTATAGCCTCATCAATAAATCAATAAACCTTCCTCTCGCAGTGCTGGTAGGTTAAATTACATTACTGGTGAGGATGCCAAAAAGATTTTTTTTCACTAGGAACTAAATGCTACCAATCTTACTGCAATGCCTACTCACCAGTTTTATTTGCGTTGACACAACCAACTTCAATCTGCTGGCTTCTCCATGTACAGCTAACTTACGCGAGGAAGACCAGTCAGCCATCATCTTTGTGCTGAGGTCTCTTAACACCGCCTATAGACGGAAGTCAGGGAGAGTAGTAGCTAATCACTGAGGTGCTGGCACGTGCATTCCCTGAAATTCCGCAGCCAATGAACTAGCTGGTTTCCACTCTGCCAATCACACTACAAGAGTTTCTCAACCAATCCAAGACCCCATAACTTACTGCTATTGGTTATATATGTTTCTACTTATCTGACTGGATATGTAAGTCCTTTCTGGCGCTGCAAAGGCCTGTGGATTCAGTACCAACCTGTGTTTCCGAGAGCAAGTTAAATGTAAGCAGTAGATTTTGGCAGGAGCTAAGGCAGGCGGCATATTCCCGCAATTTCACACTGCTTGTCCTGAAACATAATCAGCTGAAAACAATAGAGAAGTAGCCATAGTAAGCGTAAAGTAATACGAACACATATATTAGACGTAGGTGACAACTCCATATATCAATAACCTATGCCCATTTCAGTTAAATTGTCTAATGATTTTTGTATGATACGAGAAATGCGGATGCAGACCAAAAGCCCGAAAGCAAACCAGATATCAGTTACAACCCATGTGTATACTAAAGAAGAGTTCAACTGATAAATGTATACATATATTTTAAAGACGATGCAATAATTCACACCTTAAGTAAGAAGAGGAGCATCGCTAGCGAATCTCCTAGTATATACGGTAACTGCCTCTATTTCAAAATGGCCACCTAGGTAGCATAATACATAATAGAAGGTAAGCTTCCACGTCCCACTCTCCTTTTATTTTTATGCTTGTGGCTGTTTTAGTGCACCATGTATAGCTGCGACAGCCGGCTTAGAGGCAGAAGTCTGTTCCTGCTGCCTTGAGGTGGGAACATGAAATATTGCACGGACACCTGAAAAAATTATTTGGGAAGTTTGTGAGTTCTTGGAAACCAGTCTTATTAAGTCCCTCATTGAGGCTGCTGCCTGTTTTCTTTTACTGTTTTTATGCTCAATATGAGTACTACAATGCAAACACATTGATAAAAATCTGTGGTAGGAGTGGCATGGGAGGTCAAGCTACTGCGCCTGGGTAAGAGGTCTGGGGAGGAGGGGACAAGCAGGGGTGCTGTAGGCATGGGATCAGGAGAGCGGGAAAGCGCGGTGCAGGCAAAAGCTAAAACAAAAAGTTTCAGGAAACCGGTTGAAAAAGTACTTGGACATTTGGACACTAATAAGAGAAACACACAAGGAACAACACAAAATAGTAAGCCACAGCCAATAGAAACAGAGTAAACATGGCAAGCACACCAACCAATGAAAAGTAAGGGCAGGATGTAGGCCCCTTTAAGATCTATATTAAATACAATAGATTTCACAAGCAGGCGAAACCTAAAAACGAGCTGCGTGAAAACGCAGCATTACAAAGTAAAAGTTTAACACGACAACAATAATAAAGTAGAATAATTTTTTCCTTTTACTTGTTTGAACAATAAAAAACACGCTCTCCAGACAACAGGCTCACCCCTCTCCCCAAATGAATTACCCTGTTCCGAACCAATATCCAACTGAAAAATGTCCAAAGTAACTTCCAACTTCCACCCTCTTCACCCGCAGCAAAAGTCCCTCCCACCAAACAAAGAAGTATTTGCAAGGCAATTGGTCTCGCTATTGGTGATGTAAATGATGTCTTTTACCCATGTGTTTTGCTTTGGAGTGGAGTGGATGTACATGGTGAGGAATTATGTGAAGTGCATTGGAATTGTTAGTTGTGGAATTGTGTAGTGTGGAGTGGATTTGTGTAGTGGAATTATGTGGCATTAGGTGCTGTAGAATTATATGGATAGAATTATGTGTTATTGAGTGTATTGGAATTATGTGGCGTGGGGTTGTGTGTTATGGAGCGTAACTATGTGGAATGGTATTTTGTGCTGTGGAGTGGTTTATATTTAAGGGTGGGCGGTGAGCTCTGCTCCGACAGCGGAGTTTGCAGAGTTTTGCCAACTCCGCGCTCCACTGGGAATGCGGAGGTTGGCAAAAAACTCAGATTATGCCTTGTGGCGGAGTTTGGCCCCGCCACCCACCCCTAGCCTGAGCGGACTCCTCCAGGAATGTGTGCTCCGAGAGCATAACCCACTCTGTGCTCGAATCAGGGGAGATGTGGAGCACTGCAGGGATGTTCGAGGCACGTAGGGACTGGGCCTGTGCCACTGCAGAATCATAGGGCACAGATATCTCATTGAGATTTGAGAACACCCTTCCAGTTCCACAGCAGAAGATCTCGTGCAGGGCACGCTCACATATCACCGTGCGCGCACTGGACAATGGCTTTAGTAGCAGAGACATAAAGACACTGAAGTGCGGGTCTCACGTGGCTCTATCAAAGGTCACAGCAGCGTAAAATGTGCTGCCTTCTGAGGTTCTCTATCAAGAGCACAGACAAGGAACTAGACCAGCATCACTGACTGTAGCGAAGAACGCACTAGAACGGCTGATCAACAACACAGCCACCACTTAAAGAGGAAGTGTCCAGCAAGTTACAACAGCTAGAAGAACCTTACCTGTGCCCCCCCACCTCCCAGTACCATGAAAAGCAGCCTCCTCGGACTGTGCGTCCTTCATACACAAAACATTTACCAGCCCTTCCTACTGAGCCTTCAATCTCCTAGTCTTGTTTTTTTTTTAATAATCTTTATTGATTTTCAGCAAGTTATACAAGTATACTTATCAATAATGGTATGCTTAATATCACAATACCGGTTACAAGAGCAGCTTTGGTATGGTGCCAAGCGGTAACATAAACAATAATCTTAAAACCGTATTGCCATTTTGTGCCATTTTCTCTAGATTTTTCATACACATTAATTAAACTGCTATCTGTTCAGAGTTATCCGATCTCGTCTGCCTTATATTTGCAATTTAAATCTGGCCGTATGTAATCAGGTATGAGGGTCCATGTGCGAGCTTAGGTGGTACCAGGGGGTAGTTGTGTATACAGTACAATCCCACTCAGTTCTGGGCATAGGTGTGCAGTCAATGAGGGTTTACTTTATGTGTGTCAATGTTGCAACATGTTGCACTGAAAGTGCAGGGTAAGGATGTGCTTTATGTTGCAGTTGGGTTTATTGTGTCCAATTTAGTTTCTATGGCAGTCAGGTACTCCCGCTATTGTACAGAATTAACCTGTGAGGGTATATGTGGCGCATTGGATAGTTGAGTTGTGTGCTCTGCAACAAGTGCTCTGCGGAGGTCTAGAAGCCATGATTGTGTGTTGGGGCCAGACTGCGATTTCCAAACCATAGCTATTCTTCGTTTTGCCAACCCCAATGCCAAGTCTAAAAATGTATTAAGGTTCTTGGGTAGGGTGTTACGCTTCGTGATTCCGAGCAAAAAATGTGGATCCCGAAGCTATTATCGGGGTACCTGTAGCCTCTGTCAATGCCGCAGCTACCATGGCCCAGAATGTCTGGAGACAAAGGCATGTCCAGACCATGTGAAGGAATGTTGCTTCTGAGGTTAGGCATCTTGGGCAACCATCAGTGGAAGCAGGATACATACATGCCAACCTATGCGGTGTATGGTGGAGATAATTAAATTGCGTGTATTTCAGCATAGTGTTCGTGGATTTGATTTTAGGGTAGTTTATGCATTGTGTCCATTGCTTATCAGTAATATTAGTTGTCAGAGCAGTATTCGCGCAGTGGTGCAAACAGAAGCATCGAGTCGGTTCTAAGAAAACTGTAAATCGCAGTTACCGCATGCTTACCCCATCCATGTGTTAGTAGAGTTTGCAACAGCTGGGATGTGTGGGTTGACCATTAGACAGTACATATTTTAGCCAGCTGAGTCTTGCTGCTAGCATTAGTATATTACCCTGTGTTTTCTGCAGTATGGTAGTAGAGCCTGATAGCCATTCTATCATAGCTGGCTGTCGTACTACTATCGCCAAAGAGGCCAATTCGATTAGGTTACTGTTCGCAAGCCACCTCATGGGCCACTGCCGTTGAGCAGCAGCATAGAAGTGTTCATAATTCGGTCCCTCCAGATAGGGAGAGGTACAACTTATAGAGGGCCACCCTGGATCTAGAGCCCCCCCAGATCAGGGAAACAAGGAATGAATCTCCTAGTCTTGTTAGAAACAACATCACAGGTGGGGTCATTGGGAGCCTTCAACCCAAAATGTGCCAGCCCCTGTCCCCAACAGACCATGTACCTGCTCCATGGCCACTCTCTTATCTTTCTGCACATGTCGCCTAAATCGTGTTTTGCAATTTCTATAGAAAAAAGGTTGAAAATTAAGAACTTAGATTTGTAAATAATACCAGAGGATGTAATAAAGAGAGTCGGGCAGGAGCAGCCACCTGATCTCAAGAATTGTGACTGGGCGGTGGTGCTGTGCATTACTTTGTACAGCCTATCCGTCCAAAGAAAGAGGCTAGCATACATTACAAAAGTCCCGAAACTACCATACAATGGCCTGTTGTGTATGGTTAAGAGATGAAAAATGTGTCAGAAAAAATTAAACAAAGAGAGCATGCAGAGCGAGCTGCAGCGCTTCTAATGTGTGGCAGGATGGCGAAAAGTGATACAATACCTTCGGGTTGAGTTCAAGTAGCGCTCTTAAAGTGTGGTGGGACAGTCCAAAGCGCTGCACTACCTTTGGGTTGAGTTTGCGCTATACAAAAAAACTTGTAAAAAAATTAAACAAAAACAGCGTGCAGAACAAGCTGCAGGACAGTCACCGATTGGGAGCAATGGCCTGAGCTGCTGATTAACCTGCGTGTAAAGTGCTGCAATACATTCGGGTTGTGTTTGCGCTATGCGAGCCTGCAGAGTGAGCTGGAGCACTCCTAATCTGTGCCGTGATGGTGAAAAACACTGCAATATCTCCGAATTGAGTTTGTGCTATATGAAAACTTGTAAAACTAAAAATGAAACACAAAGAGCCTGCAGAGCAAGCAGCACTCCTAATGTGTGGCGGGATGGTTAAAAGTGCTACAATACCGTCTGGTTAAGTTTAAGCAGAGCAAGTAGTGCGCCTAAAGTGTGGCACGCACCACAGTCACAAGCACTGCAATACCTTCGGGTTGAGTCAGTACAGGAAAAGAGGAAAATGGGACAGAAGAGGTGAGCGGAGGAGGCTGAGGGGTGGATGGAAGTGAAAGGGGGGTTGAAGGAGGGAGGAGAGCTGGGATGAAGGCGGACCTAGACCTGCAGCTGCCTCTGGCTACATGGTGGCGCTAGGAAGATCCTAATTTCACAGTGTGTGGAGTGAGCCACCTCACCCGCAGAGCACTCATTAGTGTCCAGGAAGCAGCTGCACAGAACATGAAGCAAGAGGCCGGCTTGGGCCATGTTATCCAGCTTGCTTGTTGCGGCCAACAAAAATGGCCATCCTATCCCTCCCCATACTGAAACCACAGGATCGTGCTAGTGGGCGTTTTATCATCTAGGCACAGCGGCCAGATTAAGAAAGCTCCATGTGTTCGGAAGTGCTTCCTTCATCCTTTTCTCCCACACAAATCAACACTGGAGCCGACCCTAACAATGCTGCTGCACTAGGATACTATGCTCTTACACATGTGCAGTTGGAGGTGGCTGGGTGCAAGAGGTCTCCAACATGGCAGTCTGGAGTGCTTGAAATTAATTTGTATTCTGCCAGTCTCTGCCGTAATAGTTGAGTTGGTGACTGCACTTACTTTGCTGGCGCAGTGAGGTGTGGTGTAGCTCCAATGACAACAACATTTTGTTGCCAAGGCAATAGTCGAGGCTCCACAGTAACTGAACATGTGGCGTGTGTCCAAACTCCAAAGCCCCTCTAAGCACGAGTCGCTAGCCCTCCACTCCTGCTATGCATAAAGAGCCCCCATGCCTAAAGGTGAAGTGCGGCGCCCGTGAAGCAGGCACAGCACTTTTGTAGAAAAGCCCTCTTGAGCAGCACCGAGCCGCTTGCCCTCCACTCCTGCCATGCATAAACAAAGAAAGGGAGTGGCCTACTGAAGCACCCCCATGCCAAAAGGTGAACCGCGGCATCCGTGAAGCAGGCACAGTGCTATTGAAGAAAAAACCTCTTGAGCAGCACTGAGCCACTAGCCCTCCACTCCTGCCATGCATGAATAAAGAAAGGGGCACGGCCTCCTGAAGCACCCCATGCCGAAAGCTGAACAGAGCATGGCACTGTTGAAAAGAAATACACAAACGTGTTTGGGAAGCGCCACAAGGTCAAACTGTGAAATGCATTTAAAAGTTTACTTACCTATATTGGATAGCCTGGTGGCCGAGATGTGGGTGCCGTGCTGATAAAAGGTGCACGTCCGCACCAACAGAGCTGCCTCTTGTAAACATGCAGGCAACCAAAAAAGAGTGCAAAAAACACAAAGAGAAAAGTCCTACATAGGAAGGATACGCTTACTGTGCCAATACTCCAGGACAGGGACAAGCCCCGAGAAGGGAGGATATAGAAGGCCAAAACACAATTGAGAAGGAAGCTTTTGGGAGTGACACTTTCCATAACCAATCAGCAGAGAGGGGTGAAAATTTAGGCCTGGGAGTAGTTCGTGGAGTTTTGCTATGCATAACTTCGCGAAGTTAAAAAAAAAACTCCTTGAAGTTCCGCGAGTGGCAGAGTGCAGTGCGAACTACAGTTTGTGCTGGTATTCCTGGCGCTCAATAGAAATTCTACCCGAGCGGCAGATCGTGCTTGCGAACTTACCGTTCGCGAACTTACCGTTCGCGAGCGGGGAAGAAACTCTGCTGCACATCGCAAAGCGGAGATTTCTGCACTCTGCGAGCTTCGCAGAGTGTGAAGTGCAGAAAACTCCGCAAACTCTGCGTACAGAGCAAAGTTCACCACCCAGGCCTAGGTGAAATGAAAGCCCTTATACAGAATCCAGCACATCTTCCAGACGGCGCATGCTCTGTCTAGGCTCTACCTAAAATTATTTAAAAAGGGCTACAAGGGGGATTCTCCACATGTGTCCAGAGCTCCTCAAGATTTCCCTTCATCCATGCCATCCTGCATTCCAGGCACGCCAGATGCTGCAGAACACAGTGCTGAAAATGAGGGTCTGAGTGAGAGGGAGCAGCAGTGGTGGTTGGACGGGCAGCTGCCAGTTGCTGGCAGCACTGGTGATGTTATTGCCGGGAGGCTAGAGACACTGGCGGCTGGCTGGAGGAGCTGGGGCAGCTACCTCCTGCACCTCTTCCTGCAGAGCCACTTGCCATTGATATTCTATCCGGATGGCTTCCAACCTCTGCCGCCACAGCCGGGCTGCTATCTGCTGGCGTGTAGGTGGATCAGCAGGAATAGCTATATCAAGGAAGAAAAAACAAATACAAATTACAAACAGTGCTTTGTGCAAACACTTATACTGGCACAGTAACAGTACAATGCTGGTCCTCTAAGGACATTGGAATTTGATGTGGTTACAAGTCACAGGGCCATTTCTTACCCAAACATGTCTCACATAAAAACACTGACTGCCTGAAAGGAATTAAGGCAGAATAACAGCACACAAGATTAAAAAAAATGGTTATTTTTTTGGTAAAAAATAGAAATAAATTACCTCTCATTAAAGTGTAAGGCATTATGCACCGTGGTGTACAAGTATTCTTACAGTGCTAAATTATTGGAGGCAAGCTAGACAGAATGTCGGGTACTATGCTACTCTCTACAGTATGCAGTTGGGGCAGCTGTAATGGACAATTAGCTTACTCTAATTCCAATGGCTCTGCTATTCTCCAAACATCTTTCAATCCTACCCTCACTCCAAAGATGCAGATGAACAATAATGACAGTACGTCAAACACATCACATATAAAATCATGTGGCTATCCTTTCAAAAACGATGCACTGGCAGTACAGGGAAAGGAACTGGATTTAAAGATTGTTTTTGGCACATTCGTCACAGAGTATCCCATCTGCAAAACATGAAGTCAGGCACTTGGTCCACGCCGATCATCCTTTCACCCATCTACCATACACCCACCCAGACATCCTTTCACCCATATACCCTTTCATCCATCCTTTCAGCCACCCATGCATCATATCACACACCTATGTATCCTTTCTCCCACACACATCCTTTCACTCATATACCATTTCACCCATCCTTTCTTTTAACCTTCCATCCATCTTTCCCTTTTCCATCAACCCATCATTTTTAGTGTTCATTATGAGCTTTTGTCTGCTGAGTTGCAGATAAAAGTGGCCATTAAGAACTCAACCCCCGCTGTAGCTGCTAAAGCGGGGGGTTCATGATGCAGTGAGTATACTAGTAATAATCAATAAGCAAGCAATGTAACTTACCACCACCCGTACCTGCTGTCGCTGGTTTTCTCTCTCCAACCACCACCGCGTATGGCACCAGCACTAGTGGGCTGTGCACCTAGAAAAAACATTACACATTTTAGGTGCCAGATACGCCTCCCCTTATTATTTTTTTCTTAACAAAATACAACCACAATACACTACACTACACTTCTATCTTCATCTATCAAAAATATCACTTTGGGCATTGTGTTGGCTGACAATGTTAAAAAAGCCAGGTAGTCAAGCCAACCAAATCTTTTTATAACGGAGGGGCAGAGCTATGATGACTCTGAGTTATTGTAGTGTAATAAAGGGGTGGAATAGTTGGTCAATGAAGGACATATGGTCTTGGTTGGCAAATGCAATGGGACCGTCCTGATACAACTTTCCAGCCATGCTTCACTATCATCGAAGCTGCTGGTATGGTATACTACTGCATAAATGAATGATAACACATACAACACAACATTTGGGGGGGATCCACAATAACCATGGCCACCCTCATTTTACTGTTTCAACATGAGCAAGAAAAAGGAAGCCTTCTCAACAAACAAGTGTAGAATAGCTTACATGAGCATGCAATCTTCACTGTAGAGAATCTGTCCTAAAATCTGTTCTCTCAGTCTTACAATACCAGTCGACCAGATGTATAAGTGAAAGTTTACTAACAAAGAGAAGAAAGCTATAGACTAGTACAGAGAGGAGGAAGTCAGCTGCAGAAGCATGAAATACAAAAAAGAAAACTAGGATAATGTAGGATAATGCAAGGATAACAAGAATTTAACAAACCTTAGATAGAACGAAGATGATTAGGATAAAATAGGAGACTATCACGAAAAATTATTCTAAATGGGGAGAGGTAAAAGTTAGAGAAATAATAATAATATTAACAGGAGGACTTATTGGGGCCAGCAGATCCTTAATCCCCAGCTTTGGTAGTGATAGCCCCGGGTCTCTGACCCGCCTCGGAAGCCCTCTTCTTGCTTTTGGGTGCTGAGGTAAGAAATAAAGAAGACAGAAAAATAGACCAGTGGTACAGTTAATATATTTTGACAGGCAAAAGCAAACGCAGTAGCATTGTACTTTTCTAAATAAAATCACCTACAGTACTAGTATTGAGCTGACCTATTCTTAATTTCCTAAACCTAAACCCTATTCCAAATTTCCTTAACCTAAACTACATTTGAAAGTCCTAATGCATGCCAACGAATGATCTTTGCTTCTAATCTCATTTTCATTCTGACCCCCCTTTGATGGGCCAACTCAGTCTCTATTTTTTTAATGCATAGATGCACACTACATATCACTGCAAGACTGTTTGGGACTGTACAGGCTACATAAAGAAAGGCAAAGAGAATGCTAACTCACTATCTTAGTGACAGGACAGAAGAGTCTGCATGGCTTCTTAAATAATCAGCCCAAGCAAGCACAGGAAAGTACGTTTAGGCAGCGCTGAGCATCTGGCTAGCTCAAACTGGATCACATAATATTCATAATGTAAACTTAACTTACCTCTGAGTGTGAGCAGCATGCTAGTTGAAAAAAAATATTAGCATTGTAGAACACAACAAATAAATAATTACTCACCAAGCCCGAAAACATAGATTCCCAACAAGTCGAGCAGGTCCTGCTCCCGATCCAGTATATCTGCCCAGTGGTGCGTCAACTGCTGCTCGGTAACTTGGACCCCAGTGAGCCACCGCACACACTGGCACACCCTCCCCCACAGCAGCCAACACTCCTGCTTGGCATACCCTCTCCCAGGCCTGCTGCCAGCATGGAGAGGAGGTGGCGCTGTACGTATAAAACAAGTGTGTCCCCCTTCGCCTCTGAAAAAATGGCATGGGCTGTACCCTTTGTTGGCGCCTGCGACCGCAAGGTGTGCGGCTGGCAGCCACACTGGCACCACCGCTCCTGTCTCGCCCTGCTCTGCCATGGCGCTGCGTGGAAAAAAAAGAAATAGGAAAAGGAAGGAATTACTAGAAGAAGAAAGGAAGAACTAAGAAAGTAAAGGGAAAACAACAAAAAAATCTGAGAAAAAGAAAAGCCCGTAAAATACACAAACAGAAAGACACACTAATAAAATAAAGGTAAATGAGGGATAGATGAGTGGGATATAGGGAGGATTGCAAAGATTTAAGTAGGATAGAAAAATCAGTCCCAGCACATGCACAGAACAGGAAAGCAGGTAAAACAAAATGGCAGCGCCCATGCAGACCGCCTGGTGCCGTCAGGGCGGACTGGCTGTAGCAGGCACCGGGCATTTCCCCAGTGGGCCGCCAGGTGGGGGCCGGTTTTGGGCCCCTGGGTGGCCATTTTTGTTACAGGGACGTTTTTACAAAATGGTAACAAAATGGTCCGACACCGGCCCAGACAAACAGATTGGCCAATCACCCAGGGGGGGCGGCCGAGTACTTTGCCAGGGCTTGTTTTGGTTCCAAATCCGGCCCTGGGTGCCGTTTGTGCTGCTTTTGCAACACGGAAGCTCACATCACACTACTGGCATGTAAAAAAGCAGCACAAATGGGCCGACGGATGAGCACTTCCGCCCACTCATGGCGCAGAGTTGTGCAGAATCTCACAGAGGTTTTTTTGCACTCTTCGGAATTCAACAGACCATAACTCCACGAGTTCCACCCAGACTCAGTTAGTACTCTGAAATAATTAACACATGTTCCTCTAGTAAAGCCTGACTGCTCTTTGACACTCTACCAGGACTGAGCAAATAATTTATTAGTGTGAATCTAAGGACCATCTTTGGGGTATTGTGATAAAATCATATGGTAAGGTCTCCCAGCCATACCACATAATATTCCACTATCCTACATTGGTGTCACAATGGTGGGAATCCTGAACCTGTTTTTGCAGTATTATGTGGTCATAAGTGATTTTGCACGAGAAATACACTTAATTGACTTTAGCATCAAAAAGATGTTTGGCAATTATTATTCCTTTTTTTCTAGTTGGATTGTTAGAGCCCTGTGTAGACCCCCAGTCCATTTAGTACATCTTAAAAGACTTAAAAAGTTAGGAAACGGTTTTTAATTTTTTTCTACATTTTTAATACGGTCTGGTCTGTAGTAGTAGTTTCTATTTTATTGCACAGTTACTTAAAACCATTTGCAATATAACAGGATAGTTACAAATCAGAGCATTAAAATTAATTCATTTACAGTTATAACCAATTTCATTCCATGCAAAAGACGATTAAAATGTAAACGCTAAAAAGGTGAATAATTGTGCAAGAAGCATTACGACGGAAGTGTGCCTTAGTCTGTCCATGGCGAGACTGTTTACTCGCGGTTGGCAAGAACTTATTCTTTAACAAGTCTGTAACGCACTTCCTCCATTTATCTCCCGATTCTAGCCAAGTCGGTTGGTAGAATGCAAGAAAAATGAACCACAACTGCTTCTTTTACTGTCGGAACACCTTTGCGTAGCCATATTGGCTTTAATATCTTTAGACGAGATTGTAGCAGGCCAGGACAGCAGCATATCAGATGTAGTAATGATTCTGTTTTAAAATTGCAGATTCTGCAGCTAATTTTGTGTTCAAGGGATTTCCACCCCGGATTTAGTTCTTTTATTGGGAGGGGTACTAGTCTGGCCCACTGAAGGTTTTTTTGGGCCTTTCTCCCCAATGCTAGGTGAAGGTAAGGCTGGGATTTATGCTCTATGTATGTAGCGATCAGCCCAGATTGACCACTTCCACTTTCAAATTGTGCTAAATCAATTTTTCTTGACAATTGATAGCAATGTTTATTGATTGCAGTATTGATGCCCGGGTAGTTTATGTCCTTTTGTCCCCAATTCTGGAGTGCCAGATCTAAAATTTCTACTGCTTTCTGCATGTAAACTTGCCATGAGAAGAGAAGAGAGGTGAGAGAGAAGCAAGCGTCAGGCGTCCGTGGCAGCCCACAATCAGTCCAACCAAGCCGTGGGGACGTGGAGCCGTAAACCGCTCATTCAGCAGTTCAATTCAGCCGCGTGCCCATCCTGCAATGCAGCAGTAGTAGTGGCAGTAGCGGCGATAACGGCGGTGGCGGCAGCAAAACAGACCGCAGAAGGGCGGTGGGTGGTGGCGGTGGTTGTAGCTGCAGACCGCAGTAACTCCTCCTCTTCCAGGGAAAATACAGTTTAATACGGTCCCAACTACTATGTAAAAGTTAGCCACAATGGAGTCTGCTTAGAATCTCGACATGCCAATCATCCCAACCCTGAAGATCATGGATCTAAGGCTGTTGTGCAAAGCAAGTTGCATTAGCTAACAAGAGACATCTAAAAATGAGGACCTGGTGAGACTCCTCAGCTCCTATGAGAAAGAGAGAATAGAGACGGAGCGCCATGTCTCAGATGATCCTGAAGAGGATGATGAAGAAGCCCTAGCCCAAATGAAAAATATTGGACTAGAAGGTACAGACCTCAACTCTCCACCCTTCCCTACACTCTCACCAGTGGGAAGTGACAGAAGTCACTCTAGCGGACCCCCATGGGGAGGGTGGTAGGACTCCTTGAGGGTGAGCTTGACTACATCTCTCTGGAGGAGGGAAAGCTTGAAGTTGAGGAAAGGAGACTAGCCTTTGACGAGCGACGGGTTAAGTTGATCTTAGACCCAAAGATGGTGACAGCAATAATAATCCCAGGGACAAGGAGGAATCCTTTGACCCCAAGATCCCCAAAGGGATTGTCCCCAAGTTAATGTGATGGTGATGATATTGCCAAATGGTTTGCAGCCTTTGAGAGGGCCTATGAATGAGGAGGATAGCACACCAGCATTGGGCTCTCTACTTTGGTAATTATTCTCAGTGAAGGGCTGAAATAGACTCCTGACCCTTAATAAGGAGGTAGCCAAGTCCTATTAGCATATGAAGGAGACTTTGATGGAAGGATTTGGACTCCCTACAGAAGATTACAGGGTATAGTTCAGAGACACGCATAAAGGTCAAACCCAGACATACGTGGACTTTGCAGACTCTTCAGTCAAAGCACTAGATGGCTGGATCAAGGGCAATGATGTGGACTGTATAGTTTGATTATGAAGGACCACATTTTAACTAATTACACCACAGACAGATTGCATCAGTATTTTCGTGGATTCTAAGTTTTCTTCTGTCAGAGAGCTGGGTAAGACAGCTAACAAATGAGTTGGAACCAGGGTGTGCAGAAAGACTCATGAGGGGAGTGACCAGAAAAAGGTTCACAGACCTCCCAGCACAGGAAGAAGGTGAACAACAGACAAGAAAAAAAGAAGGAGTTCTCTAAAGGCCCCCAAAATACTTCTCAGGATGTTGGCCCGAGACGTCTCCCAGTCCAAAAGCAAAAGGTACCAGGGTTAGGACTGGGATCCAGCAAAGGCTTCTGTGTTATGTCATGACTGTCATCATGCAGGTCATAAGAAAGGACATGCAGTATGCTCCAAAAAGTCCCCTGATGGTGGACAGTCTAAAGGATTGGCTAACATAGGAGTGGGGGTAAAGGTGTACTTGGTAGAGGACAGAGGTTACACAGAGTCTCCTTTAGTTTCTCTGGGTGGGGTGGACATTGAAGACCTGGCTGTCTTGCCTCCAAGCTGGGAGAAGCATAGACAAAGGCCAAATTTCAATTTGACTGAGGTAGAGGCTCTTTTTTTCTTTTTAAATAATTTTTTATTTTCATCATCAAGAATGGCACATTTATACAATAAAACAAAAACTGGGGTTTTAAAATGTATACATCAGGCATAAAACATAGAAATTGCAATAGAGAGAAAAGCAAAAATCAAAAATCATAGGGGACACAGATTATTTCATATAATACTAACAAATACTACATTATTCCATCAAAAGCCATCGGTCTCCATAGCGCTTCTAATTTAACTAAGGAGCGAATTCCCCTTGCCTTTGCCAGAGCAGCCTCTAGACCATAAGTTTCTCTAATAATAGCCCAGCATTCCGCAACCGAGGGAGGTGTGGGAGAGACCCATACCCTGGCAATAGCCAGTCTGGCAGAAGCCATCAAGATTGAAAAGATGCGTGCGATAGCGGGGTTATCCTCCATATACCCCAACATAATCTCAAGATCAGTAAGTGGATGATCCAGCCCAAGTTTAGACTGGAGTAGCTGTTCCATTTTCTGCCAATAACCCGCCAGTACTGGGCATGCAATAAACATATGTAATAGATTAGCAGCATAGAGTCCGCATTTGGGGCAGTTGTTTTTGGCCCCCGTCGTATTACCTTGAGCCCATTTGGCTATTTTAGCCGGGGTATAGTACAACATGCAGGTAGTACGTAATTGCTGAAGTTGCAAGCTAGCAGAGTGGACCGAATCCTTAACGTTACCTAAAGCTTGTTTAATCATTCTAGATGAGACCGCTATACCCAGGGTTTGGCTCCAGCGTTCAGCTAATTTCTCGCTACCGTCTGATCTAAAACTATGTAGATGTACGTACATCAGCCCTATCAAGGATTTGGTCTTCCCTCCATATATACAATCCCAAATATTTGACTGCATAATCTCAGTTACCGCTAGATTAGGAGCCAAATAATCTCTAACCTGTAGATATTTGAAGAAAAAATGAGCCGGGAGTTTATAAGCTAGGCGCAAATTTTCAAATGATTTGATTCCTCTCTCATTGTACATTTCGCCCAGACATGTAACTCTATACTTCACCCAAGATTTGCCTGCTTGGTCCTGAAACACCTCAGGGAGCAGAGGATTCCCCCAAAGTGGAAATTTTCTATGAAATATTGGTAATTTACACCTGGCAGACATATCTCTCCAAATATATACAGTATCCCTCACAGTCTTAAACTTCACTCGCTTGAAGTAGTTTGGTTCATTTATTCCATATAAGAACATGTCCCTCTGGTTTCCTAAAATAAACTCAAACACTGAGTCTGTCTGATCCAGACCCAACAGACAGCGAAAGCGACCTGTAAATGAGGCCCAGAAAGAATTTTGAAATCCGGAAAGCCAAGTCCGCCTTGTTCAAATGAAGATTTAAGTAGCTCAATTGTTCTCCTAGATTTTTTATAACCCCAGATGAAGCTGCCACATATCCCCTCAAGTTTTTTAAAGAATGTGTTAGGAACTTTTAAGCGAATCGAATGAAACAAGTATAAAAATCTAGGGAGTATTTTCATTTTGATTAGATTGCATCTACCTAGCAGTCCTAGAGGAAGCCTATGCCAGATTTTGAACAGCTTGGAAGTTGCATGTAGGAGTGGTACGTAATTTAAGTCAATGATCTGATTAACTTTGGCTATTATCTTTACCCCCAAGTAAGTCACAATTGTACATGCCCCAGAGATAGATTTTTGGATCCCGGCCGTAGTAAGCACTTGAGTTTTATTAGCATTCAGTTTATAACCTGAGACATTGCCATATTTCTCAGCTTCTTCCTTAATCCTTGTCACGGCCTCGCTTGGTTTAGTTGCATAGACCGCTATGTCATCAGCGTATGCCGTGAGCTTGAGTTTAAAAGTCCCAGATTCCAATGGCTTAATATGCATGCAAGATTGTAAAGTATGTAGAAATGGCTCTATATATAGGGCGAAAAGTAGCGGAGACAGGGGGCATCCCTGCCTAGTCCTGCACAAGATCCGAAATGGTATTGATCGGGACCCCATATAAGACAGCTTGGCCTGAGGATTGCAGTATAAAGCCTGTACACAAGACTGGAACTGCACGTCTAAACCGATCTTAGCCAATACAGCCCATAGCAATTCCCACCTAACGCGGTCAAACGCTTTTTCGGCGTCTAGAAGAATCATTCCAAAATCAATCTTCTTTTTCTCTGCAAAGTCAAATGCTCCAATATCCATATTGACGTGGGCAGTAGTGTCCCTCCCCAGTATGAACCCATGTTGTCTTTCAGAGACTAATCCCGGCATAAGCGGAGCTAGACGAGTCACCAAGATCTTTGAGAATATCTTGGCGTCCGTATTGATAAGAGAGATATGATCCACATTCTGTTGGTGGTTTGCCCTTTTTTAAGAAGAACACAATCTGTGTCGTATTCCACGATTCCGGTACCTCCCCGCTAGCGGCCATGAATTGTATTACCCTGGTAAGAGGCAAAAGCAAAGTCTTTTTAAAGGATTTATAAAATTCTAATGGCAGTGAGTCGTCTCCAGCCGCTTTCCCCATAGGCAATGTTGATATTGCCAGCTCCACTTCTTCTATCGAGACCATCTCATTCAGAGTAACAGTTCTCTCAACATCTGCTGCTGGGAGACCGCTGTTATCAATATAACATAGTATCTCATCTCGATTTGGGGCCCACGTAAGAGAATAAAGCTGTTGCTAGAACAACAAAAATTGTTCTAAAATGTCTGAAGATTCGGTATACATGAGCCCATCTGCTCCCTTAATAGAATTTATCCTGATTTTCGCCTTTGTCTCTGCAGTCTGATAAGCCAATATGTGTCCTATGTGCTCCCCATACTCATATTTTTCTAAACGATGTTTACTATAGCTGGCTGCCATTTTATCCCTTTAGAACTTTTTCACTAGGGTTCTTGCGTCGATTAATGAAAGAAACATAGTATCTTGAGCCATTGAGTCTTTATTTACTAACTCCGCATGTTGTTTCTCAATGTTACGTAAGGCATGCACCTGTATCTCCATTTCATATTTACACTTTTTATTCTGTACAACAAAATATATTTTTGTGTGATACCACGGACATACGCTTTCATTGTGTCCCATACAATTAATGGAGATGCTGACCCTGTATTTGCACTGAAGAACTCCTCCAGATGTTGAGCAATGTTCACCAAATATTCACTATCCATTAACAGATATCTAGGGAAGGAAAATGGCCTAAGTTCCTTTTCCTCAGCTTCAGCCCGAAAAGAAAAAATAATGGGATTGTGGTCAGAGGTCACCCGGAGGTATATTTCCATCCTTGATGTTGTAATTAAGCCGTCAGACACCAGGGCCATATCTATCCTAGAATACGATTTATGAGGGGCCGAATAAAATGTATAGCCCGGTATTGTTGGATAAATATGTCTCCAAGCATCCTTAATAGACTGGAGCCTTATCATTTGTAATATTGCAGCACGGGTCTTACGCATTCTAGAATTAAGGCTTTTTCCAGTAGAGTCTATACCATAATCTATGACACAATTAAAATCCCCCATAACCAATTTTTCACCCTCCCAATTTAACAATTCTAGATTAAGATATTCAAAAATAGCGGGATCGTCCACGTTAGAACCATATATTGCGCAGACCACATATTTTTACCCCACAACTCAAGCTGAGCCAATGCCCAGCGTCCCCATTGATCGGACTGACTTTTAATCACTCTGCAGTTAAACCTCTTGCCTTTTAAAATAGCCACTCCTTTTATAGATACTGATTGAGTAGTACAGATAATAGTATCGTACCCTAAGTGCGTCAGCATATTTCGATCTTTGTAAGCAAGATGTGTTTCCGTTAGAACAACCTATTGAGGTTGATACATTCGCAGCTCTTCACGGACTAACTGTCGCTTAGTTGCGCTATTGAGACCAGCCACGTTACAGGCCATACAATTAATCCAATTCATGAATAGTTTCTGACCTTTGAGTAGACCCCCTTCTGCTGCCTCCTATGTCCCCTAAAGAATAATGTTTGCTATTATGTTGCCTGCTAATCCAGCAAAAAAAAACTAAAAACCTTCCCCTTACCCTAAACCCAAAGTGCCCTAGTGAGGATGAATTTTTTTGCTCCGTTTTCCCACCCTTGCCCTTTCCACCCCCCATCAAACTCTGATGGCCACCCACCACCCTGTCCCTTAGAAGAACACTCCCCCCTATTGAAAGCTGCCGCTGGAAAGGCAGCCCTGCAGAGCCACAGCCCAGATGGCCATCCCCACACCCTTTTGTTCTATATCAATAAATTCCCTTTTTTATTTTATATAATATTATTTAAAAAAAATATATATATATATTTTTTTATAGATAGCACTTAATTCAAATTTTTGCTAAAGAAAATTCGTAGGAAAAACCAGAGCTTGAAATCGACAACAAGAGAGGAAAAAAGACAGTGGCAAATTAATTCAAGGAAAAAAAACACAAAGATCCCCACGGGCCAATTAGGCTCTTAATTCATATCTATAGATACCCAGGACCCTGACCTAGCTCTTCTCCGCAGCTTCTGCTTGCCACTTGGCCACTGCCTGGCTTGTTTCCTTTTCTTCCAGAAAGAAATAAGTGTGGCTATCTTTAAGAACTTTTAGACGTGCAGGTTCTTGTAGAAAGCCTGAGCTCCAAGGGCTTTTATGGGATTTATAAATTGACGTAGTCTCCAGCGTCTGTCCGTTGTAGCCTTACTTAGGTCTGATCTTACAAAAAAAGTAACTAATTCAGCTGAGACTGGAGAATTAGGTCGAGCTTTCATTGCCACTGCCTGTCTCAGTAGAAAATTTCCTAAATAAATCAAAAATGGACGAGGGTATTGGCCCCCCCTTATTCCTCTGGACTGGTGGTAGTCTATGAACCCTTTGCAGTTGAGAGTCCCATTCCCAGTCAGAGAGTTCAGGAAAGGCCCTTTGGAGTAGTTGAACCATATAACCCCTCGGGTCCACCCCCTCCGCCCCTTCTGGGATACCAAAAAGCTTAAGATTTTGTCGGCGCTGGCGATTTTCCATGTCCTCCAGCTTAATCAGTATATGCCTGAAATCTGGTCCTCATGTTTCTTTGCAAGAACATCTGTAAGTGCTGACAGTTCTTCAGTGACCATAACTCTCTGCTGCAGCTCTGAGATATCTTGGGTTAGCCCTCCAAATTTATCCGCCATTTCCTGCGGAGACTGTCGCATTCTACTATTATCTTCTCGGACCTGCATATAATGTTGTTGCGCCTCCTGCCTTTGCTAATTTAAGGACTGTAATATCAGGCAGAGTGATGGTGTCAGCACTTCTTGGCTACCTGTTGCTCCTTCCCCCAGTTGAGCCTTCCCCTGGGTGGCATGAGTTCCTTCTGTAGCATGTACATTTCCATGGGCTGGGAGTGTAGATTGTAGCCCATCCGGGACCCCCAGCTTGGAGCTAGCCTCCACTACTATGGGTGAAGGGTGGGCCTTCGTTACGTTGCCCTCAATTGGGCTAGTACCCGAGAGTCGTAATGCCAAGGTCTTTACGCCTCCCTTCGCTTGCACCCATTTCCGAAGAGGGCAATTATCAGAAATGACTTTCCCTCATGGGGGTACCACGTTCTGCACGGCAGATGCTTCTTTTGTCCTATTTTTAACTTTCCCTTTCCCTTTCTTACTCATAGGTAATTTGCCCACAGCCTGTGCGGAAAGTTCCGTTAGCTCTTCAACATCGTCAAATGAGCTCGACTCGTTGCCTTCACCTTCCTCTGAGATGCCATCTATAGCAACGCAAACCTTCGCCCCTAATTCCGCCACCGCATTAACCAATATATCAGAACGATACTCTCCTTGAGTTGGCGGGCTTAAATTGCTGGATGTATCAAGCGAGATGATAAAGTTAGTTGCATTGGATGGGCTCTTGTCGAACCTCTCAGGCGTACACATAGACTGAGTTAGCATTGAAGACTCTGTTATACAGCCTCCAGACCCATCTCCGCCACCCATATTGGACATATTACCACTGCTTTTGGCTCTAAACGCCGCTGAGACTGTATAATTAGAAATAATGTCAGCAGTGTCGGTAGTGGCATTGTTGCAGTCAGGGATTGCCGCCAACAGAGCCTCTGCAACTTTGCTGCCAGAGAAATGCTTTCCTGAGCTACCCGCAAGAAGCTCTGGTATTTTCCCCGTTTGCAACAGACGTGAGAGCGGCTTACCAATTGCAATGCCTGGCTTCTCCATCATGCTCGCACCATCAGATATGCTTGCCTCCCCTCCAGCGGCGTTCCTACCAGTACGGGTGCTCCTCGGAGCTGTTTTAGGTGGCGCCATCCTTCTCCTGACCTCTGGCACTGAAGCTGTTGGCGAAGCTGCTGCAGAGGGCAGACCTGACCAGTCGAGCACAGCCCGGCCAGCCGATCTCCAAAAGAGCAGCCGAGACGCCCACGGCAGCTGCCCGATCCTCGCCGTAGAGAGCTGCCACATTCGTTTGGGTTCCCGGTAAGGAGCACCAGGGCTGTTAATTCCGCGGTAAATACAAAAGCTGCTCTGGATATTTTTGTTTTTCTTCAGATGCTAAGGTGTTTAGACACTTAAGCGCTTATCTACGTCTCCGCGTCTCTCCGGTTGCGATCATGGGTGCGGGGAGACCCACATTCGGCTGCTCTCCGTGGCGGCTTCTTGGTTCTCCGCTGCCTACTGAGGTAGAGGCTCTAAGGGATACAGGTGCAAATGTCACAATGGTGACAGCTAGACTGGTTTCCCCCGACCAAATGTTGTCTGGTGTCAGTCACCAGGTTACCAGTGCTGACAATGAAACTAAGCTCCGTTCAATGGCTTTGGTAAGCTTAGAATAGGGAGAGGTTACTGGCCCAAAGAAGGTGGTTGTGTCCCCTGCCATCCCAGTGGAGTTTCTGTTGAGAAATGATCTTGAGAATTCTACATGGGTAGAGGTGGAGAGGAAGGCTCATGCAGAAATGCTGGGTCTCCCTGAGTGGGCATGTGTTACTACCAGAGTACAGGCAGCACATCAAGGACGTCATGGGGCCTTGGATCCTGAAACAGCAGACCAATTGACCCCAACCAAGAGAAAGGTCAAGAAGTATGTTAAGGCAGCTTCTTAGAAGTCACAGGCCATGGGGGACAGTTCTCCTGAGGGTGATACCCTGGTGCTCAAGGAGGGAACTGCAGCTGATAGGTCCAGAGAGGAGCTATGCCAAGGGATAAAGCAGTGCCATACTCATGAAGGCCTTAGGCAGCAAGCTGCAAGACAAGATTAGGGTGATGACAGTGGAACCCACAGGTTCGACTGGGAGAATGGACCTATGTACACTGAGGCCAGAAACCCCAAAGCAAGGGCAGCCAGGAGAGTTCAGAGACTTCATCCTTACGTTGGCCCATGACATACCCCTAGCTGTACATCTGGGACAAACCAAAACATTGGGCACTTTTGTTGCCCATTTCTATTAGCCCCAGATGTCTAAAAACGTTAATGAGTTTTGTCGCTTCTGTGTGATCTGCCAAACCAGTGGCAAAACAGACTCACAACTAAAGGTTCCCTCCCTTAATTCCACTTCCAGTGGTTGGGACTCCCTTTGAGAGGGTGGGAGTTGACATTGGTGGTCCCCTTGTTCCTCAAACTGCATATGGGAATAGATGAATCCAGGTGGTGGTGGACCATGCCACTAGATACCCACAGGCAATTCTCTTCAGGACTGCAACTGCTCCTGCAGGAAGGAAGGCCCTCCTTGAAATCTTCACCAGGGTTGGATTTCCGAGAGAGGTGATCTCTGATAGGGGGACTAACTTCATGTCTGCATACCTAAAAGCTGTGTGGGATGAATGTGATGTAAGCTATACGTTCACTACACCGTATCGCCCTCAGACAAATGGTTAAGTTGAAACGTTCAACAAAACCATGAAAGGCATGATAATGGACCTCCTTTACAAACTCAGAAGGTGGTGAGATGTATTGTTACCTTGCCTACTGTTTGGATCCAGAGAGGTACCACAAAAGGGAATTGGATTCAGTCTATTTGGACTTTTGTTTGGCCATCCCGTCAGGGGTCCATTGAATCTTGTAAGGGAAGGATGGGCGAGACCACTCAAAGAGCTCAAACAGGGCATAGTGGACTGTGTGCTAGGCATACTTTCACATATGGCAGGGTACATGCAGAGGGCAAACAAGAACCTAGAGGTCAGCCAGTAGATTATCAAGCACTGGTATGACCAGAATCAGCACTGATAGATTACCAACCAGGTCAGCTGGTGTGGGCGTTAGTGCCTGTGACTCCTACAGCCCTCCAGAACAAGTGGACTGGGCCCTATCCAATCTTGAAGAAGAAGGGGGATGTCACCTACTTGGTTGACATGGGAACCCCAAAGAATCCTCACCGAGTTCTCCATATAAATCGCCTAGAACCCCACCAGGAAAGAGCAGACATGACTATGCTGTTGGTCACTGATGGAGGCCAGGAGGAGGAAAGTGAACCACTCCTTGGCCTGCTATCAAACAATCCTCAGGATGGGTCAGTTGAAGGTGTTGTCTTGTCTGACACCATCACTGCAAAACAACAATCTGACTGCAAGCAAGTCCTAGGCCAGTTTGCTGAGCTCTTTCCTTAACCCCTGGACAGACACCATTGTGTACCCATTAACTGGACATTGGTGACAGCCTCCCTGTCAAAAATAAGATTTACAGGTTATCAGACCAAGTTAAGGCTTGTATTAGGATTGAGGTCAGCAAGATGTTAGAGCTTGGGGTTATTGAACCTTCAAGCAGTCCCTGGGCCAGCCCAGTGTTACTGGTCCCCAAACCTCATTCCAAAGATGGGACACCTAAGATGAGGTTCAGTGTGGATTACAGGGGTCTCAATGCAGTTACCAAAACTGATACTCACCCCATACCAAGAGCAGATGAATTGATTGACAAGCTGGGTGCAACCAAATTCTCGAGTACCTTCGATTTAACATCAGGGTATTAGCAGATTGGACTCACTCGGGCAGCAAAAGAGAGGTCAGCATTTTCAACTCCAGAAGGCCACTACCAGTTCAAAGGGATGCCTTTTGGATTGCAAAATGCACCTACCACCCTCCAGAGGTAGGTGAATAGAGTTCTTTCAAGATTGGAATACTTGAGTGCAGCATATCTAGATAATATAGCTGTCTTTAGCTCTACTTAGGAGGATCACCTGGTCTACCCCAAGGAAGTGTTACAGGCCCTGCATCAGGCAGGCCTATCTATCAAGGACAGCAAGTGCCAGATAGGGCAGAGTTCTGTGAAGGACCATTGTGGCCCCACTCACTGAACTTACCTCCAAAAAGCAGCCTAAGAGGGTGCTATGGACCACAGTATGCCAAAAGGCATTTGACACCCTGAAAGAGGCTCTATGCTTTGCACCAGTAGTAAAAGCACCTGGCTATGGAAAGGGTCTTTATTGTCCAGATGCTTCTGAACATGGGATTGGGGCAGTGTTATCACAAACCAATGATGAGGGCTAGGAATAATTAGTTGCCTATATCAGCAGGCGACTCCTCCCTAGTGGGCAGAGTTAGAGTGTCATTGAGAGGGAAGCCTTTGTTGTGGTTTGGTCATGAAGAAGCTGAGAACCTACTTGTTTGGGACTCACTTCCAGGTTCAATCCGACCACAGGCCTTTTAGATGGATGATGCAGATGAGAGGGGAAAACCCCAAACTGCTGAGGTGGTCTATTTCCCTACAGGGTATGGAGTTTACAGTGGAACACAGACCAGGGACTGACCATGCCAATGCAGTTGTCCTTTCCATGTTTTTCTGCTCAGACAATGAGAACTACTAGGGGATAGATTAGTTGCTCATCATCTTGGGGGGGTCATGTAGAAAAGTGCCCCTTTCTGTATGGTCACCCCCACCTTTTGACCAAATGCTGATGAATATGAGTATGACTCTGATAGTGCACTGGAGTCTGCTGCCCAGATTGGCAAATGCTTTACGGTGCGCTTCACAGGCTACACCGCCTCTGATATGCATCTTGTCTATCCCCCTGAGGAGGATATAGCCCTCCCCTCTCCCCAGGCATGCTTGAACCCAGATAAATTAGCTATACAGGAGATGTACATACCCAGGTAGGCTGACCACACCTCTGGGATGGGCAGCCTGGTCTGTAAACCAAAAATGTAATTCTGTCATCTTTAAGAGGGTAGTAAAAGTGGGTTGTAGAAAATGTGACCTACACCACCTGATGTGGTAACCTAAGGGACTAATTAGCTGCAGGAATTAGCTTCCCATTGGCTACTAGCTTCCACTCTCCCAACTCCCCTAAATCTAGGATTTAAGGGACCCCCGACACCAGATCCTCTGATCTGAGCAACTTACTTCAAGTAAGAACCAAGAGGAGACCTGTGTCTCGGACAACAGGGCTTTGCCCACCAGTACAAAGCAAAAGCTGGATACTCTGCCCCTGGGGCAGCAGACTTGGAATTGTGTGAAAGACCCTAGTTTTTGGCCAAACCTCAACACTCCTGAAGAGAAGGAACCTTGTGAAAGCCAGAAGCACCC
Source organism: Triturus cristatus (assembly GCF_964204655.1). Lineage (NCBI taxonomy): Eukaryota > Metazoa > Chordata > Amphibia > Caudata > Salamandridae > Triturus > Triturus cristatus. The sequence continues at coordinate 347,505,079 of NC_140585.1, read as the reverse complement.
TCAGTCTCCCCTGGACTAGTGACACCAGTCCTCTGCAAACGCTCACCAGATCTAAAGAATCACTTACCATCATGCTCTCCGAGGGATCCCCCAAATCCAGGGGTCCAGTGCATTGTGGGCATTGTAGTTTCACCTGCTCAAAGTCTCAGTCCTCTACATTGCTGCCGCAGACTCAGTGAAGTTCCCATAGGTTTTTGTTGTGTTTATCGATGCCAAACGTGTTGGTCACTGGTCCGCTAGCTGCCCCCACATGCGACACTGCATCTACAGAGAACATCACATTACTGTCATCCGATATCAGCAGCTGTGTACCTGTTGTGTTTTTGCATTTTGATTTTTGAAGCACTGTGTAAGTGGTAAAAACGGCACCATCCGCGGCTTCCGTTCAGCGTCAAGAACAGTCAGAACAACTCTGCACCAGGACTCCAAGAACTAAGTAACATTGAACTGACTGTTGTGGGCTGCTCCTGGGGCCCACGTGACCTTACCCTATAAGAGCTTCAAGTAATTCGACCTACAAGTTACCAATTGTCACTAGTGGATTTTGCCATTGACTGCAATGTCATTTTGCCTATGTATTTTACTGCACTGATTTAATATAGATTAAAAAATCTATACCTCTGGTTATATGTAAGATTTTCCATTCATTTTGTTGTCTAAATTAAGATAAAAATACACTCTGGTTTTATAAATTGTTGTTGGATTTCGGTTGAGTCATGTCAATTACTTGTTGTCCATGTGGTACTCTGAAATGCTTAACACCTGTTCCTCTAGTAAAGCCTAACTGCCTTTTGCCAGCCTACCGGGACTGAGTTAAGGATTTATTCAGGTGATTCTAAGGACCATCCGATTTTGATAGTATTACATGGTAAGGCCTCCCAGTCATTCCACATAATATTCCACTTTCCTACAATTGCCAACAAAGTGTCAACTTTCAAAATGTTGCTGTTCCTTAAAAGTGACATTAAATTCAACTTGGGCATCAAGTCGGGTTTAATGCCCTAATTAATTTGATACCTCGAAGTACTAATTTTAGTTGTCGCACTCAGAAGTTAGCTGGGCTGAGAGGTCAGCCGTTAACTCTGTGTTAGGCATGGAGCTACTAACTTTTTCATTGCAAAAATAACATACTGAAAGTTTTGTTGTTAGAACATATTAAAAGTATATGTCCTACTCAATAATATACTGCTCCCTGCCTCACGGTTCCATACACCTTCCTTAGGGGAGACTTGCATACAATGCTAAGGGAAGTAGGAGCTTTTGCTGTTTATTTAAAGGCAAAGTCAAACTAGCACTTAAAAACTACTCTTTCAGGCTGTAATGGCAGGCTAGGAGCCATTTTGTACTTTGTCACACACAGGGTGGCAAAACCAGTGCTGCAGCCCTGGCAACACTGTGTTTTACATGCCCTGGGGACCCTTGGTACCATATACTAGGGACTTATAAGTAAGTCGGTGTATGCCAATATGGGGTAGCCATTCAACATATTTTTTGTAAGGGGTTAAAACACTGGCACCAAGGTCTGATTAGCAGGCTTCAGTTCAATCCGAGTCGAAAACCCAGCAGCATCAGTCCAAAACTTAGGGGGTGGTCATGCAAAAAGAGGCATTTCCTTACAAGAAACAATTGTTTTTTTGCACTGAAAGCTCTTCTCTTTGGACGTTCTATGCTTGCATCTGTTAGCTTGTGGAATTCTGACCTCTATATATGTTCATTATATGCCAGCTATCCAGATGCCTTCTGCCCTTGCTAGGGGCTTTCACTGAAACTCACGCAAAATTCTGCACTTTGGAGAAATACACTCAAGAGGAATAGTAGCCCTTGGGACATGCCAGTTGACATTCCAAGTAGTACTCCTCAAGACCTGCACCTTGTACAGCTACTTGAAAGGCTGGGGGAAAGCAAAAAGTTGTAAAATCTGAATACATACAGGACAGGGCTAAGACAGTTTATACCGTAGACTGAGCTTGGGAAACCATAAGACCTCCCATGTCTCTTAAAGGTCAATAGAGCTTGGACAAAGTCTGCTATGTGCCATGCTCACCTGACATGTAGCTGGCTCTGACCAACGCCCAAACTCCTTTTTTGAGACATGGGTGCTCATTATGGGTGGCCTGGTGGGGTAAGAAATAATTATCGCATCTGTTAAAATCCGATACACAAGAGAATTATTGCATAATACAAGTCGAGCCCTTTAAAGTAGTTTGCACACCAAAATCCACATGTGCCATAATTTACTGTGCCGTTTTTGTCGGTTTACCTGAGGAAATTGTAGGAATGTGGCATTTACCACAAAACTTGTAATTCTGAGTCCTGTTCAAATAAGACAGGAAAATAACAGGCCCCTCAAATTAAATGCTTTGGATGGCCAAAGTTTGCTACCAGACAGTTCTGTTGTGAGTGGATAGCAGGCAAGAACAGCTCATGAATATATGACAATACTTAGCATTGCATTACTACGTATGCTTTTAGTGGGATGGTTTTACATCGCAAATGCCATTACTACGCATTTTTTTACTGTACATACCAGTACATCGCAAATGCATTAATAAGATAAGAATTATCTTTAACAGCACAGATCATTATTTCATATACCACTACTTGGCGTACATGGACAATTTTTAAATAAAGTAACCTAACCCTAAACCCTAAAACACTACCCCCAGCACGACCCACAACACTACACAAACACCACTACACTACCCTAAACCCTAAAACACTACCCCCAGCATGATCCCCCCGACCCCAATTTTGTCCCTACACTCAAACACTACCCAGCACGACCCCCCTACACTTCCCTGAACCGTAATTCACCACCCTACACTACACATGGACTACAACACTACCCTAAACCCTAAAACACGACCCCCAGCATGACCCCCTACACTACACATACACCACACTACCCTGAACCCTAAAACACTACCCCCAGCACGACCCCCTACACTACACATACACCAAACACTACCATAAACCCTAAAACACTACCCCCAGCACGACCCCCTACACTACACATACACCACAACACTACCCTACACCCTAATACACGACCCCCTACACTACACAAACACCACAACACTAGCCTGAACCCTAAAACACTCCCCCCAGCACCACCCCCTACACTACACATACACCACAACACTACCCTAAACCCTAATACACTACCCCAGCACGATCCCCCGACCCCCACTCCTGTCCCTACACTCAAACACTACCCAGCACGACCCCCCTACACTACCCTAAACCCTAAAACACTACCCTACACTACACATACACCACAACACTACCCTAAACCCTTAAACACTACCCCCAGCATGACCCCTACACTACACATTCACCACAACACTACCCTAAACCCTTAAACACTACCCCCAGCACCACCCCCTACACTACACATACACCACAACACTACCCTAAACCCTAATACACTACCCCAGCACGATCCCCCCACTCCTGTCCCTATACTCAAACACTACCCAGCACGACCCCCCTACACTACCCTAAACCCTAAAACACTACCCTACACTACACATACACCACAACACTACCCTAAACCCTTAAACACTATCCCCAGCATGACCCCCTACACTACCAATGCACTACAACACTACCCTAAACCCTAAAACACTACCCCCAGCACGACCCCCTACACTACACATACACCAAAACACTACCCTAAACCCTAAAACACTACCCCCAGCACGACCCCCTACACTACACATACACCACAACACTACACTAAACCCTAATACACTACCCCCAGCATGACCCTCTACACTACACAAACACCACAACACTAGCCTGAACCCTAAAACACTACCCCAGCACCACCCCCTACACTACACATACACCACAACGCTACCCTAAACCCTAATACACTACCCCAGCACGACCCTCTACACTACACAAACACCACAACACTAGCCTGAACCCTAAAACACTACCCCCAACACCACCCTCTACACTACACATACACCACAACGCCACCCTAAACCCTAATACACTACCCAGCACGACCCCCCTACACTACCCTAAACCCTAAAACACTACCCTACACTACACATACACCACAACACTACCCTAAACCCTTAAACACTACCCCTAGCATGACCCCCTACACTACACAAACACACCACATCCCCCTTACCTCACTCTCCTCGTGGTTCCTCTCTCCTCCTGGGACCTTCTTCACGTCGTCTCCGAGGGGCGGTGCACGTCGGTGTGAGGAAACAGCCTCAGTTTCCTCACAACTACATCGATTTTTGTTTTAAGTTCGCATTTGAATTCGCTGTAAAAGCATACCATACATGCCTTTACAATGAATTTCGCATACCATTACAAAGCATGAGTTGTAACAACGCTTGCAATGTAACAACTTGCGTACTAATGGTACGCGTTGTAACAGCGCAAGCGTAGTAACGCTTGCGAAGTAATGGTATGCGCACTAGCAGCCGCGCACTAAAGGCTGTTTACCACAGCTCATTGCTCACAGGTTGACCAGATTTTTAAATTCAAATTCTGTGACAGGTCACAAACATAAAACAAGGACTCTAGTTTGTCTGAATACATTCTGAAAGCATATGAGATAGAGGAGGACATACAATATCTTTACTTGTACAGAACGACTAAAACTATTCATCACCTTAGAAAATGTACTGGAATCTGTAATTGTCCAGTTCAGGTATGTTTAGAAGCCCATTTACCGAGCATGCATGGGCCTATACCCCCTTCGTTAGGGGGACCACCTCACTCCCTGACCTTATCAAATTTTGTTTTCAGACCTAGGCTTTCATGTGACACCTAATGCACTACGGGCATTGCAATCCTAGTGTGCTTCCATTGTTGGACCTCATCAGTGCGGTGCACCTCCAGTTATTTATTACAGAGAACTATGTGACCCACATGTTGGGATTAACGTCCCACTTGGTTTATGTCTCTGAATTGAGACCCACTACATCTTTGGTCATACATTAGTGCCACTACATTGTGGGACATTATATCATCTCGGGAAGGAACACACCAAAACCTTTGCACATTTTTAAATTCGGGAAGAATGGCCATTAACATATTTTATCCTCACTCTTAATTTATGTCAGATGTAGTGTCCAACTATGTAGTGGATCCAATGTTTGGAAACAAGATGTAGTTAATCCAATGTATTGGGGTGCACCATACCACTTAGGGCCTTATTATCAATTTGACAGTGTGGGAGTGGGACAGCCATGCGCCTGCACCCCCAAACCCATAGTTGAACCGCCCGCCAGATTAGGAGTTTTCTCCTGTCTAGCGGGCGGTTCTTTGGCGTTCCCACCGTGGTGCCTATGAAATAGACACCGCAATGGGAACATCTAAATCAGTGTCTGCACGGAATGGACTGCTGCAGTCCATGAAGTGCAGGTACTGGGATGCATGCACACAGGGGGGCACACCATGTGCCCCGCTCCATGCACCCCATGGTCGTGAGGGTCAACGCCATGAAAACCGTGGCAGAGAGGAAACTTGAAATATGCAAGGCGGGACAGCGACGGTCCCGCCAAGCATATTGCGGCCTCAAGACCTCCGCGCCACTGCCAGGGATCTGCTCCATGGCGGTTGCAGCAGTCATAATAGGGCGGTCGGAAGACCACCTTTGCCGCGCCCCGACCGCCAGACCTGTAATGAGGCCCTAAATGTTACTGATGGAACAAAACTGCTTTTGGAATTCACCCCTTAAGTATCTTCCTGCAGCAACCAGTCCATGTGTCTAACTTTGATCCTGCAAAGGGACCGTACATATCTTTATCCCTACTTATGTCCTATGGAGCAAGAAGAGGTCACTCATGCTAATTTCCTATTTTGCTGCACAAAGATGCAAGCAGTGACCCTTTACAGAAGCACACGGAAACACATGCTACTTCTCTTTTCTTCTATGAAAGAACACAAGGTCATCTTCTTTTCAGCCGCAGTTAGAACACATGCACCAGAAAAGTAGAATGTTTTCCTTCTCCGTCCTGTTCATCTAAATGTTGTCAAAAATATGGAGTTCTTATTTAGTAGATTAGTCTGCATATATATACCCTATGCCTTTTACATGCACTCTTTAGTATAAGATGTAGTCATGTTTACATGCAATTAGGCCTGTATTGCATGCACTGTTATCCTACAATCAGCCTGCCACGTGCCAGCTGCGCTTTATAATATGCCTCCAGTCTTCCTTCCATGACACAGTGATCGAGTATAAAACTACATTTTGCCCATTGTTAATGAAGCACAACAATATGAATACACAGAATCCTCAACAGGAACATTACTCACATTTTAGATTGCGAAATGAAATATATATTTAGATGGCATTAGAGTGTCATTTGAGCATATGCATCCCTTCATTTAGATGTCACCATACATTTCAATTCAAAGTTTGCAAAAGGCAAAGTTCAGTAAAATACTTTGTATTCTCTTTTGTTAATATTGGAATATATCACTAAGGGGCCCATGCTTAATTATTTTACCACAAACCTTTCCGCACCTTTTCCCCTGTAGCTCAAGTGCAGGGCCGCTAGAAAAATAGATAGTGAGCAACACTATATTGTATGTAATATGTAGAAATGGTGAAAAACGTTCCTATGCATTACTATAACAGATAATGGTAAATACATGGAACCTGACCTGAAAGTATTTTTGGGTAGTTAAGAGTCCATTAATATAGACAGGCGAGTGTAATTTCTAGTGTACATTCTCTAAAGTGTCTTTTTGTTACCACAAAAGATTTGCATTAGATACTGCGCTTACATGAACTACACCTTTTCTAGGGTAAGGGAGACCAGGAGGTAAAGGCTGTTCTCATACATAAGAACAAAAGAGGCCTAGACTCCTGGTACTCAGCCTCCAAGAACGTCCTGGACCGAGGTGCGAAGCTTCGCCTATGGAACGCTGTTTCTCCTAGTTAGCAACAGAGAATCGTTCGACAGGAATTTGAGATCCCAGCTGTCTGGAATTAGACTTCACTACAGGGAAGGCAGCAAGGTCCAAGCTCACAAGAGTCCAGTAAGTGGTATAAACAAAAACATGCTTCAACTAAGTATAAATGTAAAGATTTGACAAACTACAACTTGCTTTGAAAGTATGATTTTAAAACGTTATAATTGCAATTGTGAGTGTTCACCGATTTTGGCACAGTTGCCTTGTTGAAATCTTAGGGTAAAAAATACACAATGAATTGTGGCTATTTAAACATGTCTGCAGGCTTCAATTTAAACGTCTGTGCGGGAGTCACACTTGCTTAAGTTTCATTAGAAATGGTATCCTATAACAAGCGCTGAGGTGATGATAATAAGCGATTCTATTACTAAAAATGAATAAGATCTGACAGGGATTTTTATTTGAATGATGCATCGATCTGTCACACGGGGTAGAAACCCTCCTGAGTTTAAATCTGAAAAAATACATGTGTAGCATCCTTCCAGCCCATGTACTCGCCTCTAACCATGCACACACGGAGAGTAGTTTGTACACGTCTATATTTTGCTGTGTGTAAGTCAGAACTCAACCTTCTAAGCCTGCCTTCAACTCATGTCTCCTATGCTTAGATCAAGGCCTACAGTGTACAGTGGGAACCAAAAGAGATCCAGTGTTGTTTTATTTACAAGACACTACATCTCCAGCTTTGGTAAATTAAAACTTATAACATTTCAAAATAGATAAATAAGTAAATACGGAAAATAAATACATGAAAAAACACACAGATAATCATAGTAATACAGGCAATTACAATTCTTCAATTAAATGTCATGGTGCCTGAATCACACGTCCTAATTAGGTCACTGGAAACCGGGAAGTGGCAGTGGAAGTGGCAGTGATTTGCATCTGTGAGGTGGAATTATCAGCAGACAGAGTCATCAACCATCTGTCAGAACCCAGTCTTTACATTGACATTGATGTTTGGTGATTGATGGGCCACATGTCGAAAGTGAGAGGAGTCTCTCGTAAGAGACTTCCCAAGTCGCTGTGCCGTGACCATGTGTCCTTTGGTGTTAGTGATTGTAGGCAAGTAGGATCTGCTTCTTATGGTTACCCCCACTTTTTGCTTGATGTTGGACTGTTTTTGACTAGTCTGACTGGGATCCTGCTAATCAGGACCCCAGACTATCTGCTTTCTCCTTTAAATTGGCATGCATGTACTTTGGTACACTCCAGATTGGATACTAGGGTACCCTTACACGTCCCTAGTATATGGTACCTATGTACCCAGTGCATAGGTACCCCAGAGCCCTCCCATAGGCTGCAGCATGTATTATGCCACCATGAGAGGCCATGCAAAATGGAACTACAGGTCTTCTACTGCAACCTGTGTAGGCTGGTGCTTGCACCGCTTACTTTAGATATAGGTTCACTATATCTATTGATCACTACACTTAAAACGTATAAGTCACCCCTATAGCAGGCCTCAGCAATCCAGGCAGGGTGCTGGGTTTTAGTCAGAGGGTGCCCCTACATGAGCAGAGCCCCTCTGCAGCCTTTGGATACCATTCTCCCGGGTTGTCAGTGACTCTGCCGGACATATAGGTAGAGGTGCATTATAACCTTGCGGTAAATGCTATCTCGAAAACGGCTTCATAGAAACATATCGTGTTTGGTATCAAACACCTTGGAATCATATCTCCACACTGGTAACCGGTGTGGGAGGTATGATTCCACTCTTCTGAAGCGAGCTTTGTGGGTTCACTGGTCTATCCAGTGCCAGCCTTCTCGACCCGGTCAGCACAAAATGGATGCTACCAACCAGAGACACATTTCTTTCCTCCTGCTGCTGAGCCAAGCTCGAGCAGAGGAAGGCAGCACAATAGGCATCCTGTCACAGGAGACGTGACCACCTCCCAGACAGGATATAGTGTACTGGGGCTGGGTGGGTGCACTCTGAGAGTGCCAGAAAGTCTGCACTTGGGGCACATTTGGTGTCCCTGTGCATAGTCCAGCTCAAACCAATTCTGGGAGCCATTGGCTCCTGCTCTGGTGCAAAACTGGACAAAGGACATGGGTGTAACCACCCCTTTGTCCTGACACTCCCCTAGGAGGGTCCCCCGAATCTGACCAACCCCCTCCAGTGGGTACAAAAGTGCTTACCTGGTTGTAAGACTTTAGATTTTATGTGGACAAGATTCTACAAGAAGAAACCACTGACCTTCGACCTTCTGGGTACTCTGGACTTCTCTGGACTTTGACTGGGCCCGACTTTGTCTCCCTCTCCGTACAAAGCTTTGTCTGTGCCCTTGCTCCATACAGGCTCCGTGCAGAACCTGTGGTGCACTACGGACAACTGAAGAATCTCCCTTGGAGTGAAGGAGTCACTTCCCTGCCCTAGCAGGCACCTCAACACAACTGACCGGTCTGCTGCTCCCGAGCTCCTGCAGACTCCGAAGATTTCAGAAACACAGGAGTTGGGTTTTTGAAGGTCCTTGAGGTTGATCTGTCCTCTCAACAAGTTTGAGGCCAATATCCCTCGTGGGGATTGCATAACCTGAACCCCTGTGCACCGTGTCCATTTGCAGTTGCATATACTTGTTGGCGATTCCCAAGCTTGTGCATTGGACTCCGTGTAGTCCTGACCCTGAGCAGTATTTGCGCCAAAGAACTCTGGCCTCCTCGCACCTAGTGCTCCATGGGCTGGTACTTTGCAATCTTCCTCAAAGTCCCCTCACGACTCTTGGTCATTCGGCCTGTGGGTCCTCCTGAGGGTCACCTTGATTTCTGTTGGGCGTTCCTGGTTGCTCCAGACATGCCCTGACTCCCTATTCCTTGGTGAGTCCCCTGAACCTTGCTGGTCCATACCGTAACCTGCTTGACTTTCCTGCCTGGGTTGTTTTTGCCAAGGCTTGTTGGTGCTCCAGCCAGACACTGACTCCTCAGCACTCGACATCCTTCATGGGACAGCTCACATCTGGCTCCTGATCATCGTCGACGTCTCCTGGTCCTCGTGGCTGCAGAGTCATGCATCCCTTCTTCGCACCTGAAGCACCTGAAATCAGTGGGCATTCGTCTCCCGAGCCCCTTGTCACTCTGAAGTGACCCAGACTCTGTCCCCTCTGCTTTCAGGTTCCTTCCTTCAAGAGTCCAGGCTTGGATTCCCCGGACCCTTTTCACCTTCACGGCAGCAGTAATTTTTCGCAGCCCTCCATTGAGAACGACGGCGGTTTCTGAGACGATTTCAGACCTATGCACCCGGCTCCTCTGGTAAAGGTAATTCGGGTACTATGGTATCCACGGGTGGGGTGACTCTTCAACCTCTTTAGTCCCAAAGGGTTTCCTCGAAGTCCTCTTAGAAGGGTCCTTAAACTGTGAAAATACAACCATGACTTCCCCATAGAATTGTATGGAGCTCGCGGTCTTGTTAGCACACTGCATCCGTCCTCCGTGGGGTCCCTATCTACTCACCTTGAGTCGTTCCTTGGGGTCCCAGCGATTCCACATGCTCTAGACCTTGTCTTGACCCGAGTCATGGTTGTTATACTACTATTTTAGTACATGGTTTGGTCTCTCCCTGGAGCCCAGTGTTGTGCTACTTACAACTGTCCTATTGTTCTCGTATTGTGTGCTTTATGTTCTATCCTCATGTAGAGGATACTAGAGAGTGTTATTTTAATAAATACATATTTTGATAAAACTACTATGTTGTTCTTCTTTCATTTAATCAAAAAAGGAGGTGACATTCTGGTAAAACAAGCTGCTTTACATTCCTTCAAGATTACGCCTGAAGGCAGCTCTCCACAGCTACCACTAGGATAGCTTTCTAAAGGTTATCTTTGACCTCATACATCATAAGGATCGTTTGGGCTGGTGCTAGGTGCCACTTTAATTAGTGAACAGCATGTACCAGGCCAACTTCTGACAGTGATGGTAAAGGGTTCGGACTCAAAAGGAACATCAGACTTTCTTTTTCTGTGTTGTCTGAAAAGCACTTGATCTCCACTTGTAAAGGTGACATCTTTTACATGACGTCGTCTGTCAGCATATATTTTCATCTTCTGTTGTGACCAAAAGTCCGTAGCAGGAATATCTTCCTCATTCTTGGATCTGAGGTTGGTCCACTAGGACAGCTTGGTCGACATAACTCTTCCAAACATAAGAGTTGCAGGGCTTTTCCCTGTCGTAGAGTGAGGGGTCAAATGGTAAGCTTGAAGAGTAGTGTTCAAAACAACTTTGTCCAGCTTCGCCAGTGTAGCACACTGAACAGCATTCTTTAGAGTACTTATGAACCATTCTACCAGACCATGGGCTGCAGAGGAGTGTTTTTTTGATGCTTTATATTGAGGTGATTTCAAAAGCTTTTAAATTCTGAATAACCTTGTCATGTGAAGTGGATGAAAGGTCTCCTAACAAGATGATGTCCATTCTCAAGAGGACCAAAGAAATGATTATTTTTAACAACTTGTAATGCGCACAGCCACCCCAAGGGGTTTCCTGGCGCAGGGTGTTCACAGATAACTGTTCTAACCATGTAGACTCAGAATAGCCATTCTCAGCATCTTACGGATGGTGAGAAATGGTTGACAGTTTCTTCAGTTTCCCAAGCTTTGGACCCAGGTAAGCAAAGGAGTGGCCCTTCATACGGGTCAATCGAAAACTGGGGACACCAAACAAGGCCAGGGTCGAGGATCTTAGTGACCTTGTCGGCTGGTAGGGGGATGCGAGTTCCTGAATGTACCGTAGTCCTAGGCCAAGTTAGGCCTTTAACAAATAGCAGAGTGCTTTGAATTCGATGCGCGTGGCCACCTTAAGCCAATTAAGTTCTTTTAAAAAAAGGGACACGGGAGCAGATCTAGGTAAGTGATAAAGCAGCCTAGCGGTGGCATTTTGTACAGTTTGCAGGCGCTGTAAGGATGACTTGTCTGCACCTAAGTACAGCACATTGCCATAGTCCAGGCAAGAAATAACCAGCGCCTGGATAATGGTCCTCTGTGCTGCTAGAGGAATAGGCCACAGAATCTATTTTAGCCACTGAAGGACCGCAAAACAGTTGGCTGTCACCTTAGCTATCTGCAATATCATGGAGAGCTTGTCATCCATAAGAAAGCCCAGGTTGTTAACCTTAAAATACTAGAATGGAGTGGGGTCCCAAGTAATTATGGCTAATGCTTTGCACCCCAAAGGGAGGGGTTGTTATCTAGAACTAGGACCTCGGTCTTATCGCTGTTGAGTTTAAGTTTTGATTCAAACAAGCTGCAATTTTAGGCATCCCCTAATGAAGTAGAGATTAATCTTTTCTCTGAGCTGACATCAAGGAGAAAATGATCTGGGCATCATCTGCGTAAGGAAATAGGGTGAGTCCACAACTCCCTATAATGTTAGCAAAGGGGTGTACATAGATGTTGAACAGAAAGGGACTTATAATGGACCCCAGCGGGACTCCGGAAGTCAAAGTCAATGTTTGGGATTTCACCTAAGATGAAAAAACCTGAAACGTGCGGTCCTTTAAGAAGGAGATAAGCCACCCAAGGGTTGAATCTGACAAACCTATTGATTAAATTCTCTGTATTAGCATAGAGTGGGACACCGTGTCAAAGGCAGTACTTAAATTCAATAGTATGAGTGCTGCAGTGCCTCCTTCATCCAAGTATTGTCTGAGGTGTTCTGTCATACCTAGGAGGGTGGATTCAGTGCTGTGCCCACCTCTTAAGCTCAACTGAGAGGGGTGAAGAGGAAAATGAGCTTTGACAAATGATGAGAGTTGGATGTTGACATGTTTTTGAAGTACTTTGGCAAAAACAGGTAGCAAGGAAATGTGCTTAAAATTTGAGAGCGTCAGCATTCAAATTAGCCTCTTTAAGAGAGGTATTGAAAACCTCCATAATGGTCAAGAGGACAGGTGGGTCCAATAGGCAGATCTTGCCTTGGGGGAGAGAATCTAGAGGGAAGCCTGATTTAATTAACCGCAGCGTACCAACAAAGGATGAAAGGTCCAGGAGACCATTCTCTCAGGTTAGCAGCACCTACACTACTAAATGCCTCGTTGTTGGGCATTGATTTAGGACTGTCAGGGAAATCGCCATTGGGGTTTTTCACTACCAGCAACAGGTCTTTGGCCAGCTGAGAATGAATACTTTCCACTTTTTTGAGTGAAAAAGAGAGCTAGTTCATCACATTGTTGATGAGACAGAGAAGGTTTAGACAGGATGTTAGTGACATCAAAAAGTTGTTTTACCACAAAGGATTTTCTGGCAGTTATGGGCCTTGGTGATTTTAGCTGTATAATAAGAATTATGGGCTGACTTACAAGAAGCATGGTAGACTTTGAGTGACTCTCTGTATCCGGACTTAGCATCTGCAGTGTATGACTTCCACCATTGTCTTTCCAATACCTTGCATTGTTTCCTTTTGGATCTAAGTGGAGGGTTGGTACGTGCCACCCCTTTAGTGGCCACAGGAAGCGTGGTTTCAATTGTCTCCTCCAATCAGTATGGGTCCTAGAATGATCCATATCAAGTTACAGGAGGGTGGGTATAATACTGAGTACCTGCTTATTCAGTACTATAGGATTTAACTTAGACCAGTTCCTCGTTTTAAATTTCAGGGAAGGCCATGTGGTGGGACAAGAGAAGGAGGTCATCTTGATCTTTAATGGTACCGCAAGATGGACTGACCAGCATAATTGAAGTGGAGGGTCAGTCAAAAAGGTCTTAATATTAGAAAAAACAGGATCTGGAAGGTGCCACGGCATGTGTGTGTGTGCGGCATTGCGCAAAGTCAGATCAAGGATGCCCAAGTTGTTGATGAACAATCTAGTGCGAGTATTGTACAGGTCCTCAAGATGAACACTGAGGTCCTCAAGTAGAGTGAAGTTAGATGAATGCAATATATGAGGGGCTAGAAGGTCAGGTACATAGGTGCACCATTTCCCAGGGTATCCACGTGGGCAATAGATCAGCGCCCCAGAAAATGAGAATTTCTTCATCAGAATAAATGTAAATGTCAAGGCTTCACAATCAGGAATTGGTAGCACCTTGATTTTGCATGTATACTTCTTATCAAAAATAATCGCAATTCCTCCACGAGTTGTGTGTTGTCTGTCTATTATAACCAGGGAAATGTTTGTTGGCAAGCCCACAATAACATCGGGCACTGAGCCTGCATGAAGTCATGTCTCAGTGATAAACAAAGCATCAGGAATAGGAAAAGAACACGGGCAATTCAACATACAAATGGTAATAGTTGAAGGTTAAAACCCATTAAAAGATGGGTTGCACTATGACAGTTAGAGCAGCGGTCCTGTTTGAAATCAATAGCAATTTTCTTCCAATGATGATGTGGCAATTCTGACATTTTCAAAGGGTGCTGAATAACTTGAGACAAAAGACAGTTGCATATGTGACAAGTCTTCAACTCTTTTTTGATCCTTCCGTCTACATATGGAAACCACACTAGATCAATGGGCGCTTTTTTAGTGGCAATTATTCCTCAATGTCCCTAAGGGCAACATCGATTACTTGTTGTTGGAGATTCTCAGGAATAATAAACTGTGTAGCTCACAGAGTGAGGCCTTCTTGAGGCACTAGAAGTCAATCTCTTCCATTTAAACTTCGCATTTTCACTGACATTAGTGAAAGAATTTGAGTGCTGGTTCCTTGATTGATGAGCAATAATGTTTTTCAACTTTAACATGTCAATATCTTGGCTTGCAGCAGTGACAATTTAATCTAAAGACAAGCCAGCTGGTGTGCTCAATTTCACTATAAAATTGATGATGTAAGCCTCTGCCGTCTTAGATGGGGTACCATGGCATTGTGATGGCACTCTTGAAATTTGTTCAGCAGGATTCTCATCTTTCCCTGGACAATGAAGAATCGTATAGTTGTATTCTTCTAACCTCAAACCCCAAAGTTCAATTCTGGGAGGCATTTTGACTTTGGGATTGCCAGATATCGTCAACAGTGCTTGATGATCAGTCAGTACTGTGAAGGGCTTTCTGTACAAAAACATATGGAAATATTCGCAAGTCCAGACCATTGCCAAACTTTCTTTTTCAGGCTACGAGTAAGCATGTTCCATTTGTGACAGGCATTTACTGGTGTATGCCACAATATGTCTGCGGGAATTGGGCTGTCCGTTGTGCTGTGCAAGGATTTTGCCTAACCCGACAGGTTCTGTGTGAAGTTTGGGATCAAAGTAGACCATTTCAGTGGCACTCTCAATATCTAGCTTGAGCCTTTAAAAGCTCTTCTCACATTCTTGCACCCATTTAAAGACACATTTTTTTTCGAAAGTTCTCACAACGGTGCACTGAATATAGCATAGTCTTGTATGTATCTAGAACAGTAACTGGCCATTCCAAGAAATTATCGTAACATACAAACGTCTCGTGGGGGATTTGAAGTAGACAACGCTTGTACTTTAGATGAATCAGGTATCATACCCCCATCAGAAAAGACATGGCCAAAGAATTTCAAGCTATTCTTGTGAAATTCACATTTGTCAGCATTTAGAGTTGAACCTGCATCATTCAGCAAATGAAATACTTGCATGAGAGCTGTCATTGATACAGTTAAATACATTTACTACAGGCTGTATGTTACATCAAATGACGTCTTGGAAAGTTCAGCAGCAGAGTATATACCAAAACTCAGTCACTTGTAGTGAGGAAAACTAATCTGCATAGAAAAGGTTGTAATGCACCTGGATTTTTCTTCAAGCTCCAATTGGTAATATGCATTATTTAGATCGAGCCCAGATAAGAACTTCACACCATTCAATCGAGTTATCGAATCAGCAATGTGTAGACCAGGATATTTCTCTCGTTCAGTTGCCTTGTTGGCCTGACGCATGTTAATCCATATGCATACATCTTCTTCACTGTCTCTTTTAGGCACTATAACAGTGGGGGAAACCCATGATCTCTGACCAGTGAAGCGTTCAATTATGTCATGTTTAAGCAACCTTTTCAACAGCTTCTTGCAAGTGAAATCCAACTCGTCTGTGTCTTTGAGCAACAGGACAAACATCCTCAATTATCTGTAACTTTACTTTCATTGTTTTGAGTTTTCCTAACCCATGAAATAATAAGGGGAATTGACTTACAATTTCATGATGAGCATTCATATTGCCGTTCACTGACATCAGCAGCAGTGTTGAAACTCAGCAAACAGTCACTTGAAGCTATTCCTTGAAGTACATGAATAGGCACTTGTACCACAGTTTTCTTATGTTTTATCGTGGTTACAAATGAACCTTGACTCTTTAAGGGTGTTGAGGCAGCCCATGTGTATACTTTAGTCCTTGATTTCGTAAGTTTTGGTAACCGAGATAATTCTTGATACTTCTCCTCAGGCCTGATATTTAGCGAAACACTGCTATCAATTATAAATGGTTTTGAACACCTGTTTATCTTTCGAGTAGTCTTTGGACAATGTTTAAATGTTTGTGGTGCATTTTCATGTCGATTTTTCTTCACTTTGGATTTTCCTTATATTTGACTAGTCCCATATATGCATGCCTTTTTTAAGTAAACATTGACATTGCATAATTGTCATTGTCACTTTCACTGGAAAATGACACGGAGGAACTCTTTGTCGATGATTTAGACAAAGATCGACTTTGTTTGATGTCTATTTGCCTCAGTTGGTGTAACTGCTGGGCCTTGTGGAAGTACCTCAAACGTCACTGAGGTAGCGTTTCCTCAGCCATTTTGTCTTCAAGCTGTGATGCACTTACTCTTCTCTTTGCAAGTTGTCACAAAATGATTCGCTTTACCACAGTTGATGCATATCTGTCCGATGGGGGGGCATTTACCTTTATGTGGAAATGACAGCCCACATCTGTAAAAAAAATGTGTTTTCTGTGGAGGCACTGCCTTGAGCCCCTCGGTATTGTAGTTTGGTTTACTTTTCATACTCATGACTGACGCACTTTGTGTGTCTCCGGCCTCCATGTCAATTGCTTGATGAACAACACACTCCTCCGTGCGGACGGCCTTGAGGACTTGTTCTAAGCTCAGAGGTTGTTTTTCAGTATTCCTTGTCGACAGGAATCTGACATAATAATAATAGGTCATTTATAGAGCTCCTGGCTACCCCTATAGGTGTGTCCCCGCGCTAGAAGCATATCAGCTGGAGTGGAAGGAGACCAGACTAGTGTTGATATAGCCAGGTTTTCAGACCTTTACGAAAAATGGGCTCAGATTTTTCTGCACGTAGCAGAGGTGGGAGTGTGTTCCAGTTTTTGGCCACAAGATAGCCAAATGAGCGTGCTCCCATCCTCCCCTTATTTATCCTAGGTAGGTGCACTCCTGTCGATCTTTGCTGCCGGCTGGGATTGTGAGGAGTAAGAAAATCATGCAGATAGCTGGGGCCTTTCACCTGTATGCTCCGGTGACAGAAACACAGGGCTTTGCAAAGAATTCTCTTTACAATTGGCAGCCAGTGGAGGGAGTCAAGGGCTTTCGTCGATAAGGCGCATCTTGGAAAATTAAGAACGAGATTTGCTGCCGCATTTTGAATACATTGGAGGCATTGCAGGCAACGTTTTGGAGCACCCAGATACAGGACATTCCCGCAGTCTAGTAGCAAGGTCACCAAGGAGTGGAGTATGGTTTTCCTTGCTGACATGGGAAGAATGTCCAAGGTTTTTTTTAGCATCTTGAGGGTGCCAAAACATCTCCCTGCTACTTTCCTGGTTTGGGACTCGAAGGTAAGTTTTGGATCGAGCCAGACTCCCAGATTCTTCACCTCTGTTTTGGGCATAGAGACAGGTCCCAATCTCTGAGGCCACAGGGCTGAATTCCATATGGAGGGAGATTTCCCAATGATCATGATCTCCATCTTACTGCCATTCAGTTTTAGATAGTTGTTTGACATCCATGAGGCCAGATCGTTGAGACAGGAGGAGAACTGTGACACTGATTCACCCCTGTCTTGCACAAGGGTCACTACAAGCAGGGTGTCGTCATCGTATGACACCATAGAAATCTTGTAATTATCCTTAATATCAGCCAGCAGGCCGATGTATAAGTTAAAGAGGGTGGGGCTCAGAATAGAGCCCTGAGGGACCCCTTGAAGGCGTGGCAGAATTTTAGAATGATAAGAATGCTGTACAACTTGGAAACTGCGGTCTTCAAGGAAGGACCGCATCCATTTTATTGCTACCCCATCTAGTCCACATGCCTGCAGGTGTTGGAAGAGTAGCCTGTGGCACACCATATCCAAGGCGGCGCTTAGGTCCAGCAGAACCAAGGCCACCGCTTGACCGGCGCCCACCTGTCTCCGTATAGACTCTGTTGCAAAAAGGAGTGCTGACTTAGTTGAAAAAGATGCTCTAAAACCTGATTGTGTAGAGTGTAGAGGATTGTGTAAGTTGATATGTGCCACTAATTGTTTATTCACAACCTTCTCTGCGATTTTGGAGATGTAGGGAAATAGAGAGATTGATTACTCTGAGGCGGGTAGCTTCCTCATCATTAAATTCATTGAATTTATAGTGGGTCACCAGAACATCCAGTATCCTAACAAACTCATCAATAGTTTCAACTGGTCTCTGACTTTCTTGACTGAATATGTATCTTTAATAATCCACATTTGGCACTGGATCCAAATTGACATTTAAGGCTGTTTTGATTTGATTGTACGTCACTTCACCTTCTTGTGATAACTTTTTTATGCCTTTTTTCACTCCTTTATGAGCCATGTTCTTCAGATACTTTATAATCTTTTTTATACTCTTTTTCATCTATTACATCTAGTGGAGAAGTGTGGCTCAATGGTTAGAGTGGCAGACCTCGATGCAGAGCACTGGTCTGGGACCAGGGTTCGATTCCCGACGCGGCAGGGTCTCGGGCTATAAATTCCTCGGACCTGATATTCTCGCATCAGTGCCTATTCTAATCATGGGTCCCACGCTGCAACTCTGGGCAATAGCTTGCTTCGTCTCCACAACGGCCCCAACAGCGCTGGGATGCCTGGCTTCACCATGGGGGTGCCCAGGAGTGGACACTTCACACAGATAGCCAGGAAGGGTTCCTACAGCGGTATGAGTACAGTGCGGCAATACCCCCAGGGGTGATTCGGCGCTATATAAGCACATACACATTTACATTACATCTATGAAATCTTCAAAAGTCTCTATCTGTGCAGCCTGTCTATTGCCAGTATTGTGTTTCTTGGCTGTATCAAATGCAGCTCAATGTTGCTCGATGAGTCATTACTGGTTTCGGTAAGTAGATAAACCTTATACACTAGTCCATGAAAACAGATAAGGTTATGATGTTTGGTCGGCTTTGTGCTCAAATGTTTCTTCACAAACACCTGGTTAAATTCTGTTCCATAGCACATAAATTTCAGCTTGAATTGTACTGAACTATGGCCGTGCACTGGTTTTGTAAGCTGGTTGCATCTGCTTTTAGCGTTCCTACTCTGTATAGCATATGGCCTTATTTTGCATAATGGAGCAGTACCTTTGATTCGCAGCCATTTCATTCAGTTCCTGGCCACCGACACTTAGACTTTTAGTGTCACTTTCTTTTTCCTTAAGCATTTTATACAGGCTGGCATTGTGCTGAGACTCCACTGGTGCCAGCGTTGATTCTGCACTTCGACAGCGGCACACACGAGCAGTTTGCTGGACCATGGCAAACTCTCTGTAAATAGGCTTCTAGTGTATGGGCTTTATATCTCATCCTCATCACCAGTTGTAGCATCCTGCTAGTCCAGGTACTCGCCAATAACCACGCCACACATGGAGAGTAGAATTCTGCTTCGTGTAAGTCAAAACTCAACATTCTAAGCCTGCCTTCAGCTCATCTCTCCAACACTTACGTCAAAGGCCTATGGTGTACAGTGGGAACCAAAAGATTTCCAGCATTCTTTTATTTACAAGACACTACAAGATGCATCTTGCCAAGTGAACACTAGCATCTAGGGAAAGAAAGTCCTCCTACAGCACAGTGTCAGCCCTGCCCATGGAAGCTCGATCCAAAAGAAACCCAGGATACAAAAATCATCACCTAAGACTAAGGGCCTTATTTAATAGTTGACGGACAGGTTAAGATAGGTTACTCCATCACATACTTGTTGGATGTCCCATCTGTCATTTTACAAGTGCATTATAGACTATGGCACCATAACTACACAAATGAACAGAAAAGTAGAAAAAAGCTCCTAAAATAAACACATTTTGTGGATAGCACCTACATGGGCATGGAATTGAGCATTCATTAGTTTCTGGCCTTCCCACTCTTGGTTGCTCACCTATGTGTAGAGAAATAAGGGATAGGCGGTGCTAGAGAAGGGGGCTCAATCCTCAATAGTGAGGGGACTAACCTGGTCCTTGTAAACTCTCAACAAGCTTGGAAGAAGAAAGAGGAAAATGCCAGCAGGGAAGAGTAATAAGAAGTTGAAGAGTGGGGAGCCGGGACACTGAAATGAAAAGATAGAAGAGAGGTGAGGGGGAAGTGAAGAAAAGACCCGATAGCACAAAAATAAAGACAATCTCTTGACTAGTTGATATGATTTTTGACACTTCAAATGTGATCACTTTCAGAATGGCATGTTGGTACCGTACCATTTATTATTGTAGAGTGGATTGGCATATGTTATACGGTTTGCTGCTTGAAGAAACATGTTGTTTTTATTCATTTTTTTCACTGCATAAGAAGGGTCTCTTGCCAGTGGTGCAAATTCCTACAGAAGCACGTATTGCAGCACTTTTTTGCAAGTAACAGTTGTGCTACCAGATATTGAGGTGCCTAATTCAAGGTTATGCTGGGGGACCTTCTCCCACAAGTGTGGTGGAGGTCCCTCCACTGCCTCACAGTTGGTGGAAGGTCTGATACATCGTAAGATTAGTTCCAAAGTTTCAGGAGTTCTACACCTGAGGCTCCTTGTACTGGCATGACAGTAACCAACTTAGCAAAATGCTCTGTGGCAACTGCGCCACAGTCACAATGCAGTAAGGTGTAGTTCTCAATTTGTAATAAAGTAAGTGCAAGGGCCATTCTCAGGAGGCCACTGTGGTTTGCACCACCCATTGTCCCTGCTAGCACTGCCAATGACAGTACCTACACAAGAACTAACCATGGCACATTACGAAAAGTGTGACAAATCAGACTAATCCATGCCACCTATACTATAAGAATGGCCTGAGCTGCAGGTATTATTAATTTTAATGTATCTTGAATTTTCAAATTCTATTATTGTGGTGCCTCTTCTCAAAATTAGACGGACAGCGCCACCATGTGGTGGCCTGCCATTAGCACCGGTGCTGGAAATTATGTCCTGGAGCCAAGCAAAGGAAACCACCGGCTCAATAAGGTGGTACTGATAATAATATATCTGGGCACCAGAAATTTACCCCCAATTTGGGGGCATATTTTCAGTACACATAATACATGTGACCTTGAAATGAGAGGGACTCAGGATGCTGAATGAGCATTGCTTGAAAGATGGCAGGCTTTGAGAGAGCACTGACATGCAGGGCAAAACAAAGGACCTTCACTTTTGTCTGCGTTGAGCAAGTTTCTGTATGGTGCCCCAGCTATGGTTCAGGGTCTTCATTTCTATTACCTCAAGGTGCATAGATCTTGAGACAAGATGTTTCCTGCATATATATTGTTCCTCAAATGATCATTACCTTGAAGTGGTTGAGGTGCTTCTGTGTGTTTGAGGGAGTTCTTCATTGAAGAGTCAATACAAACTCTGCTATGAGGAAAGCTGCCTAAATCAATTTTAAAAACATGGAAGAGGAAAGCAGTGGAGGGTGACATTTTTTGGTGGGAGTCTCATCAATTGCCTTTTTCAAATCAGCATTCCTAGCTGCCATTTTCAGCATTGATCTATTTTATCATAAGTGCAAACTGTGCACTGTTATGATTCACAACTTTGGTCAAATTGTAAATGAGGCTTTCTGTCTTTCGACTTTTGGTGCAATTGATCTTTATTTACATCAGGAATCTTCAGCTACAGAAGGCACTGATGGAATTACTTTTCAGCTCCACTTGGGTCTAGTCACAAAATATGACATTTACATGCTCTCTGTCAAATAAAGAGATATTAAAAAAAAAGATTTTGACACTTAAGCGACTTAACCCGCCGCATATTCAGACCTGCGAAATAACTACCTTGAGTAAATTATGGGATTTGATTATACTACAGTCTATGAAAGCTATTCTTATTCTAAGCATTTCCATATTTGCACCATAGCCTCTCTTTACAATGATTTTTTAACATATTTTTACGAATTTGTATTTCCAAGACAATCCCTGAGAGAAGCTAGAAATGTGCCCACAGACATGGAGCAGTGTGAGCGTCCCTAACTTGGATGCACACAGGCATGCGCACCCACACACACAGTCTTGTCAGTGCATTTGTGCCTTTAAGAGGTCTCTTTTACACACTAGGAGCTTGCTCATGCAATCTGATGTATATTTGGGGACTTTAGTTTGGACTGACATCCTTTAGTTTTAATTCAAAGAAGACCCGCCACATAGGTTCTTGGTATCGCTCACCTGACAGGGATTAAACCCGCTGCAAAAAAGTTGAAAGTCCCCTCAACCACAACATGTGAACCACCACAAACAATTAGAAGTCAGCACAGGTGAGATGGCCAGGGGCAGGACGCATTATTTTCCTTTTCTGTGTATTGCCATTAACGTCATCTCAAGGGCTGCTGCTTCCAGTCAGACAACATCACACTGCATCTGTATATTTGTAGCAAAAGCTTTTCCATCGCTAGCGGGTAATGCTTAGCACAAAACGAATTGCTTCGCCTACAAAAGCACAGTCACCTGCCAAAAAGAAATTTTCAGATTGAGGATTTGTTCAATGTGCTGCAGGACATATCTGGAGCTCTAGCAATTGACGTCTTAAAAGCTGTGTCAGCAAAAGGGTTGTCAGAACAGGATCTTTTAAATGCATTTGCAAATGAAGCAGTAATGGTTTCTCTGTACATGTCAGCTCAGGTTTCATCTTCGTGAGAACTAAGAAGGGACTGAAATAAAGGCCCGCAGGGTCTGTTTGATACAGGTCAGTAACCGTTGTCCGTTTCCATGTGAGAGGAGCTTGGGGTTGGTGTGGGTGGGAGAAAGTTTACCTGTTGTACATTTGAGATGACAGATTGCAAGGACACCGTCCTGAACAGAAAAACAGAAGATATGTTTTAAAAGTGCTGGTACTGTTCCACTGCCCACACACAGTAGGGCTGCAGAAAAACGTGGGTGTTCTACGTTCAAAAGGGCCCATACTTAGTCTGTCAAGACCAGCAGAGATAAAGTTTTGTCTTAAGTGACTTGGCAAGCAATAGTTCAACAGGCGCAGTGACACGAGGCCTCACCAGTGTGAGGGATCAAGTCATCCTAGTTATGGCATCTTTTACTACTCAAGAAACAGAAGAGGGCCCATTGTTAGGCCTGTGTTAGCCAAGACCTTTTAACTGTACAAAATAACTTATATATATACATATATATATATATATATATATATATATATATGTATATATATATATATATATATATATTTTTTTTCACCAAAAAGAAGAGATACTCGCACTCCAGGAGGATAATTCAAAAGTTATTTTACTTCAAATATTGCAAAAACAGCTTAAGCACCATCAGGTTCCCTTAGCTAACCAACGCGTTTCGACCACTCTGGTCTTGATCACGGTTAGTTGTGTACTACAAGTGATGTCTTTATATATCCAATTACCCATGTGGCCATTGAAGTGCATCATGGGATATGTAGTTTACATTGTGAAGAAGTGATTAATATATACAGTGTAATGTGTCACAATATTATACAGTTTTGAAGGAAAAATCTGATCATTTAATTTGTATAGAGTATATATATAATTTTTTATATATTTCTGTATATACATTTGGCAGTTCATTGACGGCTTAGTGCCCTGATTATCGGTATAGTACCACATGTGTCCTATTTTTTGCCAATCAGTTCCTTGCTGATTTTTGCATAAAGTCTATGATATTGTTTTTTAAGCATGAGCAAATTATTTACAAGTGAACATGAAGTTCTATATATATATTCAGTGGGAAAAAACAAAGGTCACAGCTCGGCACCACTGCTTTTATGATGCGGGTCTGCCTTTGTGTGAATTGACGAGGGCCGAACGAGGGGTGCTCTGGTGATTGTTGCATCGCGGAAAGAAGGACAATTGTTTTCCGATTTATAATTATGTAAAGGACTGTGACAGCGTGCAAGCTCACCCACTGGGGTCTGATTGAAGAAAACTACTAATCCCAAGATGCATGTATACTTGTTTGAATTTCAACTGCCGAAATTGGAAATAAAAGAGGGATTTCACTAGTAGTAATCTTGCCTGCTGTCACCTTTCTTCTGGTCCATGATTAAGGGCTATGAGCCAGAAACGCGTCGGACCGAAATTAACGGAGAGGTTTTGCCTGACTTTGCCGCTGGATTTCAGAAGCGTCAAACTTACCTTGGGTGTGCCAGCCTCTTGGGTAACTCCTTTTTGCAAACACATTAGTGGCCCACCCAGGCCACGGCTCGGCACCACTGCTTTTATGATGCGGGTCTGCCTTCGTGTGAATTGACGAGGGCGGAACGAGGGGTGCTCTGGTGATTGTTGCATCGCGGAAAGAAGGACAATTGTTTTCCGATTTATAATTATGTAAAGGACTGTGACAGCGTGCAAGCTCACCCACTGGGGTCTGATTGAAGAAAACTACTAATCCCAGGATGCATGTATACTTGTTTGAATTTCAACTGCCGAAATTGGAAATAAAAGAGGGATTTCACTAGTAGTAATCTTGCCTGCTGTCACCTTTCTTCTGGTCCATGATTAAGGGCTATGAGCCAGAAACTCGTCGGACCGAAATTAACGGAGAGGTTTTGCCTGACTTTGCCGCTGGATTTCAGAAGCGTCAAACTTACCTTGGGTGGGGAGGAGCCTAGCGCGCAACCAAGATGGCCGCGTAGGTGCGAGGCTCCCGAGGACCTCCGCGACCTCCTATGACTATCCTGAACATATCCTGTCCCAGATGAGGGGACTGTGTTGGTGAGCCCGAGCTGAGGTGGCGCCCGTTTTCCGCTTTCAAATCGGACCTCGGACACCGACTTTACCACCGATTGAGGTTTGCGGCCTTCTCCTAGCCGAACCCCGGATTTGCGTTGTGGGGCGATCCAGTGACGAAGTGAATAACAGCGGCGGATAGGGCTTGGTGGCTCGCGTAACCCACGCTTTCACTTTCGCTTTCGCACCCTCCTTGCTGTCTAAGCGAGGTTGGGTCGCGGGGCTTTGTGTGTTGGTGTGGCCTCGCTGGGGGACCCTGCCTGCCCGCCGGCTGTGATCCGCCCCGCAGATCTGGGGTGGCACCCCCCCGGAGCCCGTGGACCGGCTTGCCCGCCCTTCACGACGTGGCTGGTGCGATCGGGAGACTGGGACCATGGCCACGAAACAAGATGGCGATCGGGCAAAGGTAAAATCGACCCGGCGTGGCGCAGCCCATCAGTCCAACAGCATGGATCGCTATACCCTCCAGAAGGGATCTCCTGAGGTGCCACGCAGGTCCCTTGAGGGCCCTACTGATGCCCCCGATCTGCCCACGGATCTGACTCTGCGGGATGTCATGGGCGCCATCGCCGAGATGAAGGCCTCTGTGGGCCAGCGTTTTGACACGCTGGCGCAGAAGATCGACTCGGTCCTCGTAGATGTTGGCCTGATAAGGGCCGATCTCTCCGAGACCAACGACCGAGTCGATTCTTTGGCCCACACCGCATCGGGCCTTACGACAGACGTGGCGGCCCTGCAAACGGAGGTGCACCGGCTTGCTCGGGCGAGTGCGCTGATGGATCGTCGCCTGGAGGACTCCGAGAGTCGGGCCCGGAGGAACAACATCCGTATCATCGGGGTGCCTGAGGGACGTGAGGAAGCGGCGGCGGACCTTTTCGTGGAAGACCTGATTGTTACCCATCTCCAGCCACGGGGGCTGAGTAAATTCTTTGCTGTGGAGAGGGCCCACAGGGTTCCCGGGGGAAGGCCTAAGGTCGGAGCCGCTCCGAGACCTCTCATCGCCCGGATTTTTAATTTTCGGGACAGAGACGCTATCCTGCAATCCTCCAGACTACAGGGACCGATTAGACTTGACAATATGGACATTCATTTCTATCCTGATTTCACCCCTGCGGTCCAGAAGCAGAGACTGAGCTTCCTTGGTGTCAAGCGCCGTCTTCGGGACCTAAATCTCAAATACGCCATGCTTTTCCCAGCTAAGCTGCGAGTGGAGGTGGAAGGTCGCACACACTTTTTTGATCGTCCCGAAGCGGCCGGGGACTGGCTGGATACTCTGTCTGGAAGTCGGGATCGGGGTGGCGGGGGGGGAGCGGCCGGGGGAGAGGGCTCGCCGGATCAAGACTGAGGGACTAATATTAGGCCTCGCTCGGGACAAAAATGATGCCACTTTTGACTATACGTCGGATTGCTTAAGTTCCCCTCCTATGGAGGTTGTGTGGGGTCTCTTGGGGGTTCTCCCTCCTCCTCTGGGGGTCTAGTTAGTGTAACTATCTATGGGGCGACAGGCACACTGCACGTTGGGGGGGGCTGTCTGGGCTCATGCAGGGGTGCAGGGAGGGGGGAGTTTTGTTGGGGTGGGTGGGCAGGGATGGGGTGTTGTTCGTTATTATCACAAGGCAACCCTTTTTTTGTGTTGGTTCTACTGTGCTCTCGGGGGGACGAATGATGGTTTCTGTGTATGATGGGGGGTAGGGAATTAACTTTGTTGTCTTGGAACGTCAATGGACTGGGGGACAGGATCAAACGAGGTGTGGTCCTACAGTATCTGAAGCGACTCTCGCCTGATGTGGTCTTCCTGCAGGAGACACACCTTATTGGCAATTCCTTCTGCGCCATGAATCGGCGTGGCTACCGCCTCGTTGCCCACTCAGGCTTCACGTCAGGCTCGAGGGGTGTGGGTATCATGGTAAAGAACTCGCTCCTGTTAGAAATTGATGAGGTGCTCCACGATGACAGGGGACGTTACACTGTCTTGGTGGGTAGAATGGAGGGCAAAGTGGTTGTCTTTGTGTCAGTGTACGTCCCACCGGGGTTGCAGTCGACCACCTTTGCAGATCTGGGGCGCCTCCTCCTTGGCCTTCCGGGGGGGCTTCTGGTGGTGGGGGGGGATTTCAACGCGGTGGTTTCTGGTACTGTGGATCGTCACCCCCCTAGGGACCTCCCCCGGGCACAGGCGTGGCTATCCGGCCTCTTGGATACACTGGGATTGGTGGACTGCTGGCGCTTAAAACATCCCACGCAGCTGCAATACACTTTCCACTCGGGGGCCCATGGTAGTCTCTCACGGCTTGATTATGTCCTTGTCCCGGCGGCCCATGTCGGGAGGGTGGGGGAGGTGCGCCATTTGGCACAGGGTATCTCGGACCACTCCCCGCTACTGTTGCATTTTGATGTCTTCCCGAGGGCTGAGAGCAGGGTGGTCCCAATCAATTCCTGGTACCTGCGCGACCCCACCATTCGCGCTGACTTGATTAAATCCCTCCAGCGCTATTTTGAGGAGAATGTGGGGTCAGTGCCTTCAGCTATCTCCCTGTGGGAGGCCTTCAAAACAGTACTTAGAGGGGAGGCCCTATCCCTTATTTCCCACGCCCGGAGGCGCGAGCGGGAGGAGGTGACCCGGGTGGAGGCTGAAATAGTTGAGCTGGAGGGTAATCTAGAAGATGGGGTGACGGATGCTGCACTACATGTCCTCCAGCTCAAACAGGCGGCTTATAGGGCCCTCGTTACGGAGGCGGCCAGGGGCCTTAGTAGAGAGCAACAGGGGCGACTGTATGATGTGGGTGATAAGGCTGGTAAACTGATAGCGTGGTTGGATAAAAAGGAGAGAGCGAATCGTGTGGTCCCGCTGATTGAGAAAACGAATGGGGTGTGTGTAACTGAGCCAGAAGAAATTGTCTCCTGTTTCGCGGAGTATTTCCGCGAGGTGTATTCCCCGGTCTCTTCTTGCTCGGAAGAGGATTCCTGTGCCCTGCTCAGGGATATCGCGCTGCCTTCCCTGTCCGGGGAGGACAGGGTGTCGCTGGACGCCGCTCCCACCTCCGACGAAATCGCCCTCGCCATACGCTCGGTCGCTTCTGGCAAGGCCATGGGCCCGAACGGTATCCCTATCGAGCTGTATAAGCTGCGACCGGATACATTGGCGCCTCACCTCCGCGCAATGTTCCTCGCGGCCCACTCGCTGGGCTCCCTCCTGCTTGACCAGCGTCTGGCTACAATCGTGGTGATCCACAAGGAAGGGAGACCTCGGGATCGGGTTACTTCTTATCGGCCTATCTCATTACTGAATGCGGAGCCCAAAATTCTCGCTAAGGTACTCGCCAATCGGCTGGTCGGTGTGGTGGGAGATCTGGTTCATCAGGACCAGTCTGGCTTTATTCCCCATCGCAATACAGCCCTTAATCTGCGGCGTTTGCATGGGGTGCTTGCGCGCGTCCCATTTATACGGGAACCGGCCATTTTGGCGTCCTTAGACGCCACCATGGCGTTTGACACGCTTGAGTGGCCATACATCTGGGCGATGCTTGCGAAGTTCGAATTTGGCCCAGGATTCATCAGTTGGGTCAAACTGTTGTATGCGGGCCCATTGGCGCAGGTGGTCGTGAACGGAAGAGTATCGGCCCCGTTTGAGCTGGGCAGGGGCACGCGACAGGGCTGTGCCTTGTCGCCGCTTCTTTTTGCGCTTGCCTTGGAGCCCCTGGCGGAGTGGCTGCGGTGGGAGCCTTCCATCCGTGGTCTCCGTTGGACCCCCGAGTATGAGGACCGCGTATCCCTATACGCTGACGACATCCTTCTGTACCTAGCCTCCCCACGTAAATCACTTATAGTGCTAGTTGATGTTTTACACTCGTTTGGTCGTAACTCCGGTCTCGTCATCAACTGGGCTAAATCTTGTGTGTATGTTCTCTCTGGGGAGGCTCCTATTCTCCCGCGGGGCTGTCCGATCCAGATCGCCCCGCAGGGATTTCGGTACCTGGGTGTCTTCATTACTCTGGACCCGGAGGCCCGGTATGAACGGAATCTGCTTCCCCCCCTCCAGCGTCTGCGGGTAGATGTCGCACGCTGGCGGCGCCTGCCGCTTTCGCCGCTCGGCCGGGCGGCATTGTTCAAGATGATGTCTCTGCCGCGTTTTCTGTACGCTTTGCAGAACACTATGGACTTGGTCCCGGCGCGCTACTTCCGTGAGGTGGAGAGTCTGCAACGCCACCTGTTCTGGGACGCCATTGCTCTGGCTAAGCTGACGCTCCCATGGTTTGACGGGGGGATTGCCCTCCCGGATATTAAACGGTACTACTGGGCCTCCCAGCTCGCTGCCATTAACCATGGCCTCTACGGGCCCGCCCTAAACCCAGCATTTGAAATGGACAAGATGCTCCTGCCAGGTGGCGACTACAATCGAGCGCTCTACTCTAGCGCGCCCGACGCTCGTCTGACGGGCCCCACGCGTGTTATGGTGCAAGTCTGGCACGCGGCCAATGCAGCTATGGGGTGGAAGGACCGTTTGACCCGGGCATCACCTCTATACGCGTCTGAGCGGTTAGGCTCCCTGTGGACCTCTAAGGGCTTCGAGAAGTGGGACATAATAGGTATCAGTAAAGTGGGGGATCTTTGGACGAGGGGAGGATTTAAAACGTTCGATATGCTGCAGACGGAATTTCAGTTGCAGGGCAGTGAATACTTTCGGTATTTGCAGGTCCGTCATGCGCTGGGATCCGTCTTTTCGGACGCTGCCTCCATCCCGGAATATTCCCCCCTGGAGGATAGAATGCTGGATGGGCACGTCCCGGACAGCACGATCTCACTTATATACAAAAAGCTCATAAACGACCGCTCGGGCCTGTTGACTGCCCTTCGTGCGGCTTGGGTTGCCGACGGGCTGGAGTTGGACGACGAGGACTGGACCTCCGCGGTGGCCTCCCCGAAGGAGGTGGCCATACCGGCTCGCCTTCGCTTCGTCCAGCTCAAGATACTCCACCGGGTCTACATGACGGGGCCAAAGCTTCTGCGTATGGGCTATGCTGGAGATGGGTTGTGTAAGCGTGGGTGTGGTGCTTTGGGGACCTTTATGCACATTTTGTGGGAGTGCCCGGAGGTAGAGGGGTTCTGGCGTGGTGTACATGAGGTGCTGCGACTGGTTACGCATGTGGCGCTGTTGCCCGAAGCGAGGAGATGCCTGTTGAATGTGTGGGAACCGACTGATTACTCGGCGCCGCAGACGTGGTGGGTGACTCTGGGATATATGATAGCCAAGCGTGATATTGCTCAACTGTGGGGATCCCAGAGGCCCCCGACGGTCTCGGCCTGGAAAGAACACATGGACTGGTGCATGTTTCGCGAAAAGGTGGTGTATGTGGCGAGGGGTAAGCCTGGGACATGGGTGAAAGTATGGGGCCCCTGGAACGCCTACCGAGGGGGTATCTGCGCACCACCGCTGCTGCCTGATGCCTCGCCAGCCCCATCCCCTTAGCCGACTCATTCCCCCGCTGCCGGGCATTGGGTTCCCCCAGTCCTCGCTCCGCTCTCTTCCCCCTCCTCACACTCCTGTGTATAGTTGGGATCCCCCCTCTTGGGGAGCATGTGCTGCTATTTTTGATTGTGGGTTGCCTTGTGGGTGTGGTTTTAATTTTTGTTGTTCTTAATTTAAAATGAAACCGCATAATGGGGCCTGGATGATGTGGCTTTTGACATTGTTACCTACTGTGAAATGCTCCTCCTGTAATGCCACGTGTTCCATAAATGTATGTTGTATGTTCCTATCATTGCTAGCGGCCGGCCGGAAGGTTGTGGGCCCATACTTGTATACTTTTAAGACCTGTAATAAACGGTTTCAAAAAAAAAAAAAAAAACTTACCTTGGGTGTGCCAGCCTCTTGGGTAACTCCTTTTTGCAAACACATTAGTGGCCCACCCAGGCCACGGCTCGGCACCACTGCTTTTATGATGCGGGTCTGCCTTTGTGTGAATTGATGAGGGCGGAACAAGGGGTGCTCTGGTGATTGTTGCATCGCGGAAAGAAGGACAATTGTTTTCCGATTTATAATTATGTAAAGGACTGTGACAGCGTGCAAGCTCACCCACTGGGGTCTGATTGAAGAAAACTACTAATCCCAAGATGCATGTATACTTGTTTGAATTTCAACTGCCGAAATTGGAAATAAAAGAGGGATTTCACTAGTAGTAATCTTGCCTGCTGTCACCTTTCTTCTGGTCCATGATTAAGGGCTATGAGCCAGAAACGCGTCGGACCGAAATTAACGGAGAGGTTTTGCCTGACTTTGCCGCTGGATTTCAGAAGCGTCAAACTTACCTTGGGTGTGCCAGCCTCTTGGGTAACTCCTTTTTGCAAACACATTAGTGGCCCACCCAGGCCACGGCTCGGCACCACTGCTTTTATGATGCGGGTCTGCCTTCAAGTGAATTGACGAGGGCGGAACGAGGGGTGCTCTGGTGATTGTTGCATCGCGGAAAGAAGGACAATTGTTTCCCGATTTATAATTATGTAAAGGACTGTGACAGCGTGCAAGCTCACCCACTGGGGTCTGATTGAAGAAAACTACAAATCCCAAGATGCATGTATACTTGTTTGAATTTCAACTGCCGAAATTGGAAATAAAAGAGGGATTTCACTAGTAGTAATCTTGCCTGCTGTCACCTTTCTTCTGGTCCATGATTAAGGGCTATGAGCCAGAAACGAGTCGGACCGAAATTAACGGAGACGTTTTGCCTGACTTTGCCGCTGGATTTCAGAAGCGTCAAACTTACCTTGGGTGTGCCAGCCTCTTGGGTAACTCCTTTTTGCAAACACATTAGTGGCCCACCCAGGCCACGGCTCGGCACCACTGCTTTTATGATGCGGGTCTGCCTTTGTGTGAATTGACGAGGGCGGAACGAGGGGTGCTCTGGTGATTGTTGCATCGCGGAAAGAAGGACAATTGTTTTCCGATTTATAATTATGTAAAGGACTGTGACAGCGTGCAAGCTCACCCACTGGGGTCTGATTGAAGAAAACTACTAATCCCAAGATGCATGTATACTTGTTTGAATTTCAACTGCCGAAATTGGAAATAAAAGAGGGATTTCACTAGTAGTAATCTTGCCTGCTGTCACCTTTCTTCTGGTCCATGATTAAGGGCTATGAGCCAGAAACGCGTCGGACCGAAATTAACGGAGAGGTTTTGCCTGACTTTGCCGCTGGATTCCAGAAGCGTCAAACTTACCTTGGGTGTGCCAGCCTCTTGGGTAACTCCTTTTTGCAAACACATTAGTGGCCCACCCAGGCCACGGCTCGGCACCACTGCTTTTATGATGCGGGTCTGCCTTCGTGTGAATTGACGAGGGCGGAACGAGGGGTGCTCTGGTGATTGTTGCATCGCGGAAAGAAGGACAATTGTTTCCCGATTTATAATTATGTAAAGGACTGTGACAGCGTGCAAGCTCACCCACTGGGGTCTGATTGAAGAAAACTACTAATCCCAAGATGCATGTATACTTGTTTGAATTTCAACTGCCGAAATTGGAAATAAAAGAGGGATTTCACTAGTAGTAATCTTGCCTGCTGTCACCTTTCTTCTGATCCATGATTAAGGGCTATGAGCCAAAAACGCGTCGGACCGAAATTAACGGAGAGGTTTTACCTGACTTTGCCGCTGGATTTCAGAAGCGTCAAACTTACCTTGGGTGTGCCAGCCTCTTGGGTAACTCCTTTTTGAAAACATATATATATATATATATATATATATATATATATATATATATATCAAACACAGTTTGCTCAGCAAAACGAGGGCGCACTCTGACACAAGAATCATCCATCAAGCACTGCAGACGCTTTATTCATTGTTGTTGCCTGACGCGTTTCGGGAGAACATTCCCTTAATCATAGGCATAGTCCCAAAGTCTCGCAATGCTGCAGCAATTAATTTAAATACCCGCCCTCCAATGGGCTCCTCAAATGAGAACCCCAGTGTTTGCTGGGATATGTAGTGCTGCAGCCTACCTTCAACCCAAATGGGATGGGAGAAAAATGTTGCAAACGGCCCTTCAATGAGCCGCAAAAGTGTCCATCAGTGCTTGTAATCCAAGGCTTGTTTGTCCCCACCTATGGAGCAGCGGAAAATTCAGCGCCCCGTGGCCCCATGCAATCCGCTGGGTGGTGCGCCCTCCACGCCCTGAAGCCGGCGCGAAAACATCAAACACAGTTTGCTCAGCAAAACGAGGGCGCACTCTGACACAAGAATCATCCATCAAGCACTGCAGACGCTTTATTCATTGTTGTTGCCTGACGCGTTTCGGGAGAACATTCCCTTAATCATAGGCATAGTCCCAAAGTCTCGCAATGCTGCAGCAATTAATTTAAATACCCGCCCTCCAATGGGCTCCTCAAATGAGAACCCCAGTGTTTGCTGGGATATGTAGTGCTGCAGCCTACCTTCAACCCAAATGGGATGGGAGAAAAATGTTGCAAACGGCCCTTCAATGAGCCGCAAAAGTGTCCATCAGTGCTTGTAATCCAAGGCTTGTTTGTCCCCACTTATGGAGCAGCGGAAAATTCAGCGCCCCGTGGCCCCATGCAATCCGCTGGGTGGTGCGCCCTCCACGCCCTGAAGCCGGCGCGAAAACATCAAACACAGTTTGCTCAGCAAAACGAGGGCGCACTCTGACACAAGAATCATCCATCAAGCACTGCAGACGCTTTATTCATTGTTGTTGCCTGACGCGTTTCGGGAGAACATTCCCTTAATCATAGGCATAGTCCCAAAGTCTCGCAATGCTGCAGCAATTAATTTAAATACCCGCCCTCCAATGGGCTCCTCAAATGAGAACCCCAGTGTTTGCTGGGATATGTAGTGCTGCAGCCTACCTTCAACCCAAATGGGATGGGAGAAAAATGTTGCAAACGGCCCTTCAATGAGCCGCAAAAGTGTCCATCAGTGCTTGTAATCCAAGGCTTGTTTGTCCCCACCTATGGAGCAGCGGAAAATTCAGCGCCCCGTGGCCCCATGCAATCCGCTGGGTGGTGCGCCCTCCACGCCCTGAAGCCGGCGCGAAAACATCAAACACAGTTTGCTCAGCAAAACGAGGGCGCACTCTGACACAAGAATCATCCATCAAGCACTGCAGACGCTTTATTCATTGTTGTTGCCTGACGCGTTTCGGGAGAACATTCCCTTAATCATAGGCATAGTCCCAAAGTCTCGCAATGCTGCAGCAATTAATTTAAATACCCGCCCTCCAATGGGCTCCTCAAATGAGAACCCCAGTGTTTGCTGGGATATGTAGTGCTGCAGCCTACCTTCAACCCAAATGGGATGGGAGAAAAATGTTGCAAACGGCCCTTCAATGAGCCGCAAAAGTGTCCATCAGTGCTTGTAATCCAAGGCTTGTTTGTCCCCACCTATGGAGCAGCGGAAAATTCAGCGCCCCGTGGCCCCATGCAATCCGCTGGGTGGTGCGCCCTCCACGCCCTGAAGCCGGCGCGAAAACATCAAACACAGTTTGCTCAGCAAAACGAGGGCGCACTCTGACACAAGAATCATCCATCAAGCACTGCAGACGCTTTATTCATTGTTGTTGCCTGACGCGTTTCGGGAGAACATTCCCTTAATCATAGGCATAGTCCCAAAGTCTCGCAATGCTGCAGCAATTAATTTAAATACCCGCCCTCCAATGGGCTCCTCAAATGAGAACCCCAGTGTTTGCTGGGATATGTAGTGCTGCAGCCTACCTTCAACCCAAATGGGATGGGAGAAAAATGTTGCAAACGGCCCTTCAATGAGCCGCAAAAGTGTCCATCAGTGCTTGTAATCCAAGGCTTGTTTGTCCCCACCTATGGAGCAGCGGAAAATTCAGCGCCCCGTGGCCCCATGCAATCCGCTGGGTGGTGCGCCCTCCACGCCCTGAAGCCGGCGCGAAAACATCAAACACAGTTTGCTCAGCAAAACGAGGGCGCACTCTGACACAAGAATCATCCATCAAGCACTGCAGACGCTTTATTCATTGTTGTTGCCTGACGCGTTTCGGGAGAACATTCCCTTAATCATAGGCATAGTCCCAAAGTCTCGCAATGCTGCAGCAATTAATTTAAATACCCGCCCTCCAATGGGCTCCTCAAATGAGAACCCCAGTGTTTGCTGGGATATGTAGTGCTGCAGCCTACCTTCAACCCAAATGGGATGGGAGAAAAATGTTGCAAACGGCCCTTCAATGAGCCGCAAAAGTGTCCATCAGTGCTTGTAATCCAAGGCTTGTTTGTCCCCACCTATGGAGCAGCGGAAAATTCAGCGCCCCGTGGCCCCATGCAATCCGCTGGGTGGTGCGCCCTCCACGCCCTGAAGCCGGCGCGAAAACATCAAACACAGTTTGCTCAGCAAAACGAGGGCGCACTCTGACACAAGAATCATCCATCAAGCACTGCAGACGCTTTATTCATTGTTGTTGCCTGACGCGTTTCGGGAGAACATTCCCTTAATCATAGGCATAGTCCCAAAGTCTCGCAATGCTGCAGCAATTAATTTAAATACCCGCCCTCCAATGGGCTCCTCAAATGAGAACCCCAGTGTTTGCTGGGATATGTAGTGCTGCAGCCTACCTTCAACCCAAATGGGATGGGAGAAAAATGTTGCAAACGGCCCTTCAATGAGCCGCAAAAGTGTCCATCAGTGCTTGTAATCCAAGGCTTGTTTGTCCCCACCTATGGAGCAGCGGAAAATTCAGCGCCCCGTGGCCCCATGCAATCCGCTGGGTGGTGCGCCCTCCACGCCCTGAAGCCGGCGCGAAAACATCAAACACAGTTTGCTCAGCAAAACGAGGGCGCACTCTGACACAAGAATCATCCATCAAGCACTGCAGACGCTTTATTCATTGTTGTTGCCTGACGCGTTTCGGGAGAACATTCCCTTAATCATAGGCATAGTCCCAAAGTCTCGCAATGCTGCAGCAATTAATTTAAATACCCGCCCTCCAATGGGCTCCTCAAATGAGAACCCCAGTGTTTGCTGGGATATGTAGTGCTGCAGCCTACCTTCAACCCAAATGGGATGGGAGAAAAATGTTGCAAACGGCCCTTCAATGAGCCGCAAAAGTGTCCATCAGTGCTTGTAATCCAAGGCTTGTTTGTCCCCACCTATGGAGCAGCGGAAAATTCAGCGCCCCGTGGCCCCATGCAATCCGCTGGGTGGTGCGCCCTCCACGCCCTGAAGCCGGCGCGAAAACATCAAACACAGTTTGCTCAGCAAAACGAGGGCGCACTCTGACACAAGAATCATCCATCAAGCACTGCAGACGCTTTATTCATTGTTGTTGCCTGACGCGTTTCGGGAGAACATTCCCTTAATCATAGGCATAGTCCCAAAGTCTCGCAATGCTGCAGCAATTAATTTAAATACCCGCCCTCCAATGGGCTCCTCAAATGAGAACCCCAGTGTTTGCTGGGATATGTAGTGCTGCAGCCTACCTTCAACCCAAATGGGATGGGAGAAAAATGTTGCAAACGGCCCTTCAATGAGCCGCAAAAGTGTCCATCAGTGCTTGTAATCCAAGGCTTGTTTGTCCCCACCTATGGAGCAGCGGAAAATTCAGCGCCCCGTGGCCCCATGCAATCCGCTGGGTGGTGCGCCCTCCACGCCCTGAAGCCGGCGCGAAAACATCAAACACAGTTTGCTCAGCAAAACGAGGGCGCACTCTGACACAAGAATCATCCATCAAGCACTGCAGACGCTTTATTCATTGTTGTTGCCTGACGCGTTTCGGGAGAACATTCCCTTAATCATAGGCATAGTCCCAAAGTCTCGCAATGCTGCAGCAATTAATTTAAATACCCGCCCTCCAATGGGCTCCTCAAATGAGAACCCCAGTGTTTGCTGGGATATGTAGTGCTGCAGCCTACCTTCAACCCAAATGGGATGGGAGAAAAATGTTGCAAACGGCCCTTCAATGAGCCGCAAAAGTGTCCATCAGTGCTTGTAATCCAAGGCTTGTTTGTCCCCACCTATGGAGCAGCGGAAAATTCAGCGCCCCGTGGCCCCATGCAATCCGCTGGGTGGTGCGCCCTCCACGCCCTGAAGCCGGCGCGAAAACATCAAACACAGTTTGCTCAGCAAAACGAGGGCGCACTCTGACACAAGAATCATCCATCAAGCACTGCAGACGCTTTATTCATTGTTGTTGCCTGACGCGTTTCGGGAGAACATTCCCTTAATCATAGGCATAGTCCCAAAGTCTCGCAATGCTGCAGCAATTAATTTAAATACCCGCCCTCCAATGGGCTCCTCAAATGAGAACCCCAGTGTTTGCTGGGATATGTAGTGCTGCAGCCTACCTTCAACCCAAATGGGATGGGAGAAAAATGTTGCAAACGGCCCTTCAATGAGCCGCAAAAGTGTCCATCAGTGCTTGTAATCCAAGGCTTGTTTGTCCCCACCTATGGAGCAGCGGAAAATTCAGCGCCCCGTGGCCCCATGCAATCCGCTGGGTGGTGCGCCCTCCACGCCCTGAAGCCGGCGCGAAAACATCAAACACAGTTTGCTCAGCAAAACGAGGGCGCACTCTGACACAAGAATCATCCATCAAGCACTGCAGACGCTTTATTCATTGTTGTTGCCTGACGCGTTTCGGGAGAACATTCCCTTAATCATAGGCATAGTCCCAAAGTCTCGCAATGCTGCAGCAATTAATTTAAATACCCGCCCTCCAATGGGCTCCTCAAATGAGAACCCCAGTGTTTGCTGGGATATGTAGTGCTGCAGCCTACCTTCAACCCAAATGGGATGGGAGAAAAATGTTGCAAACGGCCCTTCAATGAGCCGCAAAAGTGTCCATCAGTGCTTGTAATCCAAGGCTTGTTTGTCCCCACCTATGGAGCAGCGGAAAATTCAGCGCCCCGTGGCCCCATGCAATCCGCTGGGTGGTGCGCCCTCCACGCCCTGAAGCCGGCGCGAAAACATCAAACACAGTTTGCTCAGCAAAACGAGGGCGCACTCTGACACAAGAATCATCCATCAAGCACTGCAGACGCTTTATTCATTGTTGTTGCCTGACGCGTTTCGGGAGAACATTCCCTTAATCATAGGCATAGTCCCAAAGTCTCGCAATGCTGCAGCAATTAATTTAAATACCCGCCCTCCAATGGGCTCCTCAAATGAGAACCCCAGTGTTTGCTGGGATATGTAGTGCTGCAGCCTACCTTCAACCCAAATGGGATGGGAGAAAAATGTTGCAAACGGCCCTTCAATGAGCCGCAAAAGTGTCCATCAGTGCTTGTAATCCAAGGCTTGTTTGTCCCCACCTATGGAGCAGCGGAAAATTCAGCGCCCCGTGGCCCCATGCAATCCGCTGGGTGGTGCGCCCTCCACGCCCTGAAGCCGGCGCGAAAACATCAAACACAGTTTGCTCAGCAAAACGAGGGCGCACTCTGACACAAGAATCATCCATCAAGCACTGCAGACGCTTTATTCATTGTTGTTGCCTGACGCGTTTCGGGAGAACATTCCCTTAATCATAGGCATAGTCCCAAAGTCTCGCAATGCTGCAGCAATTAATTTAAATACCCGCCCTCCAATGGGCTCCTCAAATGAGAACCCCAGTGTTTGCTGGGATATGTAGTGCTGCAGCCTACCTTCAACCCAAATGGGATGGGAGAAAAATGTTGCAAACGGCCCTTCAATGAGCCGCAAAAGTGTCCATCAGTGCTTGTAATCCAAGGCTTGTTTGTCCCCACCTATGGAGCAGCGGAAAATTCAGCGCCCCGTGGCCCCATGCAATCCGCTGGGTGGTGCGCCCTCCACGCCCTGAAGCCGGCGCGAAAACATCAAACACAGTTTGCTCAGCAAAACGAGGGCGCACTCTGACACAAGAATCATCCATCAAGCACTGCAGACGCTTTATTCATTGTTGTTGCCTGACGCGTTTCGGGAGAACATTCCCTTAATCATAGGCATAGTCCCAAAGTCTCGCAATGCTGCAGCAATTAATTTAAATACCCGCCCTCCAATGGGCTCCTCAAATGAGAACCCCAGTGTTTGCTGGGATATGTAGTGCTGCAGCCTACCTTCAACCCAAATGGGATGGGAGAAAAATGTTGCAAACGGCCCTTCAATGAGCCGCAAAAGTGTCCATCAGTGCTTGTAATCCAAGGCTTGTTTGTCCCCACCTATGGAGCAGCGGAAAATTCAGCGCCCCGTGGCCCCATGCAATCCGCTGGGTGGTGCGCCCTCCACGCCCTGAAGCCGGCGCGAAAACATCAAACACAGTTTGCTCAGCAAAACGAGGGCGCACTCTGACACAAGAATCATCCATCAAGCACTGCAGACGCTTTATTCATTGTTGTTGCCTGACGCGTTTCGGGAGAACATTCCCTTAATCATAGGCATAGTCCCAAAGTCTCGCAATGCTGCAGCAATTAATTTAAATACCCGCCCTCCAATGGGCTCCTCAAATGAGAACCCCAGTGTTTGCTGGGATATGTAGTGCTGCAGCCTACCTTCAACCCAAATGGGATGGGAGAAAAATGTTGCAAACGGCCCTTCAATGAGCCGCAAAAGTGTCCATCAGTGCTTGTAATCCAAGGCTTGTTTGTCCCCACCTATGGAGCAGCGGAAAATTCAGCGCCCCGTGGCCCCATGCAATCCGCTGGGTGGTGCGCCCTCCACGCCCTGAAGCCGGCGCGAAAACATCAAACACAGTTTGCTCAGCAAAACGAGGGCGCACTCTGACACAAGAATCATCCATCAAGCACTGCAGACGCTTTATTCATTGTTGTTGCCTGACGCGTTTCGGGAGAACATTCCCTTAATCATAGGCATAGTCCCAAAGTCTCGCAATGCTGCAGCAATTAATTTAAATACCCGCCCTCCAATGGGCTCCTCAAATGAGAACCCCAGTGTTTGCTGGGATATGTAGTGCTGCAGCCTACCTTCAACCCAAATGGGATGGGAGAAAAATGTTGCAAACGGCCCTTCAATGAGCCGCAAAAGTGTCCATCAGTGCTTGTAATCCAAGGCTTGTTTGTCCCCACCTATGGAGCAGCGGAAAATTCAGCGCCCCGTGGCCCCATGCAATCCGCTGGGTGGTGCGCCCTCCACGCCCTGAAGCCGGCGCGAAAACATCAAACACAGTTTGCTCAGCAAAACGAGGGCGCACTCTGACACAAGAATCATCCATCAAGCACTGCAGACGCTTTATTCATTGTTGTTGCCTGACGCGTTTCGGGAGAACATTCCCTTAATCATAGGCATAGTCCCAAAGTCTCGCAATGCTGCAGCAATTAATTTAAATACCCGCCCTCCAATGGGCTCCTCAAATGAGAACCCCAGTGTTTGCTGGGATATGTAGTGCTGCAGCCTACCTTCAACCCAAATGGGATGGGAGAAAAATGTTGCAAACGGCCCTTCAATGAGCCGCAAAAGTGTCCATCAGTGCTTGTAATCCAAGGCTTGTTTGTCCCCACCTATGGAGCAGCGGAAAATTCAGCGCCCCGTGGCCCCATGCAATCCGCTGGGTGGTGCGCCCTCCACGCCCTGAAGCCGGCGCGAAAACATCAAACACAGTTTGCTCAGCAAAACGAGGGCGCACTCTGACACAAGAATCATCCATCAAGCACTGCAGACGCTTTATTCATTGTTGTTGCCTGACGCGTTTCGGGAGAACATTCCCTTAATCATAGGCATAGTCCCAAAGTCTCGCAATGCTGCAGCAATTAATTTAAATACCCGCCCTCCAATGGGCTCCTCAAATGAGAACCCCAGTGTTTGCTGGGATATGTAGTGCTGCAGCCTACCTTCAACCCAAATGGGATGGGAGAAAAATGTTGCAAACGGCCCTTCAATGAGCCGCAAAAGTGTCCATCAGTGCTTGTAATCCAAGGCTTGTTTGTCCCCACCTATGGAGCAGCGGAAAATTCAGCGCCCCGTGGCCCCATGCAATCCGCTGGGTGGTGCGCCCTCCACGCCCTGAAGCCGGCGCGAAAACATCAAACACAGTTTGCTCAGCAAAACGAGGGCGCACTCTGACACAAGAATCATCCATCAAGCACTGCAGACGCTTTATTCATTGTTGTTGCCTGACGCGTTTCGGGAGAACATTCCCTTAATCATAGGCATAGTCCCAAAGTCTCGCAATGCTGCAGCAATTAATTTAAATACCCGCCCTCCAATGGGCTCCTCAAATGAGAACCCCAGTGTTTGCTGGGATATGTAGTGCTGCAGCCTACCTTCAACCCAAATGGGATGGGAGAAAAATGTTGCAAACGGCCCTTCAATGAGCCGCAAAAGTGTCCATCAGTGCTTGTAATCCAAGGCTTGTTTGTCCCCACCTATGGAGCAGCGGAAATTCAGCGCCCCGTGGCCCCATGCAATCCGCTGGGTGGTGCGCCCTCCACGCCCTGAAGCCGGCGCGAAAACATCAAACACAGTTTGCTCAGCAAAACGAGGGCGCACTCTGACACAAGAATCATCCATCAAGCACTGCAGACGCTTTATTCATTGTTGTTGCCTGACGCGTTTCGGGAGAACATTCCCTTAATCATAGGCATAGTCCCAAAGTCTCGCAATGCTGCAGCAATTAATTTAAATACCCGCCCTCCAATGGGCTCCTCAAATGAGAACCCCAGTGTTTGCTGGGATATGTAGTGCTGCAGCCTACCTTCAACCCAAATGGGATGGGAGAAAAATGTTGCAAACGGCCCTTCAATGAGCCGCAAAAGTGTCCATCAGTGCTTGTAATCCAAGGCTTGTTTGTCCCCACCTATGGAGCAGCGGAAAATTCAGCGCCCCGTGGCCCCATGCAATCCGCTGGGTGGTGCGCCCTCCACGCCCTGAAGCCGGCGCGAAAACATCAAACACAGTTTGCTCAGCAAAACGAGGGCGCACTCTGACACAAGAATCATCCATCAAGCACTGCAGACGCTTTATTCATTGTTGTTGCCTGACGCGTTTCGGGAGAACATTCCCTTAATCATAGGCATAGTCCCAAAGTCTCGCAATGCTGCAGCAATTAATTTAAATACCCGCCCTCCAATGGGCTCCTCAAATGAGAACCCCAGTGTTTGCTGGGATATGTAGTGCTGCAGCCTACCTTCAACCCAAATGGGATGGGAGAAAAATGTTGCAAACGGCCCTTCAATGAGCCGCAAAAGTGTCCATCAGTGCTTGTAATCCAAGGCTTGTTTGTCCCCACCTATGGAGCAGCGGAAAATTCAGCGCCCCGTGGCCCCATGCAATCCGCTGGGTGGTGCGCCCTCCACGCCCTGAAGCCGGCGCGAAAACATCAAACACAGTTTGCTCAGCAAAACGAGGGCGCACTCTGACACAAGAATCATCCATCAAGCACTGCAGACGCTTTATTCATTGTTGTTGCCTGACGCGTTTCGGGAGAACATTCCCTTAATCATAGGCATAGTCCCAAAGTCTCGCAATGCTGCAGCAATTAATTTAAATACCCGCCCTCCAATGGGCTCCTCAAATGAGAACCCCAGTGTTTGCTGGGATATGTAGTGCTGCAGCCTACCTTCAACCCAAATGGGATGGGAGAAAAATGTTGCAAACGGCCCTTCAATGAGCCGCAAAAGTGTCCATCAGTGCTTGTAATCCAAGGCTTGTTTGTCCCCACCTATGGAGCAGCGGAAAATTCAGCGCCCCGTGGCCCCATGCAATCCGCTGGGTGGTGCGCCCTCCACGCCCTGAAGCCGGCGCGAAAACATCAAACACAGTTTGCTCAGCAAAACGAGGGCGCACTCTGACACAAGAATCATCCATCAAGCACTGCAGACGCTTTATTCATTGTTGTTGCCTGACGCGTTTCGGGAGAACATTCCCTTAATCATAGGCATAGTCCCAAAGTCTCGCAATGCTGCAGCAATTAATTTAAATACCCGCCCTCCAATGGGCTCCTCAAATGAGAACCCCAGTGTTTGCTGGGATATGTAGTGCTGCAGCCTACCTTCAACCCAAATGGGATGGGAGAAAAATGTTGCAAACGGCCCTTCAATGAGCCGCAAAAGTGTCCATCAGTGCTTGTAATCCAAGGCTTGTTTGTCCCCACCTATGGAGCAGCGGAAAATTCAGCGCCCCGTGGCCCCATGCAATCCGCTGGGTGGTGCGCCGCGGCCTCACGCCCTGAAGCCGGCGCGAAAACATCAAACACAGTTTGCTCAGCAAAACGAGGGCGCACTCTGACACAAGAATCATCCATCAAGCACTGCAGACGCTTTATTCATTGTTGTTGCCTGACGCGTTTCGGGAGAACATTCCCTTAATCATAGGCATAGTCCCAAAGTCTCGCAATGCTGCAGCAATTAATTTAA
Source organism: Triturus cristatus (assembly GCF_964204655.1). Lineage (NCBI taxonomy): Eukaryota > Metazoa > Chordata > Amphibia > Caudata > Salamandridae > Triturus > Triturus cristatus. Next base: position 347,461,792 of record NC_140585.1, on the reverse strand, counting down.
ATACCCGCCCTCCAATGGGCTCCTCAAATGAGAACCCCAGTGTTTGCTGGGATATGTAGTGCTGCAGCCTACCTTCAACCCAAATGGGATGGGAGAAAAATGTTGCAAACGGCCCTTCAATGAGCCGCAAAAGTGTCCATCAGTGCTTGTAATCCAAGGCTTGTTTGTCCCCACCTATGGAGCAGCGGAAAATTCAGCGCCCCGTGGCCCCATGCAATCCGCTGGGTGGTGCGCCCTCCACGCCCTGAAGCCGGCGCGAAAACATCAAACACAGTTTGCTCAGCAAAACGAGGGCGCACTCTGACACAAGAATCATCCATCAAGCACTGCAGACGCTTTATTCATTGTTGTTGCCTGACGCGTTTCGGGAGAACATTCCCTTAATCATAGGCATAGTCCCAAAGTCTCGCAATGCTGCAGCAATTAATTTAAATACCCGCCCTCCAATGGGCTCCTCAAATGAGAACCCCAGTGTTTGCTGGGATATGTAGTGCTGCAGCCTACCTTCAACCCAAATGGGATGGGAGAAAAATGTTGCAAACGGCCCTTCAATGAGCCGCAAAAGTGTCCATCAGTGCTTGTAATCCAAGGCTTGTTTGTCCCCACCTATGGAGCAGCGGAAAATTCAGCGCCCCGTGGCCCCATGCAATCCGCTGGGTGGTGCGCCCTCCACGCCCTGAAGCCGGCGCGAAAACATCAAACACAGTTTGCTCAGCAAAACGAGGGCGCACTCTGACACAAGAATCATCCATCAAGCACTGCAGACGCTTTATTCATTGTTGTTGCCTGACGCGTTTCGGGAGAACATTCCCTTAATCATAGGCATAGTCCCAAAGTCTCGCAATGCTGCAGCAATTAATTTAAATACCCGCCCTCCAATGGGCTCCTCAAATGAGAACCCCAGTGTTTGCTGGGATATGTAGTGCTGCAGCCTACCTTCAACCCAAATGGGATGGGAGAAAAATGTTGCAAACGGCCTTCAATGAGCCGCAAAGTGTCCATCAGTGCTTGTAATCCAAGGCTTGTTTGTCCCCACCTATGGAGCAGCGGAAAATTCAGCGCCCGTGGCCCCATGCAATCCGCTGGGTGGTGCGCCCTCCACGCCCTGAAGCCGGCGCGAAAACATCAAACACAGTTTGCTCAGCAAACGAGGGCGCACTCTGACACAAGAATCATCCATCAAGCACTGCAGACGCTTTATTCATTGTTGTTGCCTGACGCGTTTCGGGAGAACATTCCCTTAATCATAGGCATAGTCCCAAAGTCTCGCAATGCTGCAGCATTAATTTAAATACCCGCCCTCCAATGGGCTCCTCAAATGAGAACCCCAGTGTTTGCTGGGATATGTAGTGCTGCAGCCTACCTTCAACCCAAATGGGATGGGAGAAAAATGTTGCAAACGGCCCTTCAATGAGCCGCAAAAGTGTCCATCAGTGCTTGTAATCCAAGGCTTGTTTGTCCCCACCTATGGAGCAGCGGAAAATTCAGCGCCCCGTGGCCCCATGCAATCCGCTGGGTGGTGCGCCCTCCACGCCCTGAAGCCGGCGCGAAAACATCAAACACAGTTTGCTCAGCAAAACGAGGGCGCACTCTGACACAAGAATCATCCATCAAGCACTGCAGACGCTTTATTCATTGTTGTTGCCTGACGCGTTTCGGGAGAACATTCCCTTAATCATAGGCATAGTCCCAAAGTCTCGCAATGCTGCAGCAATTAATTTAAATACCCGCCCTCCAATGGGCTCCTCAAATGAGAACCCCAGTGTTTGCTGGGATATGTAGTGCTGCAGCCTACCTTCAACCCAAATGGGATGGGAGAAAAATGTTGCAAACGGCCCTTCAATGAGCCGCAAAAGTGTCCATCAGTGCTTGTAATCCAAGGCTTGTTTGTCCCCACCTATGGAGCAGCGGAAAATTCAGCGCCCCGTGGCCCCATGCAATCCGCTGGGTGGTGCGCCCTCCACGCCCTGAAGCCGGCGCGAAAACATCAAACACAGTTTGCTCAGCAAAACGAGGGCGCACTCTGACACAAGAATCATCCATCAAGCACTGCAGACGCTTTATTCATTGTTGTTGCCTGACGCGTTTCGGGAGAACATTCCCTTAATCATAGGCATAGTCCCAAAGTCTCGCAATGCTGCAGCAATTAATTTAAATACCCGCCCTCCAATGGGCTCCTCAAATGAGAACCCCAGTGTTTGCTGGGATATGTAGTGCTGCAGCCTACCTTCAACCCAAATGGGATGGGAGAAAAATGTTGCAAACGGCCCTTCAATGAGCCGCAAAAGTGTCCATCAGTGCTTGTAATCCAAGGCTTGTTTGTCCCCACCTATGGAGCAGCGGAAAATTCAGCGCCCCGTGGCCCCATGCAATCCGCTGGGTGGTGCGCCCTCCACGCCCTGAAGCCGGCGCGAAAACATCAAACACAGTTTGCTCAGCAAAACGAGGGCGCACTCTGACACAAGAATCATCCATCAAGCACTGCAGACGCTTTATTCATTGTTGTTGCCTGACGCGTTTCGGGAGAACATTCCCTTAATCATAGGCATAGTCCCAAAGTCTCGCAATGCTGCAGCAATTAATTTAAATACCCGCCCTCCAATGGGCTCCTCAAATGAGAACCCCAGTGTTTGCTGGGATATGTAGTGCTGCAGCCTACCTTCAACCCAAATGGGATGGGAGAAAAATGTTGCAAACGGCCCTTCAATGAGCCGCAAAAGTGTCCATCAGTGCTTGTAATCCAAGGCTTGTTTGTCCCCACCTATGGAGCAGCGGAAAATTCAGCGCCCCGTGGCCCCATGCAATCCGCTGGGTGGTGCGCCCTCCACGCCCTGAAGCCGGCGCGAAAACATCAAACACAGTTTGCTCAGCAAAACGAGGGCGCACTCTGACACAAGAATCATCCATCAAGCACTGCAGACGCTTTATTCATTGTTGTTGCCTGACGCGTTTCGGGAAAACATTCCCTTAATCATAGGCATAGTCCCAAAGTCTCGCAATGCTGCAGCAATTAATTTAAATACCCGCCCTCCAATGGGCTCCTCAAATGAGAACCCCAGTGTTTGCTGGGATATGTAGTGCTGCAGCCTACCTTCAACCCAAATGGGATGGGAGAAAAATGTTGCAAACGGCCCTTCAATGAGCCGCAAAAGTGTCCATCAGTGCTTGTAATCCAAGGCTTGTTTGTCCCCACCTATGGAGCAGCGGAAAATTCAGCGCCCCGTGGCCCCATGCAATCCGCTGGGTGGTGCGCCCTCCACGCCCTGAAGCCGGCGCGAAAACATCAAACACAGTTTGCTCAGCAAAACGAGGGCGCACTCTGACACAAGAATCATCCATCAAGCACTGCAGACGCTTTATTCATTGTTGTTGCCTGACGCGTTTCGGGAGAACATTCCCTTAATCATAGGCATAGTCCCAAAGTCTCGCAATGCTGCAGCAATTAATTTAAATACCCGCCCTCCAATGGGCTCCTCAAATGAGAACCCCAGTGTTTGCTGGGATATGTAGTGCTGCAGCCTACCTTCAACCCAAATGGGATGGGAGAAAAATGTTGCAAACGGCCCTTCAATGAGCCGCAAAAGTGTCCATCAGTGCTTGTAATCCAAGGCTTGTTTGTCCCCACCTATGGAGCAGCGGAAAATTCAGCGCCCCGTGGCCCCATGCAATCCGCTGGGTGGTGCGCCCTCCACGCCCTGAAGCCGGCGCGAAAACATCAAACACAGTTTGCTCAGCAAAACGAGGGCGCACTCTGACACAAGAATCATCCATCAAGCACTGCAGACGCTTTATTCATTGTTGTTGCCTGACGCGTTTCGGGAGAACATTCCCTTAATCATAGGCATAGTCCCAAAGTCTCGCAATGCTGCAGCAATTAATTTAAATACCCGCCCTCCAATGGGCTCCTCAAATGAGAACCCCAGTGTTTGCTGGGATATGTAGTGCTGCAGCCTACCTTCAACCCAAATGGGATGGGAGAAAAATGTTGCAAACGGCCCTTCAATGAGCCGCAAAAGTGTCCATCAGTGCTTGTAATCCAAGGCTTGTTTGTCCCCACCTATGGAGCAGCGGAAAATTCAGCGCCCCGTGGCCCCATGCAATCCGCTGGGTGGTGCGCCCTCCACGCCCTGAAGCCGGCGCGAAAACATCAAACACAGTTTGCTCAGCAAAACGAGGGCGCACTCTGACACAAGAATCATCCATCAAGCACTGCAGACGCTTTATTCATTGTTGTTGCCTGACGCGTTTCGGGAGAACATTCCCTTAATCATAGGCATAGTCCCAAAGTCTCGCAATGCTGCAGCAATTAATTTAAATACCCGCCCTCCAATGGGCTCCTCAAATGAGAACCCCAGTGTTTGCTGGGATATGTAGTGCTGCAGCCTACCTTCAACCCAAATGGGATGGGAGAAAAATGTTGCAAACGGCCCTTCAATGAGCCGCAAAAGTGTCCATCAGTGCTTGTAATCCAAGGCTTGTTTGTCCCCACCTATGGAGCAGCGGAAAATTCAGCGCCCCGTGGCCCCATGCAATCCGCTGGGTGGTGCGCCCTCCACGCCCTGAAGCCGGCGCGAAAACATCAAACACAGTTTGCTCAGCAAAACGAGGGCGCACTCTGACACAAGAATCATCCATCAAGCACTGCAGACGCTTTATTCATTGTTGTTGCCTGACGCGTTTCGGGAGAACATTCCCTTAATCATAGGCATAGTCCCAAAGTCTCGCAATGCTGCAGCAATTAATTTAAATACCCGCCCTCCAATGGGCTCCTCAAATGAGAACCCCAGTGTTTGCTGGGATATGTAGTGCTGCAGCCTACCTTCAACCCAAATGGGATGGGAGAAAAATGTTGCAAACGGCCCTTCAATGAGCCGCAAAAGTGTCCATCAGTGCTTGTAATCCAAGGCTTGTTTGTCCCCACCTATGGAGCAGCGGAAAATTCAGCGCCCCGTGGCCCCATGCAATCCGCTGGGTGGTGCGCCCTCCACGCCCTGAAGCCGGCGCGAAAACATCAAACACAGTTTGCTCAGCAAAACGAGGGCGCACTCTGACACAAGAATCATCCATCAAGCACTGCAGACGCTTTATTCATTGTTGTTGCCTGACGCGTTTCGGGAGAACATTCCCTTAATCATAGGCATAGTCCCAAAGTCTCGCAATGCTGCAGCAATTAATTTAAATACCCGCCCTCCAATGGGCTCCTCAAATGAGAACCCCAGTGTTTGCTGGGATATGTAGTGCTGCAGCCTACCTTCAACCCAAATGGGATGGGAGAAAAATGTTGCAAACGGCCCTTCAATGAGCCGCAAAAGTGTCCATCAGTGCTTGTAATCCAAGGCTTGTTTGTCCCCACCTATGGAGCAGCGGAAAATTCAGCGCCCCGTGGCCCCATGCAATCCGCTGGGTGGTGCGCCCTCCACGCCCTGAAGCCGGCGCGAAAACATCAAACACAGTTTGCTCAGCAAAACGAGGGCGCACTCTGACACAAGAATCATCCATCAAGCACTGCAGACGCTTTATTCATTGTTGTTGCCTGACGCGTTTCGGGAGAACATTCCCTTAATCATAGGCATAGTCCCAAAGTCTCGCAATGCTGCAGCAATTAATTTAAATACCCGCCCTCCAATGGGCTCCTCAAATGAGAACCCCAGTGTTTGCTGGGATATGTAGTGCTGCAGCCTACCTTCAACCCAAATGGGATGGGAGAAAAATGTTGCAAACGGCCCTTCAATGAGCCGCAAAAGTGTCCATCAGTGCTTGTAATCCAAGGCTTGTTTGTCCCCACCTATGGAGCAGCGGAAAATTCAGCGCCCCGTGGCCCCATGCAATCCGCTGGGTGGTGCGCCCTCCACGCCCTGAAGCCGGCGCGAAAACATCAAACACAGTTTGCTCAGCAAAACGAGGGCGCACTCTGACACAAGAATCATCCATCAAGCACTGCAGACGCTTTATTCATTGTTGTTGCCTGACGCGTTTCGGGAGAACATTCCCTTAATCATAGGCATAGTCCCAAAGTCTCGCAATGCTGCAGCAATTAATTTAAATACCCGCCCTCCAATGGGCTCCTCAAATGAGAACCCCAGTGTTTGCTGGGATATGTAGTGCTGCAGCCTACCTTCAACCCAAATGGGATGGGAGAAAAATGTTGCAAACGGCCCTTCAATGAGCCGCAAAAGTGTCCATCAGTGCTTGTAATCCAAGGCTTGTTTGTCCCCACCTATGGAGCAGCGGAAAATTCAGCGCCCCGTGGCCCCATGCAATCCGCTGGGTGGTGCGCCCTCCACGCCCTGAAGCCGGCGCGAAAACATCAAACACAGTTTGCTCAGCAAAACGAGGGCGCACTCTGACACAAGAATCATCCATCAAGCACTGCAGACGCTTTATTCATTGTTGTTGCCTGACGCGTTTCGGGAGAACATTCCCTTAATCATAGGCATAGTCCCAAAGTCTCGCAATGCTGCAGCAATTAATTTAAATACCCGCCCTCCAATGGGCTCCTCAAATGAGAACCCCAGTGTTTGCTGGGATATGTAGTGCTGCAGCCTACCTTCAACCCAAATGGGATGGGAGAAAAATGTTGCAAACGGCCCTTCAATGAGCCGCAAAAGTGTCCATCAGTGCTTGTAATCCAAGGCTTGTTTGTCCCCACTTATGGAGCAGCGGAAAATTCAGCGCCCCGTGGCCCCATGCAATCCGCTGGGTGGTGCGCCCTCCACGCCCTGAAGCCGGCGCGAAAACATCAAACACAGTTTGCTCAGCAAAACGAGGGCGCACTCTGACACAAGAATCATCCATCAAGCACTGCAGACGCTTTATTCATTGTTGTTGCCTGACGCGTTTCGGGAGAACATTCCCTTAATCATAGGCATAGTCCCAAAGTCTCGCAATGCTGCAGCAATTAATTTAAATACCCGCCCTCCAATGGGCTCCTCAAATGAGAACCCCAGTGTTTGCTGGGATATGTAGTGCTGCAGCCTACCTTCAACCCAAATGGGATGGGAGAAAAATGTTGCAAACGGCCCTTCAATGAGCCGCAAAAGTGTCCATCAGTGCTTGTAATCCAAGGCTTGTTTGTCCCCACCTATGGAGCAGCGGAAAATTCAGCGCCCCGTGGCCCCATGCAATCCGCTGGGTGGTGCGCCCTCCACGCCCTGAAGCCGGCGCGAAAACATCAAACACAGTTTGCTCAGCAAAACGAGGGCGCACTCTGACACAAGAATCATCCATCAAGCACTGCAGACGCTTTATTCATTGTTGTTGCCTGACGCGTTTCGGGAGAACATTCCCTTAATCATAGGCATAGTCCCAAAGTCTCGCAATGCTGCAGCAATTAATTTAAATACCCGCCCTCCAATGGGCTCCTCAAATGAGAACCCCAGTGTTTGCTGGGATATGTAGTGCTGCAGCCTACCTTCAACCCAAATGGGATGGGAGAAAAATGTTGCAAACGGCCCTTCAATGAGCCGCAAAAGTGTCCATCAGTGCTTGTAATCCAAGGCTTGTTTGTCCCCACCTATGGAGCAGCGGAAAATTCAGCGCCCCGTGGCCCCATGCAATCCGCTGGGTGGTGCGCCCTCCACGCCCTGAAGCCGGCGCGAAAACATCAAACACAGTTTGCTCAGCAAAACGAGGGCGCACTCTGACACAAGAATCATCCATCAAGCACTGCAGACGCTTTATTCATTGTTGTTGCCTGACGCGTTTCGGGAGAACATTCCCTTAATCATAGGCATAGTCCCAAAGTCTCGCAATGCTGCAGCAATTAATTTAAATACCCGCCCTCCAATGGGCTCCTCAAATGAGAACCCCAGTGTTTGCTGGGATATGTAGTGCTGCAGCCTACCTTCAACCCAAATGGGATGGGAGAAAAATGTTGCAAACGGCCCTTCAATGAGCCGCAAAAGTGTCCATCAGTGCTTGTAATCCAAGGCTTGTTTGTCCCCACCTATGGAGCAGCGGAAAATTCAGCGCCCCGTGGCCCCATGCAATCCGCTGGGTGGTGCGCCCTCCACGCCCTGAAGCCGGCGCGAAAACATCAAACACAGTTTGCTCAGCAAAACGAGGGCGCACTCTGACACAAGAATCATCCATCAAGCACTGCAGACGCTTTATTCATTGTTGTTGCCTGACGCGTTTCGGGAGAACATTCCCTTAATCATAGGCATAGTCCCAAAGTCTCGCAATGCTGCAGCAATTAATTTAAATACCCGCCCTCCAATGGGCTCCTCAAATGAGAACCCCAGTGTTTGCTGGGATATGTAGTGCTGCAGCCTACCTTCAACCCAAATGGGATGGGAGAAAAATGTTGCAAACGGCCCTTCAATGAGCCGCAAAAGTGTCCATCAGTGCTTGTAATCCAAGGCTTGTTTGTCCCCACCTATGGAGCAGCGGAAAATTCAGCGCCCCATGGCCCCATGCAATCCGCTGGGTGGTGCGCCCTCCACGCCCTGAAGCCGGCGCGAAAACATCAAACACAGTTTGCTCAGCAAAACGAGGGCGCACTCTGACACAAGAATCATCCATCAAGCACTGCAGACGCTTTATTCATTGTTGTTGCCTGACGCGTTTCGGGAGAACATTCCCTTAATCATAGGCATAGTCCCAAAGTCTCGCAATGCTGCAGCAATTAATTTAAATACCCGCCCTCCAATGGGCTCCTCAAATGAGAACCCCAGTGTTTGCTGGGATATGTAGTGCTGCAGCCTACCTTCAACCCAAATGGGATGGGAGAAAAATGTTGCAAACGGCCCTTCAATGAGCCGCAAAAGTGTCCATCAGTGCTTGTAATCCAAGGCTTGTTTGTCCCCACCTATGGAGCAGCGGAAAATTCAGCGCCCCGTGGCCCCATGCAATCCGCTGGGTGGTGCGCCCTCCACGCCCTGAAGCCGGCGCGAAAACATCAAACACAGTTTGCTCAGCAAAACGAGGGCGCACTCTGACACAAGAATCATCCATCAAGCACTGCAGACGCTTTATTCATTGTTGTTGCCTGACGCGTTTCGGGAGAACATTCCCTTAATCATAGGCATAGTCCCAAAGTCTCGCAATGCTGCAGCAATTAATTTAAATACCCGCCCTCCAATGGGCTCCTCAAATGAGAACCCCAGTGTTTGCTGGGATATGTAGTGCTGCAGCCTACCTTCAACCCAAATGGGATGGGAGAAAAATGTTGCAAACGGCCCTTCAATGAGCCGCAAAAGTGTCCATCAGTGCTTGTAATCCAAGGCTTGTTTGTCCCCACCTATGGAGCAGCGGAAAATTCAGCGCCCCGTGGCCACATGCAATCCGCTGGGTGGTGCGCCCTCCACGCCCTGAAGCCGGCGCGAAAACATCAAACACAGTTTGCTCAGCAAAACGAGGGCGCACTCTGACACAAGAATCATCCATCAAGCACTGCAGACGCTTTATTCATTGTTGTTGCCTGACGCGTTTCGGGAGAACATTCCCTTAATCATAGGCATAGTCCCAAAGTCTCGCAATGCTGCAGCAATTAATTTAAATACCCGCCCTCCAATGGGCTCCTCAAATGAGAACCCCAGTGTTTGCTGGGATATGTAGTGCTGCAGCCTACCTTCAACCCAAATGGGATGGGAGAAAAATGTTGCAAACGGCCCTTCAATGAGCCGCAAAAGTGTCCATCAGTGCTTGTAATCCAAGGCTTGTTTGTCCCCACCTATGGAGCAGCGGAAAATTCAGCGCCCCGTGGCCCCATGCAATCCGCTGGGTGGTGCGCCCTCCACGCCCTGAAGCCGGCGCGAAAACATCAAACACAGTTTGCTCAGCAAAACGAGGGCGCACTCTGACACAAGAATCATCCATCAAGCACTGCAGACGCTTTATTCATTGTTGTTGCCTGACGCGTTTCGGGAGAACATTCCCTTAATCATAGGCATAGTCCCAAAGTCTCGCAATGCTGCAGCAATTAATTTAAATACCCGCCCTCCAATGGGCTCCTCAAATGAGAACCCCAGTGTTTGCTGGGATATGTAGTGCTGCAGCCTACCTTCAACCCAAATGGGATGGGAGAAAAATGTTGCAAACGGCCCTTCAATGAGCCGCAAAAGTGTCCATCAGTGCTTGTAATCCAAGGCTTGTTTGTCCCCACCTATGGAGCAGCGGAAAATTCAGCGCCCCGTGGCCCCATGCAATCCGCTGGGTGGTGCGCCCTCCACGCCCTGAAGCCGGCGCGAAAACATCAAACACAGTTTGCTCAGCAAAACGAGGGCGCACTCTGACACAAGAATCATCCATCAAGCACTGCAGACGCTTTATTCATTGTTGTTGCCTGACGCGTTTCGGGAGAACATTCCCTTAATCATAGGCATAGTCCCAAAGTCTCGCAATGCTGCAGCAATTAATTTAAATACCCGCCCTCCAATGGGCTCCTCAAATGAGAACCCCAGTGTTTGCTGGGATATGTAGTGCTGCAGCCTACCTTCAACCCAAATGGGATGGGAGAAAAATGTTGCAAACGGCCCTTCAATGAGCCGCAAAAGTGTCCATCAGTGCTTGTAATCCAAGGCTTGTTTGTCCCCACCTATGGAGCAGCGGAAAATTCAGCGCCCCGTGGCCCCATGCAATCCGCTGGGTGGTGCGCCCTCCACGCCCTGAAGCCGGCGCGAAAACATCAAACACAGTTTGCTCAGCAAAACGAGGGCGCACTCTGACACAAGAATCATCCATCAAGCACTGCAGACGCTTTATTCATTGTTGTTGCCTGACGCGTTTCGGGAGAACATTCCCTTAATCATAGGCATAGTCCCAAAGTCTCGCAATGCTGCAGCAATTAATTTAAATACCCGCCCTCCAATGGGCTCCTCAAATGAGAACCCCAGTGTTTGCTGGGATATGTAGTGCTGCAGCCTACCTTCAACCCAAATGGGATGGGAGAAAAATGTTGCAAACGGCCCTTCAATGAGCCGCAAAAGTGTCCATCAGTGCTTGTAATCCAAGGCTTGTTTGTCCCCACCTATGGAGCAGCGGAAAATTCAGCGCCCCGTGGCCCCATGCAATCCGCTGGGTGGTGCGCCCTCCACGCCCTGAAGCCGGCGCGAAAACATCAAACACAGTTTGCTCAGCAAAACGAGGGCGCACTCTGACACAAGAATCATCCATCAAGCACTGCAGACGCTTTATTCATTGTTGTTGCCTGACGCGTTTCGGGAGAACATTCCCTTAATCATAGGCATAGTCCCAAAGTCTCGCAATGCTGCAGCAATTAATTTAAATACCCGCCCTCCAATGGGCTCCTCAAATGAGAACCCCAGTGTTTGCTGGGATATGTAGTGCTGCAGCCTACCTTCAACCCAAATGGGATGGGAGAAAAATGTTGCAAACGGCCCTTCAATGAGCCGCAAAAGTGTCCATCAGTGCTTGTAATCCAAGGCTTGTTTGTCCCCACCTATGGAGCAGCGGAAAATTCAGCGCCCCGTGGCCCCATGCAATCCGCTGGGTGGTGCGCCCTCCACGCCCTGAAGCCGGCGCGAAAACATCAAACACAGTTTGCTCAGCAAAACGAGGGCGCACTCTGACACAAGAATCATCCATCAAGCACTGCAGACGCTTTATTCATTGTTGTTGCCTGACGCGTTTCGGGAGAACATTCCCTTAATCATAGGCATAGTCCCAAAGTCTCGCAATGCTGCAGCAATTAATTTAAATACCCGCCCTCCAATGGGCTCCTCAAATGAGAACCCCAGTGTTTGCTGGGATATGTAGTGCTGCAGCCTACCTTCAACCCAAATGGGATGGGAGAAAAATGTTGCAAACGGCCCTTCAATGAGCCGCAAAAGTGTCCATCAGTGCTTGTAATCCAAGGCTTGTTTGTCCCCACCTATGGAGCAGCGGAAAATTCAGCGCCCCGTGGCCCCATGCAATCCGCTGGGTGGTGCGCCCTCCACGCCCTGAAGCCGGCGCGAAAACATCAAACACAGTTTGCTCAGCAAAACGAGGGCGCACTCTGACACAAGAATCATCCATCAAGCACTGCAGACGCTTTATTCATTGTTGTTGCCTGACGCGTTTCGGGAGAACATTCCCTTAATCATAGGCATAGTCCCAAAGTCTCGCAATGCTGCAGCAATTAATTTAAATACCCGCCCTCCAATGGGCTCCTCAAATGAGAACCCCAGTGTTTGCTGGGATATGTAGTGCTGCAGCCTACCTTCAACCCAAATGGGATGGGAGAAAAATGTTGCAAACGGCCCTTCAATGAGCCGCAAAAGTGTCCATCAGTGCTTGTAATCCAAGGCTTGTTTGTCCCCACCTATGGAGCAGCGGAAAATTCAGCGCCCCGTGGCCCCATGCAATCCGCTGGGTGGTGCGCCCTCCACGCCCTGAAGCCGGCGCGAAAACATCAAACACAGTTTGCTCAGCAAAACGAGGGCGCACTCTGACACAAGAATCATCCATCAAGCACTGCAGACGCTTTATTCATTGTTGTTGCCTGACGCGTTTCGGGAGAACATTCCCTTAATCATAGGCATAGTCCCAAAGTCTCGCAATGCTGCAGCAATTAATTTAAATACCCGCCCTCCAATGGGCTCCTCAAATGAGAACCCCAGTGTTTGCTGGGATATGTAGTGCTGCAGCCTACCTTCAACCCAAATGGGATGGGAGAAAAATGTTGCAAACGGCCCTTCAATGAGCCGCAAAAGTGTCCATCAGTGCTTGTAATCCAAGGCTTGTTTGTCCCCACCTATGGAGCAGCGGAAAATTCAGCGCCCCGTGGCCCCATGCAATCCGCTGGGTGGTGCGCCCTCCACGCCCTGAAGCCGGCGCGAAAACATCAAACACAGTTTGCTCAGCAAAACGAGGGCGCACTCTGACACAAGAATCATCCATCAAGCACTGCAGACGCTTTATTCATTGTTGTTGCCTGACGCGTTTCGGGAGAACATTCCCTTAATCATAGGCATAGTCCCAAAGTCTCGCAATGCTGCAGCAATTAATTTAAATACCCGCCCTCCAATGGGCTCCTCAAATGAGAACCCCAGTGTTTGCTGGGATATGTAGTGCTGCAGCCTACCTTCAACCCAAATGGGATGGGAGAAAAATGTTGCAAACGGCCCTTCAATGAGCCGCAAAAGTGTCCATCAGTGCTTGTAATCCAAGGCTTGTTTGTCCCCACCTATGGAGCAGCGGAAAATTCAGCGCCCCGTGGCCCCATGCAATCCGCTGGGTGGTGCGCCCTCCACGCCCTGAAGCCGGCGCGAAAACATCAAACACAGTTTGCTCAGCAAAACGAGGGCGCACTCTGACACAAGAATCATCCATCAAGCACTGCAGACGCTTTATTCATTGTTGTTGCCTGACGCGTTTCGGGAGAACATTCCCTTAATCATAGGCATAGTCCCAAAGTCTCGCAATGCTGCAGCAATTAATTTAAATACCCGCCCTCCAATGGGCTCCTCAAATGAGAACCCCAGTGTTTGCTGGGATATGTAGTGCTGCAGCCTACCTTCAACCCAAATGGGATGGGAGAAAAATGTTGCAAACGGCCCTTCAATGAGCCGCAAAAGTGTCCATCAGTGCTTGTAATCCAAGGCTTGTTTGTCCCCACCTATGGAGCAGCGGAAAATTCAGCGCCCCGTGGCCCCATGCAATCCGCTGGGTGGTGCGCCCTCCACGCCCTGAAGCCGGCGCGAAAACATCAAACACAGTTTGCTCAGCAAAACGAGGGCGCACTCTGACACAAGAATCATCCATCAAGCACTGCAGACGCTTTATTCATTGTTGTTGCCTGACGCGTTTCGGGAGAACATTCCCTTAATCATAGGCATAGTCCCAAAGTCTCGCAATGCTGCAGCAATTAATTTAAATACCCGCCCTCCAATGGGCTCCTCAAATGAGAACCCCAGTGTTTGCTGGGATATGTAGTGCTGCAGCCTACCTTCAACCCAAATGGGATGGGAGAAAAATGTTGCAAACGGCCCTTCAATGAGCCGCAAAAGTGTCCATCAGTGCTTGTAATCCAAGGCTTGTTTGTCCCCACCTATGGAGCAGCGGAAAATTCAGCGCCCCGTGGCCCCATGCAATCCGCTGGGTGGTGCGCCCTCCACGCCCTGAAGCCGGCGCGAAAACATCAAACACAGTTTGCTCAGCAAAACGAGGGCGCACTCTGACACAAGAATCATCCATCAAGCACTGCAGACGCTTTATTCATTGTTGTTGCCTGACGCGTTTCGGGAGAACATTCCCTTAATCATAGGCATAGTCCCAAAGTCTCGCAATGCTGCAGCAATTAATTTAAATACCCGCCCTCCAATGGGCTCCTCAAATGAGAACCCCAGTGTTTGCTGGGATATGTAGTGCTGCAGCCTACCTTCAACCCAAATGGGATGGGAGAAAAATGTTGCAAACGGCCCTTCAATGAGCCGCAAAAGTGTCCATCAGTGCTTGTAATCCAAGGCTTGTTTGTCCCCACCTATGGAGCAGCGGAAAATTCAGCGCCCCGTGGCCCCATGCAATCCGCTGGGTGGTGCGCCCTCCACGCCCTGAAGCCGGCGCGAAAACATCAAACACAGTTTGCTCAGCAAAACGAGGGCGCACTCTGACACAAGAATCATCCATCAAGCACTGCAGACGCTTTATTCATTGTTGTTGCCTGACGCGTTTCGGGAGAACATTCCCTTAATCATAGGCATAGTCCCAAAGTCTCGCAATGCTGCAGCAATTAATTTAAATACCCGCCCTCCAATGGGCTCCTCAAATGAGAACCCCAGTGTTTGCTGGGATATGTAGTGCTGCAGCCTACCTTCAACCCAAATGGGATGGGAGAAAAATGTTGCAAACGGCCCTTCAATGAGCCGCAAAAGTGTCCATCAGTGCTTGTAATCCAAGGCTTGTTTGTCCCCACCTATGGAGCAGCGGAAAATTCAGCGCCCCGTGGCCCCATGCAATCCGCTGGGTGGTGCGCCCTCCACGCCCTGAAGCCGGCGCGAAAACATCAAACACAGTTTGCTCAGCAAAACGAGGGCGCACTCTGACACAAGAATCATCCATCAAGCACTGCAGACGCTTTATTCATTGTTGTTGCCTGACGCGTTTCGGGAGAACATTCCCTTAATCATAGGCATAGTCCCAAAGTCTCGCAATGCTGCAGCAATTAATTTAAATACCCGCCCTCCAATGGGCTCCTCAAATGAGAACCCCAGTGTTTGCTGGGATATGTAGTGCTGCAGCCTACCTTCAACCCAAATGGGATGGGAGAAAAATGTTGCAAACGGCCCTTCAATGAGCCGCAAAAGTGTCCATCAGTGCTTGTAATCCAAGGCTTGTTTGTCCCCACCTATGGAGCAGCGGAAAATTCAGCGCCCCGTGGCCCCATGCAATCCGCTGGGTGGTGCGCCCTCCACGCCCTGAAGCCGGCGCGAAAACATCAAACACAGTTTGCTCAGCAAAACGAGGGCGCACTCTGACACAAGAATCATCCATCAAGCACTGCAGACGCTTTATTCATTGTTGTTGCCTGACGCGTTTCGGGAGAACATTCCCTTAATCATAGGCATAGTCCCAAAGTCTCGCAATGCTGCAGCAATTAATTTAAATACCCGCCCTCCAATGGGCTCCTCAAATGAGAACCCCAGTGTTTGCTGGGATATGTAGTGCTGCAGCCTACCTTCAACCCAAATGGGATGGGAGAAAAATGTTGCAAACGGCCCTTCAATGAGCCGCAAAAGTGTCCATCAGTGCTTGTAATCCAAGGCTTGTTTGTCCCCACCTATGGAGCAGCGGAAAATTCAGCGCCCCGTGGCCCCATGCAATCCGCTGGGTGGTGCGCCCTCCACGCCCTGAAGCCGGCGCGAAAACATCAAACACAGTTTGCTCAGCAAAACGAGGGCGCACTCTGACACAAGAATCATCCATCAAGCACTGCAGACGCTTTATTCATTGTTGTTGCCTGACGCGTTTCGGGAGAACATTCCCTTAATCATAGGCATAGTCCCAAAGTCTCGCAATGCTGCAGCAATTAATTTAAATACCCGCCCTCCAATGGGCTCCTCAAATGAGAACCCCAGTGTTTGCTGGGATATGTAGTGCTGCAGCCTACCTTCAACCCAAATGGGATGGGAGAAAAATGTTGCAAACGGCCCTTCAATGAGCCGCAAAAGTGTCCATCAGTGCTTGTAATCCAAGGCTTGTTTGTCCCCACCTATGGAGCAGCGGAAAATTCAGCGCCCCGTGGCCCCATGCAATCCGCTGGGTGGTGCGCCCTCCACGCCCTGAAGCCGGCGCGAAAACATCAAACACAGTTTGCTCAGCAAAACGAGGGCGCACTCTGACACAAGAATCATCCATCAAGCACTGCAGACGCTTTATTCATTGTTGTTGCCTGACGCGTTTCGGGAGAACATTCCCTTAATCATAGGCATAGTCCCAAAGTCTCGCAATGCTGCAGCAATTAATTTAAATACCCGCCCTCCAATGGGCTCCTCAAATGAGAACCCCAGTGTTTGCTGGGATATGTAGTGCTGCAGCCTACCTTCAACCCAAATGGGATGGGAGAAAAATGTTGCAAACGGCCCTTCAATGAGCCGCAAAAGTGTCCATCAGTGCTTGTAATCCAAGGCTTGTTTGTCCCCACCTATGGAGCAGCGGAAAATTCAGCGCCCCGTGGCCCCATGCAATCCGCTGGGTGGTGCGCCCTCCACGCCCTGAAGCCGGCGCGAAAACATCAAACACAGTTTGCTCAGCAAAACGAGGGCGCACTCTGACACAAGAATCATCCATCAAGCACTGCAGACGCTTTATTCATTGTTGTTGCCTGACGCGTTTCGGGAGAACATTCCCTTAATCATAGGCATAGTCCCAAAGTCTCGCAATGCTGCAGCAATTAATTTAAATACCCGCCCTCCAATGGGCTCCTCAAATGAGAACCCCAGTGTTTGCTGGGATATGTAGTGCTGCAGCCTACCTTCAACCCAAATGGGATGGGAGAAAAATGTTGCAAACGGCCCTTCAATGAGCCGCAAAAGTGTCCATCAGTGCTTGTAATCCAAGGCTTGTTTGTCCCCACCTATGGAGCAGCGGAAAATTCAGCGCCCCGTGGCCCCATGCAATCCGCTGGGTGGTGCGCCCTCCACGCCCTGAAGCCGGCGCGAAAACATCAAACACAGTTTGCTCAGCAAAACGAGGGCGCACTCTGACACAAGAATCATCCATCAAGCACTGCAGACGCTTTATTCATTGTTGTTGCCTGACGCGTTTCGGGAGAACATTCCCTTAATCATAGGCATAGTCCCAAAGTCTCGCAATGCTGCAGCAATTAATTTAAATACCCGCCCTCCAATGGGCTCCTCAAATGAGAACCCCAGTGTTTGCTGGGATATGTAGTGCTGCAGCCTACCTTCAACCCAAATGGGATGGGAGAAAAATGTTGCAAACGGCCCTTCAATGAGCCGCAAAAGTGTCCATCAGTGCTTGTAATC
This sequence comes from Triturus cristatus, assembly GCF_964204655.1. NCBI lineage: Eukaryota > Metazoa > Chordata > Amphibia > Caudata > Salamandridae > Triturus > Triturus cristatus. Next base: position 347,444,363 of record NC_140585.1, on the reverse strand, counting down.
CAAGGCTTGTTTGTCCCCACCTATGGAGCAGCGGAAAATTCAGCGCCCCGTGGCCCCATGCAATCCGCTGGGTGGTGCGCCCTCCACGCCCTGAAGCCGGCGCGAAAACATCAAACACAGTTTGCTCAGCAAAACGAGGGCGCACTCTGACACAAGAATCATCCATCAAGCACTGCAGACGCTTTATTCATTGTTGTTGCCTGACGCGTTTCGGGAGAACATTCCCTTAATCATAGGCATAGTCCCAAAGTCTCGCAATGCTGCAGCAATTAATTTAAATACCCGCCCTCCAATGGGCTCCTCAAATGAGAACCCCAGTGTTTGCTGGGATATGTAGTGCTGCAGCCTACCTTCAACCCAAATGGGATGGGAGAAAAATGTTGCAAACGGCCCTTCAATGAGCCGCAAAAGTGTCCATCAGTGCTTGTAATCCAAGGCTTGTTTGTCCCCACCTATGGAGCAGCGGAAAATTCAGCGCCCCGTGGCCCCATGCAATCCGCTGGGTGGTGCGCCCTCCACGCCCTGAAGCCGGCGCGAAAACATCAAACACAGTTTGCTCAGCAAAACGAGGGCGCACTCTGACACAAGAATCATCCATCAAGCACTGCAGACGCTTTATTCATTGTTGTTGCCTGACGCGTTTCGGGAGAACATTCCCTTAATCATAGGCATAGTCCCAAAGTCTCGCAATGCTGCAGCAATTAATTTAAATACCCGCCCTCCAATGGGCTCCTCAAATGAGAACCCCAGTGTTTGCTGGGATATGTAGTGCTGCAGCCTACCTTCAACCCAAATGGGATGGGAGAAAAATGTTGCAAACGGCCCTTCAATGAGCCGCAAAAGTGTCCATCAGTGCTTGTAATCCAAGGCTTGTTTGTCCCCACCTATGGAGCAGCGGAAAATTCAGCGCCCCGTGGCCCCATGCAATCCGCTGGGTGGTGCGCCCTCCACGCCCTGAAGCCGGCGCGAAAACATCAAACACAGTTTGCTCAGCAAAACGAGGGCGCACTCTGACACAAGAATCATCCATCAAGCACTGCAGACGCTTTATTCATTGTTGTTGCCTGACGCGTTTCGGGAGAACATTCCCTTAATCATAGGCATAGTCCCAAAGTCTCGCAATGCTGCAGCAATTAATTTAAATACCCGCCCTCCAATGGGCTCCTCAAATGAGAACCCCAGTGTTTGCTGGGATATGTAGTGCTGCAGCCTACCTTCAACCCAAATGGGATGGGAGAAAAATGTTGCAAACGGCCCTTCAATGAGCCGCAAAAGTGTCCATCAGTGCTTGTAATCCAAGGCTTGTTTGTCCCCACCTATGGAGCAGCGGAAAATTCAGCGCCCCGTGGCCCCATGCAATCCGCTGGGTGGTGCGCCCTCCACGCCCTGAAGCCGGCGCGAAAACATCAAACACAGTTTGCTCAGCAAAACGAGGGCGCACTCTGACACAAGAATCATCCATCAAGCACTGCAGACGCTTTATTCGTTGTTGTTGCCTGACGCGTTTCGGGAGAACATTCCCTTAATCATAGGCATAGTCCCAAAGTCTCGCAATGCTGCAGCAATTAATTTAAATACCCGCCCTCCAATGGGCTCCTCAAATGAGAACCCCAGTGTTTGCTGGGATATGTAGTGCTGCAGCCTACCTTCAACCCAAATGGGATGGGAGAAAAATGTTGCAAACGGCCCTTCAATGAGCCGCAAAAGTGTCCATCAGTGCTTGTAATCCAAGGCTTGTTTGTCCCCACCTATGGAGCAGCGGAAAATTCAGCGCCCCGTGGCCCCATGCAATCCGCTGGGTGGTGCGCCCTCCACGCCCTGAAGCCGGCGCGAAAACATCAAACACAGTTTGCTCAGCAAAACGAGGGCGCACTCTGACACAAGAATCATCCATCAAGCACTGCAGACGCTTTATTCGTTGTTGTTGCCTGACGCGTTTCGGGAGAACATTCCCTTAATCATAGGCATAGTCCCAAAGTCTCGCAATGCTGCAGCAATTAATTTAAATACCCGCCCTCCAATGGGCTCCTCAAATGAGAACCCCAGTGTTTGCTGGGATATGTAGTGCTGCAGCCTACCTTCAACCCAAATGGGATGGGAGAAAAATGTTGCAAACGGCCCTTCAATGAGCCGCAAAAGTGTCCATCAGTGCTTGTAATCCAAGGCTTGTTTGTCCCCACCTATGGAGCAGCGGAAAATTCAGCGCCCCGTGGCCCCATGCAATCCGCTGGGTGGTGCGCCCTCCACGCCCTGAAGCCGGCGCGAAAACATCAAACACAGTTTGCTCAGCAAAACGAGGGCGCACTCTGACACAAGAATCATCCATCAAGCACTGCAGACGCTTTATTCATTGTTGTTGCCTGACGCGTTTCGGGAGAACATTCCCTTAATCATAGGCATAGTCCCAAAGTCTCGCAATGCTGCAGCAATTAATTTAAATACCCGCCCTCCAATGGGCTCCTCAAATGAGAACCCCAGTGTTTGCTGGGATATGTAGTGCTGCAGCCTACCTTCAACCCAAATGGGATGGGAGAAAAATGTTGCAAACGGCCCTTCAATGAGCCGCAAAAGTGTCCATCAGTGCTTGTAATCCAAGGCTTGTTTGTCCCCACCTATGGAGCAGCGGAAAATTCAGCGCCCCGTGGCCCCATGCAATCCGCTGGGTGGTGCGCCCTCCACGCCCTGAAGCCGGCGCGAAAACATCAAACACAGTTTGCTCAGCAAAACGAGGGCGCACTCTGACACAAGAATCATCCATCAAGCACTGCAGACGCTTTATTCATTGTTGTTGCCTGACGCGTTTCGGGAGAACATTCCCTTAATCATAGGCATAGTCCCAAAGTCTCGCAATGCTGCAGCAATTAATTTAAATACCCGCCCTCCAATGGGCTCCTCAAATGAGAACCCCAGTGTTTGCTGGGATATGTAGTGCTGCAGCCTACCTTCAACCCAAATGGGATGGGAGAAAAATGTTGCAAACGGCCCTTCAATGAGCCGCAAAAGTGTCCATCAGTGCTTGTAATCCAAGGCTTGTTTGTCCCCACCTATGGAGCAGCGGAAAATTCAGCGCCCCGTGGCCCCATGCAATCCGCTGGGTGGTGCGCCCTCCACGCCCTGAAGCCGGCTCGAAAACATCAAACACAGTTTGCTCAGCAAAACGAGGGCGCACTCTGACACAAGAATCATCCATCAAGCACTGCAGACGCTTTATTCATTGTTGTTGCCTGACGCGTTTCGGGAGAACATTCCCTTAATCATAGGCATAGTCCCAAAGTCTCGCAATGCTGCAGCAATTAATTTAAATACCCGCCCTCCAATGGGCTCCTCAAATGAGAACCCCAGTGTTTGCTGGGATATGTAGTGCTGCAGCCTACCTTCAACCCAAATGGGATGGGAGAAAAATGTTGCAAACGGCCCTTCAATGAGCCGCAAAAGTGTCCATCAGTGCTTGTAATCCAAGGCTTGTTTGTCCCCACCTATGGAGCAGCGGAAAATTCAGCGCCCCGTGGCCCCATGCAATCCGCTGGGTGGTGCGCCCTCCACGCCCTGAAGCCGGCGCGAAAACATCAAACACAGTTTGCTCAGCAAAACGAGGGCGCACTCTGACACAAGAATCATCCATCAAGCACTGCAGACGCTTTATTCATTGTTGTTGCCTGACGCGTTTCGGGAGAACATTCCCTTAATCATAGGCATTGTCCCAAAGTCTCGCAATGCTGCAGCAATTAATTTAAATACCCGCCCTCCAATGGGCTCCTCAAATGAGAACCCCAGTGTTTGCTGGGATATGTAGTGCTGCAGCCTACCTTCAACCCAAATGGGATGGGAGAAAAATGTTGCAAACGGCTCATTGAAGGGCCGTTTGCAACATTTTTCTCCCATCCCATTTGGGTTGAAGGTAGGCTGCAGCACTACATATCCCAGCAAACACTGGGGTTCTCATTTGAGGAGCCCATTGGAGGGCGGGTATTTAAATTAATTGCTGCAGCATTGCGAGACTTTGGGACTATGCCTATGATTAAGGGAATGTTCTCCCGAAACGCGTCAGGCAACAACAATGAATAAAGCGTCTGCAGTGCTTGATGGATGATTCTTGTGTCAGAGTGCGCCCTCGTTTTGCTGAGCAAACTGTGTTTGATATATATATATATATATATATATATATATATATATATATAAATATTCAGTGGGAAAAAACAAAGGTCACAGGGACGTTATAGTTAGGTTCAGATTTCACTCATACTAAACCAGTGAAATTCAGCAGCTATAGTTACCCGAGTTAACTATAACTTATGGCTGCTTATGACCTCACGTATTACATCACTCATGACATGGTCAGTGACATCACTGATGACATCTCAAAAAAATATACACTAACCTACTATAAAAGTTAAATTAGTATACTAGATGCACTACTACTGAGTTATACTACAGCTAACATATTATGTGAGTGGCTGTGTGACTGTATGCATTGTTGTGTGTATGGGTAAGTGGGTGTGTGAGTAACTGTGTGGGTGAGTCAAATGCTGTGTGAGTGGTGGTATTGGTGAGTGAGTGGGTGTGTGAGTGGCTGTATGAGTGAGTGAGTGGCAGTGTGAGTGGCTCTATGGGTGGGTAAGTGGGTGTATAGTGACTTCAAGGGAGAGTGAGTGGGTGTTTTAATGGTTGTATGAGTGAGTGACTAAGCATTTCCATATTTTCACAACAGCCTCTCTTTACAGTGTTTTTTAATATATGTTTACGAATTTGTATTTTCAGGAAATTCACTGAGAGAAGCTAGAAATGTGCCCACAGACATGGAGCAGTGTGAGCATCCCTAACTTTGGCGCACACAGGCATGCGCACCCACACATGCAGTCTTATCAGTGCATTTGTGCCTTTAAGAGGTCTCTTTTACACACTAGGAGCTTGCTGTGTGGGAGAGTGAGTGGCTGTTTGAGTGGGTGTTTGGTTAAGCAAGTTGGTTTGTCAGTGGCTGTATTGGAGAATGGATGTATGGGTGAGTGAGTTGGTGTGTGAGTGCTTGTATAGATGTGTGGATGAGTAGGTAAGTGGTTGTGTGGGTATGCGAGGGAGTGTTTGTATGGGTGAGTGAGTGTGTGACTGTGTTAAGAGTCTGTATGGGTGAGTGGGTGTGTGAGTATCTGTATAGGTACATAAGTTGGTGTGTCAGTAGCTGTATGGCTATGTGAGTGGCTGTACGGATGAGTGACTGGTTGTATGAGTGGCTGTATGTGTGAGTGAATGGTTGTGTGAGCTGCTGTATGAGTGAGTAAGTAAGTGGGTGTGTGACTGCATCTATGGAAGAGTGAGTCGGTATATGAGTACTGGTATGGGTGTATAAATGGGCATGTGAGTGGGTGCGTGGGTGTCAGTGGGGTACGAGAGGTTCTATGGGGGTGTGAGTCGCTCTGTGATATAATCATTGATGTCATTCGAGATGTTATCAGTGATGTCACTGACCATGTCATCAGTGATGTAATATGGGAGGTCATAAGCAGTGCATAGCGGGGGTGTCAGTTATAGTTAGCTCAGGTAACTATAACTGCTAAATTTCAATAGTTTGTATGAGTGAAACCCTGTAAACCCTGTAACCTTTGTTTTTTTAAGTGACTTTCCATGGTTTTTTTAACTAGTAGTCGCATTTGCAGAGTGATGGAGAAAGGGGATGGTACCTCCGACCAGCTCTCAGGAATCCAGATGTAAGGGACTTACTGGAGGTAATAGGAGGGCTTCTTGGCCATCAAGGTCCCTCAGCAGCCATGGGGACTTCATCCCCCAACCAGCAGTGTGCAGGCAGGCATGTTTGCAGAGTGGTGGAGAAAGAGGGAGTGGCTTTCAAAGTCCTCGCAGCAATCAGGCTGTGTGGAACTTACTGGAGGTAACAGGAGGGCTTGTTGGGCACCAAGAAACTCAGAATCCAAGGGAACTTCATCCAGCAGCGCAGGGTGGGGCCTCGGGCAACTTGCCATTCTTTTTATTTTTGTATATTTTTCTTTATTCTGGGAGGGGGCCCTGGGTAGCCCATCCCCTGGGGCCCAGCCTTACTTTTTTTTCCATTAAATGAAGCGGGCCAAGCAGCCCTACTCCCAGGCCGATTTCGGCCTAGGGACCACATTACCTGTGGCCCAGCCTCTAGTCTGTCTGGCCTGGTCCTGCCCAGGGTACCCAGACACTTTGTTGGGGATTGCGGGGAGAGCCTGAAGGTTCCCGCAGTCCCTGCTGTCTCCCCGCATCCTGCAGGAGTTGGCATTGATTTTGGACAGAGGGAGCTGCTGAACATCCAGCTCCCTTTTGGCCCTGGTTATGCCCTCACCGAGGGCCAGGCCAAAAATCTGGGAGTGAAAATGGATGACATGCTATCCATGAAATCTCAAGTTCAGACAGCGACTGGCACATGTTTCGGACTCTTAAAAATGATTAGGAAATGTCTTTACCTATTACCAACGATGCACATAAAGTCGTGCAGGCCCTTATAACTTCCAGATTGGACTACGCTAATGTCCTATACCTTGGCCTCCCGGAGTGCTTACTGAAAAGGCTTCAGATTGTTCAGAACTCAGCGGCCAGAGCGGTCCTGAAGTTAGGAGTCAGAGAACGGATTTCCCACCATCTGAAGAAATTACATTGGCTCCTAGTCTGGTACAGAATTCTCTTCAAAGCCCTAACCCTTGCCTTCAAAGCTCTGCATGGGCTGGGGGCACATTACATGCGGAAAATAATCTTTTACTACATCCCACGCAGATCGCTTAGATCAGCCCATCAATATCTGATGTTGGCGCCGAGTTTCTGTAGAGCCCGCTGTGGAGGTCGGTCTTTCCATGTGCAAGTGGCCCGCGCTTGGAATATCCTACCTTTATCCCTGAGACAGACCACGACCCTTCTGGAGTTTAGAAAGCAGTTACAAACCTGGATGTTTCAACAACTACCATAACTTATCACCTAAACTAATCTTGGTCTCAGAGACTTTGCTCTTTGTCTCTTCTGTCATAGTGCCGGGACACTCTGTTGAGTAGCTACACGCTCTATAAATCTTTGATAAACATTAACAGTAACATGTGCACTCCTTTCTTTATTTTCCTGGAATATCTTGGCCAATTTTATTTTTCTCACATATTTATATATATATCAATTCTCGTCTGAGCCATGTCCATTTCTTGTATTGGGCAGAAGTTTATTCCACGTTTTAATAGGGATTTTTCTGATTCTGATATGCCACATTGCACGCCACCAGCTTTCACAAGCAATCTGTAATCCAAAATATACCCTACGGAGAATTCTGGCGAATCCGACGTATATGCTCAGAGGAACCTGAATGGGAAAAGCATAGAGCATCGACATCTGCAAGATTCAAACTACGGGGATATAAAGAGGGAAACATTAAAAATTGCTGGCAAAGAGCTAAACAAAAAACAAGAGATGAAACATTACAAATCAAAATAAATGGAGAACCAAAGGAAGAACCAATAAGATTGATCCTTGACTACTCAAGTGAGACAAAGAAAATCACCGAAATCCTAAAAAAGAACTGAAAGCTACTCCAACTGGACCCCACAGTAGGAAATATTATTGGAAAACATCCCATGATAACGTATCGAAGGGCAAAAGACCTAAGGATAAATTAATCCATAGCCACTTCCAAGGAAAAAACATCAAGGGGAATCAGTGGTTGAAAACGAAGGGCTTTGTGAAATGTTTTGGATGTAAGGTTTGCCAAATAGCAAAAGCTACAACTAAAGTGTGAATGGCAAACAATAAGATGTGGAAAATCAAGGATCTAATAAGTTATAACCTGTAAGAGTCAATATGTGGTTTACGTCATAGAGTGCCCCTGGCAGTTGAAGTACATAGGAAGCACTATATGTGAACTAAAAAAGAGAATTTTAGAACTTGTCAGAGCCACTGTGAACAAAGATCGAGGAAATGCAGTGGCAAAACATATGGAGACCAACCACGATGGGAATTGGAAATTGCTAAAGTTCTATGCATTGGAGACAATAATAACAAGCAACAGAGGGGGAAATAACTAGAAAAAACTACATGAAAGAGAATTACGGTAGATCCTGAATTTCCGAACCTACACTCCATTCGGCCTGAATCAGAGTGAAGAACTATATGTGCACCTGTAAATAGAACTGAAATGTAATAGAATGGGAAAACATTATCTTGACCTCTCTCATGTAAAGTTTTTATGAATGAACTGTTTATTTTGATTTTGGAAATTCTCACTGTACACCCCAATATAAAATACACTGTATGTCACTGTTGCTGAGGAGGCATATAAATGATAATGAGACATGGCTTTAAGATTAACCGGATATGGAGGGTCCAGGTTAAAAATACAAACAAAACAAAAAAATGTGATCATGTCCAATACCCCACTGGAGGGTAAAAAATATAGAATAATCTCTTAACCGGTCTATTGTTGTACTCACAGATACATGGCCACTAGAGGGCAAGAAAGAAAGGATAAATATTTCCGTAACCGGCCAAACATTAAGAACCCTGAAGTGGCATAGTCACAAATAGTAAATTATCTCTCTGTACCCGACATTGTAAAATGAATTATTGGTTCATCTAAAAACGTTCTTAGCCCCTCACTAGATATGTGCACTTTTTTATTTATCTCACAAATTAATTTCACAAACCACGTATGTATCCTGATACTACGGCTCCCAGAATGCAGGGCGACAGGTAACACAAACAATGAACAGGGTAATGCATCATGTGACTGTTGAAAATGTTCTTATTGGCTCCTGTGACCCCTGACTGTGTAAACCGCGATCAAGTTTTCGGAGGAGAACGAAATGCGTTGGTGCAGCTTTTGATGGACTACCAATAAAGGATTGTTTAAAACACCGAATCTGGGAGTGCGACCGTTTTTCCCTCGCCTCGAGGGATCTGGAATATATATCTATATATATATATATATATATATATATATATATATATATATATATATATATATATACATATATATATATATACATATATATATATACCAGTTCCAATTTCTCATGCGAATGTCCTAATTGCGCTTCGATTTATTCCGCTGTAACACGTTTTGGCATTGCTGCCTTGATCACACATCAAGCGTTTGTTTCACCTTAGTTACTTTAAAACCATCGGAAACTTCCGGTCACATGGGTCGCATCAACCATTACAACTGAAGAAAGACTTCGCTTTACAACCGTGTCCTCATGAGCCTATCTGATAATGCTGTTGTTCGATATTAGACCCCAACGTGCTTCTGATATCAAGAATAATTCATTTACTTGTTTGCCACAAAATTACATTCATTATTCACAGTCATGAATTCGTATGCAAATAATAAATCTCGAAGTCATACATATTATTTTGATTCAGTTCGGATGAAGATTAAATTCATTGTCAGAATAAAGTGCAAATGCATTGTGAATATCTCTACCTTTAGACATCATACTTGCTCAATATCCAGCGATAAATAAAAATAGAATAGATCATAATATTCAAGCCAGTTCCTAATAACATTATCAATTTAATTTTCGCTGACTCTTGGCCTTAGTATTGTTTCACCATTGTACGATATTGCTACTGATTCTTGAATTCACCGAACGTATAACAACACAGTTCCATCCCTGTGACACTCAACTGAACTTGTATATTCTAAGCAAGTGCATCACACAATTGGTCAGGTGCAATATTAGCTTCTATCACAATTTGATTCCTTGCTGATCATAACAACTCGTAACAACTCAACATCCTGTCTTATTTCGTGATCTCTTGTACCACAGGCAAGTTAAAACCATGTAAAAAACTAGGGAGCTATTCTTTGAACGGTCTAGATTCCTAAGTGCACAGAAACGTCTTCATCTGAGTTCACCTCAAAAGGGATTTTGGTGTTAAAAAGTAAGATGTGTCTTGATTCCAGTTGACGTAGTTTTCATTCCCGATTACCACCTCTCCTACTCTTAGATACCTGGTCAACCACATAATAAACCAAGTCAAGTTTGTTACCCCCATGTGCGTCATTCACATGTCATGCTAAGGGGTAGCTTTTGTCTTTATTAACAACAGCCCTCATATGCTGCAGTATTTGTATATGTGCCATGGTAATGGTACTGCCAACATATATTTTGGGGCATGAGCATTGCAACATATAGACAACGTATTCACTTCTGCAAGTAAGGTGGGTTCTGATGATCCATGGGCTTTTCAAAAGGGGAGATGTAATCTGCTTCGTATTTTGCCCTTTTGTACAAGCTTTACATTTTGCACATTTGTGAAATCCTGTACCAGCCTGCAACCACCCTTCTGCTCCCTTTAACTCAAGGCTACTATTGACCAAGTCATATCGCATTGACCGTGCACTTCTAAACGTGACTAACGGTTTCCGAGAAACCAATTGTCTCAGTGTGGGGTCCCTCCTTACCAGATACCAATGCCTATTTAAGCAGTCTCTCACCCTGCTGTGATAGTCAATGTAGATGGTAGTCATGTGTCTCATTTTTATTTTTAATTGTCTTACTCTCTCTATTTTTTTCAATCGGATGTAAGAAACTTGATCTATTCAGTGTATTAACTTTGGACAGTGCCTGATCAAGTACAGACGGGTTGTAGCCTCTCTGCATAAATCGTGTTGTTAATTCTTTTTGTGCAATCTCCAGAGCAGATGTTTCACTGCAATTCCTCTTTATTCTCAGGTGCTCACCATAAGGAATGCTGTTTTTTAGTTTTTGTGGGTGATGACTTGTGGCGTGTAGGATAGTGTTGCCCGCAGTTGGCTTCCTGTAAGAACGTGTGTGTAAAGTGCTATTTTCAACATAAACCTCTAAGTCCAGGAAGCAGACTTGTGTGTTACTGATGGTGTTAGTAAAGGCTAGTTTCAATGAGTTGTTGTTTCGTTTTTTGACAAACTCTTCTGCGGTATCCATCGTATCATCCCACACCACAAAGAGATCATCTATGAACCTAGTCCATAGGTTTATGTTGGTGTCCCATTCCTCAGCATATTGAACCCTGAGCACCTGCTCCTCCCACCATCCCATATGCAGATTCGCATAGCTTGGGGCAAAGCAGGTGCCCATAGCTGTCCCTCACATCTGCCTGTATGTGTCAGTCCCATAGATGAAAAGATTATTTGCAAGACAAAGTCTGCCCATTTCCACCAATATTGCCGTATGTTGGTAACGTGTGATGGTTCTCTTGTTAAGCTAATGTCTCATCGCTCTTAAACTAGCTTCATGATGTAAACTCGTGTATAATAATGACACATCGAGTGTGATTAAGAGAAATTTGTCCTTCCATCTGATGTTTTCTATTCTTCTAAGGAAGTCCCTCGTGTCCTGAATATAGGCTGGCAATTCCCTCACAAATTCTTACAAACAAAAGTCCAAGAATCTAGATGTTGGCTCAAGTAGACTGCCTATGTCTGATATTATCGGTCTGCCTGTGGGGACCTCTGTGTTTTTGTGCACCTTCGGGATAAGATATAATACACATATGCTTTTTTCGTTTCCAAGAAACAGGCACGGAGTACTCACGAGATCAAATAGTTCCATTTATTTCAAGCAAAAGCGTTGCGGCGAGTAGCCTTTCTCAAGGCTTGTTGGAGAATTAAGTTTACATTGTCATATTAATTACCTTTCATCTAAACATCACATGAAACACTCATATTGGGGAATTAAGAATGTGGCAAAGGAAAGAAGACTGATGTCACCTCAGTCTCGATACTTTGTCTCCGGCTGCCATACTTGCGTGACATATTCCCCATAGAGTCCAAATAGAAATACCTGCGTGTTCACAATCAGCAATAAATATAGAGCTCCAATTTTGTAATTGCTCATATCGCCTTACATAGGTCAGACCAACACAGGTATAGAGTTTCATTATTATTTTACGCAAAATGGCAAAATCAAATCAGGCCTCCTACCAAACATCTGCCCTGAATGGGCCACCACTTATCCCCTGGGAGCCGTGTCACTGCACACACATGAATGGTATCTATGGAATACGTCCCTCATCTTACCAGCAACTGTAAAAGTAATTGTGCACAGTTTCAGTGGGTATCATTCCAATGACTGTGATCCCCCAAATTGAATAATTTGTGACCACTGTCAACTCAATAAGTACTTCCTTTACTTCCTGTGCAGCGGTTAAGGAAATTAACAATTATAAAATTCAACATCATACCCACCAGATACTTGCTGAACTTACAGGCGGGTGCCTCCTAATTTGTGATGCTGTGATCACATAAATATGCATTTTTCGTTTAAAAGAAACAGACACAGAGCACTCACAGGGTCAAATATTTCCATTTATCTCAAGCAAAACCCTTTCAGCGAGTAGCCTGTCTCACTGCTTATTAGCGAATGAAGTTTACAATGTCATGTTAATTCCCTTTCATTTAAAAATCACATGAAACGCTCCTATTGGGGAACTAAGAATGTGGCAAAGGAGAGATGACTGATGCCATCCTAGTCCCGATACTTTTTCGCCGGCCGCCATAATTGCATGACAGATTCCTCATAGAGTCCAAGTAGAAATACCTGCATGTTCACAATCAGCAATAGATATAGATCTCCAATTACTTAATAGCTCATATCGCCTTACATAGGTCAGAGCTATGCAGGTATAGAGTCTCATTATTTCATGCAAAATGGCAAAATCAATTCAGTCCTCCTACCAAAAATCTGCCCTGAATGGGCTGCCACTTATCCCCCGGGAGCAGTGTCACTGCATGCACATGAATGGTATCCATGGAATACGTCCCTATTTTTCCCAGCAACTGTAAAAGTTGTTGTGCACAGTTTCAGGGAACAAGAAAAAGTGGGAGTCCAGACAAGAGGGAGTGTGAAACAATGAAAGAATTAGGGCAACAAGTAGACACACAGGAACTGAACATAATCAATGTATCCACTTGAACAATAACTCAGAATGAAACAATGCTTCAGACGAAAGGATTGGATTTGTGCCCCACAGCACACATACACATCGCACAAACAAGGATCAATCTTTACAAATACATACGAAAGATAAAATTAGCCAAAATCTTCACTGAAAAAACAAAGGCACGGGAAGAACCTCCAAAAATGAAGCCTAATTACAATCTAACGGTGAAGGAGAGGTCCACTCTCCTAGCGTTCATGACTTTGGAAGCTGACAACATGACACATGATGTAAATGTAAATGTCCAGTATTTGTAAAGCGCGAACAACTACCTGAAAATGTCATGGTGCTGGGGGCTATTGCCCAGATTCACATGGTGCTGGGCTGATCTGCCGCCGGCACCGGGGATCGAACCGTGAGCCCCGGTGCCAGAGTCCGTAGCCCTGGCCACTGCGACACACCTCTTCCATGTGATATTGAGCATGAAATCCTGCCAATGGGAGTTGACTTGAGTGGCAAAAAACTGAAGTCATTCTCTTACCCCAATTTACCAACAGGAAACAAGAACGACATCTGTCATGAGGCTATAATTTAAGAACTGTACAAAATAGAAAACACACGGTTGAAGAACAAGTTAACGCAACAAGAAAAGGCTACTTTAAAACAGTTACAAGAAGATGAGACCATAGAAATAAACATGCGGACAAAGGAGGGAATATAATCATCCCCAACAAATCAGATTATGTCAAAGAAGCAAATCAACAATTGATGGACAAATCATGTTACAGTTGTTTACACAATAACCCCACAAAGGAGATAAAAGAACCATTAAAAATGAATCTCTCCAAATGGCTAAAAATTGAATTCATTAATGAAGAAGGACACAAAAATATAACAACAGATCATTCGATTACGCCAACGATCTATTTTCTTCCAAATGTTCATACAAATACACAAACTCCTCTAGGAATGCTGATTATATCGGCATAAGGTTCAGTATTAGAACCAGTTTCTAATTATATAGATAACTTATTAGTACCACTATCTCAGAGACAAAATTGATCTATTACAGCGACTGGATGGAATACCTCAGCAACAAACTTATAAGCACATCATAATGGATGAGGTTTCGCTTTACACAAGCATTGAACACAAGATAGATCTCCATGCATGTGAATACTTCTTGAAACAAAGGAACATCCATTTTTAGCAGATAATCATTTGCTTATGGCAATAACGGAGGTTTGCTCGGATAATATTATATACATCCTCAATGGTGAAATATTCAAAAAACAAAAGGAACAGCTATGGGCTTTTCAGTTTTGCCAAATTATGCCAATGTTATAAAGGGTAGGTGGGAGCAGCAGATCGCCAGGATCTCGGAGGATGACGAGTTTACTGAGAAAATAATAATATGACTACGCTTCATTGATCTTTTTCTGATTTGGGATGGTGCCAGTAAAGAATTTGAGTGTAACTCCAACAAATGATGGACAGAATGCTGAATAATACAAACATTCACCCCCAGTCTTGAGATCTGGGTTAAATCCATCGTTCTTTTGCCCGCTACGCCAACCCAGTTTGGACAGAGCCATATGCAAATTAGTATTGACCCTGTGCCTCATAGGAACACTCCAGACCAAACTGCCAAGCCAGGTCCTCCCTGGACCCAAAACAAGCATCCTGGGACAGGTTTAGGGATATGTCACCCTTCATCAGCCAGTCTATCTTGAATCCAGTGGCACAGTGAGCAAGGGACCCACGTCTGGGCAAACCCGTCCCACTTAGGGTGAAAAGTGTAACTGCAACAAATGATGGACGGATGCTGAATGATTCAAACATTCTCCCCCAGTCAAGAGATCTGGGCTAAATTGATCGTTCTTTTGCCCACTACGTCACTCCAGTTTGAATAAAGCCATATGCAAATCAGTCTTGACCCTGTGCCTCATGGGAACACTCCAGCACGAACTGCCAAGCCAGGTCCTCCCTGGACCGGAAACAAGCATCCTGGAACCGGCTTTAGGGTATGTCCCCCTTCATCAGCCAGGCTAGCTTGAATACACTGGCAAAGTGAGCAAGGAACCCATGTCTGGGCATACCAGACCCACTTAGGGTGAAAAGTGTAACTGCAACAAGTGATGAACAGAATGCTGAATGATTCAAACATTCTCCCCCAGTTAAGAGGTCTGGGTTAAATCCTCACTTTTCTTTACATCTACATTCACAAGGCCCCTCACACGCACTGTACCTTACGGCAAGGAATTGAAGATCACCGCCAAAGAGCCCCCTCATGGGTGCCTGTCGGGTATTGCAGTGCCGACCCGACGAGGAGCAGATCCAATGATGAAGCATGACACCTAGCTGGCTGGGTGTGTGAGGGCCTTAATTCCAACAAGAGGAATTCCCCTCCTCTTTCTAGACATTAAGTGAGCGTCTGCTCTCTTACACAACCTGTTTTACTCAGATAGGAACTGCAAACCCTTTTTGTATTGATCCTTTGTTGGTCATGTATGCTGGACCTGTTATAAAAGCCCTGAGCTCCCCCTCTTTGTAGACACAATGGCAAAAATGTTCCAGCACGGCATGGACGGTGATATCCATGCAATGCTTGAACTGGGTTTGCAAGTATGCATAGGGGCACATGTTTTGCCCCCTGGAATGCATCCCCATGGCGAGGAGTATCAAGGTCCTTTGTTCTTCCACCGCCAGCCTTTTCATGGCGGGGAGCCTGCCATGAAATAGCTGGCGGTGAAGGAACTCATAATATGCTCAGCGGGACTGCGCCAGCATGTTAAATTGGGCCTCTGCCACGCCAGGGCCAGGGAACGGCAGTTCCCTGGTGCAGGCGCCGGTCCACCGCCGGTACGACTTTGAAAATCGGAATCTGGCAGACGGTGGACTGCCACTGCTACACCACCATGAGTGCGGCGATCAGAAGACTGCCACACTCAGCCCATTGATTTAACACATATGCAGCTCTGCAACCCATAGGTCCTCTGAATCAGACTTAAAGGAAACTACCAAATTCTTCATTATGGTAGCTAGCGTCATACATGTAGAGCTGTACGTGCCTAGCTTCCTATAGATAGGTGTATGCGCAAAATGCATGTGTTGGTCGCCACTTTAACTGCATCCATCATGCTCTTCATAACATTGGAAATACAGCCTTCCTACTCCTTCATTGTAAGTGGTGTTCAGAAACAAAGTTTTAGAACTTCCTAGCGCACAAAGGTAATGAGCAGGAGTGACAGGGATGCTGTAAACTACCACATGCGTGCCACTCAACCTTTTATCAAGTCATTACCTTTCATGCCAGAGTCAGAAACAGTGGGCAGTGCTGGGAAACAGGTAGAAAATTCATTGCACTGATGCCATCATGGACACATTAATGTTAGAGGCAACTGCAGTTCGGTATGTCGTTGCTGATCCCAATCAACTTGAAGTTGTCAGCTGTGAGCTTCACTAACAATCTGATCGAGAATAGATTTGGTTAACGAGGGCTTGGCTTCAATCAGGTTCTTGTGCAGAAGTTGTGGCACGATAAAACTATGCATATTCAATTAAATCTGAAGAAAAGAGAATGTACTGCTCCAGATATGTTTTGGTGAGACAAATACAGTGCAACTAAATTTCAGAGCGACAAATTACAAAGCAACAGAAAAAAAGTTGTCAAGTGAAAAAGTAAGCCTTAAGTGCCCCATGAGCGTGATATACTGTGCTGTAAAATGGTTCGCTCCAGAGACGATGTGAGATATTGGATCAAGAGGGCATAAACACTTGTGAGACTAAGGTCCCTTATGAGTGGCAACAGCTTTGACTATAATGAATGTCATCATCTGAAACAGGATTCTGTGCTCTTCATATATCTAGCAACATTTGTATTTGAGAAGTGATTCCTTCTGCTGCCACCGATTACCACTGTCTTCCCTCCTGTTGCTTTCTCAGCTCATTTGCTGCATGTTCTCTAGCAGTGATTCTCCACTTCCTGCCTCCTGGTAATTTATTTCCAATGCCTGCTCCCTGGTACTTTCTTTCGGTCTGCCTTCCTCCTGTTGTCTTATTCAACTACCTACTGTTCTCCAGCCTGCACTTCAGCACGGTCTGTGGTGCCTGATCTCCTGACTTCTTCTTTCTCTGCTTGTACTCTAGGTCTCTGCTCCCAGCTGTCTTCTTCCTTTATCTAATACCCTGGTCCAAACCCCTCTACCAGATGTCCTCCTAGTTGTCTCCTATCTGCTCTCCTGTGGCCTAGTCTCTTCAGAGTCTTCAGATCCAAAAAATCATACAGATCATCTCTTCTGTCAATACATCATATGCAAATAGCCCAATGTCTCTATTCTATTAAATATAATTGTTTGGTTGGATAGATGCACAGCAGATTTGTTGTACCTTTGATTATATTAGGTTTAGTTGATTTTTATGGTGCACCAAAAGGTGGCGCCGAGGGTCCAACGGCGTCTAGAACATAAGTTGAAAAAGTGATACTAGAGGTTCTCTAGAGTCATCCCTTTATGGTCACACATTTTGTTGTCTTTTCCACAGAAAGAAAGACTTCCACTCTGTTAATTCAATGGTTTGCAGGTAATTTATTTCATTAGCAATTTAGCTTAATTTCGAGCATAATTTGTTATCCTTTCACATATTCTCAAACGTTTTTATCCCAGGCAATGTCATCATCATTTATCCTATCCAATGCATTTCGGGCATTAGGGTCATGCCCTTCATCAGGGAGTTGACACTGTAAAACGGAATGGGATACCGTAAATGTAGTATGAAACAATTTGTATCATAAGTAATATCATTGTGGTGTGACATCATGAAAATTAAATAAGGCAATACGAGCAAAAAAACGTGAGCAAGCTTACAAGCAGACATGATAATGGTGTACACTCAAGGTGAACATTGACATGAGAATGAAAACGTCACTTACATGCCTTTCTGTGTGTTGTTTTTAAGATCTGTAAAAGAATGGTAGGGTTCGGTTAAACTATGGGTGTTGGGAGCTACGGCATTGCGCTGAATAAATATGGGTCTATCCTAGCTGATGGACTAACCTGAAAAGGAACTCGAACGTGCTTGAGTCCGTTACTCGTCTTCCGTAGCGACGGCACGAAGATTATCGGCCGCGCTTTGCTATTTTGAAATGATTCCGATCATGTGGTATGTCACATGACCATTGACGGGAAAGAAAGACTACAGTTAATCGGTATTCTACGGCCGGGGGGTCAAACTTAATTGCGGGAATCACCCGTTAGATGAGAAAGTGGACACATTAAACAGGTGGAGGGTATGTGAAATTAATTTGAGTGGTCATCTGCTTCCAAACAAAAGGTGGTATGAAAATAAAGGAAACGAAAAAATGAAAAGGTGTTGAGAACCCATCGGGGCGCGAACCTGTGTATATATGTGTACATATCATCTCGTTTTGTGAGTGGTGCCACTAGCGCATCTGGCAGGTTTACAGGGAAAGTGCGAGTACAATAAACAATGATACGGTGGGTGTCAGATATGATTGTGAACGAACACAGTGTTCACGAAGGTACAGTCTGCGGAGCAATTAATTACAAATAACAAGAAAATTCAATTCTTCCATTCAAACCTGTCGGTTTTTGGGTGGAAAGTTTTTGAATCCAGTGGTTCTCTCTTCTAAGGAGATGTTTAGAATTGTCTCTCCCCTCAATTTTCCGGACTGTTTCGAGTATGATATACTTAATTTGGGAAACATTATGATTTTCTTCTACGAAATGAGATGATAGGGCTGATTTCGTGTTCTTCAATCGAATGTTGGATTTATGTTCTGTTAGTCGTATCTTAATGCGACGCTCTGTCTTACCCACGTACATCTTCCCACATGGGCATCTTATCCCATAAATTAAATTGCTGGATTCACAAGTGGCATTCACCCTGAGTTTAATAGGATGACCTTGTGAGGGATGGCATATGGTGTTTCCTCTGATTATGCTGTTGCAATTGCCACAGTTGAGGCAAGGTGTGGTTCCTGAGTGTGATGTAGTATCTGGGGGTTTATTCTGTAAGATTTCACCCAAGTTCTTTGCTCTAGTGAACGCAAATATTGGTGATAGGCTGAATGACTGTTTGAAGTCTGGTTCCATGTTCAAAATTGACCAGTGTTTCAAAATGGTTTGTTTGTATTTCTTACTAGCTGTAGAATATTTTGATACCACCACAGTGCGTGTTTGATCTGTTTTCACCTTGGGGGTTAAGAGTTTAGATCTGTCCATTTTATCGATTCTTGTTTTGGATTCTTCCACTAGAGTTGGTGGGTAACCTCTCGAGATGAATTTGTTGGTCATATCTTTAAGTCTGGTTTTGAGGGTCTTTTCGTCAGAGGTGATTCTTTTCACTCTAGCCATTTGTGAGAATGGTAAATTCCTGATGAAGTTAGGTTCATGAAAACTTGAATATAGTAGCATGTTATTCGTATCAGTGGGTTTGACATATAGGTCAGTCGTGAATCCATCTGGGGTAATTGATACTCTAACATCCAAAAAGTTAACCATGGTATCTGATATGTCCCATGTCAATTGAATTCGTTGGTCTATATCATTGAATTTAGTCAATTCCATTATTAGTTTCTCCTCTGTGTTTGTCCAGATGATAAAGAGATCGTCAATGTATCTGATTATCATTTTGAGGTTGTCTGTCCATTCTTTTTTAGAAAGTATATATTGACTTTCATACCACTGCATGAATATGTTAGCATACACGGGTGCTGCCGAATTGCCCATAGCCATGCCGGTGAGCTGTTGGTACCAAGATTCATTAACTTTAAAATAACTATGATACAGTATAAAGTGCATCAGCTCCATGAGAAAAGTCTGAAAATCAAGGTCTAGTGCTGTGTTGAGAAGGGCAGTTTCCATTGCTTCTATGCCCATGTCATGAGGTATGCTAGTGTATAAGCTACGTACATCTGCTGTGCATAAAATCACTTTTTCAGTAGGGTTCAAAGATATCTGTTGTAGTTTCCGTAAGAATTGTGAGGTGTCTTTGACATAAGTTTGCATGGATTGTACTGTGGGTTGCATATATTTGTCTATCATTTGACCGATTGGTTCGTGTAAGCTCCCTCTTGTTGATACGATCGGCCGCATTGGTGGGTCATAGGTATTTTTGTGAATCTTCGGAACCATCCGTAGTGTTGGGCTTTTTGGATTCGATGTTGTGAGAAAATTCTTCGTTCTTTCAGTGATGATGCCTTGTTTCTGAGCTCCATCGATGATGATTTTTAGGACTTTGGAATATTCCAATGTTGGATTGTAGTCAAGTTTACTGTAGGTGTTGATATCTGTGATGTGTTCCATCACTTTAGCGTTATACATCTCAGCGTTCATGATAACCATGGCTCCCCCCTTGTCAGCTTTGGTGAATGTTATATTGTTATCAGTGGCCATTTTGTGAAGTGTATCCAGATCCTTTTGTGTGGTGTTTCTTCTTTTTGGTTTAACATGTTTGATCTTGTGGAGGTCCTGCTTGACTAAATTTTCAAATAAATCCAGTGTCTTGTGGCTTATCGGAGCTTGAAAGGTAATTGGGGGTCGTAGTCCTAACAATTGGTCTTTTTCAGGTTGTGGACGATCCGGTAATGTATTATCAAAAAAATGTCTCAATCTGAGTTTACGCATCAGCTTGAAGAAGCTTACTTCCAGTTCCAAGTTATCCGTTGTGGTGGTAGGTACAAAAGATGTTCCCTTTTGTAGTAATTCTAGTTCGTAAGAGTTGAAGTGTTTATCACTTATGTTAATGACTAGTTGTTCTGTGGTTGGTTCTTTTTGGACCTTTTCTCTTTCTCCTTCTCCTTGGTTGTTGCTGACGTGCTCCGTGTGGTCGGTGGTTCTCTTTCTTTGTCCTTTTCTTGTGCTTCTCCTGGGTCTCCTTTTTGGGCTTGGCCCTGATCTAAAAAAGGATTAGTTTCAGTGATTCTGCTGGTGGTGGGTTCTTCAATTGGTGTTTTGTCTTGTGCTGTTCGAGTAGGTTGAGGTTTACGTAGTTTTTGACTGGTCTCACTGTCAGTAGATGATGTTTCTGTGTTGGAGTTGTATGGACGATTCCTGCGTTTTTGGGCGTAAATATCAGCCCATGTGTAGACTTCCCCTAACTGGTAGTCGAGGGCGTCCCTCTTAAATTTACGGATTTTCCGTTCATTGATTTCTTTTGAGTGTCGATCTATTTGATTTTTAATATCGTCCAAGGTTGTTCTTAATTCATCTTCCGTCATCATTTTGGAGAGCTCAGATGTTGTTTCCTCTATTTCCGTGCTAAGTTCTTCTAGTATAGTGGATAGTTCTTGTATGATCAATAAGATCAAGTCTAGTGAACATTTGTTCAAAATTTCATACCAGCGTTCTTGAAACATTTTAGAATGTTTGCAAAGAGAAGGTTTCAGAGCAATTCTTAAGCCTCGTGGTATGCGTAAGTTGCGGTGATATTTTATGAGAGTACTGGCGTGAAGTTGTTGATTGGTTTTCCTTTTAAAAAGATACAGTAATTGTTTGATATTTTGCTCCTTGGACCGGCTTGTGGTTTCCTGTGTAAGCTCTTCCCTGATTAAAGAATAAATTTGATCCGCGTCCTTGGCTTCAAACGCAAAAGTCGAGGCTCTGGCCTCTGTGCTTTTAGATATGTCCTCGTAATAGCTCATTATGTAAGTTAGTTGTATGGCTACGTAAACCTCAACCTACTCGAACAGCACAAGACAAAACACCAATTGAAGAACCCACCACCAGCAGAATCACTGAAACTAATCCTTTTTTAGATCAGGGCCAAGCCCAAAAAGGAGACCCAGGAGAAGCACAAGAAAAGGACAAAGAAAGAGAACCACCGACCACACGGAGCACGTCAGCAACAACCAAGGAGAAGGAGAAAGAGAAAAGGTCCAAAAAGAACCAACCACAGAACAACTAGTCATTAACATAAGTGATAAACACTTCAACTCTTACGAACTAGAATTACTACAAAAGGGAACATCTTTTGTACCTACCACCACAACGGATAACTTGGAACTGGAAGTAAGCTTCTTCAAGCTGATGCGTAAACTCAGATTGAGACATTTTTTTGATAATACATTACCGGATCGTCCACAACCTGAAAAAGACCAATTGTTAGGACTACGACCCCCAAGTACCTTTCAAGTTCCGATAAGCCACAAGACACTGGATTTATTTGAAAATTTAGTCAAGCAGGACCTCCACAAGATCAAACATGTTAAACCAAAAAGAAGAAACACCACACAAAAGGATCTGGATACACTTCACAAAATGGCCACTGATAACAATATAACATTCACCAAAGCTGACAAGGGGGGAGCCATGGTTATCATGAACGCTGAGATGTATAACGCTAAAGTGATGGAACACATCACAGATATCAACACCTACAGTAAACTTGACTACAATCCAACATTGGAATATTCCAAAGTCCTAAAAATCATCATCGATGGAGCTCAGAAACAAGGCATCATCACTGAAAGAACGAAGAATTTTCTCACAACATCGAATCCAAAAAGCCCAACACTACGGATGGTTCCGAAGATTCACAAAAATACCTATGACCCACCAATGCGGCCGATCGTATCAACAAGCGGGAGCTTACACGAACCAATCGGTCAAATGATAGACAAATATATGCAACCCACAGTACAATCCATGCAAACTTATGTCAAAGACACCTCACAATTCTTACGGAAACTACAACAGATATCTTTGAACCCTACTGAAAAAGTGATTTTATGCACAGCAGATGTACGTAGCTTATACACTAGCATACCTCATGACATGGGCATAGAAGCAATGGAAACTGCCCTTCTCAACACAGCACTAGACCTTGATTTTCAGACTTTTCTCATGGAGCTGATGCACTTTATACTGTATCATAGTTATTTTAAAGTTAATGAATCTTGGTACCAACAGCTCACCGGCATGGCTATGGGCAATTCGGCAGCACCCGTGTATGCTAACATATTCATGCAGTGGTATGAAAGTCAATATATACTTTCTAAAAAAGAATGGACAGACAACCTCAAAATGATAATCAGATACATTGACGATCTCTTTATCATCTGGACAAACACAGAGGAGAAACTAATAATGGAATTGACTAAATTCAATGATATAGACCAACGAATTCAATTGACATGGGACATATCAGATACCATGGTTAACTTTTTGGATGTTAGAGTATCAATTACCCCAGATGGATTCACGACTGACCTATATGTCAAACCCACTGATAGGAATAACATGCTACTATATTCAAGTTTTCATGAACCTAACCTCATCAGGAATTTACCATTCTCACAAATGGCTAGAGTGAAAAGAATCACCTCTGACGAAAAGACCCTCAAAACCAGACTTAAAGATATGACCAACAAATTCATCTCGAGAGGTTACCCACCAACTCTAGTGGAAGAATCCAAAACAAGAATCGATAAAATGGACAGATCTAAACTCTTAACCCCCAAGGTGAAAACAGATCAAACACGCACTGTGGTGGTATCAAAATATTCTACAGCTAGTAAGAAATACAAACAAACCATTTTGAAACACTGGTCAATTTTGAACATGGAACCAGACTTCAAACAGTCATTCAGCCTATCACCAATATTTGCGTTCACTAGAGCAAAGAACTTGGGTGAAATCTTACAGAATAAACCCCCAGATACTACATCACACTCAGGAACCACACCTTGCCTCAACTGTGGCAATTGCAACAGCATAATCAGAGGAAACACCATATGCCATCCCTCACAAGGTCATCCTATTAAACTCAGGGTGAATGCCACTTGTGAATCCAGCAATTTAATTTATGGGATAAGATGCCCATGTGGGAAGATGTACGTGGGTAAGACAGAGCGTCGCATTAAGATACGACTAACAGAACATAAATCCAACATTCGATTGAAGAACACGAAATCAGCCCTATCATCTCATTTCGTAGAAGAAAATCATAATGTTTCCCAAATTAAGTATATCATACTCGAAACAGTCCGGAAAATTGAGGGGAGAGACAATTCTAAACATCTCCTTAGAAGAGAGAACCACTGGATTCAAAAACTTTCCACCCAAAAACCGACAGGTTTGAATGAAAGAATTGAATTTTCTTGTTATTTGTAATTAATTGCTCCGCAGACTGTACCTTCGTGAACACTGTGTTCGTTCACAATCATATCTGACTCCCACCGTATCATTGTTTATTGTACTCGCACTTTCCCTGTAAACCTGCCAGATGCGCTAGTGGCACCACTCACAAAACGAGATGATATGTACACATATATACACAGGTTCGCGCCCCGATGGGTTCTCAACACCTTTTCATTTTTTCGTTTCCTTTATTTTCATACCACCTTTTGTTTGGAAGCAGATGACCACTCAAATTAATTTCACATACCCTCCACCTGTTTAATGTGTCCACTTTCTCATCTAACGGGTGATTCCCGCAATTAAGTTTGACCCCCCGGCCGTAGAATACCGATTAACTGTAGTCTTTCTTTCCCGTCAATGGTCATGTGACATACCACATGATCGGAATCATTTCAAAATAGCAAAGCGCGGCCGATAATCTTCGTGCCGTCGCTACGGAAGACGAGTAACGGACTCGAGCACATTCGAGTTCCTTTTCAGGTTAGTCCATCAGCTAGGATAGATCCATATTTATTCAGCGCAATGCCGTAGCTCCCAACACCCATAGTTTAACCGAACCCTACCATTCTTTTACAGATCTTAAAAACAACACACAGAAAGGCATGTAAGTGACGTTTTCATTCTCATGTCAATGTTCACCTTGAGTGTACACCATTATCATGTCTGCTTGTAAGCTTGCTCACGTTTTTTTGCTCGTATTGCCTTATTTAATTTTCATGATGTCACACCACAATGATATTACTTATGATACAAATTGTTTCATACTACATTTACGGTATCCCATTCCGTTTTACAGTGTCAACTCCCTGATGAAGGGCATGACCCTAATGCCCGAAATGCATTGGATAGGATAAATGATGATGACATTGCCTGGGATAAAAACGTTTGAGAATATGTGAAAGGATAACAAATTATGCTCGAAATTAAGCTAAATTGCTAATGAAATAAATTACCTGCAAACCATTGAATTAACAGAGTGGAAGTCTTTCTTTCTGTGGAAAAGACAACAAAATGTGTGACCATAAAGGGATGACTCTAGAGAACCTCTAGTATCACTTTTTCAACTTATGTTCTAGACGCCGTTGGACCCTCGGCGCCACCTTTTGGTGCACCATAAAAATCAACTAAACCTAATATAATCAAAGGTACAACAAATCTGCTGTGCATCTATCCAACCAAACAATTATATTTATTCACGCAGTGTCCCCAGGAAAGATAGCACGCACGAAACAGCCATACAACTAACTTACATAATGAGCTATTACGAGGACATATCTAAAAGCACAGAGGCCAGAGCCTCCACTTTTGCGTTTGAAGCCAAGGACGCGGATCAAATTTATTCTTTAATCAGGGAAGAGCTTACACAGGAAACCACAAGCCGGTCCAAGGAGAAAAATATCAAACAATTACTGTATCTTTTTAAAAGGAAAACCAATCAACAACTTCACGCCAGTACTCTCATAAAATATCACCGCAACTTACGCATACCACGAGGCTTAAGAATTGCTCTGAAACCTTCTCTTTGCAAACATTCTAAAAAGTTTCAAGAACGCTGGTATGAAATTTTGAACAAATATTCACTAGACTTGATCTTATTGATCATACAAGAACTATCCACTATACTAGAAGAACTTAGCACGGAAATAGAGGAAACAACATCTGAGCTCTCCAAAATGATGACGGAAGATGAATTAAGAACAACCTTGGACGATATTAAAAATCAAATAGATCGACACTCAAAAGAAATCAATGAACGGAAAATCCGTAAATTTAAGAGGGACACCCTCGACTACCAGTTAGGGGAAGTCTACACATGGGCTGATATTTACGCCCAAAAACGCAGGAATCGTTCATACAACTCCAACACAGAAACATCATCTACTGACAGTGAGACCAGTCAAAAACTACGTAAACCTCAACCTACTCGAACAGCACAAGACAAAACACCAATTGAAGAACCCACCACTAGCAGAATCACTGAAACTAATCCTTTTTTAGATCAGGGCCAAGCCCAAAAAGGAGACCCAGGAGAAGCACAAGAAAAGGACAAAGAAAGAGAACCACCGACCACACGGAGCACGTCAGCAACAACCAAGGAGAAGGAGAAAGAGAAAAGGTCCAAAAAGAACCAACCACAGAACAACTAGTCATTAACATAAGTGATAAACACTTCAACTCTTACGAACTAGAATTACTACAAAAGGGAACATCTTTTGTACCTACCACCACAACGGATAACTTGGAACTGGAAGTAAGCTTCTTCAAGCTGATGCGTAAACTCAGATTGAGACATTTTTTTGATAATACATTACCGGATCGTCCACAACCTGAAAAAGACCAATTGTTAGGACTACGACCCCCAAGTACCTTTCAAGCTCCGAAAAGCCACAAGACACTGGATTTATTTGAAAATTTAGTCAAGCAGGACCTCCACAAGATCAAAAATGTTAAACCAAAAAGAAGAAACACCACACAAAAGGATCTGGATACACTTCACAAAATGGCCACTGATAACAATATAACATTCACCAAAGCTGACAAGGGGGGAGCCATGGTTATCATGAACGCTGAGATGTATAACGCTAAAGTGATGGAACACATCACAGATATCAACACCTACAGTAAACTTGACTACAATCCAACATTGGAATATTCCAAAGTCCTAAAAATCATCATCGATGGAGCTCAGAAACAAGGCATCATCACTGAAAGAACGAAGAATTTTCTCACAACATCGAATCCAAAAAGCCCAACACTACGGATGGTTCCGAAGATTCACAAAAATACCTATGACCCACCAATGCGGCCGATCGTATCAACAAGAGGGAGCTTACACGAACCAATCGGTCAAATGATAGACAAATATATGCAACCCACAGTACAATCCATGCAAACTTATGTCAAAGACACCTCACAATTCTTACGGAAACTACAACAGATATCTTTGAACCCTACTGAAAAAGTGATTTTATGCACAGCAGATGTACGTAGCTTATACACTAGCATACCTCATGACATGGGCATAGAAGCAATGGAAACTGCCCTTCTCAACACAGCACTAGACCTTGATTTTCAGACTTTTCTCATGGAGCTGATGCACTTTATACTGTATCATAGTTATTTTAAAGTTAATGAATCTTGGTACCAACAGCTCACCGGCATGGCTATGGGCAATTCGGCAGCACCCGTGTATGCTAACATATTCATGCAGTGGTATGAAAGTCAATATATACTTTCTAAAAAAGAATGGACAGACAACCTCAAAATGATAATCAGATACATTGACGATCTCTTTATCATCTGGACAAACACAGAGGAGAAACTAATAATGGAATTGACTAAATTCAATGATATAGACCAACGAATTCAATTGACATGGGACATATCAGATACCATGGTTAACTTTTTGGATGTTAGAGTATCAATTACCCCAGATGGATTCACGACTGACCTATATGTCAAACCCACTGATAGGAATAACATGCTACTATATTCAAGTTTTCATGAACCTAACCTCATCAGGAATTTACCATTCTCACAAATGGCTAGAGTGAAAAGAATCACCTCTGACGAAAAGACCCTCAAAACCAGACTTAAAGATATGACCAACAAATTCATCTCGAGAGGTTACCCACCGACTCTAGTGGAAGAATCCAAAACAAGAATCGATAAAATGGACAGATCTAAACTCTTAACCCCCAAGGTGAAAACAGATCAAACACGCACTGTGGTGGTATCAAAATATTCTACAGCTAGTAAGAAATACAAACAAACCATTTTGAAACACTGGTCAATTTTGAACATGGAACCAGACTTCAAACAGTCATTCAGCCTATCACCAATATTTGCGTTCACTAGAGCAAAGAACTTGGGTGAAATCTTACAGAATAAACCCCCAGATACTACATCACACTCAGGAACCACACCTTGCCTCAACTGTGGCAATTGCAACAGCATAATCAGAGGAAACACCATATGCCATCCCTCACAAGGTCATCCTATTAAACTCAGGGTGAATGCCACTTGTGAATCCAGCAATTTAATTTATGGGATAAGATGCCCGTGTGGGAAGATGTACGTGGGTAAGACAGAGCGTCGCATTAAGATACGACTAACAGAACATAAATCCAACATTCGATTGAAGAACACGAAATCAGCCCTATCATCTCATTTCGTAGAAGAAAATCATAATGTTTCCCAAATTAAGTATATCATACTCGAAACAGTCCGGAAAATTGAGGGGAGAGACAATTCTAAACATCTCCTTAGAAGAGAGAACCGCTGGATTCAAAAACTTTCCACCCAAAAACCGACAGGTTTGAATGTAAGAATTGAATTTTCTTGTTATTTTAATTAATTGCTCCGCAGACTGTACCTTCGTGAACACTGTGTTCATTCACAATCATATCTGACACCCACCGTATCATTGTTTATTGTACTCGCACTTTCCCTGTAAACCTGCCAGATGCGCTAGTGGCACCACTCACAAAACGAGATGATATGTACACATATATACACAGGTTCGCGCCCCGATGGGTTCTCAACACCTTTTCATTTTTTCGTTTCCTTTATTTTCATACCACCTTTTGTTTGGAAGCAGATGACCACTCAAATTAATTTCACATACCCTCCACCTGTTTAATGTGTCCACTTTCTCATCTAACGGGTGATTCCCGCAATTAAGTTTGACCCCCCGGCCGTAGAATACCGATTAACTGTAGTCTTTCTTTCCCATCAATGGTCATGTGACATACCACATGATCGGAATCATTTCAAAATAGCAAAGCGTGGCCGATAATCTTCGTGCCGTTGCTACGGAAGACGAGTAACGGACTCGAGCACGTTCGAGTTCCTTTTCAGGTTAGTCCATCAGCTAGGATAGACCCATATTTATTCAGCGCAATGCCGTAGCTCCCAACACCCATAGTTTAACCGAACCCTACCATTCTTTTACAGATCTTAAAAACAACACACAGAAAGGCATGTAAGTGACGTTTTCATTCTCATGTCAATGTTCACCTTGAGTGTACACCATTATCATGTCTACTTGTAAGCTTGCTCACGTTTTTTTGCTCGTATTGCCTTATTTAATTTTCATGATGTCACACCACAATGATATTACTTATGATACAAATTGTTTCATACTACATTTACGGTATCCCATTCCGTTTTACAGTGTCAACTCCCTGATGAAGGGCATGACCCTAATGCCCGAAATGCATTGGATAGGATAAATGATGATGACATTGCCTGGGATAAAAACGTTTGAGAATATGTGAAAGGATAACAAATTATGCTCGAAATTAAGCTAAATTGCTAATAAAATAAATTACCTGCAAACCATTGAATTAACAGAGTGGAAGTCTTTCTTTCTGTGGAAAAGACAACAAAATGTGTGACCATAAAGGGATGACTCTAGAGAACCTCTAGTATCACTTTTTCAACTTCTATTCTATTAAAAACACAAGAAAGAAGTCTCCCCACTCATACTCCAAATGTCCAATCCATCTTTTGATGAAGCTTTTCTGTCTTCTTTGAACACGGGCAAAACAATCTGCTTCTCAAGAAACCAAACCTGAATCCAATGATTATTAAAACCTCAGCCAGGTTTGAAACACCCTTACCTAGGCAAATTCACTGAGAAAGCAGTTGCCAATCAACTACTAAATCCCATCTCCATCAATAATCCCCTAAACTCCTAATCTGGATTCAGTTCAAACAATAGTAAGGAAACCGCTGCAATCCTTATAACTGATAATGCCTTAAAAGCCCTTGGTCATGGTAACACCTACCTTTTGATACTGGTTGACCTTCCAGCATCATTCAATATATTTGGGTATTAAGGGAATAGTTCTAAAATGGTTCAGAGCCTTTCTTTCCTCCATAATTCAGTTTATAAACCTGGTCTCTTTTGAATCAAATATACACCCAGAAAGTCATGAAGTTCTACAAGGTTCTGACCTAAAATCCTACCAATTTAACTTTAATAGAGAACCCCTCACCTAAGTTCTAAAAGCTAGATCTATCAAAATACATCAGTAAGCCGATGATACACATCTTTGTATATTTTTTTCATACCTGACCAACATAACAAACCTGAAAACCTTCATAAAAAAAACGAACTTTATGGATGCATTCTCTCACTCTAAAAATTAACCCATCCAGTATGAAATTGGCTCAATGTTTTACATAATTTGCCATTTTCCCACCTCTAATCCTTCACATGAAATCTCTGGGTTTCATCATCAAACGTGTACTCTCTTGTTTGCACCCTACTCCCCAAAGTCTATACTGTGCATCTCAGAGCTACACTTCATGACAGGCACCAAGAAATTGGACCAGTTAACATCCATCCTATAGAAGCTCCACTGGCTTCCACTCAAAACAAGAATCAATTTCCAGACTGCATGCAAAAGCACTCCATGATGTACTGAAGGAGAAACAGAAACCAAAGGATGAATAGTGAAAAACACGAAACAGAGAGAGACAGAGCTTCAAAAGCCCCCAAATCTAAAAATGTAAAACTTCCAAACAGATCTTCTCATGCATTGTCCCAAAACTTTGGAACTCCACTCCTGACCACATAAGATGCCGATCTGGAATAAACTACAAAGGTTATAAACTCTTGCATAGGGTGTGTGTGCAGCCCCCTCTGAAGAAGTCTCCTAGCTTTCGTAAAGATCTAAAAACGTACCTCTTCAAATTATACTTCATAGACTGAGACCTAATCCTCTTTTGCTATGCCAGCCTATGCTCACTATATATATATATATATATATATATATATATATATATATATATATATATATATATATATATATATCTCAGTTTCCTAATATTTCTATATTAGCCTCATTGTGTGTTATATGAACCGCCAAGTCGCCCTGTGACTAGGTCACGATATATAGATATATATATATATATATATATTCACTGAAAAAACCATAGGTTTCACACATGTTATAGTTAGCGGAAATTTTACTGATAAAAAACCAATGAAATTGCCCCGTTATAGTTAGTGCTGGCAACTATAACTCACGCGACCGCAATCCTCTGCTGATGCTAATACTGTATTTAGACACTTATTTGCCCATGTCTTCTTCCATACATTTTTAGCTATACATATATTACAAATTTTTTTTTTATAAAGACACATATGTCACCAGCAGAAGATTGCGGTCGCGTGAGTTATAGTTGCCAGCACTAACTATAACGGGGCAATTTCATTGGTTTTTTATCAGTAAAATTTCCGCTAACTATAACATGTGTGAAACCTATGGTTTTTTCAGTGAATTTGCAAGGTTTTTTAAATGCTAATTCCTAACTATAACGTGTGTGAAACCTATGGTTTTTTCAGTGAATTTGTACGGTTTTTTAAATGCTAAGTTACTTTACGCCATTCGAGGCGTGCGCGCCCACTTAACGCAGTGCGTTCCGTGCACGGTTTTTATCAACTTTAATAAGCCCTGTACATTTGGTGGCCTTCGGCCACCAAAAGCACAGGGGGTGGGGTCAATGTGGATAGTGTTTTTTTTATTTCGATTTTATAATTTCATGTTGCCAAAATATAGTTTTTTTACTGATGTAATAAGCCCTGTACATTTGGTGGCCTACGGCCACCAAAAACACAGGGGGTGGAGTAAGTGTGGATAGTGTTTTTTTTATTTCTATTTTTTACCGTACGCTTACGGTAAGCGTACGGTAAGCGTACTCGGCGAAATTGCCGAAAAAAAAATAAAACCATTTTTGCTCTTGGGGGATGTTTGGGGACTCCCTCAACATGACTATGTGGGAGGGAGTTGTCAAAACAGCCCCGTAACATGTTTTTGGGCATCATGTTTGATAAATAACACTCAGTGCGAGAGACAAAATGGCGGACGCCGCTTCCTGGTTTCGGCCGATTCGAATGTTTACTAAGATCTAAGAGCCAATCAGAATCGCGCTCGCGCACGCCACCGTACGCGTACGGTAAGCGTACGGTAAGCGGGCTCAGATATATATATTGATTTAAAGGCTATTTTCTCAGAATCTACTGAACAGATTTACACCAAACCTACAAAAGGCACTTCCTTGACATAGGGACTACCTCTCTGCCAAATTTCTAGTAATTCTGTTCAGCCGTTCGGGCTGTAGCTCTGTCTAAAGGTCCTATGGAAAAATGCATGGGAAAAACGCGTTTTGGGACCCCCCTTTTATCTCAGCCCCCGCTTGACGAATCCCCCGAGACTTTCAGGGTAGGAGCGGAGCGTAGCGCCCCACCTATTTTGAGAAATTCGCGAGGATTCATCGACCGGCGCCAAAGTTATTCAAAATAGAATGTTGCGGATTTCCTATGGAAAAGGGGTCCTAACTATAACTACCTACTGGCGACCGCCAGTAGGTAATATATATATAGATATATATACACATATACACACACATATACACACACACATATATATATATATATATATATTCACTGAAAAAACCATAGGTTTCACACACGTTATAGTTAGGAATTAGCATTTAAAAAACCTTGCAAATTCACTGAAAAAACCATAGGTTTCACACATGTTATAGTTAGCTGTACATTTTACTCGTAAAAAACCAATGAAATTCCACGTTATAGTTAGATCAGGTAACTATAACTCGCGCGACCGCCACTCTATCACAAGGATGATGTCATCAGTAATGTCATGAGTGATGCCACTGACCATGTCATGAGTGATGTATTATGTGACGTCATCAGCAGTGGATTGCGGGCGCGCAAGTTATAGTTACCTGATCTAACTATAACGTGGGGCTGCCACAAACCAGTGGGCGTATGCACTGAGCATACGCCCACTAAAGGGAAGAAATGATGACAAATAAAGCTGAAATTCAAACGCAATGCGAGGCTCAGGTGTTTGGTTTGTGGCAGCCCTAGAAGAAGGGATTTGTAATCCTGAAACGCGTTGGCTTTAAAAATGAAAAGGAGCATTTAAGCAGGTTGCATTTGAAAGCCGTATGGGGAGGCTCGGTCGAGTGACCTACTAAATGCTTCAGGGCACTTTGGGATACAAAATAATCGCACAGCAGCCTGGCCGTGGGGAGGAGCACCATCATTTGCTGGAGGAGAAGCACAGATTCCAGCAAGTGAGGCTGTCGTCATGCACTGATCAAAACGTTTTCAGCACAGAGCCTCATATGCTGATTTAACCTGCCTAATGATCCAGAACCTACTAAGGACATAAAGTAAGCCTAAATATTACAAATAAACACTTGAACTTACCAGAAGTGACTAACAAACGCCTGCATTAGGAACTCTGTTTCCCAGCATGCATTAATGATCTGCACTGAGCATACGCCCACTAAAGGGAAGCAAGGATGACAAATAAAGCTGAAATTCAAACGCAATGCGAGGCTCAGGTGTTTGGTTTGTGGCAGCCCTAGAAGAAGGGATTTGTAATCCTGAAACGCGTTGGCTTTAAAAATGAAAAGGAGCATTTAAGCAGGTTGCATTTGAAAGCCGTATGGGGAGGCTCGGTCGAGTGACCTCCTAAATGCTTCAGGGCACTTTGGGATACAAAATAATCGCACGGCAGCCTGGCCGTGGGGAGGAGCACCATCATTTGCTGGAGGAGAAGCACAGATCCCAGCAAGTGAGGCTGTCGTCATGCACTGATCAAGACGTTTTCAGCACAGAGCCTCATATGCTGATTTAACCTGCCTAATGGTCCGAAACCTACTAAGGACATAAAGTAAGCCTAAATATTACAAATAAACACTTGAATTTACCAGAAGTGACTAACAAACGCCTGCATTAGGAACTCTGTTTCCCAGTATGCATTAATGATCTGCACTGAGCATACGCCCACTAAAGGGAAGCAATGATGACAAATAAAGCTGAAATTCAAACGCAATGCGAGGCTCAGGTGTTTGGTTTGTGGCAGCCCTAGAAGAAGGGATTTGTAATCCTGAAACGCGTTGGCTTTAAAAATGAAAAGGAGTATTTAAGCAGGTTGCATTTGAAAGCCGTATGGGGAGGCTCGGTCGAGTGACCTCCTAAATGCTTCAGGGCACTTTGGGATACAAAATAATCGCACAGCAGCCTGGCCGTGGGGAGGAGCACCATCATTTGCTGGAGGAGAAGCACAGATTCCAGCAAGTGAGGCTGTCGTCATGCACTGATCAAAACGTTTTCAGCACAGAGCCTCATATGCTGATTTAACCTGCCTAATGATCCAGAACCTACTAAGGACATAAAGTAAGCCTAAATATTACAAATAAACACTTGAACTTACCAGAAGTGACTAACAAACGCCTGCATTAGGAACTCTGTTTCCCAGCATGCATTAATGATCTGCACTGAGCATACGCCCACTAAAGGGAAGCAAGGATGACAAATAAAGCTGAAATTCAAACGCAATGCGAGGCTCAGGTGTTTGGTTTGTGGCAGCCCTAGAAGAAGGGATTTGTAATCCTGAAACGCGTTGGCTTTAAAAATTAAAAGGAGCATTTAAGCAGGTTGCATTTGAAAGCCGTATGGGGAGGCTCGGTCGAGTGACCTCCTAAATGCTTCAGGGCACTTTGGGATACAAAATAATCGCACGGCAGCCTGGCCGTGGGGAGGAGCACCATCATTTGCTGGAGGAGAAGCACAGATCCCAGCAAGTGAGGCTGTCGTCATTCACTGATCAAGACGTTTTCAGCAAAGAGCCTCATATGCTGATTTAACCTGCCTAATGATCCAGAACCTA
Source organism: Triturus cristatus (assembly GCF_964204655.1). Lineage (NCBI taxonomy): Eukaryota > Metazoa > Chordata > Amphibia > Caudata > Salamandridae > Triturus > Triturus cristatus. The sequence continues at coordinate 347,409,619 of NC_140585.1, read as the reverse complement.
CTAAGGACATAAAGTAAGCCTAAATATTACAAATAAACACTTGAACTTACCAGAAGTGACTAACAAACGCCTGCATTAGGAACTCTGTTTCCCAGCATGCATTAATGATCTGCACTGAGCATACGCCCACTAAAGGGAAGCAAGGATGACAAATAAAGCTGAAATTCAAACGCAATGCGAGGCTCAGGTGTTTGGTTTGTGGCAGCCCTAGAAGAAGGGATTTGTAATCCTGAAAAGCGTTGGCTTTAAAAATGAAAAGGAGCATTTAAGCAGGTTGCATTTGAAAGCCGTAGGGGGAGGCTCGGTCGAGTGACCTCCTAAATGCTTCAGGGCACTTTGGGATACACAATATATATATATATATAGATATCATACCAAAAGAGTTGCCCCAATGAAACCATCACACAAGAGGGGGTGAACACACTGGTACCACAGGCGGCTGAACTTCCCACAGGTCACTCGCGTTTCCTCATTGACAGCCCTTAAAGCCATATGCGTTTCAAGCGACTTCGCGCTCTTGTTCACTGGCAGGCTCCACACTCAATGATGCACAGAAAAAGCAAACGTGTATCAGGACACTGATTTATTAATGGAACAAGCCCCGCCCCCATGGGCGTCGCCGTGGCTTTCTGGATATTGTAGTCCATTAAAATGCAGCCATGCTTGTAGTCCCGTAGAAGAACCCCAGTGGGTGTTTGCATATTTCACTCTTGATAAAAAAGCACATTTGAGTCAAAGTTCATGATAATTCCTGAAGTAGGTGAAAGCGCTATAAAGACATTGTGCGGGTTCAGGCCAATATATACCTGAGGCTCCGGTCCCCCTCCTTCCACATCAGGTTCGCTTATGCGGGCCTTGGGATCCGCCTCTTCTGGCGGCGGGACGGCTTCGCGGCTGGACAAGCCGCAATACATCATACCAAAAGAGTTGCCCCAATGAAACCATCACACAAGAGGGGGTGAACACACTGGTACCACAGGCGGCTGAACTTCCCACAGGTCACTCGCGTTTCCTCATTGACAGCCCTTAAAGCCATACGCGTTTCAAGCGACTTCGCGCTCTTGTTCACTGGCAGGCTCCACACTCAATGATGCACAGAAACAGCAAACGTGTATCAGGACACTGATTTATTAATGGAACAAGCCCCGCCCCCATGGGCGTCGCCGTGGCTTTCTGGATATTGTAGTCCATTAAAATGCAGCCATGCTTGTAGTCCCGTAGAAGAACCCCAGTGGGTGTTTGCATATTTCACTCATGATAAAAAGCACATTTGAGTCAAAGTTCATGATAATTCCTGAAGTAGGTGAAAGCGCTATAAAGACATTGTGCGGGTTCAGGCCAATATATACCTGAGGCTCCGGTCCCCCTCCTTCCACATCAGGTTCGCTTATGCGGGCCTTGGGATCCGCCTCTTCTGGCGGCGGGACGGCTTCGCGGCTGGACAAGCCGCAATACATCATACCAAAAGAGTTGCCCCAATGAAACCATCACACAAGAGGGGGTGAACACACTGGTACCACAGGCGGCTGAACTTCCCACAGGTCACTCGCGTTTCCTCATTGACAGCCCTTAAAGCCATACGCGTTTCAAGCGACTTCGCGCTCTTGTTCACTGGCAGGCTCCACACTCAATGATGCACAGAAACAGCAAACGTGTATCAGGACACTGATTTATTAATGGAACAAGCCCCGCCCCCATGGGCGTCGCCGTGGCTTTCTGGATATTGTAGTCCATTAAAATGCAGCCATGCTCGTATATATATATATATATATATATATATATATATATATATATATATATATATAAATAGTACAGTCTCCACACTATCACGAAGTTTCTGCTTTCAGCTTTCACAGCTTTTCACAGCTGATCCCAACGCGAAAGAAAAGGAGAAACGGACCCTCACGGGTCAGGCAGGAAGATTTTATTTCATTTAACTCCCTCTGCGACGCGTTTCGAGCACTGAGTGCCCTTGATCACACACAGGGTATTACATCCGCCATTGATTTTAACCAATTGCATCATACATCACGTGACCATCACCAAATAAACATAGTAGAGATACTTCGCTTCTCACATCATGTGTTATTACGAGGTTGGTGTTTATAACATTCATGAGGTAAAACAGACTTAATTGCACTTGTGAGCTGTTATTTTAGACTGCATAAAATGCAGTGTTGTAAAATACATTTTTACAGTGGATAATATAAATACAATAAATACATAGAAATATCGCTAAGAACATTTTCTGTATAAACATATATATATATTTTTTTGTATTAAAAAAATATAAAACCACTTAAAACTACAGTGTAGGGCATAGTCACTTGTAAACATTCTTAATATATATGTAAACAAATCATTTGTGCAAAATAAATCAAATGTGCAAAATTTCGCAAATTATGTAACTGCCCCTTTCACATTCTTTGTGCATCAGTTTGGTTCCTTCTCAAATGTAATTTTATATCGGCATATATATATATATATATATATATATATATATATATATCTGGACAAACCCCCTCCAGGTAAGCAAGGAGAAGAGGCCACTTCGGGGAAAACAGGGAGTCCTTTATTTAAACAGCATGTGCATAATGCATTTCGGCTAAAATGGCCTTCCTCAGATGCGGCTGTTCCTTGGATGTCGCTACGCCCCCACCTTTGAATGGCCTGCAACAACCTCATTGGAGGAAAAATTAATGACCCCTAGTCACCTGGTCACACTGCCACTGCAATCCATAGTGGACTCCATTACCCAGAAATCAATGTTTCTGGCTCAATGTTGCGAGGGGAAGGGCAGCAGGAAAAAGGTGCATTATGAAAGGACGGGACATCCAGCGCCGATGTTATCAGGCTCCCTTGGGTCCCCTTGACGTTCCAGCCTTGGGTGCAGGAATTTTGCCGGGCTCTGAGACGAGGTGACAAAACGCTCGAATCCTCGTGAAATCACGAACCACCATAGGTAGAAGCCTTTGCTCAGCCAGATCCCAGGGCGGGCAGGAGTTGATCTGATACCTCTATATATCTATATATATATATATATATATAATCTGCTGGCGGTCGCCAGTAGATAGTTATAGTTAGGACCGAGTTTCCATAGGAAATCTCGAAATTCTATTTTGAATAACTCTGGCGCTGGTTGACGAATCCTCGCGAAATTTCCAAAACTAATGGGGCACTCCGTTCAACTCCTACCCTGAAAGTTTCGGGGTGATTCGTCAAGCGGGGGCCGAGAAAAAGGGGGGTCCCAAAACGCGTTTTCCCCATGTATTTTTCCATAGGACCTTTAGTCGCAGCTACAGCCCGAACGGCTGAACAGAATTACTTAAAATTTGGCAGAGAGGTAGCCATAAGGTCAAGGAAGTGCCTTTTGCAGGTCTAGTGTAAATCTGTTCAGTATTTCCTGAGAAAATAGCATTTAAAAGCATATCAATATCTATACGCGCGCAGCGTGCGCGCACTGTGCAAGCCCTGTGCGCGTACCCTGCCGTGCCCGAGCATAATTCTGATTGGTTGTTAGATGTCAGTAAACATTCAAATCGGTCGAAATCAGGAAGTGTCGGCCGCCATTTTGTCTGTCGCACTGAAAAGGAAAGGTGGAGAACATGAATAGGGGGCAGAGTAGGGAGTTCTTGACCCCGTAGCCATTGTCAGGGGGTCACAGTAGGACCAGGAAGGGCCCAATTTTTTTTTTAATTTTTTAAAAAAACATCGCGGGTGCGCACCCGAAAAAAAAACTTTAAAAAAATAGAAATAAAAATCAAGTTTAAGTGTTTAGATATTAGGTGGCTCTAAAAAGAGCCCTTGTGTTTATTGAGTGTTTTTCGGTACCTACAAGTAAGTACCGATGCAGAGTCTAAAGTTCAAGAGGAAGACTCTGTTGCCTTCATCATTGAAATGTACACCGTCTCCACTATAAATGTCTTGCATGTTGTAACGCAAGTTGTTGTGGTATATAGAACCCATACCATAGTCTCTGAGGAAAGCAGAAACAGACTTATTGACGTGCTTTCTTGCTTTGTCAATCTGTGGACAATGTTGGTTGGACCAGTTCCACTTTTGCCTTTGGCATATATTAGAATATACAAAGGCAGTTTGTGGAAAAAGTGACATCAATTGCACAAAGGTGTCCTTAATAAGCATTTCCAGACCTACCCCAGTTAAAGTGCCTAGGTCATTTCCACCACAGTGCACAATAATAAGGTTAGGCTGTGGGAGATGTAGAAAGGTTTTCACCAAAGGCATTAATTGGTGCCACTTTAACCCTCTCTGACCAATCCATTTAATGTCTACATTTGGCAAAGCAAGGTCTTTCACAATACCTCTTTTTTCTGCAAATTTTTCACTCCAGAAGACATAGCTGTGACCTACAATCCACACTGTGAACATCTTTCAAGGAGATCTGGATGCACTCAGAAGGTGTCTTTCAGTAGAATGGCAATATGAAAAGAAAGACAGTTGAAAAATGGAGGCATACATACTTTTTTTTAATAAAAAGAACTCATTGGCTGATTCAAACCATTTTACAGTTAAAACTAGGCTGTATGTTTACATTTTTACAAGCATGTTTTGGATTGGTTCAGAAAAATGTGTTCCCACTGAACATTACTTTGGATTTCCTGTTAGGTTTGAAAAGTCAAGCACTCTTGCTCTTTGGATTTGAAACATTGTGTGCTGAACTTATGACCTCTCTGCTCACACCAGTGTTCCATGACCTGTTGCTATGGTAGCAGGCAGAAGTCATGTTGGGGGAAGGGATGATTTGGAAAAGGGTTGAAAGTTGCAACCAATAGAAATGTGTGATTCCATTTGAAAAAATGTGGGAAGGACTGTGGTTTTACATTAACATGTATATGTGTGAAAAAAGAGAGGGAAACATTGCCATTTACTGGTTGTGGTGAGAGGAGAAAGGTGTACAGCTCTGAGATTCTGGCTCTGATAATCTGCTGTTTGAGTGCCACATTTCTTTCTCAACTAACTAATTTTAAAGGTGAGTTATGAGTTTGAAAGGGGATGTATGTGGTGATTTTTGATATAAATAATAGAATTGTCATTCTTCTTTTAAAGTTGTGTTTTACATTTTGTGTTTTAGGAGATATTCAACTGTCTTGAACTTGTAAGATATTATGGAGTATGTCTTCACTATAAGATAAGGTGTACTGGTATCACTGAGGAATACTGTTTTGTGCCTAGAATCACATCATGAGTCTGTCTGCACACAGGATTTTTTGTCAGAGATTTAATTTGTGTTGCTCTTGTTCTGTTAGCCTTGCACTCGCAGGAAAGGGGCACTTTGTTTTCTTAAAGTGTGATGGTCAGCATTCAGCAGAAATCAGTTACTCACAAATGAGAGGCAAATGCAAACACATTTGAAAATAGCATGGTACATTTTCCCACCACTTTAAAAGTTGTGTTTTACATTTTATGTTAAGGAAGATATTTAAGTGCCTTGAACATGTTAGATATTATGGAGTATGTCTTCACCATAAGTTAAGGTGTACTGGTATCACCCAGGAATACTGTTTTCTGCCTGGAATCACACCATGAGACAGTGTGCACACAGGAATTGTTATCAGAGATTTAATTCGTGTTGCTCTTGCTCTGTTACCCTTGCACTCGCAGGAAAGGGGCAGCTTGTTTTTTGTAACACATGGTCATGGTCTCAAGGAGCTGTTAGGACATGTGACCTTTTCTGCTTGTCTAAAATATAAGGAAAATGTGTCAGGCTGTCACAGTAATTATCACTTGCTCTACCACAGTAGTAAATGTGCTTTGAAATTGCTAATCAAATATCATTTTCTGCCTAGAATCACACCATGAGTCTGTGTGCACACAGGGATTGTTGTCATTGTGTTGCTGTTGTTCTGTAAAACTTGCACTTTCAAGAAAGGGACAGCTTTTTTTCTTCAACTGTGATGGTTAGCACTCAGCAGAAATCAGAATCTCACAAATGAGAGGCAAATGCTAACACATTTGAAATCAACAGGGTAGATTTTCCTTCCAATCTTGTAATGGGTGAGGTAGATCCTACATGTTCAAAACTCCAATTAACCCTTACCTCACATGTACTCTTACACACATACCTGCAGTCTTCATGCAGTTGTGGAAGTCTCCATGCAGATCTCTGTTGCACCTGACAATACACAGTCTCCAGAAACACACTCTGTGCACACATGCAGCAGCTTCTCCTACACTCCCATACGTAATACTCAGCTCTGTGTTGTGTTTCAGATAGCAGTGTGTAACGCAAACACATTCAACGTCACCAAGGCTCATTTCCTTTGCTGTAGTCTAATCACTCACCCTGTAACACATGGTCATGGTCTCAAGGAGCTGTTAGGACATGTGCTCTTTTCTGCTTGTCTAAAATATAAGAAAAATGTGTCAGGCTATCACAGTAATTATCACTTGCTCCACCACAGTACTAAATGTGCTTTCAAATTGCCAAAGAAAATATCGCTTTCTGCCTAGAATCACACCATGAGTCTGTGTGCACACAGGAATTGTTGTCAGAGATTTAATTTGTGTTGCTGTTGTTTTGTAAAACTTGCACTTTCAAGAAAGGGCCAGCTTGTTTTCTTCAACTGAGATGGTTAGCACTCAGCAGAAATCACTATCTCACAAATGACAGGCAAATGCAAACACATTTGAAAATAGCATGGTACATTTTCCTACCACTTTAAAAGTTGTGTTTTACATTTTATGTTAAGGAAGATGTTTAAGCGCCTTGAACATGTTAGATATTATGGAGTATGTCTTCACCATAAGTTAAGGTGTACTGGTATCACCCAGGAATACTGTTGTCTGCCTAGAATCACACCATGAGACAGTGTGCACACAGGAATTGTTATCAGAGATTTAATTCGTGTTGCTCTTGCTCTGTTACCCTTGCACTCGCAGGAAAGGGGCAGCTTGTTTTTTGTAACACATGGTCATGGTCTCAAGGAGCTGTTAGGACATGTGCTCTTTTCTGCTTGTCTAAAATATAAGAAAAATGTGTCAGGCTGTCACAGTAATTATCACTTGCTCCACCACAGTAGTAAATGTGCTTTGAAATTGCTAATCAAATATCGTTTTCTGCCTAGAATCACACCATGAGTCTGTGTGCACACAGGGATTGTTGTCATTGTGTTGCTGTTGTTCTGTAAAACTTGCACTTTCAAGAAAGGGCCAGCTTGTTTTCTTCAACTGTGATGGTTAGCACTCAGCAGAAATCACTATCTCAAAAATGAGAGGCAAATGCTAACACATTTCAAATCAACAGGGTAGATTTTCCATCAAATCTTGCAATGGGTGAGGTAGTTCCTATATGTTCAAAACTCCAATTAACCCTTACCACACATGTACTCTTACACACATATCTGCAGTCTTCATGCAGTTGTGGAAGTCTCCATGCAGATCTCTCTTGCACCTGACAATACACAGTCTGCAGAAACACACTCTTTGCACACATGCAGCAGCTTCACCTACACTCCCATACGTAATTCTCAGCTCTGTGTTGTGTTTCAGATAGCAGTGAGTATCGCAAACACATTCAACGTCACCAAGGCTCATTTCCTTTGCTGTAGTCTAATCACTCATCCTGTAACACATGGTCATGGTCTCAAGGAGCTGTTAGGACATGTGCTCTTTTCTGCTTGTCTAAAATATAAGGAAAATGTGTCAGGCTGTCACAGTAATTATCACTTGCTCCACCACAGTACTAAATGTGCTTTCAAATTGCCAAAGAAAATATTGCTTTCTGCCTAGAATCACACCATGAGTCTGTGTGCACAGAGGAATTGTTGTCAGAGATTTAATTTGTGTTGCTGTTGTTCTGTAAAACTTGCACTTTCAGGAAAGGGCGAGCTTGTTTTCTTCAATTGTGATGGTTAGCACTCAGCAGAAATCACTATCTCACAAATGAGAGGCAAATGCTAACATATTTGAAATCAACAAGGTAGATTTTCCATCAAATCTTGCAATGGGTGAGGTAGTTCCTACATGTTCAAAACTCAAATTAACCTTTACCACACATGTACTCTTACACACATCTCTGCACTCTTCATGCAGTTCTGCAAGTCTCCATGCAGATTTCTCTTGCACCTGACAATACACAGTCTCCAGAAACACACTCTTAGCACACATGCAGCAGCTTCTCCTACACTCCCATGCGTAATACTCAGCTCTCTGTTGTGTTTCAGATAGCAGTGTGTAACGCAAACACATTCAACGTCACCAAGGCTCATTTCCTTTGCTGTAGTCTAATCACTCACCCTGTAACACATGGTCATGGTCTCAAGGAGCTGTTAGTACATGTGCTCTTTTCTGCTGTCTAAAATATAAGAAAAATGTGTCAGGCTGTCACAGTAATTATCACTTGCTCCACAACAGTAATGAATGTGCTTTCAAATTGCCCAAAAAAATATCGCTTTCTGCCTAGAATCACACTATGAGTCTGTGTGCACACAGGAATTGATGTCAGAGATTTAATTTGTGTTGCTGTTGTTCTGTAAAACTTGCACTCGCAGGAAAGGGGCAGCTTGTTTTCTTCAACTGTGATGGTTAGCACTCAGCAGAAATCATGATCTCACAAATGAGAGGCAAATGCTAACACATTTGAAATCAACAGGGTAGATTTTGCTTCCAATCTTGTAATGGGTGAGGTTGTTCCTACATGTTCAAAACTCCAATTAACCCTTACCACACATCTACTCTTACACACATCTCTGCAATTTTCATGCAGTTGTGTAAATCTCCATGCAGATCTTTCTTGCACCTGACAATACACAGTCTCCAGAAACACACTTTTTGCACACACGCAGCAGCTTCTCCTACACTCCCGTGCGTAATACTCAGCTCTGTGTGGTGTTTCAGATAGCAGTGTGTAACGCAAACACATTCAACGTCACCAAGGCTCATTTCCTTTGCTCTAGTCTAATCACTCACCCTGTAACACATGGTCATGGTCTCAAGTAGCTGTAAGGACATGTGCTCTTTTCTGCTTTACTAAAATATAAGAAAAATGTGTCAGGCTGTCACCGTAATTATCACTTGCTCCTCCACAGTACTAAATGTGCTTTCAAATTGCCAAGGGAAATATCGCTTTCTGCCTAGAATCACACCATGAGTCTGTGTGCACACAGCAATTGTTGTCAGAGATTTAATTCATGTTTCTCTTGTTTTGTAAGACTTGGACTCGTAGGAAAGGGGCAGCTCATATGATAGGATTTGAAAAGATCAAAAAAAATTGTAATGAATTAAAATTACATAAAGGTATTTTTTTTTAGTTTCTTGCAGGTATTGCTGAGCAACAGTGAAAAAATTTAAAGATGCCTATAAAGTCAAGAAAGAGAAAAGAAAAGCAACAAAAACTATATTTGAAGACAACTGGTAAAAAAAAAATAGGAGGAGAAGCTCGTGATGGAAAAAAGACAAAGTCTTCTGGTAAGCAGACTAAAGAATTTTTTAAAAATATCTTCAAAAAAAAAAATTGTTAAAAAGATATCTTCAAACAGTGTTTCAAGTACAAAACAACAACAGAGACGACAGCAAAAACAAAATGCTAATGTACAATCAGAAGTAAGAAAGAGTGACTTAACACGAAAAATAGATTTTAAAAACATTCGTCGAAAAATGTTTCAGAGAAGAGTGATGTTAAATTTGCTGAAGGATGTGAAAAAATATAAGAAGAAAACCAGATTTTATAAGAAAAAGAAATTTATTGAAAATATTGTTACGAAGGCTTTGGAAATAAAAAAAAACTATTCATTTTAATTTTGAACCGGATGCGTAGATTAGATAAATTAGTCAATGCAATGAAGTCACAAAGCAAAAGGAAAAGAGAAGTGAAAAAAAATAACTTTTGTAAAGTGTTCTTAGGAGAATGGAAGCATAGTTCAAGTACTGAACCATTTTTGAATGAAGAGAGTTATCTTCAAAGTAATAGTTTGTTGCATGCAGTTGACACCAATGGTAGAGCCTATGAAGTTAAAGATGGTTGTGTAATGGAAAAGGAGAAAATGGTTCCAAGAAATGAGGAAGAAGTGATGGCTGCTGAGGTTATGGGGAGACGTCCTAAAGCCCCAGTATACACTTAGAATTGTAGTAGTATTTGTACTGTGCATCAGGAATCTATTGATAAATTACGTGACTTTCTAAGAGAATATAGTAAAAAGAGTGTTAAACAGAAGATTAAGGTGCTTCAAAGACTAGATCCATGCAGAGTGAGAGAGAATACTGGTTTGCAAGGACATTCTCTGGCTTGTCTGTCTAGGAAAGTGTGTCAAAGTGTTTTTCACCATTTTAGAATGCTGGCAGTACATCATACTGAAATGAGAAAGTTTGTGAGAACATTGTATTTTGCTAAAAGTCCAGCACTAAAGTTAAATGAGTTGAATAATGCTCTGTTCCGTGGATCTGTATCAGATGTAGTGAAGGTTACTGATGAGATTCAGTTTTGTTACTTTGGTCCAGAAGAAGAAAGTGCAGAAAATGACACAGTTATTGATGAAAATTTGGAAGAGAATGTAGAACTTACTGTTAGTAAAAATTTTGAAGATGAAATGACAACATTTACTATCATCTCTAATGAAAGACCAAATATTACTTGTATTTGTTGCCGGAGAAGCCATTATAAAATTCAAACAAGGAATGTTGATCTGTATAAAAAAAGTGAAAATGAAGATAATTATAAGTGGAAAGATTTTACAACATATATGGAAAATTGTTTTGAATTGGGAGAAGATCAGCGTATTTGTAAATACTGTTATAACAAGTTAGAAGAAAATAGAATGCCAGCTAGAGCTGTACATAATAAATTAGAATTGGTTGATATTCCTCCAGAACTTTCTGATTTAAATACTTATGAGTCTATACTCATTCAATGTGTCCATCCGTTTCAGACCATAGTGCGTATGGAGCCCAAAACAGGTAAATTACCTCCTTCGGATTTACAAAGAGGTTTAAAAGGAAGAGTTGTCTATTTGCCATTGGATTTGAAAAAAAAAATATGGAAACAATTGATGCAGATACTTTGGAAACTGAACCATTAGTTATTCTGGTTAATGGTGTACCTACAAAGAATAAGAAAATTTGGCAGGAGCTGGTGGATGTACGAAAAGTACAAAGAGCAAATTTGTATTTGAAAAAAAATAATAAATGGTATGAAACAATTTATATGGATGAAGATGAAGAAGTTTTACTAGAAGACACAGGAATACCAACTGGGCAAATTGAAAACGTGGATAAGTCAAAAGAAGAAGAAATTTATGAACATTTCAGCATACATCCTCTTCATTCTAAAGAAGTTATGGGAAACGCTATTGATCTGTTTCAGATGAAGAAAGCAAAGGGAACTCCTGTGAGTGTATGGGAGGAGAGCTTGGAAGCTCGTTGTTTTCCCCAACTGTTTCCTACAGGAGAAGGTGGACGATATGATGAACGTCCAGTACAGATTCCTGCTTCAGAGTAGTGGACTACAAGATTATATGCAGAAGATCCAAGATTTCGTCAAAGTATTCCTTATTTGTTCCATCTTTTATTTGAAAGTGACTTGTCTGCACTATCTTATGCAGTAAATCACATTTTAAAAACTGGAGTACATCTACATAATGTGTCAGCAAAGGACTTTATCAACAAAGTGCAACAGCGACATGATCATTTGGAATCTCAATTGATCAATTTGATGGCTTGTCAGCGTGGGACTAATGAATATTGGTACCGACGCCATGGAGAATTGAAGTGTATGTTACAGAATTTAGGAACTCCTACATGGTTCCTTACCCTAAGCTGTGCTGAGTACGTTTGGGATGATCTTCTGGATTTTCTTCGAGAGGCAAATTCAAACATTAAAAACATACAATATAAGACAGCAGAAGAATTGTGCTCATTGGATCGGTTAATGTTTGCAGATATTTTAATCATAGATTTGAGGCTATGATGTCCTTCATCTGCAATAAAAAAAATCCACCTCTTGGAGAAGTTGTGGATTTCTTTTGGAGAAAAGAGTACCAAGCAAGAGGTGCTCCTCATATTCATATGCTGTTGTGGATCAAGGATGCCCCAACATTTGGAACAGATGCTGATGAAGCAGTTTTATCTTTCATTGAAGAATATGCAACATGTGCTATACCTAAAAGCACAGAAGAGAAAAACTTAAAAGAGAAAGTTTTACGTTTCCAAAGTCATCGGTGTGGAAAATACTGTCGGCGAAAGTACAAGAGTAAAGATAAATTCTACACAAAATGCCGATTTGGATTTCCACGACCTGTTCTTTCAAAAGGAAGAGTAAACAGTTTTATGTCAGCTGTGCGACATACTATTACAAGAAAATCGCCTAAGAATACCTACAACCTAAGAAGAAAAGAAGAGTCAAAATATATAAATGACTACAACCCAGTCATTTTATCCATGTGGAATGCTAACATGGATATACAGTATGTGGCTGACAATTCTATTGCTGTTGCTCGGTATGTCACATCTTACATCACTAAATCTGAGAAAACGGAATTGAAGGAAATGTGGGAAGAGATTTCTCACGAGAAGACTGTCAGTAAGAAGCTATACAGTTTCAGTTTAAAGATGTTATCGCATCGAGAAATTGGATCCTACGAATGCTCAGATAGGTTATCATCTGCAAGTCTGTACTCGAAATCCAGAAGAATAATTTGGGTAAGTTTAGGCCTTGCAGGAATGCGAAATCGGGTACTGAAATCTATTCGAGAAATTGAATATTTAGCAGAGTTCGAACCAGAAAGTACAGACATTTTAAGAACAAACATGTTGGACACATATTACCCACAAAGAAGTCATCACCTTGAGAACATGTGTCTCTATGAAGTGCTGCAGAACTTCATTTTTAAACGGAATGCCACAGAAGACATCAACAATGGAAAATATAAAGTCAGTGGTGAGGAAGGATGTTTGGTGAAGCAAAAAAAAGGAAGTTTGATAAATCACCGGAAGCTGAGTTGCGACACTCCTGACAAAAAGGAATTTTACTACTTGGCACTTTTGCAGCTGTTTAAACCATGGCATTCAGAGGACGAACTACTTGGAGAATTCCAGAGTTATGAAGATTCCTTCAATGCTAGCAAAGACAGCATAGAATGCAGTACTTTCACAACTTATGTTCAAATGTTAAATGAAGAAATTGAACAAGAAGCAACAATTGCAGCTGAAGTAGCTAGAGACAGTTCTCAATACAGTAAAAGTTCTGGGACATTCAGTCAAGATCCTCTAGGACAACCAATCGTCGAAAATGAATCAGCAATAGCCATGACTGAAGTCGAAACAGCTTTGAATGAAGCGCAGGATGATTTAATGAACTTACCGAATTTGGAAGAACAACTGAATGATGAACAACAACAAATTTATGAAGAAGTCAGGAAAAAAATTGATCACGGATTACTACATGAAAATAAAGAGTGCTCATGCACATCTTTTGAACCAATCAGAATGTATGTAAGTGGACAAGCAGGAACTGGAAAAAGTTTCTTAATTAATGTAATTAGAAGCTACCTACAGAACAAAACGGGTTCAATTTTGTCTTGTGTTGTTACTGCTCCAACTGGGTTAGCAGCATATAACATAAAAGGAGTTACCTTACATCGTTTGCTAATGTTACCAGTAGAGCATGAGAACAAAATACAATACCACAAACTAGCAGGAGAAGCATGCTTGGAAGTTTCAAGAGTATTGAAGAAAATGAAAGTACTCATTATTGATGAGGTAAGCATGGTATCAAACTTAATGCTTGCCTTTGTGCATTTAAGAATGCAGCAAATACTAAAGACAGACTATGACGTGCTATTTGGAGGAAAACACGTCATAGTTTTTGGGGATCTTTTGCAACTTACTCCAGTTAAAGGACAACCGGTATTCCATACACTTACACATGAAGACACAAAAAAGTCGTTAGGAAGTATAGACAATGTAAATATTTGGACATATTTTGAGTATAAGGAACTCATTACCAATATGAGGCAAGCCAATGATGAGGATTATGCAAGTATTCTGAAAGATATAAGACTTGGACTACTCACAGAACATGGCAGAAAAGCATTACAGAGTTGATTGCTGAGTAATTTGTTTACAACAGAAGAACTAGTTCCAGAGAAAATATACAAGAAAATTGCTGAAAAAAATACTGTAATCTGCTTAATGCCAACACTACATGAATGCTCTGTATTCAATCAAGAACTTTTGAAATTGGAAAATGAAGAGATCATAAAACTGGAAGCTGTGGATAAAATTCAACATGAACGAATAACTATTATATTGACAGGCAAATTGGCTACTAAATTGGATTCTCTGGAGAAACACATTTCAAAAACAGCTGGTTTGGAAAAGAATCTTTATGTATGTATGAACTGTAGAGTAATTTTAAGACGTAATTTGGATGTAGAAAAAGGTTTAGTGAATGGAGCTATGGGTAAAGTTGTGGATTTTGTAAAGTACCAGAAAAAAGATGGAATTGAATTCTTAAAAATAAAATTTGATCAGATTGAAGAGGTTAAAGTCATTAGTCATTGTTCAGTTCGTTTTTTGCTCGTGAAAGACTTATATGTACGTAGGAAGCAGTTTCCGTTTTCTCTAGCATATGCTGTAATTATTCACAAGTCTAAAGGATTAACTGTAGATAGTGCTTTTGTAAACATTGGATCTAGTGTGTTTAAAGAAGGTATGGCATATGTTGCTTTGTCACGCGTGAAAAAATTATCTGGTTTATTCATGATAGACTTTGATGACTCAAAAGTAAGTGCTGATGCAAACTGTGTAAAGGAGTATAATAGATTAAGAAGAAGCTATGCTCCTCATTTAGGTCAGTATCCTGTGTTGTTTGTCGGAAAAGGGATTTGAGAATATCTGTAATGAGGATGTACAGAAGAGAAAACAAAAAGACAGTGATGTGACTGCAAGCAAAAAGAAAAAGGACAGTGTGGAAGAGGATGTTGGTTGTCATTTTGAAAATAGCTCTGGTGTCAACTGCTACGCAAATGTAGTGCTGAATGTTGTATTTTATCTTGAATTTTTGCAAGAGCAGATAATAGTAAATCAGGGAAAAAGATTCTGTTCTTTGCTGAGTCTCCTTTATGAGAAGCTGAGTAATGATAAAAATTAAATAGAAAGTGCTTCTGATGTTAGAAATCTTTTAGATGTATGTTCTGGATGTACACAGTTTACACAAAATGTCCAGCAAGATGCACAGGAATTCTTAATGTATATGCTGATGGTACTGGAAGATGAAGGGGTAGAAGTAGAAAATGTATTTGGTGTCTCTTATAAATGGGAACATTGTTGTGAAAACTGTATGAACACATGCAGTAGTAATGTTGATTCTGAAAGGTTCATATATTTACCATTACCAGAAAGTAAACCAGTGACTTTTAGTAAATTAGTTAAAGATGCTAATCACAACATGGAATGTTCTGAATGTAAATCTGAAATGTTGTCAAAGTTATTTTTAAAGAAATATGGACAGTATGTAATTTTAATGGTACAACGTTGTAGAGCTGATGGAACAAAATTGGAAACTTTACTAAAGAAGTTTGTTGGTAATCAATTATCTATATCTGGAAAAACTTTTGTAGCAGTTGCAATAATTTTTCATGACGGTCCTTCTATAACTTCTGGTCATTACACAGTTTATCTTAAATGTGAAAAAGGATGGACACTATGTAATGATTCTCAATTGATTTTCAAGCAACGTTTGCCTTATGATTTACCCAATTGTTACTTTTCTGAAACCCAAATTTTAAATACTAAATTCAGCATCTGAAGAAAGCTTTATTTAAATTTTAAAGGATTAAAATTGAATATTTCACTCAAAAAGGATTTTAAACTTACCATTTGGCCTCAAGGAAAGGTAAAACAAACAATTGTGGACTTCTTTGACAGATATTATTTTGGCATATGTTCTTTTGCAACAAGGTTTACAGACGTTATTTCTTGAAAAATATTATTGTACTTAAAAGGTATTTTTAATACATATGTGACATTTCTATCAAGGTATGTTTTAGTGAGGATACATTTTGGGCTTTTTTAAACAATCTTTCAGATTGTTTTTTTTTTGCCCGCTGTTAAATGATGAATACAATTGATTTCACTATTTTCAGTGAAAATCAAAACATTCTGAAAACAGCAAAAAAAGGGCAAAAAATTGCGTTGCTAAATAGGACAAACATGTACTGTTTAATAAAATGAATTGTTGGATATTAATACTTTTTTTCTTTTTTTCAGAACTAGAAAGAAAATTTAGAAAATGTAATTCAGTTTCCTTGCAATTAAATAAAAACATTTATTTCTAAATAAGTTACTTTGATGGTCAGGTAAGTATCAAATATCTGTATTTCTCACTCCTTTCGTTTCATGCTTCCTTTTCTTCACCTCTCCTCACTCTGCTTTTCTCATTTCTCTTCTCTCTCTTCCTGCTTTACTACTCTTTTGTAACTCCCTCACTCCTTCTCTACTACTCCCCTACCTTTACTACCTCTATCACTAATTTTTCATCCATGTTTCTTTCTCTGTATCCATATGTCTTAGTCTTTTTAACTGCCTTACTCCTTCTCAGTTATTTGGTCTCTGTCTCTGTATCTGTCACTCTCGGTTTGTCTGTTTTACCCTTAACTTCCTTAACATCTCTGGGGCAGATTTACAAGCCACCTGCGCCACCACTACGTCACTTTTCTTGACGTACTAGTGGCGCAGGGTGCTCCTCCATATTTACAAGGAGAGGATAAGCCACTCTGTGTGTCTTTTCCTCTCCTTGTAAATACAGCCAATTCAAACGCAGCACTGTGTGTTGAAGGGGTATTCTATGGGTGTTGTTGTTTGTGTTCCCACGCAACACTTATAGAACTACACCAATCTCCTTATTTACGAGAAATCATAAGTCTGAACTTGTGTGTGAATACTACGCCACCCTTGGGGATGGCATAGCGAAGCACAACAAGGAGAAATGTTTTAATTTCTCTTCATTTTTTCCTCTTTCAGTGCGTGCTGCATGCTACAGCATGTATTGAAAGAGGAAAAAGCCTCTTGTGATTGTTTTTTTGGGAGGAAAGTGTCTCATCCTGCACAAGAACAGTTTCTTACCACACAGGCATCCTTGCACCATGGTGCAAGGGAGCCTGCGTCGGTGTATGGCTGCAGTTTTGGCGCCAGTGCAAGGGAAGCATAGAGATGCGACATTTTCTTGTAAATATATCGCATCTCTGTGCTTAGAAAGTAACGCAGCATGGCGCAGCATTATGACTTCCTGCACAATGTTGCGTACGTTTGTAAAAAATCTGCCCCTTTGTTTCTACCACTCCTCCTCTCTGCATCACTCAATTTCAATCTATGTTAATTTTTTAACCTTGTCCGTCATTCTCTTTCCCTCACCTTGCCTAACTGTTACTATCCTTTCCACATAGTCACTCCTATTCTCCTACTTCTCTTCCTTCTGTATGTATCTCACACTCCTTTTCCTTTTTGCAATCTTTCCTTCAATCTCCTTCACTCTGTTTTGCTCATTGACATCCTGACTCCCTTTCTCTCAGTGCAGTTTCCTAAATCCCTCCCTCTCCTCACTCTCCATTTCTCATTTTCCCTTATCCCCATTTTGTAATCCTCATGCTCTTTTAAAAAAAAAAAAACAAATCTAATTTAAATGTTTTGATGGTGGTTGGCTCTAAAATGAGCTATTATCTTTTTTGAGGTTTAGGGTACCTATACGTAAGTACTGATGCAGAGTTTGAAGTTTAATAGGAAGACTCTCTTCCCTTCATCTGTGAAATGTACACCATCTCTTTTTTAATTACTTTGCCACTCCCCTCTCTTTGTCAGGGAGTCCCTGAAGGTTTACTAAAGTTGAAAAAAATGATTTTTTTTTTTAAAAACATCATTGGGTGCGCGCAGGGTGCGCGCACCCCAAAAAAAAAGAATGACAAATAGATTCAAAAAACAAGTTTTCGTGTTTAGATTTTAGGTGGCTCTAAAAAGAGCCCTTGAGTTAATGTAGGGACAGAGGAAGAGAAAAACAAAAAATAAATAAAACTATGGCCTAGTGCAAGAGTGCTCCTCAAATTTTCTCTGAATGAGATCAACACTGCTCTCACCCATAGTAATAAGAGTACCACAATCCATGCACCGTGTAGACATCCTCTCAAAACAAGGACGAATATCCAGAGGTGTGTAAGAAGGTGAAGGCACCATCGCAGAAGAAGTGCTCGGCTGAGCTGCCAAAGATGTGCTTGGCTGAGCTGCTGCAGATGTCGTCGGCTGAGCAGGTGGAGGGTTTGCCCCAGAAGCTTGACGAAAAGTCACAGGATGCATTTTCTCAACGTGTCTCAACATTGTGTGAATACTAAAAGAGTACTTCTTATTAGCATTCCCACGTGATAAGGTCTGCTGACAAAGTATGCAGGTGACTTTTGGTGCATTCACCTTCTTTTGTCCCTCAGGAAAAGTGAAAAACTGCCATATAAAGGAGTCTTTCTGCTTCCTCTGCCTCTGTCTCTCAAGAGTGTCCTGTTCACTCTCAGAAGATGGCTGGTGCCCTGCCATTGTCTCACAAAAACAGAGTAGCTCCTTCTCCAAGGGAATCAGAACTAACAATGAGGGGAGTGGGTGTGGCTTTGGAAGAATCTGGAACTGAAAGTACTTTGAACCAATGAAAAGTGATGTTTCTTGATCACATGACTTGCCATGAGGGGATTGGGTGTGGTGTTGAAACAATCTGAAACTGAAAGTAATGAAAACCAATTAAAAGTGTTGTTTTATTAATAACATAACTCGAGGTGCGCGCACAGAGCAAGCTCAGAGCGCGCACGGTGCAATTATGCATGCGCGAACGTGTACGCGCGCATGTGCATAAGTATTATGCGCGTACGTAGCGCTCATACGCAGCACGCACGCACGAACGTCAGCGCGCGTACTCCGCGCGTATGCGCGAGTGTAGCGCGCGGAGCACGTACAAGGCATGCAAGCGTACGTACGCATGCGTACTGGGTGCGCGCTGCGAGCGCGTACTAAAACGTACGTATGCGTACGTAGATAACGTACACAAAAAACGTACGCATGCGTACAAGGTGCGCGCTGTGAGCGTGCACTAAAACGTATGTATGCGTATGTAGATAACGTATGCATGCGTACATGAGAAACGTACGCGCACCCTAAAAGTTTATAGAAAAAAAAAAAGAATTAAAGTGTACATAAGTTAATAGAAGATATTAACTATGCTGTTGAACTTTATCCAAATTCAAAGTAAAAAAAAAATGAGCCACACCAACTTAAAGGATATAGATAATCTATAAATGTATACATAGGTACATTTTTGTAAAAGAAATATATTAAAAATATATCGCAAAATTCTAAAATTAGAATTCTAAAATTAGCATTTAAAAAACCTTTGAAATTCACTGAAAAAACCATAGGTTTCACACACGTTATAGTTAGGAATTAGCATTTAAAAAACCTTGCAAATTCACTGAAAAAAACATAGGTTTCACACATGTTATAGTTAGCTGGACATTTCACTCGTAAAAAAACAATGAAATTCCACCGTTATATTAGGGTGTGAGAAGATGTGGTAATTTATCACATGGATGACGTCATCAGTGATGTCATCAGTGATGTCATTTGAGATGTCATCAGTGATGCCATGAGTGATGTCACTGACCATGTCATGAGTGATGTAATATGTGACGTCATCAGCAGTGGATTTCGGGCGCGCGAGTTATAGTTAGGTGAACTAACTATAATATTGGAATTTCCTTGGTTTTTTATGAGTGAAATGTCCAGCTAACTATAACATGTGTGAAACCTATGGTTTTTTCAGTGAATTTGCAAGGTTTTTTAAATGCTAATTCCTAACTATAACGTGTGTGAAACCTATGGTTTTTTCAGTGAATATATATATATATATATATATTACCTACTGGCGGTCGCCAGTAGGTAGTTATAGTTAGGACCCTCTTACCATAGGAAAACCGCAACATTCTATTTTGAATAACTTTGGCGCCGGTCGACGAATCCTCGCGAAATTTTCAAAATAGGTGGGGCGCTGCGCTCCGCTCCTACCCTGAAAGTCTCGGGGGGATTCGTCAAGCGGGGGCTGAGATAAAAGGGGGGTCCCAAAACGCGTTTTTCCCATGCATTTTTCCATAGGACCTTTAGACACAGCTACAGCCCGAACGGCTGAACAGAGTTCCTTGAAATTTGGCAGAGAGGTAGTCTACAGGTCAAGGAAGTGCCTTTGTAGGTTTGGTGTAAATCTGTTCAGTAGATTCTGAGAAAATAGCCTTTAAATCAATATATATATCTGAGCCAGCTTACGGTGCGCTTACGGTGCGCTTACCGTACGCGTACGGTGACGTGCGCGAGCGCGATTCTGATTGGCTGTTAGATCTAAGTAAACATTCCAATCGGTCGAAACCAGGAAGCGGCGGCCGCCATTTTCTCTCTCGCACTCTGAATGGGGCAGCAAAAATAAAGCCAAAAAATGTCTAAAGGGGCAGTATATTGAGATCATAACCACCCAGCATTGATATAGGGGTCCCCAAACAACCCCCAAGGCCAAAAAAAAAATTGTTTTTTTTTTCGAAAAATCGCTGATTACGCTTACCGTACGCGTACGGTAAAAATTAAAAAAATAAAAAAATTATCCACACTCTCCCCACCCCGTGTGCAAATGGTGCCCGAAGGCCACCATTTGTGCATGGCATATTTCAACTGGTGAAATTAATAAAGAATAAATTTCACAACGATGCGCATAATATGTCCCCCATGTGCGCACGGTGCGCGAAGCGCATCGTGCGTACATGGCCCATCCCGCATAACGTGGGCACGCGGTGCGCGCAGCGCACCGCGTGACCACCATGCGTGCACGGCACTAACTGCGTAAAGTAGGCGCGCGGTGCGCGAAGCGCACCGCGTGCTCACTGTGCGCGCACGGTGCGCAAAGCGCACCGTGCGCGCACGGAACGAACAGCGTTAACTGGGCGCGCACGCCACGAATGGCGTAAAGTAACTTAGCATTTAAAAAAACGTACAAATTCACTGAAAAAACCATAGGTTTCATACACGTTATAGTTAGGAATTAGCATTTAAAAAACCTTGCAAATTCACTGAAAA
Organism: Triturus cristatus; assembly: GCF_964204655.1. Taxonomy (NCBI): domain Eukaryota; kingdom Metazoa; phylum Chordata; class Amphibia; order Caudata; family Salamandridae; genus Triturus; species Triturus cristatus. The sequence goes on along the minus strand of NC_140585.1, from coordinate 347,388,523 downwards.
AACCATAGGTTTCACACAAGTTATAGTTAGCTGTACATTTCACTCGTAAAAAACCAATGAAATTCCCCCGTTATAGTTAGTGCAGGCAACTATAACTCACGCGACCGCAATCCTCTGCTGATGACATATGTGTCTTTATGAAAAAAAAATATTTGTAATATATGTATAGCTAAAATTTAATGGAAGAAGACATGGGCAAATAAGTGTCTAAATACAGTATTAGCATCAGCAGAGGATTGCGGTCGCGTGAGTTATAGTTGCCTGCACTAACTATAACGGGGGAATTTCATTGGTTTTTTACGAGTGAAATGTACAGGTAACTATAACTTGTGTGAAACCTATGGTTTTTTCAGTGAATTTGCAAGGTTTTTTAAATGCTAATTCCTAACTATAACGTGTGTGAAACCTATGGTTTTTTCAGTGAATATATATATATATATATATAGATATCAGCACAAAGTCCCGTAGTAACTGCAGCAAGCAAGGAACACACGGGCACAGACCTCAGTAGCAGGTGTAAACTCCAGAGTTTATTCAATGCCAAAAATGGTCCACATAACGCGTTTCGGCCGCCGACCTGCGGCCTTGATCACATAGTTACGCTGCGTACTGATGACAGCTTAAATAGGCAGGTAAGTGAGTGACGTTGCAATGTGCTGTAAAAAATATATATTGACATAGTGCTAGTGCTTTACGGTAGTGCTTAGAAAGTGCAACAGTGACAGAGAAAAATAATACTTTACTGTTTTTTTGTAACACTTTTGAGGCAATGACTAAGTAAACAAGCATTGGCATAGCAAATAGGTCTCGCCTTTGGGACCTTATAAGTGTTTAGCTATGCAACAGTTGCATAACTAAATACTTATAAGGTCCCAAAAGCGAGACCTATTGGCTATGCAAAGTTGGGCCACGAAAGTGAAAGTGATCGCGATCATGATCAAACACCAAAAGTGAAAGTAATCACGGTAAAGCGCGGCGTGCGTGCCTGCGCACATGCACTGTAGCTCTAGGCTGGCCTGGTAGCACTTTTTGGAGCCCTCTCAACAAGTCTCGGTTTACTGTAGTGCCAGGAGTAGTAGACAGAAACAAAGTACTTCAATGCCCTTAGAAGTGGTTGAGTTATTCGGTTACACCTCCGAGTATGATGGAACAGGGCAAAATGAGAACAGACTCTCGTATGGAGCACAAACAGAAATACGTCCCGGGTGCGGGTAAAGGACGAAACAGAGTAGACGAGGAATTGAGATTAGAGGACAAAATTACTACGAAAGCAACATATAGCAAATAGCAGCACCTTCTCTTCAGTATTGGATTCATACCTGGGAAGTGAAAGGTGGGGAAAATAAAATAAAATAAAACTAGAATCGAAAATAATGTTGAAAGGGGCATCGGCAATGTATTGTGATAAACACTGCAGAGCTACTAAGGGCTGTGAGCAGTCGAGCGCTGTAAGAAATAGCCCGTAGGTAATAAAGAAATATATATAAAAGTAGCAGAATAATATCTGTTCAGCCAGGAACTGTCACTTACACTACTGTAAATAGTGATAAGTAAAAAGTGGTGATAAGTGGTGCAACATGATAAAGTGTGACAGTATGTGTGTGATGTGCTGTCTGAACGACAGAAACTATCAGAAATTTAAAAAATGAAACAAAACTAGAGACAAAGTTCAAGATTGAACTAAGCTCATTAACCCCGCCAGATTTCTAGAGTGACCTCGTCGCAATGTCAGCATGGTGCGTGAGAGATCATTACTACTAAATTGAAAAAAATTAAAAATTAAAAAGGCAAAAGAAAGGCATGTACGACACGGTGTGGAAGGCAAGACAGACAAAAAGTAAACTAAAGCAGCGGATATAAAGCAGAGTACAGGTCTTATCATGGAAAATGGCAACATAGTACAGCAAATTGCACATGCATGGCAAGATAAAAACAACGCAATACACCAATGTAAATGCAACAAAATAGACAATTCAGAGAAAGTTGTAGAAATCACAACTACCGTTTAACACATAGGGGGCCTTAGTGTCAAGCTCTAATATGTAGCGGGATTCAAGTTGCCGCTGTTTCTTTTCGCAGATGCCTCCGCGTCTCAGTGTAAGTACATTGTCAATAACAAAGTATTGTAGGTTGTTTAGATTGTTGTTTTTGTGTGTCTCTCTGAAGTGTCTGGCCACAGGGTAGCTCAGGTTGTTGTTCACAATTGCCCTGAGATGTTGTAGGATCCTGACATGTACTTGGAGCTTAGTGCTGCCAATGTACATGAGATTGCAGCTACATCTGAAGATGTAGACCGCAAAATCAGTCCTGCATGTGTACTTGTGTTGTAAAATGATGGGTTTGTTGCTGAAATTGGCAGTTACTTGGGTGGTGTTAACGCCAAATTTACAGGCTCTACAGGAAGTGCATTAGTAGAAGCCTTTGACATCTGAAAACTAGTTGGATTTACTCTTGATTTTAGGGCTGCTCTTGACAAGAGCATCTCTTATGGAGAAGGCTCTGCGATAAGTGACCGTGGGTCTGTTAGCAATCAGAGGGCCAAGGACTGGATCAGTTTGGACAATGCACCAGTGTTCGTTAACGATGGCCTTAATAGCACGTTCCTCACTGCTATAGGTGATAATCAAATGGGTGTCTACTATGCCTTTGACTTCCTCAACAGTGTAGTTATCCATGTCATCTGACTCATTCAGCTGTTTGGGAGCTAAAAGCATGTTTCTAGGTACTGAGTTGGCTCTAATTCTGGCTTTGTTCAGTGAGGCTGAACTGTAACCCCTGGCTATGAAGCGAGCGTGTGCCTCTTCCTGACAGCTGTTAAGGTCTGACTCTGAGCTACAGATTCTCCTCAAACGGAGCATCTCTCCATAGGGTATGCTGGCTATTAAGTGTTTAGGATGATAGCTGGAGGCATGGAGTGTAGAGTTACCTGCCGTAGCCTTGAGGTGAAGTTTGGAATGTAGCTCACCAGTAGCAATGTATACTGTGACATCAAGGAAATCAATCTCAGTTGCGCTAATGTTGGCATTGAATTCTAGGTTGGAGGTGTTACAGTTCATTGATGTGACAAAATCGCGGGCGCTTTCAATAGAGCCATTCCATGCAACAAAGTCGTCATCAATATAGCGGAGCCACCTAAAAATGTTAGTGCTCCATGTTTCAATGTGGTCGACCTTGAGTACCTGTTCCTCCCACCAGCCGATGTGCAAGCATGCATAGCTGGGAGAAAAACAGGCACCCATGGCCACACCACGCATTTGTTGGTATACAGTTTTGTCGAATAAAAAATAGTTATTATTGAGGCACCATTCAATCATAAAAAGCAATAAATTGTTATGACGAAAATGCGTGATAGGACGCCTCTTTAGAAAATGTTCACATGCCCGTAGGCCATCGCAATGATTGATGCTTGTATATAAGAACGTAATGTCCATGGATATTAGGATGTAGTTCTCAGACCAAAGTACATCCATGATCTTGTTAAGAAAGTCACTAGTGTCATGCAGGTATGATGGCAGTGAAACAACAAAGTCTTGCAAATAAAAATCTACACATCCTGACAATTTCTCACATGCACTGTTACAAGCTGAGATAATAGGGTGCCTGGGTATGCCCTTGTGAACCTTGGGAAGGAAATATAGCACAGGTATAGTGGGTGTCTCATGGTGGAGGAAAGAAAGTTCATCTTTACTAATAAGACCCTCCATCTTGTAACTGTGAAGTTTCTTTTTCAACGAGGCCCTACTTTTGTTGTATTCCGTTAAAGTTGTTGCTTTGTAGCAGGTGATGTCGCTTAAGTGTCTTTTCCAGGTACTGCTGCTTAGGCCAAAGGGCAATGTTGCCCCCTTTGTCGGATTTGTTCACTACTATCTCATTGTTGCTACGTAGTTTTTTAATGAGGGCAAAATGATGTCTGTTACGACTGTGCACATTTTTGTGTTTGCTCTTATGGTATAGTTCTTTAAGATCCTCATTGCCAACGTCATTGAAAGTGTCTATCACATCCCTTGGCATCATGGGTGCGGACCTTGCCTCGCTAGGTCGCTCCCCAGCCACTGCGCTGCCCCTCCGTGTGCCGCCAGGTCCGTTTTCATTTTCGCTCCGTTTTTTTGCTCCCGCCTGCTGCCCTGTTCTTGCCCTGATTCCTGCTCCCTGTCCCTGACTACTTCCTTGCTGCCTGGTTCCCGCTCCCCCCGCCCGCCTCCCGCTCGCCCACCTCAGTTTCCCGCCGCTGCTCACCTGTGGCCCCGCCCCCTGTACATCCCATTGGCCGCCCACTCCCGCCTCCCAGCTGCTCCTCCCTCCCTCTACCCCTCTTATGGAGGCCGCGCAGCAGGCTCGCAGGCAAACCCGTCTGCCCCGTCCGCGCCCGGTCCACGCCTAGCGCCAGAACCCCTGGACCCAATGCTCGCCACGACGCCAGACTCCGGTATGATGCCGACTCCCTCCATGCACTCAACACCGGCCGAAACAACACCTGCTTCCAGGCCGCCCCGAAACGGACCCACGGTCCTTTCGCCTGCCGCTCCTGCAGCTTCACCTGCGACAGAGCCACCAAACCTCCAAGGACGAGACCCAACAGCCTCCGCTGCATCCTGCTCAACACCCGCTCCGCACGCAAACACGCCGTCGAGCTCTGGGACCTGCTCGACACATCCGACCCAGACGTGGCCTTCCTCACCGAGACCTGGTGGAACGACTCCTCGGAACCTGACATCGCCATAGCCATCCCAGACGGCTACAAGATCACCCGCAGGGACCGCGCCAATGGAATCGGAGGAGGAATAGCCATCGTCTACAAGTCCACCCTCAAGATCACCACCCACGCAGACGACACCCTCAACACCGCCGAACACCTGCACTTCCGGATCCACACCGACCCCAACACCACCCTCAGAGGAACACTCATCTACAGGCCCCCCGGACCCCGGGCTCAGTTCAGCGACTCCATCGCCGACCTCGCCAGCACCCACGCACTCGCCTGCATGGACTACATCCTCCTCTGTGACCTGAATTTCCACCTCGAGAACAACAACGACGCCAACTCCGCCACTCTGATCGAAAACCTCGCCAACCTCGGCTTCAGACAACTCGTCACCACACCCACCCACGCCGCAGGCCACACGCTGGACGCCGTCTTCTCCACAAGCACCCACGTCGCCTTCGACCACATCTCTGAACCCCACTGGACCGACCACCGATGCATCCACTTCACCTTAAAAAAAACAACCACGCACCATCAAACCCAACAGCTGCCTCGCCGCTGCTGGAGCAAAGTCACCGAAGACCAGCTGACCACCACCCTCGCCCAGAACCCACCCATCAACCCCACATGCCCTGACGCCGCAGCCCACAACCTCAGACAGTGGATCGACGACTGCGCTAACACCCTCGCCCCACTCAAGAGACCATCCAACAGCCACGTCAGCAAGAGAGCCAGCTGGTTCACCGACGAGCTCCTGACCTCCAAACGCGCCTGCCGTAAGCTGGAGAAGAAATGGCTCCACAAACGAACGCCAGAAAACCACGCAGCCCACAAGGATGCCACCCGCAGACATCACCACCTCATCAGACTAGCCAAGAAATCCTCCTTCAAAGACCGCCTGGATAACAATGCACACGACAGCAAAGAGCTCTTCCGCATCGTAAAAGAACTCTCCAATCCCAACGCCAGCACCAACGACATCCCGCCCTCACAAGAACTGTGCGACTCACTGGCCATCTTCTTCCACCGCAAGATCACTGACATCCCCTCCACGATCACCAACAGCGCCAACCGCCTGACCTCCCGGGCCTACACCAACGACGACGAGACATGCAAGATCATGAACTCCATCCACTCAGGATCTCCGTCAGACCCATGCCCACACCACGTATTCAACAAAGCAGACGCGGCCATCGCACCCCAACTACGGAAGGTCATCAACATCTCCTTCGAAAAAGCGACATTTGCGGAAAGCTGGAAGCATGCCGTTATCAACGCCCTCCTCAAAAAGCCCAAAGCGGACCCCAAGGACCTCAGGAACTTCCGACCCATCTCCCTGCTCCCGTTCCCGGCGAATGTCATCGAGAAAATCGTCAACATTCAACTGACACGCCACCTCGAAGACAACAACATCCTGGACCCGTCCCAATCCGGATTCAGACGAAACCACAGCACTGAGACAGCCCTCATCGCCGCCACAGACGACATCAGACGCCAACTGGACAACGGCGAAACATCAGCCCTCATCCTCCTGGACCTGTCAGCAGCATTCGACACGGTCTGCCACCGCACCCTAAAGACACGCCTCCAAGAAGCCGGAATCCAAGAGAAGGCCCTTGACTGGACCACGTACCAGAGCGTCCGCCTCCCACCCTTCCGGTCAGAAGCTACCGACATCATCTGCGGCGTCCCCCAGGGCTCATCCCTCGGCCCGACGCTGTTCAACATCTACATGGCCCTCCTAGCACAAGTGGCCCGCCACCACAACCTCAACATCATCTCCTACGCTGACGACACCTAGCTCATCCTCTCCCTCACCAAGGACCCTCACACCGCCAAAACCAACATCCACGAGGGTATGAAGGCCATCGCCGACTGGATGAGGAGCAGCCGTCTGAAACTGAACTCGGACAAGACGGAGGTCCTCGCCCTCGGACCCACCCCCTCAGCCTGGGACGACTCCTGGTGGCCGACCGCTCTGGGGACAGCACCGACACCCACCGACCACGCACGCAACCTAGGATTCATCCTTGACTCTTCCCTCTCCATGTCCAAGCAGGTCAACGCCGTCTCCTCCTCCTGCTACAACACCCTACGCACGCTCCGCCGGATCTACAAGTGGATCCCGACCGAAACAAGAAGAACAGTGACACAGGCCCTCATCAGTAGCAGACTGGACTACGGCAACGCACTCTAAGCAGGAATCCCAGCCAAACACCAACGGCGACTACAACGCATCCAAAACGCCTCTGCCCGACTGATCGTCAACGCCCCCCGCCGCGGCCACATCACCCCCCTCCTGAGAGACCTGCACTGGCTCCCCATCGACAAGAGGATCACCTTCAAGCTCCTCACCCACGCACACAAAGCACTCAACAACGCCGGACCAGCCTACCTGAACAGCAGACTCAGCTTCTACGCCCCTACCCGCCAGCTCCGCTCCGGCAGCCTAGCCCTCGCAGCTGTCCCCCGCATCCAACGTACGACTGCCGGCAGAAGATCCTTCTCCTACCTCGCCGCCAAGACCTGGAACACCCTCCCCAGCGCCTTGAGACCCTCACGGGTAAGTAGCACGCTTTACAAATACCCTGATTGATTGATTGATTGATTGTCGACGGAGGCTTGAATGGACTGGTTACTTTAAAAGCCATATTTACTCCTTCGCCACGTAAGATCTGGGTGGTGGTGATGACAGTAAGGTCAGATTCGAGTTCAGACATAATTCTGATGTTAGTAATGTCGGAGACAGTAAGATTACTAGGTATTGGCAGCTGGAACAGGCGGGACATCAATTGGAGGACTGTTTGAGTGCTTGTTTTTAAAGAATTTGATAAGCGTAAGTTTCCTAATAAATGTGTAGATATCTACACGTGTCTTGCTGTAATTGAAACTGCTTTCAACACAGTATGTGAGGCCCAATGAAAGGAGCTGGTTCTCCGCCTTGGTGAGAACAGTGTTCGTGAGATTAATTACTGTGTTAGTGTTGTTCTTCATTATCGACTCCAGTTGTTCTGTCTTCTGTTGAAGTTTGGTCTTGTTTCGTTTGTGTTTCCTCGTTTCGCGCCTTCTTTTGTTGTGCCGGTGTCTTGTTTCTTTTGTGTCCGTGGGCGCAGTGTTTGACGCCGATCTAGTCGTAAAAAATCAAGCTCCTCAGCTAAGGAAAAGTTATTAGTGGTAGATTGCCCATGATTTGGTGTATCGCGGCACTCTTCTGAGTCGGTGCCACTGCCCATTGCGGAACTCAGATCGGACAAGTATGAAGCATCAGGCATTACACTGCCAGCTGGTGCTTCCTGCACGATTGCGGCGGGTTTGTTGATGCGTTGGCGTTTTGCGGTGTCAAACTTACGTGCAAAAGTGAAAATTTGCCTGGTCTCGTAGTCCCGAGAGCTTTTGAGAGGGCACTCGACATCGCCCTCCCCTCCCTATGCTAATTAAAGCCCGTCAGGATGTTCCTAATCCTACTTTAGGACTAAATATGCTTTTAACTGTCAAACGCCCACTGAAGTTACTTAAAGAAAATAATTATGCTCGAATTGCAGTATTGTGTGACGAATAAAACCCACTGAGGGATGATGCTGACAATAAAAGAAGCCGGAAATGGAAGAAATGTGAGCGTCAGTGTGTCGATTGAGAGCAGCCCATGATGAAGAGGCTTTCAGCCTCGAAACGCGTCGGCAAGTAAAAAGAAATTTTGGAGCATACCTGGAGATTTGCATTGTATGCCGGAGGGTGAGGGCGATGTTGAGTGCCTTCTCAAAAGCTCTCGGGCACTTTGTTTATTCAATATATTATATATATATATATATGTGTATATATATATATATATATATTATCTACTGGCCGTCGCCAGTAGATAGTTATAGTTAGGACTGTGTTTCCATAGGAAATCTGAAAATTCTATTTTGAATAACTTTGGCGCCGGTTGACGAATCCTCGCGAAATTTTCAAAACTAATGGGGCACTCCGCTCGGCTCCTACCCTGAAAGTCTCGGGGCGATTCGTCAAGTGGGGGCCGAGAAAAAAGGGGGGTCCCAAAATGCGTTTTCGCCCATGCATTTTCCCATAGGACCTTTAGTCGAAGGTACAGCCCGAACGGCTGAACAGAATTACTTGAAATTTGGCAGAGAGGTAGTCCTCAGGTCAGGGAAGTGCCTTTTGCAGATCTGGTGTCAATCTGTTCAGCAGTTCCTGAGAAAATAGCATTTAAAAGCATATAAATATCTATAAGCGCTTACCGTGCGTGCACCGTGCGCGCACCGTGCGAGCACCCTAACGTGCGCGAGCGTAATTTTGATTGGTGGTTACATGTTAGTCAACGTTCGAATCGGTCGAAATCAGGAAGTGTCGGCCGCCATTTTGTTTGTTTTCAGTGCGAGAGTGAAAAAGGAAGGTGGCGAACGTGAAAAGGGGGAAGGGTAGAGAGTTCCTGACCCCCTAGCCTTTGTCAGGGGGTCCCTGAAGGACCCCGAAGGCAGAAAAATAAAATGAATTTTTTTTTTTTTAAATCGCGGGGGTGAAAAACCAAAGAAAAAAAAAAAATGTAATACGTAGCTTATTGTAAAATAATTTTATAAAAAAAATAATAATACATACATAACTTAGCATTTAAAAACCGTACAAATTCACTGAAAAAACCATAGGTTTCATACACGTTATAATTAGGAATTAGCATTTAAAAAACCTTGCAAATTCACTTAAAAAACCATAGGTTTCACACAAGTTATAGTTAGGTGGATATTTCACTCGTAAAAAACCAATGAAATTCCCCCGTTATAGTTAGTTCAGATAACTATAACTCGCGCGACCGCCACTCTATCACAAGGATGAGGTCATCAGTGATGTCATGAGTGATGTCACTGACCATGTCATGAGTGATGTAATATGTGACGTCATCAGCAGTGCATTGCGGGCGCGCAAATTATAGTTATCTGAACTAACTATAGAGAAAAGAGGGTGGTCTGAAAACACATTTTCCCCATGCATTTTCCCATAGGACCTGTTGACGCAGCTACAGCCCGAACTGCTGAACGGAATTACACCAAATTTGGCAAAGAGGTAGTCCTCAGTTCAGACTCATGCCTTATGCTTAAATGGTGTAAATCCGTTCAGTAGTTCCTGAGAAAATTAGAGTTAAAAAAGATAGATATATCTGGGCGGAGCCTAACCACACATCTCATCGTGAGATCTGATTGGCTGTCAGTACTTCATCCAAGAAGTGTTGGCAGCCATCTTGGGACCAATATACATGATAGCACCTCATTAAAAAGCATTGCAGTTAATAGAAGGTTTTAAGACTTTAGTTACATTATAAATCATTTGTTGATGGTACCATACTCATTTTAGGAATTGTGGTGTGTTCTAAGGTGATTTTACCATGTGAAAAAGCCTTCTGCTGTGATATCATGAATCATGTTTGAGAGAAAACTATTTTCTCATGCTTTTCCCGCAGAGGTTTGGAAGGTGATCTATAAGCTAAACTGAGAGCATATTTTCTGTAAATTCACATTATCTTTCATTCTCAGTAAAACATGTACATCCAACAAGGGCAGAGACTGTCAGTTGATTCCTTTGTGTTCTACTGTTGCTTCCCAGAGTATTCTAAAGAACAACTAGAGCGCTAACAGTCCTACTTATGACAAACGTATTGCGCACCTAAAGCCATCTTGATTGGAATAAAGTGGTAACTCTTAAAACATTTAATTTAAAAAGGAACAAAATGAGGGGGTTCATTTTGCCATAGAAAGTATGATTAGTGCTGCAGAAAGAAAAATTAGGGCACATTTTGAGTGACTTCTCAAATCCTCTTCTATTTCATTAAAAAATTCTGACATGCAGACTGAAAGATGCACTTTCAATACCAGCAGCAGACTTCCGTGGTGAGCAGTAGATTTATTACAGTGATCTAATGAGCAACTAGATTGCTAACATTCTGAATTTATGGCAAATGTGTGACACATCTGAATGCCTTTTTGATGGAATCAAAGTATTTCCTACTGAGGAGACTGTAGTAAATGAGGAAATTAGGAAACTTCATAACAAATAAGTCTCCCAAAATGGCCACTAGAGACAAAATAGCCCAAATGTAGCCCAAATATCACCCAGATGTAGCCCACATGTAGCCCAATGACAGAAGTGTGCAAAACACTTATTTTTTGTGTATTTGCAGTTTTATATAGTGCAGACTTGTCAGGTATTGGAGTGCTTTACATGAGCATTGGTTACATCACACAAGATCAAATTCATTTTGGTTGTATGCATGGGGAGATTAAGTGATTTGACCAGAATCACAGAATGTTGAGCTGAAGCAGAAACTCCAACCTGGTTTCCCAGTTGCAAAGTTTGGAGCTCTGGAAGTAACACCACATCCTCTCCCCTAGGTGCAACATTTAATCAAGTGGTCAACTGGATAAAAAACATAAAGATTACAACTAATTTAAAAGTTCTTTGTCGCTATTTGAAAACTCAGAAAATATGTCCTCATTTTAGTTTTTTAGAGCACTAACCATACTTTTGATGCAAATAAGACCCTCTCATATATGTAATTTCTAAAGGAAATGCTCTAGGTATTACAGTTTTGATTACATCAAGATGACGTCAGGCGTTCCACACTTTTGTAATAAATATAGAATGTTAACAATCTAGTTGTTCATTGGGATACTCTTTGATAGGCAAAGGCCAGGGGCACGGACTCTGAAGAGTGAAGGCAGGTAGGAGAGTGCAGAGGCAACAGTTTGACCCCACTGGGCAGGCAGGAAGGGCAGTGGCAGCACAACAGACTATGGAGGGCAGTGGAAAGGGGGGCAGGGGCAACAAACCAACAATACAGGACTGGCAAGAGAGGCTGTGGCAATATAATAGACCATTGTGGGCAGAAGGAAGAGGCATTGGTAGAACAACCATACATGCCAACAGCCCCGTTTCAGCCAGGAAACGTCCAATGTTTTTAAGCTCAAATGGGCTTTATTTGATCTGTCTCCTGTCTACAATCTCCTCTTTCTCAATGTAACTCAAAGGGGAAAATCAATACCCCAGTTTTTTTCAAACTCTCCCTCTTACCAAGTTCAAAATGTTCACAAGTATGGTACATTGGATCATGGTAGGCAGGAGGAATTGGGGTAGGGACATAGACTCGGATAACAGAGGACAGGAGGGACATGGAGAGGTGCACCAAACTGATCCTACAGGGCAGGCATCAGGGTTTGCAGCAGCACAATACACCACACAGGGCATGCGGGACGGGAGTGCAGCACAATAATCCATAGAAAGCAACAGGGAGGGGACAGGACCATGCACAAGGACAACAGAGAACAGAGGGGAAAGAGGCAATGGTAGCTAACTGACCATAATGGACAGACAGGAGAGAAAGCTGCAGCATAACAGACCATAATGGGCAGGAGGGACGATCAGGGGCATTACAATGGAACAGACAAGCCAGGAGGGAGGGAATAGGGGTCTGCACATGGAAACAGAGGGCTGGGTGCAAGGGGGCAGGGCAGGAGCAGCAAGATGACCATGGATGTCAGGCAGGATGGGCACTAGAAACAAGACACACCATGAAGAGCAACAATGAGACTATGAAGGCATACACACAGACCATGGAGGGAAGGAGGGAGGGGGTCAGGGGCAGCTAGCTGACCACACAGGGAAGGTGGGAGAGGCCATGGCAGCACAGAAGACCATGCATGGCAAGCGGGAGGGTTAGTGGCAGCACAATGGCTATGCTGGGCAAGAAGGAGGGTGCAGGGGCATGCACAAAGGACCATGGAGGATAGAGGGGAGGGTCAGGACCTGGGCACAGACAATAGAGTTCAGGGGAAGGGGCCTCACAACAGACCGCGCGAGGCAGGCAGGAGGAGCAGTTGCAGCACAACAGGCCAGGGAGGGCAGAAGGGTGTGGCAGTAAAATGGACCATGGAGGACAGGAGGAAGGGGATAGGGGCATGGCATGTGGACAGGCAGGGTGGAGGTGGCAGGGACAGGTTACAGTCATCTGACAATGCTAGGCAGGTGGGAGGGGAGTGGCAGCTCAACAGATCACTCAGAGTAGATAGGAGTGGCAGGTCCATGGAACATGGTGGGCAAAAAGGATTGAGCAGGGGCATGCACAAAGACATCGGAGGGCAGGGGGAAGGAGAATACGGGCAGCAAGCTAAGCACAGAGGCTAAGCAGGAGGTCAATGATGGGCCATAGAATTGGGCAATGGAGGGCAGGAGGAGTGGACTGGTACATCATGCTAAATGGAGGGCGGTGGCAGCACATCAGACCATGCATGGCAGGAGGGAGGAGGCTAGTCCATGGATTCAGACAACAGAGGATAGGGAGGAGGTGGATGGGGCAGCAAGCTAACTGTTCATAGAAGGTGGGTATTAGGAACTTTATTGTTTTTAAAATGTGTGTCTGTGCAAACTACTTAAAATATGAACAAGTATGCAGCATAATCTCACTTTTATTCAGGAAGAAGATGACGTTTGTGACTGTGACTCCGGGCTCACTTGGCAGAAACACCCCCTGACCCTCCACCCCCCCATCGCAAAATGTAATGCCCGTGAAAAGGGTAAGTGGAGGCAGTGTTATATAGAACATAGTCCTGAGAGCACGATTGAAAATGAAAACTAGATATAGTATATGGTATAAACTATGCACCAAAAAGTGTGATATAAGATGATCCGGGGCATGAATTATAATATGCAATACATTGTGCGCTATGACAGATTCATTGGAGAGCGGGAGATAGCACAGGCACTAGTGCGTGCTATGCAATCTGCGCCTTGGAGTGTAATATGCACAGGGCAGTGTTGTGTAACCTAACTAGTCTCTAAAGTTGTAATATAAAATATGTGCTGGGGAGTGTAACGTTGCATATGCACTGTGACAAAGATATGGATACCAGATTGTAATATGTATGGCATAGCGCTGTGCGTTATAATATAGGCATCGAGGAAGGCACGTTAGATGGGGCAATATAACCCGTGCGAAGGCAAGTGTGGCATGACATATTCACGGGGTGGTGTTACAGTGCACATGGGCTAGAGAGTGTCATAGCATACGCACTAGCTGGTGGAATACAACACAGAGGTGTGTGGCACTCGGCGGGCACTTGTGGGTGTATCACAGCATTGGGCTCAGCCAGGAGCACGCTGTGACTCTCAAGTGAGGTTCGTCTTCTTTCCAGAGAGTAAAATAAAAAGTAATACACATCCGGCGGTGGATGTGTGTTTCATTAACTGTGATGGGGGTTTCTTGCATAGTTTGGTCGAATTTTTGTCGAATCCCCTTTGAACGGCTTGGTGTGCGTGTGTATTAAATGTGCCCGTCAATAGCTGCCCATGTTTGTATAAATAAATGACAAGGGTGTCTACTTGGAGAGTACCCACCGGCGGGGGTGCCGGGATTAGGCCATTACCCGTTGGTTGGGGTCCCCGGGGCCGATTAAGGCCTTGGGAGGGGGGCCACGCGGCCCCCTTCCAATTTTTTTTTTTTCAACAAAAAAAATTAGGGTGCAGGCCCTGGGGCATGGGGTCCCCAGGGCCAATAAATTAGCAAAAGAAGGCGGCCACACAGCCCTCCCTCTTAAAAAAAATAAAATAAATAAAAGTCCGGCATCGCGCCGGAGGCCACGCCCCCTCCTTGCAGCACTCTGCAAACGCGCCCCCTGGCCAGTTGTAAGTTGGGGAATTAATTACCCTTCAATACTGAGGGTCCCTGAGGGCCAACTAGCCCAACAGGTATCTCCAGTATGCGCCAGGGAGCTGCGTTGCAGACAGGTGTTCTGAGGCCACGCCCCTTTTTACACCTCTATGCAACGCAGCTCTGTGGCGCTTACTGGAGGTACCTAGTGGGCTAATTTGACCCTAGAGACCCTTAGGATTCAAGGGGACTTAATCTCTCAACTTAGAACGGCCACAGGGCACATTTACACAGTGGTAAAGGGAGGGGATGGGGCCTGAGGTGACGTGTGCAAACACACCCTGTGGTGCGTTTTAAGTTGGGGAAATAATTTCCTTTCAATCCTGAGGGACCCTGGGGGCCAACTAGCCCACCAGGTGCTTCCAGTAAGCGCCACTGCTCTGCGATGCAGAGAGGTGGTGCAGGCCGTGCCCCTTTTTACACCTCTCTGCAATGGCACTTACTGGATGTACCTAGTGGGCTATTTTGCCCCTAGGGACCCTCAGGATTCAAGGGGACTTAATCTCCCAACTTAAAAAACGTGTGCAAACACGCCCTATGGCGCGGTTTAAGTTGGGGAAATAATTCCTCTTCAATCCTGAGGGCCCCTGGGGGCTAACTAGCCCACCAGGTGCTTCCAGTAAGCGCCACTGAGCTGTGTTGCAGAGAGGTGGTCCAGGCCGTGCCACTTTTTACACCTCTCTGCAACGCAGCTCTGTGGCGCTTACTGGAGGTATCTAGTGGGCTAGTTGGACCCTAGGGACCCTCAGGATTCAAGGGGACTTAATCTCCCAACTAAAAACGGCCACAGGGCGTGTTTACACAGTGGGGAAGGGAAGGGAAGGGAAGGGGCCTGAGGTGTGCAAACACGCCCTGTGGCGCATTATAAGAGGTTGTTTTAATCCCCTGCCCTACTATATACTAGGGGCTTACAGAGGAGGTCATGCAAATCACAGGGGGACCCCAACACATAGTGTTCCCTAGTGTATGTAGGTGTTTTCACTGTATTCTGAGTGTCTTTTAACATAGCACTGGCTCTAGGACTGGTTAGTCAGACTCAGTTACCACCAGTATCCGTCTTAAAAAGATGAGGGTACAGGATGATTTTGCAACAAGGCTTCTTTCTCCTCTTCTGTTTGTTCTTTCTGCACGTTATCCTTCTTCCTGCACTTTTCTTCGTCTTTGAGGACTTCTGTTGCTTCTTTCTGCATTTCATTTTTTTCTTTCTGTGCGTGTTTTCTTCTTTCTTCACATGTCCTATCTCTGTAGGCATAGTTAGAAATTAGCATTTAAAAAACCTTTGAAATTCACTGAAAAAACCATAGGTTTCAGGCAAGTTATAGTTAGGAATTAGCATTTAAAAAACCTTAGAAATTCACTGAAAAAACCATAGGTTTCAGGGGCATTAAAGTTAGCTGGACTTTTCACTTGTACAAAACCATTGAAATTCCCCCGTTATAGTTAGTTCAGCTAACTATAACTCGCGCGCCCGCAATGCACTGCTGATGACATCACATATTACATCACTTATGACATGGTCAGTAATATCACTCATGACATCACTGATGACATCTCAAATGACATCACTGATGACATCACTGATGACATCATCCTTGTGATAGAGTGGCAGACCTCCTCTCCCCCTAATGATACACACATTCAGAAATAGAAACTAAAAATTTCAAAACAATGGACATACCAATACCAGTTACAACAATCTATTCAGTAATTCTAAGATCCACATACACATCCACTCATTCACCAACAGTCCTATACAGTCACTCATACATGTACTCACTCATCATATGTACTCATACACCTATACATCCTGTTAGACAACGCCACTCATCCATAGAGTTACTCACACACATAGTCACTCATGCTAATAAAGAATCAAACATCCATTTACTTGCATATACAGTTATACACACAACACCACACTTACTTCTACAGAAACGTACACATACTTAGTATTTTAAACAATCACTTATAGAAACACATACTTATTCATATAGGAACTCTTTCAATCTCTCACTCTCACATATACTCACTTATATACACCAATAGTCACATATACTAGTTTAAAACATATGTAGTTACTCATAAAGACACTATTGAGACAGTCATTCACTCACTAACACACCCATGCACACCCTCATCCAACCATACAGTCCTGCACACATGCCGTCTTCAACACATACAAACATTGAGTCACTCATTCATGCAACTATGCACTACGTAATACCCCACACCAAACCATACAGACACTCATACTGATACTCAAAAACCAACTAATAACCTATATAGACACTCATGTAGCTACTCACCAATCCATGCAGCCACTTATACACAAAGTGAGAGACTGATGCAGATATTTACATATTTAAACATTACTCACTAAGCCATGTATTCACTAATATACACTTAATCAGTCAGTTATACAATCAATTTTTCCAAAACAAATCATCCATTTAGACACTTATATACCCATTTATTCTTCAATCGACCTTGAGATATACATATATAAAACATATGTAATTTTCAGAAAAACACACATTCACTGGATGATGTCATCAGTGATGTCATCAGTGATGTCATTTGAGATGTCATCAGTGATGTCATGAGTGATGTCACTGACCATGTCATGAGTGATGTAATATGTGATGTCATCAGCAGTGCATTGCGGGCGCGCAAGTTATAGTTAGCTGAACTAACTCTAACGGGGGAATTTCAATGGTTTTGTACGAGTGAAAAGTCCAGCTAACTATAACGCCCCTGAAACCTATGGTTTTTTCAGTGAATATATATATATATATATACCCGGCCTCCTTTGTCGGGGAAGGTTGCACCACTCGGAATAAAATGGAATGAGTCCGAAGGTTTGGAACTGTTCCTGAAACCTTACATGGGACTGCAGAAGTGAATCGAAAAGTACCGACAGTGGTTTATTTGGAGGCCCACCAGAGGGCTGCAAAATAAATAAATTAACTTCAGTCTGCGCAAACTCCACCAGAGGGGAAAAATTTGAACTGTGAGCAACTACGTGTCCCAGAAAGCATACCATTGGATTTGCCCACCAGGGGGCTATAAATTGCTAATGAGGAATAGTTACATGTGTTTCCTGCAGTGCCTTTGCTCAGACTGATGAAATCCTGTGAACAAGAGGCTTGTGGCCTCGAAACGCGTAAGGAAAATAAATGAAATCTGAAGAACTTTCTGCCGGTTTGGTTTTATTATGCCTGCAGTCGAGTGTGCTTTCAAGCTTAAAGGAAACCTTGTGAAAACATATATATATATATATATATATATATATATATATAACCAACAACATGCACAGTGTTGTCATTTCAGATGTCGCATTGATGTTATTAATGATGTCTTAAAACATCTCATGAGTGACGGATTATGTGAGGGTATGAGCAGTGCATAGTGAGGGCGCAAGTTATACTTACTTCAGTTTACTATAACTGGTAAATTTCAATGTTTTTTTTAGTTTACAATGTAGCATTTTAACTGGCATTTTCACCAAACTATATAACATTGTTTTAACCTTTGTTTTTTGCAGTGAATTTCTAGGATTTTGTTTTAACATAAAGTAATATTTTATTACCATACTTACCTAGGCCTACCTAGTGCCTGCAGCCAAACCCTTTACCCAATTCCTGTGGAAGGCCAATCCCTCCACCCCCTGATGTGCATGGCCTTTGGCAGTGCACAACATGAGTCTGTGGTCTGTATCCAAGCCCTGCACACAACCCCCATGGGTGAGCAAGACCCCATTGCTGAGCAAACTCCCTGGTCTTGCAGCACCCTGCCCCCAACCACAGTACACGTGGTCACGCTGAGTAACGCAGTAGTACCGCAGTACCGCTTAGAAAAAAAACATCTTCGTCATTTGACCCCTGTAGTGCTTATTTTGTATCATCCCCCCAAGTCATAAAATGGTGTCCGCAACTTTCCTTTCATGTTGCAGTCGACCAATCAATCAAATTGTGTATTATGAGTTTGCGGTACCGCAGCACTCCTCAATTGTACTGTGGTAGTACCACTTTGCTAGATATCTATAATTTTAAACCTTCATTTCTCCAAACTACTGCGCAGATTTACACAAAATCATAACAAGCACACTCTCTGGATCAAGAGCTAGCCTTCTGATGAAATTTGGTGCAATTCCGTTAAGCCGTTTTGGCTGAAGCATGTCTAAAGTTGCTATGGGAAATTGCATAAGGAAAACCAATTTTGTTATCTCTGCACCCTTTCGCTCATCCCCCACGTGACAGACCACCCCAAATCTTTCCAGGAAGCAGCCGAGGTGGGTAAACCTTGTTTTTTCTGAACGTTTCATGAAGAATTATCAAATATTGCCAAAGTTATTAGCAAATCAAAAAATCAATTTCCTATGTAAACCTGGACTAACTATAAAGTGGCTATATATATATATATATATATATATTTCTCCAAAAATGCCCCAGCATTGAGGACGCGACTCACTCAGCAAGTGATTAATACAATCATTTATTTAGAAGAAACCGGCATTTCATGAAATGCCGGTTTCTTCTAAATAAATGATTGTATTAATCACTTGCTGAGTGAGTCGCGTCCTCAATGCTGGGGCATTTTTGGAGAAATGTAACACACGGGTGGCCCACCCGTGGAGGATTGCACCGTCCTGGAAACAGATATGGGATCGTCAGATTTTGAACTGTTCAGAATTGTACACGACACAGCAAGGAAAGAAAAGTGAAACCGGACTTTCATTCCGAGACCCACTGGAGGGTTGTGAAACTGAGTCCGTTTTAATTTGTGAAATGCACCAACTTTATTGAAGGGTAAAAAGCAGACGTAAATGGACCACAGTTCCCAGTGTGCATTACATTTGAATTCCACAAGGAGGGCACACCGGAGGCCCATAAAGGTGATAGCACGGAGGGAACTATGGGAGTCAGAAATCACGGTGCGCTGAGCATGCCTTTGAGAAAGGAGCGAGAACGCTCTGAAACGCGTCAGGCACGGACTGAAAATGATCGGTATGAAATGCCGGTTTCTTCTAAATAAATGATTGTATTAATCACTTGCTGAGTGAGTCGCGTCCTCAATGCTGGGGCATTTTTGGAGAAATGTAACACACGGGTGGCCCACCCGTGGAGGATTGCACCGTCCTGGAAACAGATATGGGATCTTCAGATTTTGAACTGTTCAGAATTGTATACGACACAGCAAGGAAAGAAAAGTGAAACCGGACTTTCATTCCGAGACCCACTGGAGGGTTGTGAAACTGAGTCCGTTTTAATTTGTGAAATGCACCAACTTTATTGAAGGGTAAAAAGCAGACGTAAATGGACCACAGTTCCCAGTGTGCATTACATTTGAATTCCACAAGGAGGGCACACCGGAGGCCCATAAAGGTGATAGCACGGAGGGAACTATGGGAGTCAGAAATCACGGTGCGCTGAGCATGCCTTTGAGAAAGGAGCGAGAACGCTCTGAAAAGCGTCAGGCACGGACTGAAAATGATCGGTATGAAATGCCGGTTTCTACTAAATAAATGATTGTATTAATCACTTGCTGAGTGAGTCGCGTCCTCAATGCTGGGGCATTTTTGGAGAAATATATATATATATATATTCACTGAAAAAAACATAGGTTTCAGGGACGTTATAGTGAGTTGGACATTTGACTCATATAAAAGCAGAGAAATTTGAACTTGACGTCACATATTACATCAATCATGACATGGTCAGTGACATCACTGATGACATCTCAAATGACATCACTGATGACATCACTGATGACATCATCCAGTGACCGTGTGTTTCTCTAAACTTTAAATATTTTACATATATATCTATGCCAAGATGTATTGAAGAATGAGTGGATTTACAAGAGTCTGAAGGGATTATTTAGTAGACACACGACTGACTGTATAAGTTAGTGATTGAACGTGTCTTACTGAATGCATGGGTTAGTGACTAAACTGTGTGAAAGTCTGTATTAGTCTTTCAGTTGGTGTGTAAGCGGCTGCATGCGTTGGTAAGTATCTACATAGGTGTCTATATGGGCTATTGATTTCTTGTCTGAGTATCTGTATGAGTGCCTGAGTGTCTGTGTGGGTCGGTGAAGAGGGGTGTGACTCTGTGCACAGATGTCTGAGTGGGTAATTCACTGGTTATATGGATTCAAAAGTGCATCTGGGAAGGGCTGTATGGGTGACTTAGTGTGTGTATGGGTGTGTGGTGAGTGAATAAATGTCTCAGTGGTATATGTGTGAGTAACTACATATGTTTTAAGGCAGTATATGTGAGTGTTGGAGTATATAAATGACTATATGTTAGAGTAAGTTATTTGAAGAGTGGGTGTATAAATGAGTGTCTGCTTGTATCACTGATTGTATAAGACAATAAGTATGTGTTAGTATCTGCATAAATAAGTGATGTGGTGTGTGTATAAATAACTCAGTTGGTGTATATAACTATACATGAGTAAATGACTATGTAATTCATTATTTGCATGACTAACTATGTGTGTGACTAAATCTATGGATGAGTGGTAGAGTGTGACTATGTATAGGTGTATCAGTACATAGTATTGTACTGTATTGATGAGTAACTGTAGGACACTAGATGTGTGTATAGACCTAGGAAATAGTCGGTGCTATGTAGTATGTGGCATTCCTGTGTGTATGGTTTCAAAAATAGTAGTCTGTTTTTTAGAGTGTGTGTATCATAGTTTATATTAGGGCATCAGTATGTGCATCAGATTATCATGTGGATGATGTCATCAGTGATGTCATCAGTGATGTCATTTGAGATGTCATCAGTGATGTCATCAGTGATGTCACTGACCATGTCATGAGTGATATAATATGTGACGTCATCAGCAGTGCATTGCGGATGCGCGAGTTATAGTTAGCTCAACTAACTATAACTGGCAAATTTCCAAGTTGTGCGTTACGTCATGTACGTATGGGGTCGTGCCCGCTGCGCATTGCGAATGCGTCAAGTGCACGCTGCCACACCTTGTTTTACATCATAAACATATGGTGTTGCACCACGTACACCATTCCCTCATTTTTTTGGTCTCAAAACTATATCTAAATAACTTTAAAGTGTATATGAGAGCAAGCGATAATCTAACATATTTTAAACATTTATATATTTCCAACTGTAATAAACTTATATTTTACCAATTAAATTTTCTCAAAATCACGTCGGGTGCGGTTTCCTTGCGCACTGGGTGCGCGATTGCCAATTAACCCTTAAAAAAAGCACTTCATTAGTTCATAACATTTCCCATTGTAACAGTTGGAAAACGCCACCCATTTTAGTCAATCTCTGTACTGCATTTGATGAGACACACCTCTTCTGCTTAGAGAGCTTTTATCTAAACCTTTTGCAATGTACACATATCTTACACTACACACAACATGCAACCATCATCTTCATCAATATTCATGGTCTGTAAAGTAGCCTTCCACCTGTGATGGCCATACACCTACAAGTTACATAACCAAAGTTTTCCCCACCACCACAGGTAACATAGTTACATACACTTCCCACAGCACAATGTAATATCATACGGCCCAGGGGCACTATCATACATAGATAATGAACACATGGTCACAAATAGATAGTGGAAGTGGGTATGAGCACATGCGCTCGACACCTTTTTATTACCAGGGTCACATATCCAGTAACGTCTGTGGTGGATGCGTGTGGAGTCAGTGTAAACCATTCCTCAAGGAATAGTTGCTGCTACCATCTACTACAACAGTAATCATTGGATCACACACAGACATTCAATAATAAAAGAATCAATTGTTTGTACTGCAGTAAGGTAGGCACAGTAGATGTGAAGTAATACAGAAAAATATTCTATCGTTAAAGAAACACAACTTATGGTATACTGAGACACAATTAATAGATCAGAAATAAAACACAAAAAGATTTTATCATAAAGGGTCCATTAGTTTTAGTGCACTAAGAACGCCACATCAAAATCATTCAGCATGTCAACAACCAGCAATGATGTGTGCTATAGACGGGCAGGCCGTACTTGGAGTAATATCTGTTGCCATCAACAGAACATCATCAGCAATAGCACCTCAATCTAAATTGTGAACACTGCTGTCTACAGTGTAGGCCAGAGAGAGCGGTCAGCAATGGCCCACAGCTACGTAAGGTGGAATTCAGCTACACAGTTTGTCGTACACAAAGCAACAAAAGTGTGTCTGGAGCCTGTAATAATACGTATTCATGGTGTAGACAGAGCGCACTGGAGCAATGCAGTATTAATTGTAAACAGTACTCACACAGACATTCATGAATACTTTCTCTCACTTCCTCTTAACAAAAGACAACAACATCAATTGCAGAAAAATCTGCAATAAATAAAACAAAACAATTCAAATACCATTTCTGCTGTCTACAGTGTAGACTATTCAGTGTTACTTGGCACTTGCAAATTAAATGTGGTCATTGTACTAAACCTATAAGTCATTTAAAAAAAATTCTTCAAAGAAGAATACTAAAAACATAATATGTATATTCCAGTAGACGTTGTAGTTACTTGACTACTGGATTCTATAATTAAACAATCAGCACTCAATCTGAATTGTGAACACTTCTGTCTGCATTGTAGGCCTGACTCACTATTCATTAACACCTGACAGCCATGTACGTTCAATTTGAAAGCATGGACTTGCTTGCAGCAGATCAGAAGGGGGACACAGAAATAATATCAAACTTCAACTTCTGACATCCTCAATCATACAATCAAGACCCCATTTCACTGTTCGGACCTGCTGTACCACAGTGTACTCCACCGAGTAGTGTCAACCAAGCACAATAATAATGTGCAACAGTTAGCTACGGAAACACCCAGTCTGATGCACCTCAACGGAGGGCGTTCTATGAAAACCAAGCAACAAGTAATATCGGACATCTCCCACTGTGGAATCAAGACACTGTTCCACTGGTGGGACCTACAGTTGCTTGCACCTGGTCAAAGGGAGTACCTTCATCTCCACTCTCAGATGA
The DNA here is from genome assembly GCF_964204655.1 of Triturus cristatus. NCBI lineage: Eukaryota > Metazoa > Chordata > Amphibia > Caudata > Salamandridae > Triturus > Triturus cristatus. Next base: position 347,365,116 of record NC_140585.1, on the reverse strand, counting down.
AGTTCTAACATCCTCCATTGTCAGATCAAGACACCGTTCCACTGTTGGGACCTAGAGTTTGATGCACCTCATCGGAATGGGTACCACAAATCATCACAAACTGTAACTTCTGACATCCTCAATCATAGAATCAAGACCCCGTTCCACTATTCGGACCTGCTGTACCGTGGTGTACTTCACCAACTACAGTCAACCAAGGCCATTAATCATGTGCAGCAGTTAATTACGGAAGCACAAAGTCTGATGCACCTCAACAGAAGGACCTCTGAAAAATCCCCTGCACGTTATATCGGACATCGTCCATTGTGGGATCAAGACACCGTTCCACTGTTGGGACCTAGAGTTGGTTGCACCTGGTCAAAAGGAGTACCTTCATCTCCACTCTCAGATGCAGTTCTAACATCATCCATTGTGGGATCAAAAGACCGTTCCACTGTTGGACCTGATCAGAGGGGGGTACACAAAAATCATCACACACTTTAACTTCTCACATCCTTAATCACAGAATCAAGACCCCGTTTCACTGTTCGAACCTGCTGTACCACGGTGTACTCCAATGACTGGTGTCAACGAAGCACAATAATCATGTGCAACAGTTAACTACGGAAGCACAGTGTCTGATGCACCTCAACGGAGGAAGTTCTATGAAAACCAAGCAACAAGTAATATTGGACATCTTCCATTCTGGGATCAAGACACCGTTCCACTATTAGGACCTAGAGCTGGTTGCCCCTGGTCGAAGGTGTTACACAGAAATAAACACAGACTTTAACTTCTGACATCCTCAATAATATAATCAAGACCCCGTTTCAGTATTCGGACCTGCTGTACCGCGGTGTACTCCAGTGACTAAACTCAACCAACCCCAATAATCCTGTACAGCAGTAAGCTACGGAAGCACAGAGTCTGATGCACCTCAACAGAGTGAGTTCTGCAAAAAACAAGCAGCAAGTAATATCGGACATCATCCATGGTGGAATCAAGACACCGTTCCACTGTTGGGACCTAGAGTTAGTTGCACCTGGTCGAAGGGGGTACACAGAAATGATCACAGACTTTAACTTCTGACATCCTCAATCATAGAATCAAGACCCCGTTTCACTGTTCGGACCCGCTGTACCACATTGCGATTTCAACTTCATGCATAGCAATGGCTGCTTCATTTTCCTGTATTGCTCGACCAAGAAGATCATGACTACATGGACCACTATTTTCACTATCTTGAGAACTTTCATTACTAATTTCAGCTGTAATAGTTTTTTTCTATTCAACTTCATCATTCAACATTTTTAAATATATAGCAAAAATTGTACATGCAACGCTACTTTTACATGTATTACAAGAGTCTTCGTAACAGTCAAAGTCTCCAAATAATTCACTTTCACTGCACCATGAATTAAACAGTTGCAGAAGTGCTAAATAGTAACATTCTCCCTTATCTAAACTTTCACAACTAACTTTCTTGTGGTTTATGAGATTACTCTTTGCATGTTTTACTAAACAACCATGACATCCAACTACTGCATATTTTCCTATTTTTACATTCTCTTTAAGATTTCAAGCTGTAATGTTGAAGTACTTCATACAGACATAGCTGTTCCAGATGTTGACTCCTTTTCGGTTAGTACATGTCCAACATATTAGTTTTAAGATTGTCTGTACTGTCTGCTTCATTTACTGCTAATTCTTCAATTTCTTCAAATCATTTCAAGACTCCATTTCATTTTTAGGCAAGACCTAAACTTACCCAAATGATTCCTCGTGACTTTGAATTTAAACTTGAAGAGCACAATCAGTCTGAACATCCATGCAATCCAATTTCTCGGTGGGAAAGCATTTTCAAAGTAAAGCTGTACAATTCTTTACTAAGGCTTTTCTCTTGTGTGATTTCTTCCCACAGTTCTTTCATCTCTATTTTTTCTGATTTTGTTATGTACGATGTAACGGACCATGCAACAGCAATTGAGTTATCTGCAACTTTCTGAATGTCCATGTTCGCATTCCACATTTTTAAAATGACTGGATTGTAATCATTGATATACTTTGACACTTCTCTTCTTTTTAACTTGTAGTTATGCTTTTGAGATTTCTGAGTTACTGTGTGCCTTACAGAAGAAACAAAATAATTTACTCTTCCTTTACAAATGACTGGACAGGAGAAACCAAACCGGCATCTGGTGTAAAATTTTCCTTTAAAGTTGTACTTTCTTCTGCAATACTTTCAACTGTGATTTTGGAAACATAAAACTTGCTATCTCCTTCTTCTATCTCCTTCTTCTCTTGGTATCTCACATGCCACATACTATTCAATGAAAGACAATACTGTTTCATCAGAATCATTTCCAAATTTAGGTTCATCCTTGATCCATAGTAGCATATGTATATGAGGTGCACCTCTTGCTTGATACTCCTTTCTCCAAAAGAAATCGGTAACCTCTCCAAGAGCTGTATTCTTTTTATTGCAGATACAAGACATTATTGGTTGAAACCTATCATTACAATATCTGCACACATATACAGGATCCAATGAACACAGGTTACCACAAGTCTTTATTTCAACATTTTTTATATTGGAATTCGCTTCTCTTAGAAAGTCAAGCAAATCTTCCCATGTATACTCTGCACAGCTAAGTGAGACAAACCATGTTCTTGTACCTACGTTCCGTAACATACACTTGAGTTCTTCATGACGACAATACCAGTACTCATTTGTTCCACGTTGACATGCCATCAAATTGATTAAGTGTCCTTCTAAATTTTCATCTCTTTCTTGACGTTTCTCCACAAATTCTTTCACAGAAATAACTTATTGATGAACTTTAGTTTTAGGTATGTGGTTCACTGCATACGACAAACAAGACTGATCACTCTCGAACAAAAAGGTGAAATATGTATAAAATGCACAGTTGAAATCTAGGATCTTCAGAATATAATCTGAAATTTCAAGTGGTCAAATAGAGAAAGTGGACAAGTCAAGGACTGAAGATATTGATGAACATTACACAATATGTCCTTTGCATTCAAAAGAAGTAATAGGAAACAGCATTGAGTTATTTGAAATTAAAAAAGCACAGAGAACTCCAATAAGTGTATGTGAGAATACCTTGGACGGTCATTATTTTCCACAGCTGTTTCCTACAGGAGAAGGTGGACGGTATAATGATCCACCTGTACCGGTTGCAGCTTCAGAATATTGATCAACAAGATTCATCTTCTAACTTATTACCTGTTCACCCACATTTACAATTTTGTAATAAATATTGTTCTCTATAAGATATAAGGTAGCCTTTTCAACTTTATTAACATCCACAAAATCTTTCCATATTTTCTGACTTTTTGTTACTACATCATTTACTAGAATGACTACTGCCTAATTTTCCTCTTTCACTCCAGAAATAGTTTCAATATTTTTCTTAAAATCCAAAGGTAAGTACACCACTCTTCCTTCAAACCTCTTTGCAAGTCTGTAGGTGAAAATTTACATGTTTTAGGCTCCATCTGAATTATAGTTTGAAAAGAATTAACACATTGAATTAGAACCGACTCATATGTATTTAATTCAGCCAGTTCCTCCGGAATAGCTACTAATTCTAAGTTATTATGTACTACTCTAAAAGGCATTTTGTTCTCTTCTAATTTGCTATAACAATATTTGCATATACGTTGATCACTACCTAACTCAATTTGACCTTCCACCAAGTAAATTGTAAATTCTACCCACTTACCATTGTTCTCCTTTTCAATTTTCAAATACCAAATCAACATTCCTACTTTGACTTTTATAATCAGTATGTCGACAACAAACACAAACATAGTCTCGTATTTCACACCACGCTACATTAAACTTTCCAAATTCTTCTTCAAACTGATCAGTGCAAATCACTTTCTCATCTCCTCCAACATCTGTAATTGTCAAACTTTCACGCTCTATGAACTGCTCCTCTGAACCAAAATATCGCATTTCAATATCATCACACTTTTTTTGAACAACTAACAAAGAAGCATATAAAAGACTTGTACTCAGTTCACTTAAAAATAATGCAGAACTTTTTACATAGTACACTTTCCTCACAAACTTCCGCATTTCTGAATAAGATACTGCTAACATCCTCAACTGATAAAAAACACTTTTACAAACTTTTCTTCAAAGACAAACCAGAGACATAGACTTATCGTTCTGTTTAATACTTTCTCTTCGAAATCACAATGAATAAATTGAAAGCACTATCCACTATAATTTCAATGCACTGTTTCTCTTTCAATTGAAAAATATTCCTTTTATATTTGAAGCATTCTTTCATTGAATTCTGAATCACTCTAGATCGAAAAAGTCTCAGACGATTTTCATGAAACTCCTTTTGTCTCCGAGTAACAGATACTATTTCTTTATCATCTTTCCTTTTCCTGGTATTTGAAATTGAACTCTGCTTCACCTTACTTGATAAATTCCTATTTTTCCTCTTGTGTGATCCTTTTTTCATCTTGTACTTATAGTAGAACAAAGTTTTTCTGTACTACTCCCATTTTATCCAAATACAAACTTTTGCCTTTTGCACAAATATATATTTTTCTTCTCTTTTCTTTTTTTTTTTTTTTACTTCTTCTTGGCATTTCCTTATTTTAATCCAAACAAAATAATTTTCTGAAAAAAAAATAGATTCAATTATTTTTCACATTTGTTCACTATGTTAAAATTATAACATACAATTACAAAACTTCCACTAACGACTTCCACACCCAGTGCTGCAACGTGATTGAACACGACAGAGCAGCACTAACTAGGTGGTGCCATAGAAAATACAGCAAGTATTTATTTAGTTATTTACAAACACCTTTACAATTTATATGTAACTGCACTACCTCGTACTTTTCACCTCTCCGCCGCACCCCACACCACTCTCTCTGCAACCCACCACAGACAACTTTATAGATAGTATTTTTATTTTTTTTAAATCTTTGTACTTAAGATGATATTATCAACTAAAAAAGCACACACAAAAATTACCATTATTAGCCTACAATTTTACCTACAACTTTCCAAACATAACACTGCCCACCCCTCCGGTTTTAAGTGCGGGGGGAGGGGTGTCTGTGGGTGTCTGAGCAACAGCACTTTATTTTAGGTGGCCTCGAAACAGGTCTTTGTGGGGGGTCTACTTTATTGCACTGCAGTGAGACTGTGAGAGCGTACACATTACTCACTACTTAGAAGTGCAGACATCATGCCAGGTGACTCGCATTGTAGGAGAAGGGAAATCCTTTAAAAAGACACTTTTACTCTCAGAATTTCCCTTCTCTTTTTGCAATGCAGGAGCAACATCATCGTGGGGTAATTAGCAAACACACCACCAGGCGCGCATCGCCCATTGCCCCGGACTCTCTCAAACAGCTTCCCGAGCGCACACACACAGCCGCACCCAAGTACTTCACAGGTTTTCAAAAGATCATTTTTTGGTAAAGAAGACTCTGTTCTTTTTCACCCCTTTTTACAGCCCCTACATCCCCACTCTGCCTATCGCTGAAAAAATTAGGCTCCCCCGAAATTTCGCTCTAGTGGCGCCTCTTGAAACGACCACAAGCAAGCAACTCCAGCACGAACCTGCTCTGACCTTACACATTCTCTTGTTTTATGGCTACGAAAACACACGCTTTGCCTGCCTCACTTAGTTCTCACACCCCCTCTTTAATATGAACATAAAAGCTTTCCACTTACTATTATGTTCCTATACTGTACTTCACATGGAAATATAGAAATCAAGGTTCTCACCACCCCAAATTACCTCTCTGGTATACTTTCTCAAATATAAGAAATACAGGTATTCAGTATCTGTCAGTCACGGTCACTTTTAAACAGTGTACCTACATACAATTCGACAAAACGTTATGTTTCTAAATTAACGTCTTACACTTAAAAGCTCCTTTACATTTCTTTCGCTATATGTACCTTTCTTTAAAACACCACCAGAGAAAGATGGTGAAGTGTGCTCCACAAAGAGCAACTCAAAGCTTTGTTATTCTTTATAAAATAATCTGCCTGTCAATGCTTTTTGCAAACCTTTTCGACCCCTTAACAGGCTGGATGGATGAGTATAATATTTCCTATTTAGGATCGGCGTCGGACGATGCCCAAAAATAAGAACGTATAGTTGAATAAAAGGTGAGTGAATGCATGGCCAGATGCATCAATGCATATATACATAGATGGATGTATCAATGTATGAATGGAAGGAAAATGAATACAGGGACCAGTACTTACGATAGACTGGTGGACTGATAGATGCTTAGGATTGGTTATGGGACAGATGTATCTATGGATATATAGGAGTATGGCTGCATGAACGACACAGTGCTTACAATAAGCGAGTGCGCTCATAGATGCTTAAGATAAGTGCAGGAACAGATGTATGTATGTATATAAGTAGGAATGTATGCATCAATTAAAAGATGGTTGGATGGCGCAGTGCTTAGGATAGATGAATGCTGGGCTTTAATTGGGCCGGGTCTGACGACCAGCACTTATTTTCAAGGAGCCTCCAAAAGGCTCTCTATCAGGCTCTATTTTCAGCCCTCGCAAACATAGTCAATTTTATTTTCGGCCCTCGCAAACCTTAGACAATTTTTTTTTTTTATTGCGCTGCAGTGAGAGCATGCACATCGATGTACGCATGCTTATTTTGCTCACTACTGAGAACTGAAGACATCACGCTACGTTACCCACGTTGTAGAAGGAAGGGAAATCCTTTAAAGAATGTTTTTTTCCAAACGTAGGATAATTGGAGAGGATTTTCTAAAGCACACAATGATACTTATCTTGATTTAGACCACGGCACAACTTGCATAGCCCACACCCCTTTTAGAGCTTTGCCCCCCCCTTTGAGAGCACCCCCACTTTCTGAAACGCTCATAAGCAAAGCGTATTAAAACATGCACATTTGTGAGTAAAACATATACCATGCCATAGGGCACTTTATAAGTGCTCCCAGTGGTACTACATCACCTTCAGTAGCTCGACATCTGCACGTTACTATATTCTGTTTTAATCAGAAACATACCCACCTCCCCCACAGCCACAACCACCCACGCCCTTCCTTAACCGTACAAAATAAAATAAATAAATTAATAAAATAAATAAAAAAGAAACCCCCACCATTCCTAGTAGCGCCACTATACCCATACACAGGCTTAATTTTAACAGGTGTGTGCCGGAACACTTATCAATAAAAAGTATTCAAACATGCAAATTTGCGGGAAAAACATAAACAATATCATAGCACGGTTAATAAATGGGCCCAGTGAAACTACATTACGCTTACTAACAATACATGCCCACGTTACACATATCCGTCTTATAATCAGCAACATACTCACATCCCCCACCCCCACCCATATCATGCTTAACTTTACGAAATCAAACAACGAGCCCCTGCACTCCCGTTACCGCCACTATAGCCATGGATAGACTTAATGTCAACAGGTGTCTGCCGGAATGCTCATCAGGAAAAGCTATTAAAACGTACAATTTTGCAACTCAATCATACACCATACCATAAGGCGGTTTATAAATAGTCACAGTGCCACTACACCACCTCAACACCCGCCCTTGTTTAACTTTACGCAATAAAAGAAAGAACCCAAGCAAACGAAGAAGCGCCACTATAGCCATACACAGCCTTAACTTCAACAGATGTCTCCTGGAAAGCTCATCAGCAAACCGTATTAAAACATGCAAATTTGCGGGTAAAACATACACCATGCTATAGGGCACTTTATAAGTGCTCCCAGTGGTACTACATCACTTTTAGTAGCTCCACATTACTATATTCTGTATTTCAAACAGCAACATAACAGTACGAAATCAAACAGAAACCCCCCATTCCTAGTAGCGCCACTATACCCATACACAGGCTTAATTTTAACATGTGTCTACCGGAATACTTATCAACAAAAACTATTCAAACATGCAAATTTGTGGATAAAACATAAACCATCCCATAGCACTGTTTATAAATGGGCCCAGTGAAACTATATTACCTTTAGTAACTACACATGCCCACGTTACAAATATCCTTCTTATAATCAGCAACATACACACCTCCCCCACCCCCACCCATCCCTTCCTTAACCTTACTAAATGAAACAACGAGCCTCAGCACTCCTGTTACCGCCACTATAGCCATACATCGACTTAATGTCAACAGGTGTCTGCCGGAACGCTCATCAGCAAAAGCTATTAAAACCTGCAATTTTGCAACTCACACATACACCATGCCATAAGACGGTTTATAAATAGTCACAGTACCTCTACACCACCTCAACACCCGCCCTTGCTTAACTTTACGCAATAAAAGAAAGAGCCCCACAAACGTAGAAGCGCCACTATAGCCATACAGAGACTTAATTTCAACAGATGTCTCCCGAAAAGCTCATCAGCAAAACGTATCAAAACATGCAAATTTGCGGGCAAAACATATACCATGCCATATGGCACTTTATAAGTGCTCCCAGTGGTACTACATCACCGTTAGTACCTCCACATCTCCACGTTACTATATTCTGTGTTTCAAACAGCAACATAACTACCTCCCCCACACCCACCCCCGCCCTTGCTTAACCATACGCAATCAGACAGAAACCCCCACCATTCCCAGCAGTGCCACTATAACCATATACAACGTTAATTTTAACAGGTGTCTGCCGTAACACTTATCAGCAAAAAGTATTCAAACATGCAAATTGGCAGGTAAAACATAAACCATCCCATAGCACGGTTTATAAATGGGCCGAGTCGAACTACACCACCTTTACTAGCTAGACATCTATATGTTACAAAAGTTGTTTAAACACTCTGTAGAGTGTATAGCAGGGCATGGGGAGAGTAAACAAAGTTCTAATTCCCAAACTTTTGATATACTGTCCCTTTACTGTATCTATATTAAAGATATTAAATGGAATGAATAAATTGACGAGTGTCTCAAAAGGGATAGTGAAGCTCACCATCAGTAAAACACGAACCACTTCAACACCAACATATATCCGCCACAGCGACACAGCCTGACAAATAGTATCACTTATAATCACATGTAGTTCTCTAATGTCAACAAAGCCATACAGAAAATATACCGCACATTTACATTTTTTTTTATCTCTCACACATTTATAAAACATCTCTTCTAAAGAAGCACTCCCCAACTACTTCTATTCCGTAAGAACAGACAATAATGAATACGTTTACAACCATATATTTTAGTATATCTACCTTTTTATTATTCACTAGTCAGAAACTACAAAAACTATTCACTATACCTACATGCAAACCAGAAACCATATTTATATTTATCTCAACTTAGGATCACATGATTCAAACTATGCGTACATATAAAAGGAACGTATCACTTTTCCTGTCTCCATCTCATCTCCATGTAATCTCCAAACACTGTACACGGCCCCACTGTACAACAACCTACCCTGACTTACATTCAAACTTACCTCTCAGTGTCAAAAATAAGACCACAACCTGCCCACATAACATTTCTGCATTTCGTTTTATCGCTTTTAACTTAATAACACATACGTCTCCTACCACCACCACCCCCCACCCCACTATTTCCACAAAAAGTATCAATTGCAAACGTGCGACATTTTCTTTATCTCCCCAAATACATTACAAACTCAAATTACCGCTGTACCTCATTTTCAAAACAATACAGCCCTATAAAGATGACAAACTTCACTCCTTCTCTGTGAAAAATTCCTAAACGTATATAAAATACTTATATAACAACAGCTCAATTTTTATGCATATTTCATAACCAATATCAAACACCACACTTTACTAACACTATATTACTTCGAAATAAAAAATACTTTCAAAATTAAAAACATCACCTCAAATACTTAATCAATACTATAAAACACATAACACACCTTGTTCATTTCTAACTCACTTTTGTAGTTGTTGTCCAGATTTCAAATGACACACGCATACAATTCTCGACTTCATCAAGAATGAAACCAGGAATGGCACAATTTCTCTGTCGCTCCACACATAAATACATGTAAAGAACAAATCAGAATACTTCATTCTTTCAACAAGATTCCAAAACTTACCTCCATTGGTTAATTTTGAATTTTTATTCCGAAAAGCTACTTATTATTCCGCGCCACATACAGGTCACAAGTTCAACCTATTTTATCACCACACTTTCTGGAACCTTCTATGACACCTGCAGGTTAAAAGTTCATCATTTTTTTTAACCTAACGGTATACTTTTGCAACATTTTTTCGAACATTCAACGGCACATGCACGTTAAAGCTTCACAATAGGGGTCAGTAGTTCATCAGCTTTATTCCGAACTCCAGCAGCACCTCATCTTACGCCCCCAGCGCCATCAGGCCCGTAGGAGTCAGTGCTTTCCACTTTCCAAATACCAAATGCATTTAATACGCACAAATTTACCTTTGCACTCCCTATATAACACCCCCTAAGCACCATACACAAGTTACAAAGTTCGAAAAAAAAGTTCCTCCAAGTAGCTATAACTACATGTTGACACTACTTGCACAGATGTGGCACAGCAGGCAGAGCACATGACTTCACAGCATATGACACACAGTTTGGGCTCATGCTTTCATCCCCAAGTCCGGCAGCAGCTCAGCTTAGCAGCATGAGACTCTACACACTACCTCACATATTTTCCGTACACCAGAACTTTCAGACCAGTACGGGTCAGTAGTTCATCCTAGTAGTTATGAACACATGCTGACACTACTTCCACAACTGTACTGCAGCAGCCACGACACATGACTTCACAGCATAAGACACACAATTTAGACTCACGCTCTAATCCCCGAGTCCCGCACCACCTCACTTTAGCAGCATCACACTCTAGGCAATACCTCACGTAATTTTCGTAGCCTAGCACTTTTACATCGGTAGGTATGATTAGTTCACTTCGCACCCCCTCATAGCACACCCTAAACACCCCACAGAGGTTACAGTGCTCCTAGTTGCAAACGCTCGCAGCGCTCGCAGACAATCAGCAGCAAGCTTGTGCTCGTAACGCCTCAGCCAATCAGATGGCAGAATTCCCAAATATCAATATCTGTAAATTTCGATATTTCTCCAAAAATACTGAACGGATTTACACCAAATAAACAAAAGCGTGCTTTCTAGACCAAGACCCTTCTCCCTGCCAAATTTGAGGTAATTCCGTTCACCCGTTCGACCTGTAGCCTTGTCTAAAGTTTCCTATGGAAATTAACATTGAAAAAACACGTTTTGGGACCCCCCTTTTTTCTCGGCCCCCCTTGACGAATCACCCCCAAACTTTCAACATAGGAGCTGATCTCAATTAGATCAGCTCCAATCAGAACTAGTTTTGAAAATTTCACGAAGATTCATCAATCGGCGCCAAAGTTATTGCGAATAGAATGTTGCCATTTTCCTATAGTTGCTAGGTCCTAACTATAACTACCTACTGGCAACCTACGGCGGTCGCCAGTAGATAGTTATAGTTAGGACCGAGTTCCCATAGGAATTCTGAAAATTCTATTTTGAATAACTTTGGCGCCGGTTGACTTATCTTCGTGAAGTTTTCAAAACTAATGGGGCGCTCCGCTCAGCTCCTACCCTGAAAGTCTCAGGGTGATTCATCAAGCGGGGGCCGAGAAAAAAGGGGGTCTCAAAATGCGTTTTCCCCATGCATTTTCCCATAGGACCTTTAGTCGAAGGTACAGCCCGAACGGCTGAACAGAATTACTTGAAATTTGGCAAAGAGGTAGTCCTCAGGTCAGGCATGTGCCTTTTGCATATATGGTGTAAATCCGTTCAGTAGTTCCTGAGAAAATCAAAAGTAAAATCACATATATATCTGGGCGGAGCCTAACCACACATCTCATCGTGAGATCTGATTGGCTGTCAGCACTTCATCCAAGAAGTGTTGGCAGCCATCTTGGGACCAATATACATGATAGCACCTCATTAAAAAGCATTGCAGTTAATAGAAGGTTTTAAGACTTTAGTTACATTATAAATCATTTGTTGATGGTACCATACTCATTTTAGGAATTGTGGTGTGTTCTAAGGTGATTTTACCATGAGAAAAAGCCTTCTGCTGTGATATCATGAATCATGTTTGAGAGAAAACTATTTTCTCATGCTTTTCCCACAGAGGTTTGGAAGGTGATCTATAAGCTAAACTGAGAGCATATTTTCTGTAAATTCACGTTATCTTTCTCAGTCATGTGAGAATGAAGTCTGACATTCTCAGTAAAACATGTATATCCAACAAGGGCAGATACTGTCAGTTGATTCCTTTGTGTTTACTGCAGCTTCCCAGAGTGTTCTAAAAACTAGAGCGCTAACAGTCCTACTTATGACAAACGTATAGCACACCTGAAGCCATCTTGGTTGGCATAAAGTGGTAACTCTTAAAACATTTAATTTAAAAAGGAACAAAATGAGGGGGTTCATTTTGCCATAGAAAGTATGATTAGTGCTGCAGAAAGCAAAATTAGGGCACATTTTGAGTGACTTCTCAAATCCTCTTCTATTTCATAAAAAATTCTGACATGCAGACTGAAACATGCACTTTCAATACCAGCAGCAGACTTCCCTGGTGAGCAGTAGCTTTACTACAGTGATCTAATAAGCAACTAGAGTGCTACCATTCTGAATTTATGGCAAATGTGTGACACATCTGAATGCCTTCTTGATGGAATCAAAGTAAAAAACTGAAAGTTTTTCCTACTGAGGAGACTGTAGTAAATGAGGAAATTAGGAAACATCATAACAAATAAGTCTCCCAAAATGGCCACCAGAGACAAAAGAGCCCAAATGTAGCCCAAATATCACCCAGATGTAGCCCACTAGTATAGCCCAATGACAGAATGTCCCAGAGTGTTCTAACGAACAACTAGAGCGCTAAAAGTCTTACTTATGACAAAAGTATGGCACACCTGAATCCATCTTGATTGGAATAAAGTGGTAACACTTAAAACATTGAATTTACAAAGGAACAAAATGAGGGGGTTAATTTTGCCATAGAAATTATGATTAGTGCTGTAGAAAGAAAAATTAGGGCACATTTTGACTTCTCAAATCCTCTTCTATTTCATAAAAAAATTCTGACATGCAGACTGAAACATGCACTTTGAATACCAGCAGCAGACTTCCCTGGTGAGCAGTAGCTTTACTACAGTGATCTAATGAGCAACTAGAGTGCTAACATTCAGAATTTATAGCAAATGTGTGACACATCTGAATGCCTTCTTGATGGAACCAAAGTAAAAAACTGAAAGTATTTCCTACTGAGGAGACTGCAGGAAATTAGGAAACTTCCTAACAAATAAATCTCCCAAGATGGCCACCAGAGACAAAAGAGCCCAAATGTAGCCCACATATCACCCAGATGTAGCCCAATGACAGAATGTCCCAGAGTGTTCTAACGAACAACTAGAGCGCTAACAGTCTTACTTATGACAAAAGTATGGCACACCTGAAGCCATCTTGATTGGAATAAAGTGGTAACACTTAAAACATTTAACTTACAAAGGAACAAAATGAGGGGGTTCATTTTGCCATAGAAATTATGATTAGTTCTGCAGAAAGAAAATTTAGGGCACATTTTGACTTCTCAAATCCTCTTCTATTTCATAAAAAAATTCTGACATGCAGATTGAAACATGCACTTTATATACCAGCAGCAGACTTCCCTGGTGAGCAGTAGCTTTACTACAGTGATCTAATGAGCAACTAGAGTGCTAACATTCAGAATTTATAGCAAATGTGTGACACATCTGAATGCCTTCTTGATTGAACCAAAATAAAATACTGAAAGTATTCCCACTGAGGAGACTGCAGTAAAGGATGAAATTAGGAAACTTCATAACAAATAAATCTCCCAAGATGGCCACCAGAGACAAGAGAGCCCAAATGTAGCCCAAATATCACCCAGATGTAGCCCAAGTATAGCCCAATGACAGAATGTCCCAGAGTGTTCTTAAGAACAACTAGAGCGCTTACTGTCTTTCTTATGACAAAAGTATGGCACACCTGAAGCCATCTTGATTGGAAAAAACTGGTAACACTTAAAACATTTAATATAAAAAGGAACACAATGAGGGGGTTCATTTTGCCATAGAAATTATGATTAGTGCTGAAGAAAGAAAAATTAGGGCACATTTTGAGTGACTTCTCAAATCCTCTTCTATTTCATTAAAAACTTCTGATATGCAGACTGAAACATGCACTTTTAATACCAACAGCAGACTTCCGTGGTGAGCAGTAGCTTTACTACAGTGATCTAATGAGCAACTAGAGTGCTAACATTCAGAATTTATGGCAAATGTGTGACATATCTGAATACCTTCTTGATGGAATCAAAGTAAAAAACTGAAAGCATTTCCTACTGAGGAGACTGCAGTAAATGAGGAAGTTAGGAAACTTCATAACAAATAAATCTCCAAAGATGGCCACCAGAGACAAAAGAGCCCCAATGCAGCACAAATATCTCCCAGATGTAGCCCACATGTAGCCCAATGACAGAAGTGTGCAAAACACTTATTTTTTGAGTATTTGCAGCTTTATATAGTGCAGACTTGTCAGGTATTGGAGTGCTTTACATGAGAATTGGTTACATCACACAAGACCAAATTCATTTTGGTTGTAGACATGGGGAGATTAAGTGATTTGACCAGAATCACAGAATGTTGAGCTGAAGCAGAAACTCCAACCTGGTTCCCCAGTTGCAAAGTCTGCAGCACATCCTCTCCCCTAGGTGCAACATTTAATCAAGTGGTCAACTGGATAAAAAAACATAAAGAATACAAATTATGCAAATAAGACCCTCTCATATATGTAATTTCTAAAGGAAATACTCTAGGTATTACAGTTTTGATTACATCAAGATGACGTCAGGCGTTCAATACTTTTGTAATAAATATAGAATGTTAGCAATCTAGTTGTTCATTGGGAAACTGTTGAGAGGCAGAGGCCAGGGGCACAGACTCTGAAAATTGAAGGCAGGTAGGAGAGTGCAGATGAAACAATTTGACCACACTGGGCAGGCAGGAAGGGCAGTGGCAGCACAACAGACTATGGAGGGCAGTGGAAAGGGGGGCAGGGGCAACAAACCAACAATACAGGACTGGCAAGAGAGGCTGTGGCAATATAATACACCATTGTGGGCAGAAGGAAGAGGCAGTGGTAGTACAAACATACATGCCAACAGATCCGTTTCAGCCAGGAAACGTCCAATGTTTTTAAGCTCAAATGGGCTTTATTTGATCTCTCTCCTGTCTACAATCTCCTCTTTTTCAATGTAACTCAAAGGGGAAATTCAATACCCCAGTTGTTTTTCAAAATCTCCCTCTTACCAAGTTCAAAATGTTCGCAAGTATGGTACATTGGATCATGGTAGGCAGAAGGAATTGGGGTAGGGACATGGACTCGGATAACAGAGGACAGGAGGGACATGGAGAGGTGCACCAAACTGACCCTACAGGGCAGGCATCAGGGTTTGCAGCAGCACAATACACCACACAGCGCATGCAGGACAGGAGTGCAGCACAACAATCCATAGAAAGCAATAGGGAGGGGACAGGACCATGCACATGGACAACAGAGAACAGAGGGGAAAGAGGCAATGGTAGCTAGCTGACCATAATGGGCAGACAGGCGAGAAAGCTGCAGCATAACAGACCATAAAGGGCAGGAGGGACGGATCAGGGGCATTACAATGGAACAGACAAGCCAGGAGGGAGGGAATAGGGGTCTGCACATGGAAACAGAGGGCTGGGGGAAAGGGGGCAAGGCAGGAGCAGCAAGATGACCGTGGAGGTCAGGCAGGTTGGGCACAAGAAACAAAACACACCATGGAGAGCAACAATGAGACTATGATGGCATACACACAGACCATGGAGGGAAGGTGGGAGGGGGTCAGGGGCAGCTAGCTGACCACACAGGGAAGGTGGGAGGGGCCATGGCAGCACAGAAGACCATGCATGGCAAGCGGGAGGGTTAGTGGCAGCACAATGGCTATGATGGGCAAGAAGGAGGGTGCAGGGGCATGCACAAAGGACCATGGAGGATAGAAGGGAGGGTCAGGACCTGGGCACAGACAAGAGAGTTCAGGGGAAGGGGCCTCACAACAGACCGCGCGGGCAGGCAGGAGGAGCAGTTGCAGCACAACAGACCAGGGAGGGCAGAAGGGTGTGGCAGTAAAATGGACCATGGAGGACAGGAGGAAGGGGATAGGGGCATGGCATGTGGACAGGCAGGGTGGAGGTGGAAGGGACAGGTTACAGTCATCTGACAATGCTAGGCAGGTGGGAGGGGAGTGGCTGCTCAACAGAACACTCAGACTAGATAGGAGTGGCAGGTCCATGGAACATGGTGGGCAAAAAGGATTGAGCAGGGGCATGCACAAAGACATCGGAGGGCAGGGGGAAGGAGAATAGGGGCAGCAAGCTAAGCACAGAGGCTAATCAGGAGGTCAATGATGGGCCATAGAATTGGGCAATGGAGGGCAGGAGGAGTGGACTGGTACATCATGCTAAATGGAGGGCAGTGGCAGTGTTCCAGCGCGGAGGGCAAAATCCCTCCCTACCGTTGCGGACCAAAAGATCTCACACACGCACACTATCCATACATTCGCTGAGGGGCCCATAACACCAACACACACTCACCATCAGTCCGTACGAGAGGCGATTATCCTTCCAAGTGCTGGATAATGAGGGAGGAAGATACCACTTTACCCTAATGTCAACAAACCTACAAATCCTTCTTATACTCATTAGGCCCTAGATTCTACATTTGGCATTCCCCTCATGACCGGGATGGATCTGTTAGTTGTAGATTTAAGTGAATTTCTAATACTCTAATTAACCTTTTCATTAACACATTTCAATGAATAAACAACCCAACTCATTCCTGTAGATAACTAAACAAAATGGTCGCACACTGCTCCACCCACTAGCGTGTTACCCCGAAGAACTGTGGTCCCTGTAGTCCGCGTCGGCGGGTACGCCTATGCTCAGTGGTGCGTGCAAGTCAGAGTAGCGTTAGCCATCCCTGGACACGTGTTTCGCGGTAGTTGCCGCTCGTCAGCAGGGAGTAGGAAGAGTGTGGGGTTGCAAGTGTAGGCTGCTAAAATCATATCAGGTCTGGTACCTCTCGTAGCAACGCAGGTGCGTAACCTACAGCCCGTCGGCTGTCGGGGCTCAGGGAGCCACTAAATAACTAAACAAAATGGTCGCACACTGCTCCACCCACTAGCGTGTTACACCGAAGAACTGTGGTCCCTGTAGTCAGCGTCGGCGGGTACGCCTATGCTCAGTGGTGCGTGCAAGTCAGAGTAGCGTTAGCCATCCCTGGACACGTGTTTCGCGGTAGTTGCCGCTCGTCAGCAGGGAGTAGGAAGAGTGTGGGGTTGCAAGTGTAGGCTGCTAAAATCATATCAGGTCTGGTACCTCTCGTAGCAACGCAGGTGCGTAACCTGCAGCCCGTCGGCTGTCGGGGCTCAGGGAGCCACTAAATAACTAAACAAAATGGTCGCACACTGCTCCACCCACTAGCGTGTTACCCCGAAGAACTGTGGTCCCTGTAGTCAGCGTCGGCGGGTACGCCTATGCTCAGTGGTGCGTGCAAGTCAGAGTAGCGTTAGCCATCCCTGGACACGTGTTTCGCGGTAGTTGCCGCTCGTCAGCAGGGAGTAGGAAGAGTGTGGGGTTGCAAGTGTAGGCTGCTAAAATCATATCAGGTCTGGTACCTCTCGTAGCAACGCAGGTGCGTAACCTACAGCCCGTCGGCTGTCGGGGCACGCCGACGCTGACTACAGGGACCACAATTCTTCGGGGTAACACGCTAGTGGGTGGAGCAGTGTGCGACCAACTTGGTGATACATATTTAGTGGCTCTCTGAGCCCCGGAGTCGACGGGCTCATGGTTACGCACCTGCGTTCGCTACGAGAGGTACAGACCTGATATGATTTTAGCAGCCTACACAAGCAACCCTGCACTCTTCCTACTCCCTGCTGACGAGCGGCAACTACCACGAAACACGTGTCCAGGGATGGCTAACGCTACTCTGACTTGCACGCACCACTGAGCATAGGCGTACCCGCCGACGCTGACTACAGGGACCACAATTCTTCGGGGTAACACGCTAGTGGGTGGAGCAGTGTGCGACCAACTTGGTGATACATATTTAGTGGCTCTCTGAGCCCTGGAGTCGACGGGCTCATGGTTACGCACCTGCGTTCGCTACGAGAGGTACAGACCTGATATGATTTTAGCAGCCTACACAAGCAACCCTGCACTCTTCCTACTCCCTGCTGACGAGCGGCAACTACCGCGAAACACGTGTCCAGGGATGGCTAACGCTACTCTGACTTGCACGCACCACTGAGCATAGGCGTACCCGCCGACGCTGACTACAGGGACCACAATTCTTCGGGGTAACACGCTAGTGGGTGGAGCAGTGTGCGACCAACTTGGTGATACATATTTAGTGGCTCTCTGAGCCCCGGAGTCGACGGGCTCATGGTTACGCACCTGCGTTCGCTACGAGAGGTACAGACCTGATATGATTTTAGCAGCCTACACAAGCAACCCTGCACTCTTCCTACTCCCTGCTGACGAGCGGCAACTACCGCGAAACACGTGTCCAGGGATGGCTAACGCTACTCTGACTTGCACGCACCACTGAGCATAGGCGTACCCGCCGACGCTGACTACAGGGACCACAATTCTTCGGGGTAACACGCTAGTGGGTGCAGCAGTGTGCGACCAACTTGGTGATACATATTTAGTGGGTCTCTGAGCCCCGGAGTCGACGGGCTCATGGTTACGCACCTGCGTTCACTACGAGAGGTACAGACCTGATATGATTTTAGCAGCCTACACAAGCAACCCTGCACTCTTCCTACTCCCTGCTGACGAGCGGCAACTACCGCGAAACACGTGTCCAGGGATGGCTAACGCTACTCTGACTTGCACGCACCACTGAGCATAGGCGTACCCGCTGACGCTGACTACAGGGACCACAATTCTTCGGGGTAACACGCTAGTGGGTGCAGCAGTGTGCGACCAACTTGGTGATACATATTTAGTGGCTCTCTGAGCCCCGGAGTCGACGGGCTCATGGTTACGCACCTGCGTTCGCGACGAGAGGTACAGACCTGATATGATTTTAGCAGCCTACACAAGCAACCCTGCACTCTTCCTACTCCCTGCTGACGAGCGGCAACTACTGCGAAACACGTGTCCAGGGATGGCTAATGCTACTCTGACTTGCACGCACCACTGAGCATAGGCGTACCCGCCGACGCGGACTACAGGGACCACAATTCTTCGGGGTAACACGCTAGTGGGTGGAGCAGTGTGCGACCAACTTGGTGATACATATTCATTTCTGTAGATGTCAAATCCAAATTTATATTAATATTGCAGATTAAATCATTCATTTGATCAAGTTGCCATTCATATTTACCTATTCTGGCTAAAGTCGTCCTCTAACGCAAATCTGGCAATCTCGCAAATCTATGCCCATCAATTTAGCAGGTTAAGTTCATCAGGATTAATTCAGTCCGTCAAAGATTCAGGCTAACAGCTGTCCTGCAGTGTCACCGTCCTCTTCGTCAGCATATCATCAGTAAATCGAAGGAGCGACCCTCCAACCTCTCTATTCTATGGGTTTTATAATAATTTCAATAGCAAAATGTAACAATATTGAGTTTTAAACTGTTCTGATTGGCTGATCAGAGGTCAACCTCTCCGTTCCCATAAGGTTTAGTCCATGTTGTCAGCATACTTGCTGGTTCCGGTTCTTTAATAAAGCCTTTTGTCGGTAGCGCTGGCACCTTTCCCAGTGGCCTTGATAAGTACAGCTTGCCTGGGGTCAAGACAGGGCCATTGTTGCTCATCTTTTAGCGCAGGCGCACTTCACCCAAGCCTGGTTCAGCGTCGGCAGGTGGGTTAGGCACCAAAAGCAGCCATCATTTGATAGGCCAGAATAGTCAACTTAAGCAAAGAAACACAAAAACTTAATTAATAAATAGAAATGACTAATTAAATGTTATTCCCTCGCTAATACCCATATGTGTGTGTATTTATCTAGCCAAAAGCAACACTCAATGCAGTTTATACTTACTAAATAAAGCACAAATCACAATTTCATATATCATGCAATGTTCTAATTTTGCATAACCCGCTCCAGCAGCAGCACATCAGACCATGCATGGCAGGAGGGAGGAGGCTAGTTCATGGATTCAGACAACAGAGGATAGGGAGGAGGTGGATGGGGCAGCAAGCTAACTGTTCAGAGAAGGAGGGTATTAGGAACTTTATTGTTTTTAAAATGTGTGTCTGTGCAAACTACTTAAAATATGAACAAGTATGCAGCATAATCTCACTTTTATTCAGGAAGAAGAGGACGTTTGTGACTGTGACTCCGTGCTCACTTGGCAGAAACACCCCCTGACCCTCCACCCCCATCGCAAAATGTAATGCCTGTGAAAAGGGTAGGTGGACGCAGTGTTATATAGAACATAGTCCTGAGAGCACGATTGAAAATGAAAACTAGATATAGTATATGGTATAATTTATGCACCAAAAAGTGTGATATAAGATGAGCCGGGGCGTGAAATATAATATGCAATACATTGTGCGCAGTGACAGATTCATTGGAGAGCGCGAGATAGCACAGGCACTAGCGCGTGCTATGCGATATGCGCCTTCGAGTGTAATATGCACAGGGCAGTGTTGTGTAACCTAACTAGTCTCTAAAGTTGTAATATAAAATATGTGCTGCGGAGTGTAACGTTGCATATGCACTGTGACAAAGATATGGATCCCAGATTGTAATATGTATGGCATAGCGCTGTGCGTTATAACATAGGCATCGAGGAAGGCACGTTAGATGGGGCAATATAACCCGTGCAAAGGCAAATGTGGCATGACATATTCACGGGGTGGTGTTACAGTGCACATGGGCTAGAGAGTGTCATAGCATACGCACTAGCTGGTGGAATACAACACAGAGGTGTGAGGCACTCGGCGGGCACTGGTGGGTGTGACATAGCATTGGGCTCAGCCAGGAGCACGCTGTGACTCTCAAGCGAGGTTCGTCTCCTTTCCAGAGAGTAAAATAAAAAGTATTACACATCCGGCGGTGGATGTGAGTTCGTGAGGGGGATTTCTTGCATAGTTTGGTCGAATGTTTGTCGATTCCCCTTTGAATGGCTTGGTGTGCGTGTATATTAAATGTGCCTGTCAATAGCTACCCATGTTTGTATAAATAAACAACAAGGGTGTCTACTTGGAGAGTACCCACCGGCGGGGGTGCCGAGATTAGGCACGGTAGGGCGTCAGACACGTCAGAGCTTCACTAGCGGTGTAAATACATTCCATGTGGATTCATTCTATGCATTGTCGCCTTTTAATGAATATCACGCAAATCGTCATGGTGATAGGTACATACGGTTTGTCCAGCATGTCCTAGGTGTTTCTATAAATATATATTTTTAAAAAATATTAAAAAACGAAGGCCGGCCCCGGGGGATGGGGTCCCCGGGGCCATAAGTGGCCTGAGGAGGGGGGCAATATTTTTTTTTAAAAAAGGTAATGACCCGGGGGTTGGGGTCCCCGGGGCCGATTAAGGCCTTGAGAGGGCCAAATTAATTTTTTTCAACAAAAAAAATTAATTCCCCTTCAATACTGAGGGTCCCTGAGGGCCAACTAGCCCAACAGGTATCTCCAGTATGCGCCAGGGAGCTGCGTTGCAGACAGGTGTTCTGAGGCCACGCCCCTTTTTTACACCTCTATGCAACGCAGCTCTGTGGCGCTTACTGGAGGTACCTAGTGAGCTAGTTTGACCCTAGGGACCCTTAGGATTCAAGGGGACTTAATCTCTCAACTTAGAACGGCCACAGGGCACATTTACACAGTGGTAAAGGGAGGGGATGGGGCCTGAGGTGACGTGTGCAAACACGCCCTGTGGCGCGTTTCAAGTTGGTGAAATTATTCCCTTTCAATCCTGAGGGACCCTGGGGGCCAACTAGCCCACCAGGTGCTTTGAGTAAGCGCCACTGCTCTGCGTTGCAGAGAGGTGGTGCAGGCCGTGCCCCTTTTTACACCTCTCTGCAATGGCGCTTACTGGACGTACCTATTGGGCTATTTTGCCCCTAGGGATCCTCAGGATTCAAGGGGACTTAATCTCCCAACTTAAAAAACGGCCACAGGGCGTCTTTACACAGTGGTGAAGGGAGGGGACGGGGCCTGAGTTAACATGTGCAAACAATCCCTGTGGTGCGTTTTAAGGTGGGGAAATAATTCCCCTTCAATCCTGAGGGACCCTGGGGGCCAACTAGCCCACCAGGTGCTTCCAGTAAGCGCCACTGCGCTGCGTTGCAGAGAGGTGGTCTAGGCCGTGCCCCTTTTTACATCTCTCTGCAACGCAGCTCTGTGGCACTTACTGGAGGTACCTAGTGGTCTAGTTGGACCCTAGGGTCCCTCAGGATTCAAGGGGACTTAATCTCCCAATTTAAAACGGCCACAGGGCGTTTTTACACAGTGGGGAAGTGAGGGGACGGGGCCTGAGGTGACGTGTGCAAATACGCCCTGTGGCGCGTTTTAAGAGGTAGTTTTAATCCCCTGCCCTAATATATACTAGGGGCTTACAGAGGAGGTCATGCTGATAACAGGGGGACCCCAACGCATAGTGTTCCCTAGTGTATGTAGGTGTTTTCACTGTATTCTGAGTGTTTTTTAACATAGCACTGGCTCTAGGACTGGTTAGTCAGACTCAGTTACCACCAGTATCCGTCTGAAAAAGATGAGGGTACAGGATGATTTTGCAACAAGGCTTCTTTCTGCTCTTCTGTTTGTTCTTTCTGCACGTTATCCTTCTTCCTGCAATTTTCTTCTTCTTTGAGGACTTCTGTTGCTTCTTTCTGCATTTCTTTTTGTTCTTTCTGTGCGTTTTTTCTTCTTTCTTCACATGTCCTATCTCTGTAGACATAGTTAGAAATTAGCATGTAAAAAACCTTTGAAATTCACTGAAAAACCCATAGGTTTCAGGCATGTTATAGTTAGGTATTAGCATTTAAAAAACCTTAGAAATTCATTGAAAAAAACATAGGTTTCAGGGGCGTTATAGTTAGCTGGACTTTTCACTCGTACAAAACTATTGAAATTCCCCCGTTATAGTTAGTTCAGCTAACTATAACTCGCGCGCCCGCAATACACTGCTGATGACGTCACATATTACATCACTCATGACATGATCAGTGACATCACTCATGACATCACTGATGACATCTCAAATGACATCACTGATGACATCATCCTTGTGATAGAGTGGCAGACCTCCTCTCCCCCTAATATAACCTTTGATACACACATTCAAAAATAGAAACTAAAATTTTCAAAACAACGGACATACCAATATCAGTTACAACAACCTATTCAGTAATTC
Organism: Triturus cristatus; assembly: GCF_964204655.1. NCBI lineage: Eukaryota > Metazoa > Chordata > Amphibia > Caudata > Salamandridae > Triturus > Triturus cristatus. The sequence goes on along the minus strand of NC_140585.1, from coordinate 347,341,642 downwards.
TAAGATCCACATACACATCCACTCATTCACCAACAGTCCTATACAGTCACTCATACATGTACTCACTCATCATATGTACTCATACACCTATACATCCTGTTACACAACGCCACTCATCCATAGAGTTACTCACACACATAGTCACTCATGCTAATAAAGAATCAAACATCCATTTACTTGCTTATACAGTTATACACACACCACCACACTTACTTCTACAGAAACTTACACATACTTAGTCTTTTAAACAATCACTTATAGAAACACATACTTATTCATACAGGAACTCTTTCAATCTCTCACTCTCCCATATACTCACTTATATACACCAATAGTCACATATACTAGTTTAAAACATATGTAGTTACTCATAAAGACACTATTGAGACAGTCATTAACTCACTAACACACCCATGCACACACTCATGTTATGTTATGTTATTATAATTTATAGAGCGCACGATTACCATACGGTGTCCTGGCGCTAAGCATTGATAACCTATGATTACAGAATTACTAAAACTGAGAGAAAAACCATGTTTTAAGACCCTTCCTAAAAACGCAGAAGTCAGAGGTGTTTCTCAACATGAAAGGGAGTTTGTTCCAGATTTTAGACGCACTATTTACAAAGCTTCTACCTCCCCAATTGACTTTTTTGAAACAGGGAGTTTTCACTAGCTTAGCGCCAGTAGATCTAAGAGTTCTGCAAGGGATGTACCAAAAAAACGTATTTCTTAGAAATTCCGGGCCAGTCCGGTTCAAGGCTCTGAACACTATACATAGTGCCTTAAAATGGGATCTCAGATGAGTTGGGAGCCAGTGCAGCTTCTTTAATTCTCCTTTGACTGAATCAGTCCTAGGAGTCCTGGCCAGCAATCTGGCAGCAGCATTTTGAATAACCTGTAGCCTATTTTGATGTTGTGTTTGTATATTAACATAAAGACTGTTGCAGTAGTCAAGGTGTGATAATATAAGTGCAGTCACCACCGTTCTCAAATTCCCCTCAGATAAAAAGAACCTGATTTTCCTAATCATTCTAAGCATCATAGAGCATCCTGATGTCACCTTGCTGACCTGGTCCCCCATATTAAGTTTGTCATCTACCACAACACCCAGGTTTTTGACTTTCCTACAAGGTGTGCGGCAAAGACCAAGATTAGCAGGCCACCAGTCTGGTGTCCACATTAAAGGATTATTGCCAAATCTCAGAACCTCTGTTTTAGCTGAATTCAGCTTGAGGCAATTTTGCCGACATCCACCTAGAAATGGATCCCATGCATTCTGAGAAACGTGCACCTGTTTCTTTTTCAGCTCCCTCCATCACTGACAGCACAATTTGTGTGTCGTCCGCGTAGGAGGTGAGCTGAAACCCAAAAGATCTAATGATGCCAGCCAGGGGTGCCACATAGATATTAAAAAGTGTAGGGCTAAGAGATGAGCCCTGTGGCACCCCACATGGCAGAGAAAAGGGTTCAGAAATGTTGCCGTTAAGTTCGACTGTTTGTGACCTATCCTTCAGAAAGGAGTTAAGCAGATTCCAAGCTCGACCTCCAATCCCAATCTCTGATAGCCGATTAAGTAATACCTTGTGATGAACGGTATCAAAGGCCACGGATAGGTCTAATAGGATCAACATCGCATTCCCTCCCTTATCCATCACCTCTCTAATCTCCTCTGTCGATTTAAGAAGCGCTAGCTCAGTGCTATGAAAAGCTCTGAAACCGTATTGTGAGGAGTCCAACGAGTTATTGAGCTGGAGAAAGTCCCTAAGTTGCCTGTTTATAGCTTTTTCTAGTATTTTGACTGGTAGGGGGAGTCTGGAAATAGGACGGTAATTTGTTGGGTCCTTAGGATCCAGAGACTGTTTTTTCAGTAGCGGAAGCACTGAAGCTTTTTTCCAGAGATTAGGAAAGATTCCAGATAAAAATATGTCATTAAACAGAGGTGTCAAAACCCTACAGGTAGTTTCAGCTATCTGCTTAATGATCCATGTAGGGCAGGGATCACTCGGGGCACCAGATTTTATACTATTCATGAGTTTTACAGTGTCCTCATTTTCCAAAGGTGAAAAGTAGTCCAGGTTCTGAGAGATTTCCACTTTTAGATCATTCTGATTCTCATCAATCAGTTCTGACAGAGAAAGGAAGATTGATTCAACTTTCGACTGAAAAAACGCCCCGATAGTATTGCAAAAGTCAGGGGCAACAGGATCATTCGGCGTCCTGGGGTTTGACAGTTTAACAACGGTTTTAAACAGCTCCTTAGAGTCAGATTTAGCTTTCGTAATTTGTAAAGAAAAATATTCGTTCTTGGCTAGCATAAGTGATTGTTTATAATTAGAGATCGTCAGTTTGAGATCTATTTTATCAGAAATGGCATAGTTCTTCCGCCATATTCTTTCAGCACGTTTGCATAATAGTTTTTTTCCCTAAGCTCTCCTGAGTACCAAGGAGCGGTAGGTGAGGCCCTTTCGGTGTCCATTTTATTGGAGGTGCTAGTTTAAGACACGCCTCCATTATCCAACTGTTGTATAAAAATGTTGCTTCTTCAATGTCCTGCGGAGCTGTATACATTGTATCAATAAGGGAGGATTCCAGTTGTTTAACATCTAACTTACCCCATGCCCTAGTAATGATCTCCTTGTTTTGTTTGGAGCCAGTAGGATAGCTCCTAGCACGCTTTAATTCAAAATTGACTACGAAGTGATCAGACCAGATAATCGGGAGAGGGGAGATATTAACTAGGTCACAGTTATTAGAGCAGATCCCGTCTAGGGTATGTCCTTTCGTATGAGTAGGAGAGGAGACCAGTTGTTCAAAGCCTTCTATGGCCATGATATTGTTAAGTCTGGCTGTATCTGGATCTTCAGATTTTTCCAGGTGAAAATTAAAATCTCCAAGCATCACAAATGATTGTTGACTCAGTCCTTCTTCTAATATCACATTCAAGGAATCCAGAAAACCATTCTTCCCTCATGGAGGACGATAAATTAAAATCCCTTTAAAAGGCTTATAGAGTGCTGAATAAATCTTAAAAGACAGAGCTTCATAACCTTGATCATAAACACCCATACAGTCCTGCACACATGCTGTCTTCAACACATACAAACAGTGAGTCACTCATTCATGCACCTATGCACTACGTAATACCCCCCACCGAACCATACAGACACTCAGACACTCATACTGATACTCAAAAAAACAACTAATAACCTATATAGTCACTCATGTAGCTACTCACCAACCCATGCAGCCACTTATACACAAAGTGAGAGACTGATACAGATATTTACATATTTAAACATTACTCACTAAGCCATGTATTCACTAAGATACACTTAATCAGTCAGTTATACAATCAATTTTTAAAAAACAAATCATCCATTTAGACACTTATATACCCATTTATTCTTCCATCGACCTTGAGATATACATATATAAAACATATGTAATTTTCAGAAAACACACATTCACTGGATGATGTCATCAGTGATGTCATCAGTGATGTCATTTGAGATGTCATCAGTGATGTCATGAGTGATGTCACTGACCATGTCATGAGTGATGTAATATGTGACGTCATCAGCAGTGTATTGCGGGCGCGCGAGTTATAGTTAGCTGAACTAACTATAACGGGGGAATTTCAATGGTTTTGTACGAGTGAAAAGTCCAGATAACTATAACGCCCCTGAAACCTATAGTTTTTTCAGTGAATATATATATATATATATATATATATATATATATATATATATATATATATATATGAATGCTCGTTTGCCACGCCCCAAGAATGAGCTGCACTCGAACACTGGACTCAAGGTGGCAAGCCTTTAATCAAGAGTACAGGCAGAATGATGCTGGTGGTTCCAATCTGACAGCTACAAACGCGATGAGCCTGATGCGTTTCGAAGTATTATCCTTCTTCCTCAGAGGCAATCGCGATCATAAATACGTGCTCGGGTCTGCACCCCTTAATGCCCATTATATGCCCCCAGATGGGCGGGTCAAATGTCCCAAGTCATCATGGATGTCGTAGTCCCAAAAATCAAACCACTGATGGTGCACTAATTTCTGTCCTTTTCAAGCCCGCCAATGGGCCACCACCAACAGCGTCTGCCTAAATCCCTGGTCAACGCTCCACATAACCGGCTCGGTGTATATGCCTTGGGACATTTGACCCGCCCATCTGGGCAATGTAATTCGTTTTATTTATTTATTTATGTACTTACCTTCGGACTGCCGTATTCCAGAGTTTACTACCCCCCACCCTGACCCTTCCCCGCCACGCCCCGCAGCACTCCCACTACGAGCCACTACTGGTTGTACCTAGGCACTGACAAGATTCTGGTTCCATGCCTCCAGGTGGTGCAAAATGCTGCGGCTAGGCTGCCCTTCCGCTTACCAAAATCTGCCTCCGTTTTCCATCTGCTTCAGGAATTGCATTGGCTGAGTATCACTAAGCGCATTGAGTTTAAAGCATTGTGCTTTATGTTTAAACTAAACATAGCTTAGGACCTCGCTTCATTCAGAAACTGGTGACTCCCTACCAGCCGAATGGCTCCCTAAGATCTTCATATCAAACTCTGTTCTCTTGTACTGAGGTTTCATTTATGCCGCATGAAAGGCCGCTCCTGTGCATATATAGGCCCTCAACTATAGAACTCTCTCCCCTCAGCTTTAAGGAATTGTAATTCACTCCTGAGCTTTTGTAAGGGTCTGAATACCCGGGTATTTTGTTGCAGGGATTCTGCGCAAACACAGAACTATGTGTAGGATTATGGGACCTTAGTGTATAGGGACTGAGTCACCCTACCACCTGAGTACCCATGAGCCCGGGACCGACTAGCTATAGTGTCTCACTTGCCCTCCTACTCACTCACGGAGGAACAAGTGATTAGATACCCCAGAACACAACACTCCCGACTCTCTCAGGAATCGCGGTTGCAAGACAAACCCTTTTGCTCACACTCTTGACTTGACCACAATAAGATCTTACTGAAACACAAACAAGTTTAAAATATTTATTTTAACGAACGTGCTCTACTATGAAGAATACGTGCCACAATAAGCAGAAAAATCCTTAACACAAATACGGTCAGCATAACAAGTAGTCCGTAAATCATAAAAAGAGCTGTCATAGTGAAAGACAGAGTAGCCTAACCGCCCTCCCCTTGTCTAGAAGCTGGATGATTATATATTAGAAGATCTTTGGGCGTTATCTGCAGACCTCGTACCTCAGTCTATGGATAGTAGATCTACATCAGAGGTCCTTTCATGCTCTTCTCCCTGGAAAGGTCCCTCTCCAAGTGTGTGTTACCTATCCGTGTAGTCCAATAAGATAAGAATAAGTACGTATTCCCAAACAACAGCTGCATCTGTATGTTTTGTCTAGGTGCTAGGCCTGACCAGAACAAACAGAAAAACAAGGGGCATTGTTGTTCGACTTTGTTCACAATGTTCAGACTTAATCCCTGGAACCTGCAAAGCGTGAAAACAGCGGTAGGTTCCCATGTGAAAGTATCAAAAGAGGTATATGCAATATAAACCAGTGTAGTAACGTGCGTAAAGCAGCGGGCAGTCTGCAACGTGCTCATGCTAACTTAGAGAAGACAACAATATCCCCATGAGCCATGTGACACCCTCCCCTTGGTCAGGACATTAGCCCTGGACTAATACAGAATACAGAAGTTAGAGGTAAGCAGAGCCAAAGCATCCAAGTCGAAGGCCAAATAGCAACTTAAGTGCAAAGCTAAAAAATGGAGAAGAATTTTTTTGGTGCACAATAAGATATCCAATCACAGCGTATCTTCCGGGCTAAAAACTTCACAGGATAAGTGGAATGCCATACGCTAAGGCGTCAGAACCTTCCAAAGTAAAAAGGATGCCATTCAATTAAGCAAATCAAATGAGCAGACATGCTCCTCATGTCCAGAGGCTGTCAAGAGCATCCCGGGGCAACCTGTGTTGACTGCAATGAAACTGAGATCCACGAGGCACTGTACATGGGCACAGGGACTCACTGTGCTGCCAGCTCCAGTGAAGGATTGTACACCACCCGCATACCCACGGAAGAGTCCAAAATTATGGGACAGCAACGGACCCATCAACAGTTCAACATCCAGGGCACGGTGTGACGTAGTGGACAGGCAGACGTCCAGGGCCCATTGACAGAGGCACCGGATGCAGTGGAACACAGGTTGCACACAGGTGAAGTAGGTATAATGGAAGGTTAGCCAATAGTTGAAGTTAACAGCTTCCAATGGCATCAAACCAAAAATCTGCTGCATTTGCTCACTGTACAGCTGCAACTGTTCCTCGCTTGGCAGTAACACAGATCGAGCAGCCATTGCGGAACAGCAATAGAAGCATAAGGACGCCACAAACCAGGAGGAGCAGCAGGGGAAACCCTCTGAAAATGCTTTAATTATTCCAAAAATAGTCTGAAACGATGTTATGTCACAAGGCTGAATCCCACAACTTAAAAAAGTGAGCTAGGCCTGCCGATTCAGATGCATTAAAGATTTGGTGAATCAATTGCCCAAAGTGTAGCCACCTGTAATTCAAAGGTCTCACAAGCTGATGTGAGAGCCACTTCTTCTTGAAACAATAGCACTTTGAGTCTGTTTAGCTTATTGAAATCTGTTTTCAAAGTCAGAACGGAAGGCCACAGCGTGCTATCTACACTCCCATGGGGGAAGGAAACAGGACATTGCTGCAACAAGTAACATGTTGTGTACATGTTACTATGTATGGGATGCCTGCCCGTAAGCTGTAGCAGTTCTGATTGTTGAGAATGAGATAACTGCCATTAGAAAGCAAAGTGAGAGTTGGAGTAATAGCAGGAACCTGGGTTCCTTTTAAAAAGCAAGCCAAATTAGAAGCTGAAACGTTGCAGGAGCCATGAAGTTTTACTTGCTTACACACAAGGGAGTGGGCGACTGTGGAGTCACATTCCTCCCCTGTAAGTAAAACTTCCTTTTATGCACGCTGACAACGGAATGCAAAGGGCAATGACCACAGTTCATGTACGTAACTGCTCCCAAGCGGTTCATATCTTCCCACAGGATAGTGTTTCATACAAGCTGTAAACTGGAAAAGTCAGATGGGTAATGAAATAACACCTTGTACTAACCACACCACAGAATCTGTCTTTGCAACAGTAGAGGGTAACTGTTCTAGTTTCTCAATGTGTAACATAGTGTATGTGGAGAAGTGTGGCTCAATGGTTAGAGCGGCAGACCCTGATGCAGAGGTCCGGTCTGAGACCAGGGTTCAATTCCCGCTTCGGCAAGTCTTGGGCTTAATTTCCTCGGACCTGATATTTCTCGCCTCGGTGCCTATTCTAATCATGGGTCCCACTCTGCAACTCTGGGCAATAGCTTGCTTAATTTCCACAACGGCCCCAACAGCGCTGGGGATGCCTGGCTGCACCTTGGGGGTGCCCAGGAGTGGACACTTCACAGGAAAAGCCAGGATGGGTTCCTCTGCGGTATAAGTACAGCACCAGGACACCTCCGTTGGTAGGTAGCTGCGCGCTTTACAAATGCCAGATTATTATTATTATTATGTTGCCTCTTTCATAGACATTATTTTTTGTTTGTCCGTCACATTGAATGGTAAAAACAGTGTGGAAGCATTCAGGTAATCATAATGTACCCTACCATTTTTAATTGTCTGTAAGTTCCAACCAAATTGCATAACTGAACGTAGCTGATTGTGATACTTCATTCTGAACAATATCAATAACAGACGACACAATATTGTCTAAGGTGTATATACGAGACGACAGTGTGTGAATACTGTTATCAACCACAGCGAGAACTTTTTCCAAATTAGCTTGATTATTTTGGCGTAAGCGTAGTGCAGCTTCCATTTGTGATAATGTCCAAAATTCATTATAAACAAAACATTTAGTGCGAGGGGATTTTGGACCTAAAAGAAAATCCGAAAGATCAATGACACCTGACAAAAGGGAAAGATGTTGTTTCACTGATGATAGTGTGGAATGTTCTAACCATTGTTGACATAATTAACCAACTGAATAAGTGGTAACCATATGAGTAGAGGTAACGATTATCAGGTCTATTTTGGGTAAGCCCGTCAGCAGCATTTATAAAACGTAAATGACAAGTATTGGTGTGTGGGCCATACCACCCAACCCTCCAGATTTATCATAGAAGAATTAAAAGTGCCATTTTGTATCATACCAGTAAATTCTTCAATAGTATAGTTGGTATGTGTGTGCCACGCCTCATATTGAGCCAGAGATGGAATAGAGGGAGCATTTAAATTTTTAGTAGTGGCTAACCCGAAACAGGTAGTTTGTTAAACCGTCTGAATTCAAAATGTTAGTTGAGACGATATTAAACATGCACGATGCAAGGACTCACAACCTTGCACTTGCCAACATTTTGTTCCCCAAATAGACTTTAAGTCAATAGTGTCCTTCCAATAATCATAACTTTTCAGAGACAGATCTGCTATGAAGGATGAGGAATAAACCAACTTAGTCTGTGTAAGCATACCTTTGTTCAATGTGGGGATATTCAATTTGAAATAATATTAAGCTGGGTCAAATAGATTATAACCAGTAAAATATGTAAATTTCTTTTTCTATTTTAGATGGTGTTGGGCAATGTTCACATTGTGTATAGTTAAAAGCTGTTTGCTGAGTACTGGTTTTATGTAGAAAGTGATGCCCTTAATGTTGGTAACAAAATAATCTGGGTAATTTGCAGAATTTAAATATAGATCTTCTGTATCAAAAACTGTATAATATCGCAAATCAGAAAACAAAGAATTAACATCATTCACATCCCGATCCTTTGAATGCATTCCAGGTAAAACAATATGTCCTAAAGAAATATGGAAGACATATGGAATTTGCAGGGTCTCCGTCAGACCATAGACATAGAATGGCACTTTGTCCCAAATAATGCCATCAGCGATCAGGACTGCTGAAATATTGACAAGGGATTGGTCTCTTTTCATTTTATGCGAAGAAGTATGAGGAGCCAGTACTCCGTCAACCAGTTTCACAGCAGACTATTCAGGTAAGTAGTGGCCATTCATCAAAAGACAAATACAGTCACATATCCAATCCACATGAAGAGGATTACCATTGACAACACGATCCAAATGTAAGTCCATGGTGTGACTAAGTAAGTTCTTTTCAACAACAAGATGAAAACACAAATCTGTGTAGGAGGCACAGCTATAGACGAAGACAACGAACTTAGAGGCAAAAGCCGGACCTTGCTCAGAATAGAAGGTGCCACAGGGATAAGTCCCTACAAAGACATGCAAATCTTTTATAACAGTACGAGCGTCAGCACGGAACTGTGGCCAAACCCAGAGGAACCTAGTGCATGAATCCACTGCAACCAAAATATATTTGAAAGCATTGTCGGATGTTAAAGGACAGCAGTGATCAAGATAAATACTACCAAATGGATGATTTGAAATAAAAAGTGTAGTATGTGGTGGGCGTGAAACTGTATAAGGTTTAATCTGTTGACAAATGTCTCAGGAAAGAACATATTTGCGCGTTTGTTGGTATAAGCCTTGCCACCAATAACATTGCTGTAAAAGAGAAATTGTGGCCGTCACTCCCACATGTGCGAAAGCCATTCCTTCATGGGCAGCCACAATCAATGAAAGTCTGCGGTCCTCGTTGGGAATCAATCGATCACCAACTGAGGGAACAGTCACAAACGGAACCTGATCGGTGGTTAACTGATAGGAATAACGCAAAGGGAAACACTGGGGAAACACTGTCCCCTAGTTTGTTGCAGCAATAGCTGCTAAAATATCATCATCAATTTTAGTCATGGACCTTGTAACAGTTGCTACGTAGCATGTGGCTACTGCAGATTTGACTACCTCATCAGCCATAGAATTACCAACAGCGTGTGCTGCCACACACTGATGGCCTAGTGTATGGATAACATGTGCGAGTGGTAAACAGTCCTTAAGAGCGGCCACTCGGACCCAAAGCATTTTATGATTTTGCACTACCCTTAGAATCAAGAAAATCATTCTGTTTCCAAAAGAATAAGTTGTCATTAAAGGATTGTACACAGTAGAAGTAATCGCAAATCATAAGAATAGGATCAGCAAACTCAAGAGCCAAAAGCAAAGCACGTAACTCGGCCAATTGTGCTGCGCAATCCCCAAGGGATTGTGTGTGAACCAAGTCCACTATCGTCTCCAAGTCACCGTCCACTATCGTGCCTGCCACAAAAGCGCATGCTGTAAAATAAGCATGTTTTGAACCAACTGCTGGCAGTGCAGACCCATCAGTGTATATGATACATTTGTACTGCTCAAGAGGGAGTAGGGACAAAAGAAGAGGATGAACATGTTCATATTGTAAAAACTCTTGTGTCTGTAACAAAGGAGCAAAGACTAAATTGGCATCAACCATCATCGGATGCAGAGCTTTAGAATTTGGTACACTCGCCTTTGTGATGGCCCCCAAAGCGGGCACAGGCGAAACCATGAAAATGTGTCTGCTCTGAGCCAGAGAGTGTTCCTTTGGAATTGCCATCTGTACTGCTGTTAAAATAATTTCGGTAGAAGAAAAAGCCATTTCTGCAGGAGTATACAAATGCGATTTATAAGCAATGGGAACCATGTCCCCTTCATTAAAAGTCAAGTAGGTGAATCCTCACGTTCCTGGTACAATCCTTATGACCAAATTTGTGGTATTGTCTTTAGTTAACAAAAATTGAGTTGCAGTCAAATCAGCCTGCAAAGATCGCAGCACTGCAGTGTGTCCCATAAGCTAAATGGAAGACGAAAAAGAAGGTTGTATCAATGGGTATAGCGGCTTGATACGCTGGGCATAATCTGGCATGTAAGTTCTGCCAAAATTCAAGAAACCCAGCAAAGACTGTAACTTTTTGAGAGTAGTTGGAGGTTGCAATTGACCACATTACTCCAAAAAGTTGAGTGCCAGCCCCCTACCCTCATTATTCAGTTCGTAACCAAGGAAAAGAACTGCCAAAAAAGCTATATGCGATTTAGCAAAATTGAATTTGTTACCTAATGTTGCAAAATGCGTGTTAATGCGATCCACACGCATGAGATGCGGTCTGCAGTCTGCAACGTGCTCATGCTAACTTAGAGAAGATGACAACATCCCCATGGGCCATGTGACAATTTTAGCTTATTGCATTGGACCTGTGCACTATCCTGCGATGCGAAACCCTCTGGGGTAGCTGCGCACATTACAAATTGCATAATTAGCGGAGGGAGGCATTTAACCCCCTCTCTCCCAGCCCAAATGTTCTCTGGAGATTCCATCTCCTGGGGCTATACTTTAATTATAGGGGAAGGGGCACATGGCCCCACTCACTGAGCCTTAAGAAGCCCCGGGGACCCCATCCCTCCGGCTATATTTTTATTAAAGGGGAAGGGGGCACATGGCTCCCTTTCCTAAGCCTTGAGAGACCCTGGGAACCCCATCCTCGGGGCAATTACCATAATTAAGTAGAGGGGGTCCATGCAGCAACTCTCCCTGAGCCTCAGTAGGCCACAAGGACCCCATCCACCAGGGCCAAATGCAATTTAAAAGAGGACAGGGGTCATGCAGCCCTCTTTCTGAGCCTCATTATGTCCAAGGGGACCAAAGCCTGCTTTAATGCTGGTGGCGCCCAGTGCAGCAATGTTTGTTGGTGCCCCAAATGACCACCTCCGCCATGAATTCCTTCACCACCATCCTTTCACAGTGCCCCTCAAGTCTCCATAAGCACTCTCTCTCAGATGCATTTAATTCGTTTTAAAGCACCACTCATACTAGTATAGGGTGTCAGAACACTTTACTCCACACAGATTACACAGAGACAATCAATCACACATGTGTAAATCAGTGTATAGGCAACGTTACATAAGAAAGAGGACTACAAGGTGTAGGAGTCAAGGGTCATCCATACTGGTAGGCAGTATAGTTTAAAAGTGCTTGGTCTAGAGAACCACAAACTTATCTTTCAGAACCTAACACCATATTTTATTTTATTTTTTTAAACAAACTTTATTAGGTCACAGAACACAATGCAGATACTGATCGACTCCGCCACTTACGTGCCTGCTTGCCGTTGCCGCTGAGGGAGACGCCTGGACACCTGGACATCTTCACGCCAGCGTTGCTGGCGCTACAGCCCGGGGCACTCTTCGCTGTTTGTCTCCCCCGCCGCCGCCATCATCACACTTGCGGCCGAGAGCGGGGGGAGACTACAGCTCCCAAGTACCCCTGCGGCTGTTGACGCCGCCAATCGCGCCCGGAGGCGCTTCAAAAACCCGCGCCTTCCTCCGCGTCGCGGGACGCGCGCGGGCGGCGCCGGGCTGAGCCCGGGCAGAGGGCGGGCCGTCTGTGGCCGTCCGGGGCAGGACGGGGCTGAGCTGGGCCACCCCTCTAACCTGTAAGAACGTAATACGGATTAGGGGCTGTCATATACAGTTTTGTAAGATCAATGTTGGGCTGATTTGGCGGGTTGTGTGCAAGGTGATCATAAGATTCTCGTGCTATTTGTGTGACCACCATAAGTCATGGCTAAGAATCTCAACAAGGCACAGATAGTGGGAGGGCCTGGAACTTTAGACGCCTTCTTGAAAAAAGTTGAACATGCTGTCTCAAAAGAAATTGAGTCGGTGGAAAAAAGGTTGTCACTAGAGCCTTTCTCTCAACCCTTGTTGGCTGCTCCCTCGGGGACTTCTCACTCCATTTCCCCCGGGGCTGCACCAGAATTCTATCATCCAAACGTCCAATCATCACTGATCATGTCCAGTCCCTCTCCTTCTCTCTCTCCCCCAGTTTTACGCACTAGGCAGCCAAAAACCTCTTCTGTGGCCCATGTTAAAGCTTCTAAAGGGAAGAGGAAAGCCACTCATGCTCCTAAAGGTCCTTGTCAACATGCTAAGCAATCTAGAAATAAGGATCCTTTTAAGGGGGTGGCTCACGAGGTAGAGAGTTTGGTGGTCGAGGCCACTTCTCATACAGGCATTAGTGATAGAGAGCCTGTCATCCAGGGGGGGGCTGGCATTTTTAGAGATATGCTAGCGGATGTAATTAAGCAGCTTGATGAACGATTGAATAGGTGTATATCTCCAGTCTTGGATAGACTTACCGAGATTGATAATAGACTTACTCTTATCGAGCGCCACATTACTGTTCAAAGCGCTGCTGCACCAAAGTCTAATCCCTCTGATGCACCTCCCCTTGGTGAAATTACTACTAGAGTAGTGGATTTGATTGACACTTTGGCAACCACTGTTGCAAGTCCAGCAATCCCCTTACCATCTGCCCCAAGTATTAACGGTATTGGCTCAGGTTCGAGGGATATTAACGAAATCCGAAGAGTTCAAGGTCCTTTGGTACATGAGGTTCGCTCATTAAATCTGCCCCCAGAAGCCTGCCCTTATACCGTTATCTTGGCCAATGTCCCGAAGACCAGTGATGGTAAAGAAGAGCACTGGTCCACTTTGAAAAACAAAGCCCTTCATTTTTTGGCAGGTAAAACAGTCTTGGGGAGTCACCTCTATGATTGTTTTAAAATGGTGAGAAGGGTCCCGTGGGTGGGGAAATCTAATAAGTCTCTGAGGGGTGATTGTGTTGTGGTGAACTTCAGTACTCCTGATATAGTTGATCATATTTTTAGACAAGCAGGGTCTATCAGAATACACCAGGACCGCATTAACATTCTTCCACTGGGCTTTTTCTACCCACCAATTCCTCCAGGGCAGGGCAGACAGAGAGAGTGCCCCCTTCAGTATGCTCCTACTAGCAATCCCTTGTTGTTATCAAACAGATTTGAAGCCCTTAGCACTCTAGATACTAACGATTGACTTAGTGATAATGGAGCTTATTCAAATAATAACGAGGTTTTTAATTTAGATGTTTCTAATTCTTGTGAGCCTTTATCTGCTGGATTTCCTGTCACGGCAAATGATGCCCCTTCTACTGTATTAGTTAATAATTTGTTATTACAAACTGAGGTAACAATCGAGAACGGAATTGTACCCATTTTTCATGGGGAAACCGTGGGCGTGGACTTACCTTTGAACGGTGTAGCGGTTGCTTCATTACCTTGTTTATCTGACCGGGTTAATACTCTAACTAAGGATCAAGGGCATGTAACGGACCTTCCAGCCGCAGATCTAATTTCTGCATTATCTTGGAACATAGCCGGCCTTCGGTCTAAACGAGGTAATCAAAATTGGTTGGCTTTTCTTTCCTCCCATCACATCATTGCCTTACAAGAAACATGGGAGGCTAAAGATTCTTTCTTTATGGATGGCTACCAATCTTTTATTAAATACGCTACACCCTCGGATATGGGCAGACCACGAGGGGGCCTCCTGCTATTATTCAGCCTAAAGCTTCGTTATAATATTGAGTTATTACCAACTAACTCTTCTCATATCTTAGCAGTGAAAATGGACTGTGTAAACCTTCCATCATTTTTGGTGGTGAATTTTTACAATTCATTTTCTAGGACGGAAGAACTGGAACATCTCAAAGCACTACTCAGTTTCTTGGATGAGTTTGATGCATTGAATGAAAAACCTTATCTTCTTTTACTTTTTGGCGATTTTAACATACACTTATGTTATTTTAATTGTTGTTTAAATAATTATCGAGATTTTTGCCCTAATGAAGTGACCCACTTTGAGCATTCTAAAGGCGGGATCTTTTTAGAGAATATAGTTTCGTCTCATTATCTCTACATGCCGGTTCAAGACTTGTCTGTCCCGGTTCATACCTTTACTGGTCATGGCCACGGCAGTACAATCGATTATATTTTTGTACCACGTAACATGTTCAATTTATTGGGCACGTTCCAGGTTACACAAAATGGCCTAAGTGACCATAATCCACTAACACTGGAAATCAAAGTTAAGGCTTTGAGGAAAGATGTTACGCTGCCTTTGATCTCTAATCTAAACCTTGAGCCTACAAATCAGGGCAGACGACTTAGATGGGATGTCATCACTCCGGCTGATTTCCTCGTCAATTTATATGAAAGTAATACAGAGGATTTCAGCTTGTGTCTTTCTTTAGGGGCGGAACCGACAGTGATTCTGGATGCTTTCGACAGAATCACCAAACATGTAGAGGGGAGTCTCACTTCTCATGGCAAACCAAAACCTAAGAAGTTTAAAAACTGGTTTGACCATGCCTGTTCTAGTGCTCACTCTGCTCTCTTACTGGTACTTAAAGAACCTGGGAGCACCCCCAGTAAGATAACTGAGGCAAGAAAATGCTATAAAAAAGCAATAAAGGATAGGAAACGTGAGCTTAAGATCAAGGCATGGGATGATTTGACGGATGCTAGCTTACAGAAAAATAGTAGCCAGTTTTGGAAAGTTATAAATAGTCCCCTCTTTAATGAGACGGAAAATACCATCAAAGAATGTCTTATTCCACCAGATAAATGGGTGGCTCACTTTAGCGGCCTCTATTCAGAGATACAAGAAGCCAATCCCACAAATTATGTGGATTTCACGTTAGCTTCAAGAATTATTTTCAAGGAGGAGGAAGTCCGGGAGGCCATTGAGGCCATGGCGTCCGGTAAA
The DNA here is from genome assembly GCF_964204655.1 of Triturus cristatus. Taxonomy (NCBI): domain Eukaryota; kingdom Metazoa; phylum Chordata; class Amphibia; order Caudata; family Salamandridae; genus Triturus; species Triturus cristatus. Next base: position 347,326,064 of record NC_140585.1, on the reverse strand, counting down.
GCACCTGGTCCGGACGGTGTCCCAGCGGACCTTTATAAGGCAGACCCGCAGTTTTGGGCGAAACTTTTAACTTGTGTTTTTAACGCAGCTTCTGAGGTCGGTGCACCTAGATCTTGGGCAAAAGCCGTTATTGTCCCACTTTTTAAAAAAGGTTCAAGAGATGATCCGGTTTGCTACCGGCCTATCTCTCTCCTCGATTCTGCCATGAAAGTCATGGGTAAAGTAGTTCTTGCCCGCCTAACTATGTGGTTGGAGGAGCATTCTATTATTTCTGAACTACAATATGGGTTTAGACAGGGAAGGGGCACAGTGGGCCAATGCCTCAATTTACACCTCATTATAGGAAAATATACAGTCGTTAAGCAAGGGGACCTCCATTTAGCCTTTATGGATTTGTCCACCGCTTTCGACCTTGTAAACCGACAAAAATTATGGGCATTATTAGCCGGTTTGGGGCTTGACCCGGTACTGGTATCTTTCCTGGCTGTAATCCATGACGACACAACCGCAGTCGTCCGTTATAGGGATGATGGAAGCCAGACAGATGCCTGGCAGGTAAAGCGGGGAGTAAGACAGGGGTGCATTCTTGCTCCCCTGCTCTTCTCGCTTTACATTAATAATTTGGGCCCGGTCCTGAATACGTTCTCTAAGGACACCCCGAAAATAGGTTCAAAAATGATTCCTGCTTTACTATACGCGGACGACACAGTTTTGTTGGCCAGAACCGCGAGAGGATTGCAAGCTCTTTTAAACGGATTTTATGATTTTATGGTCTCTTTAGACTTATTAGTTAATTTAAAAAAATCACATTCTATGTCGATTGGTTCAGGGAAAGCAAAAAGGGTAAAATTCTTTTGCGATGGGCAGGAACTAACGAAAGTCCAGACGTTCCCATACCTCGGGGTAACATTTGACGACAGATCCTCCTGGGTTACACAACGTGCTCAAAAAAAGGAACATCTTAGCCAGTGCCACAGGTGCTTTGTTGGGCTTCGCAAAGCGCTTAGGCTGTAAACCACTCCCTGCTTTATTAAAAATATACAGTGCAAAGTGTTTGCCCATGGCACTCTATGGTAGTGAGGTCTGGGGTCACAAGGCTTCTCCGAATATTCAAACAGTTGAAAACAATTTTTTCCGGAAACTGCTGTCTTTACCTCCCTCTGCCCCTACTTTTAATATTCACGAGGACTTAGGGATGGGTTATATTAGTGATCAGATAGCAGTGGCACCGTTACTAGGCTGGCTGAGGGTTTGGGCACAGGAACCACCAAACCTAAACCAACAAATTATCCAGGACTGTCTGACCTTGGAAAAAGCCTTGTCTATCCCTTGGTTAAACTACATTAAAAATAATTTGATTTCATTAGGGTGTTCGGAACTGTTTTCTAGTCCTTGCGTGATTAGCAAAGAGCAAATTAAAGCCATTAAGACCCAATTTTTGATAAAAGCTATGTTGTCAAGAGAAAGTGTTGAGCTAGGGAAACCGACAGTGAGAAGGTTTGTGATGTTGAGTTTAGGGAATAAGATTCAGCCTTACCTAACCTACATCAACAAACCTTTCCATATGTTTTTGCTAATAAGATTTAAGCATGGTTTGCTTCCCTGGCTCCTGGCTTACCCGAAAGGATTTTTTAAGGAGGGAACTCTGGGGTCCTGTCCCTGTGACAACATTTCTGAACAAAATTTGTTGCACATGATATTTTTCTGTAAACTTTACTCTGTACAGCGAAAAAAATACATCTTGCCGATTTTAAAAAACTGCCAATTTAAGCAAGTTAGGCCCGCATTGGCTTATTTACAGATGTTGGATTCTCCATTGATTTGTTTTGGGGTTGCCTGCTTTCTAGTGGGTGCCCTGAGAGTCAGAAATAGGGCCCAGTTGACATAGTTACCTGATAATGATTACTGTTCCCATTATGTTGTGGTATATGAAATGTTTTTAAGGTAATCTTGGAATTTTTCTATGTTTTTAAAATTTCATGAATGAATTTACTCTAAGTGTTATTTTATTGTACACTTCGCCAATCTGTTTTGTATTTATTACTTACGTTAATAATTTTTCTGTAATGCATTGACCTCTATCTTGTTTTCTGTTATGTGCTTTGATGGTTTTAAATTTTAACCGAATAAAGCAAATTTTGACTTTGACTTTGACTTTGACTTTGACTTTGACAGTCAATCCCCGTCCCCCATAGTCCTCCCCCCAGCCAAATCAGGACATCTTGCAATAATCACCCCGGCACATAAGCTACCTCTGTACAGCATTCACCCCAATAATGTCCGTGCTACTAGGTAGTGCATCCACAGGAGTAATCCACCATGAGTGTGCGAGACAGCTAAAACACCCCCACCCCATCTCCCAACATCCCCCCCAACGAGCCCCTCCTCCCTACCCACCCACCCAAGCCTGTCGCCCGTACCTATCAGAAGTACATGTACATCAAAACCTCAGCCACCACCCGTCGAGTCCGCCTCCCAGCAATCCCAACAGACAGTACCGCAAGAGCAGAGGGGGGAAGCCCTGTATAGTGCACTCAAGGAACCGGGGTCCCGTCATCCCCCACCGGATCACCCCCATCCCCCATAACCGAACCTTTGAACAAGTCCAGGAGAGCCATCCATGCCCGGGCCCCTTCGTGCGATCTTTCATTGTCACTGCGTCGAGCCAAGCACAATCTATAAGTCCCCTCACTTCCCGCCCATTTCTCCATTTCCCTAGCCCACCGTAAGAAATTAGGGCCCTGCCGCGCCTTCCAATGAGAAGTAATCTAACCTAACACCATATTTGGGGGTTATCTTTAATAATAAGAATTGATTTCTACTCAAATGAACCCATTTTACAACATTAGGATGATGAAAGACTGGGAATATCATAACGCTCAAGTTTTCTTGCAGCTCTTAACAGTTAATTGCTTTACCAGGTATACGTGTTTCCACAGAAAACAACAGAAGGATGAATCAATAGATGAGTATGTGACAGCTTTGAGGAAGTTATCCTTAGATTGAAGATTTGGTGAGAGAACATATACATGAGCAAGTCGTGATGCATGCTCATGATCCAGCTATACAAGAGAGATTATGAGTAAATAGGGGGTCTGAGTTAAATGACCAATGGCCTCATTACGATGTCGGTCGGAAAGCATTCCGACCGATTTGGGTTCAGGGAGTCCGACCGAAAAATTACTTTGTTTCCGAACACCGATCTGTCGAACTCCCATTGACTTCAATTGGAGCCTGTGTTCAGACCGAAAACACAGGCTCCCATTGAAAAAAGGGGTGGTTGCGGAAAACCTTGCACCCTGTGGCAGGCACACTGTGCATGGTTGTAAAGAGGTGTGTCATGGGTACCCACTCGGGCCCCAACCGGAGGCCTCTGGGGCAAGTGGGGCCTGCTACATGCCCCCAAAGTCAGTTTTCGACAGCCGTTTTGTGTCAGAAGGGCCAATTGGGAAAGGCTGAAAGATTCAGACATTGTAACACATCGGTCAGAAACGTGGTCCATAGATCTGTACGATTTGGCTCCGACCAATCCGGAGTCTCCGAATGCCAGTCGGACCAGAGTCAGAAAGGCTGAACGGTTACCTTTCCATCGTAATCGGTCAGTCTGAAATGTTTCTAAGTCGGTTGGAAACATAGGTTCCGTCATGGGTTAGGAAAATCCGAATGCCGTTCATAGCCTTTCCAACCGACATCATAATGAGGCCCCTAATATTTATCGTACTTAAAGCTGAAATATCTGGAAGATGTGCTAAGGTGCTAAAGAATACTAATGTTGAACCTGCCCCAATGTTGTAGCCAAGAGAGTTACTTTCTCAAATAAATCATATGAGAAAGGAACAAGGTAGAAACAAAAAAAATGAATAGAAATAATTTAAAATGTGATAGATGCAATAGCGCTACTCATCTAACTTACAGTAAAATTGTCCAGCTCTAAAACAAAATTGTGGTATGTGTGGGAAAGAGTGCCCTTTTTCCAGTGTTTGCAGAATGAAAACTAACAAAAGTGACAAAGTGAAGTGAACAGAAGAGGGGGATACATGCACATCAAATGACGAGGCTAAGAGAAGTAATTTGGGGGGTGTGGCTTAGCCGTCTAACATGGCAGACGTGGTTTAGCGCAGCTCCTGCAGCCTGCCATTAATCCGCCAAGTATCCTGCTTATAAGTGGGCATCCTTCTGCTTTGGAGCCTATAGATGCCTGGAGATCCTGCTCCATTGTTGAGGCAGCCTTTCTGAGCCCGTCCTGTGACGACCTATCGGTGTGGCGGCCTGGCGCATGCAGGACGCTCTGCCTGCCCTGCCGACGCCCACCTCTCCACTTGTACATCCTTCTGCCCCAGAGCCTGCAGCTGCCTGGAGACACCAGGACACAGAGATAGAGAACTTCTTGCGCCCGCCCGGTCCTGAGCCTGCAGTGGGGCCCTGATAACATGGCGGCCTGGGGACTACGGGACGCGCTACTGCTTCGTGGGTGCCTGCTGATACTCTCTGCTTGTTGCGGTGGTGCTGCGGCCATGGCCCTGGGTGGTGGGGACCTGGTGACCGAGTTGGGCCGTGGCGAGGACTCCGAGTCGCCCGGCCCCGCTCGCGTACGGGCCCTGCAGCGGTCGACTTTCCTATTGTAGGGCCTACCTGCTGCGGTCGCGCAGGTGCAGCCTGTGCCCGTAGAGTGGCGTCGGGGGAGATGCCGTGGGCGTACCCATCCAGACGGACTGGCTGAACCTGTAGGATTTTGTCCGGACACCGCCGCCGACCCGGTGAGTGAGGGCTGAGTGCAGCGGTGGGGACCGCGGGCCACATAGTGGCAGCTGTGTGGCTGGGAGAGGAGGTCGCGACTGCCCAAGGTCCTCCGTGCCTGGTGGCCTGCTGCGGTGCGGGGCGGGAGCTGAACAGCCACTAGGGCCTCTGCTGAACATCTTGAAGTCTGGGCTGGACTTTGTTTGGGGCTTGTGAGTGTTGGTGCCGGGGCCTTCGTGTAGGCCTGACCTGAGGAGATCACAGCCATACCTTGTCTATATGACACGGGGGGCACTCTCTGGAGCCTGGACTGTCCTGGAATGACTGCATTGCCACCTGATGACTGGCTCATATCGCTGCCCACCCTTCGTGCACCTTCGGTGTCTTGCCTGGTTGTTGACATGGAGCACCATAGCTGTCCCTTTTGTGCTCCCCATTGACCTGTGTGTTGTCCTGCTGGTTCACCCCTCTCCTGAGTGCTGTGTTTGATGCCGGTGGCTGGAGGACACTGACCTACGATCCATACAACTACTGCATAGTGGACTGGGAGTTGTGCCTGGATACCCATTAGGGGAGGCTAGAGTACCTAGCTCACGGAGGCGACCAAACAAAGGTTTGGTGCGGCTTGTGGGTGCGGTGGCCCACCTAGTCTGGCCCTCCCCTCCCCACCGTGGGCAAAATACCTGGCACACGTCACCCAAGACCTTTCTGCACACGCAGTGCCCTGCCTGCTAGACCGCCTTTCTTGACACTGTGAGGCACTACAATGGACAAAGTTGAGCCGCCTGGCGCGTCCTCAAAGCAATGTACCATAGACAAATATACCGGAACTGTAGCCTCAGGGCTCTCATTGGGTGGCCAGGAAACCCTTATGCTGTAAAATGAGGCACTGCTGGCGGCAATCACGCAGTCGCGGGAAACGTTGGAGACCAAGATAGAGGCGGTGGGCGCGGAAGTTATGTTACTTCGGCAAGATCTCCGAAATGCCATGCAGCGTATCACAGAGGCAGAATACCTCATTTCGAACGTTGAGGACACAGTGGGCACGTTGACGAAGAAAGTGTCTACCCTTGAATCACTTACCCAGAGCCTGGCAACGCGAGTGGAAGATGCGGAGGGGCGTGCCCGCCGCAACAATCTCCACTTTATTGGGTTTCCGGAGGCATGCGAAGGAAATAATGCATTGAAGTTCCTCGCCACGTGGCTCAGGGGTTGGCTTGCACCCGACACGCTTTCATCATGCTTTGTGCTGGAACGCGTCCACAGTGCGTAGCTACAGAAGCCGCGCCGGGAGCCCGCCCTTGCGCCATCATTGCCCGTCTCCTTAACTATAGGGACAGAGATGTAATCCTACAACAGGCAAGAACGAGGGACTCTCTTACATATGATTCTCAGCGCTTTCTAATATTACCAGGCTCGTACAACAGCGCAGACAGTCCTTCCTTAAGGCTAAGGCTCGCCTTCGAGGTCTCAAGCTTCCATACTCCTTGTTGTACCCGGCTCGTCTGCGAGTGGCATACCAGTCACGCACATACTTTTTTGAGTCCCCAGTTGAAGTGTTCCAGTGGCGTGAGGAGATGGTGCGGCTTAAACCCCGCACTCCACCCAGGATTGACTCCGAATCATCGTCTAGTGGACCTGGACGTGGTCCCCTGGGGGCGGATGGCAGACAGCGATGTCGTTTGTGATCTAAGAAGCGGTCCAAGACTTGCAGCAAATCCAGTAAGAGACTCTCTGAAGATCAACCAGTACCTCCAGCGTCCTGAATGATGTAGCTGTTTGTTTCTCTATGGGCAGTCGACTCTTACGGGGGATCCATTGGCTGCTCTTTGCCGCTACCCCCTGTTGGGGTCTTGACCTGGATCATGCCGCAACAGATACTTCCATGTTCGTGCAGTATTGGGGTGGGGTGGTTGTTGGGGATTTCATGTAGGACTGCTTGTTGTTTTCTTTTAATGCCACTATGTCTTCTGCTATGTGCGATTCTGGGATTGTCACTGTCACTCAATTCACTATTTCCCTCTACATATGCCACTGCCAATCATGCTGCAGGATTTAGCTGGGGTCGGGAGTAGAGAGCTCTGAGTCCTTAGCTGGAATACAAATGGCCTACTTGATAAAATCAAGCGGGGAGCTGTACTGCGCCAGGCTAAGTGCCACAAGACGAGCATTCTCTTCTTGCAGGAGACCCACTTAGCGGGCACCAAGACACCTTGCTAGGGACAGTTTGGCTTCACACACACTTATTATGCCGGATTCACTAGAGGATCCCGGGGGGTTGCAATCCTTATACATCGCAGCGTACCCTTTGTTCATAGTCGAACCTGGTCAGACCCCCAGGGTAGATTCATTGTGATACATGGGACACTGTATGGGGAACCAATTGTTCTGGGTAGTGTTTACGCCCACCCTCTCTCATTGTCCCTTGTTGAAAAATTGACGACGCTCTGGACTGAACTTAAATCGGGGTTGACCCTGGCTGGGGGAGACTGGAACGATGTTATGTCCCCATCACAAAATAGATGGCGTGCCACGGCCCGAGTTGCACGGAAACAGGACTCTAAACTATTGCTCTTAGTTCAGGGATTGGGGTGGGTTGACTCGTGGAGGACCCTGCACCCCACCACGTGTGCCTACACCTATTCCTCTGGAGCTCACAAGTCCTTCTCTCTCCTGGATTACATCTTCCTCTCAGGGGCGCATGCCCATAGATTGACCAGGGGTCTATCTGACCATTCACCGGTGTCCCTCCTCTTGTCTCTAGATCCCAGGCGCTCCCAGTTTTGGTGGTGTTTGTCACCGTGGCTGTTACATGATGATATCTATATTGCGCATATACATAAATCTCTAGTGGACTATCTATTACTAAACACAGGCACGGTCGACACGCCAGTCACTCTATGGGAGGCAATGAAGCCCACTCTCAGGGGAGCGGCTGTTGCCTTTTGTACTGCGAAACACCGAAAGCGCCGCAACAAATTTCTACAACTTGAGGCTCAGATGCTCGATCTGGAGTGCGCAGATAGGGACACAGAGGGACGTGTCGCGAGCAGGCAACTGTTGAACGTACAAAAGACATACGCCAGAGAGCTCCTGGATAAAGCCCAGCTCTATTGGCTCACCACCCGTAGCCAGATATACCAATGGGGAGACAGTGCCTTGTTGCATCGTCTGTGTCAACGGACACTGCGCCCTCAGACGCTCCTCTGCAATCGCAGTCCCGACTGGATTGCTCCTACGGACCCATCCGCCATCGCTGATTGCTTTGCCTCGTATTTCGCAGAATTGTATGCTCCCCATGAAGTTCTACCCGTGGCATTAGTCCAGACATTTATCAATGACTTTCCCCCTCAAGCCTTATCCGATGCGGTTCAGGACACGTTGGATGCTCCCTTGTCGGTGGAAGGACTGCTGACTGCGTTGCTTGGTATGCGTGCGGGAATGGTGCCACGCCCGAATGGCTTCCCCTGTGAGTTTTTTCAGAAATATCACCCGCAATTGCTAAAACATTACCTAGAGGCTCTTGAGGCTTCCGCGGAGAGTGGTGGTCTCTTGCCGGATTGGAAGCATGCCGAAATTGTTGTGTTCTTGAAGCCGGGTCATCCTCCGGAACAATACTCGTCATACCGCCCAATCTCTTTATTTAATGTGGAGGCTAAACTTCTGGACAAGGTGATCGCCAACTGCCATGTCCCGCATATTACGAATCTGGTTCACCCGGATCAGGCAGGCTTTATGCCGGCCCATGCTATGCAACATAATATCAGGAATGCACATAATGCTATGGCCACAGTCGATAGGCTTGGGACACCGGCCACGCTCCTCCTGGCGGACATGAATAAGGCCTTTGATTCCCTTAGCTGGACATATCTTTTTGCCTTGCTCCGCAATTTAAACATTGCCCCCCTGTTACTGAATCTTATTCACCTGCCGTATACAGACATAACCGCCTCGGTCCGGGTGGCCGACTCGGTTTCCAGAAGCATTCCTATCGGGCGGTGGACGCGCCAGGGCTGCCCACTCTCTCCTTATCTCTTTGTGCTCGCCATGGAGCCGCTCGCGACTTGGATTCGAATAGACGCGCAGATGCGTGTTTTCGAATGGGCGCTGGGAGTTTCAGATCACGTCTTGTTTTTTGTTACAAATCTCAATTGGACTGGTCCGCATCTTATTCGAGTTAAGCAGATCTTTGGCGAGACATCTGGCCTCTATATGAATTGGGGAAAATCCTTTTGTGGCCACTGTGGGGCGGGGATCGGCTGGGCGACTGGTCACGGGAGGTGGTGGTAGTCCCAGACAGCTTTAAGTATTTAGGCGTATTTTTCTCAGAATCTCTGACATTGGCGTGGAACAAGAACCTCGCCCCCCTGTGGATACAGGTAAGCAACCAGACGCACGTATTGTCTCACCTGCCCCTATCTCTCTTTGACAGGTCCGCTATCTTTAAGATGATTTCACTACCTTGTCTTCTTTATCAATTGCAGAATCACCCCTATCCAATAAAACCAATGTGGTTTCGCCAATTGAACGCTATTCCAGCCTGTTTCCTTTGGGACGGCGGTGAGTCGTGAGTAGCCCTGAGGACCTGCTTCCAGTCTACGTACTCCAGTGGAGTGGCCACCACGGACAGCCAAGCGTATTACATGGCCTCAAACCTCCTCGTCCTTAATGACTGGTGGTGCGGCGACTGCGGAGACCTGGCGTACGCCGTAGAGAATTGGCTGCTGGGAGATAAGGCCCTCCACATAGTTCTCTATTCAGCGGCAATACTTAAGGGATACTGCCCGCTACAGCCACGATCTTCAAGGTCTGGAAGTCTGCGCTTCGTCTGATGGGTTGGTGGGGGAGACTCACCAGGGAAACTCCACTGTGAAACAACAGATAGCTGACACAGCTGGCGCAACTGTCCGGCTTTCGGGCTGGGAAGCAATTGGGATAGATACGGTGGGGGCAGTTGTACGTGGTTGCACCCTCGGGTCCTTTCTTGACCTACAAACAGAGTACGATATGCCCTGCACGCAATTCTACCGCTATCTTCAATTGAGACATGCCCTCACTCCATACATATCACATCTAACAGAGATACCTGAATTTAATTCCGCCAATGCCAAAGTCTTTATGGGCGAATTGGGAGACCATAAGATAACCAAAATATACCGCACACTTATCAATAACACGCCTACTACCTTACACAAAACTAGAGAGGCATGGCAGCAGGATTTAGGTCCCTTAGAGGAAGATGACTGGGTAGAGGCCCTGGAATCCCCATGCAGTGCAGCGATCGCGGCACGCCTGCATCTTAGCCAGTTTATGTTCATACATAGAGCCTATTATACCAGGTACAGGCCATGGCGCGCTGAGCTAATTACATCCCTGCATTGTTTACGCTGTGGGTCTATGGAAGGTACTTTTATGCACACCGTGAGGTCCTGCTCAACACGGTCGAGGTTCTGGAGGGGGGTGTTTGCATGTCTATCTGAGGTTTTGGGGTGGGAAGTTCCATCCTCTCAGAGGCGGGCCATGCTGCACATTACCGAGGATGTGTGTGAAAACAGATACAAGCGTCACCTTTTATTTCTCGGCCTCATGTTGGCGAAAAGAGACATTGCCCGTACCTGGAAAGATGTGTCCCCACCGTTGATCGAGGTATGGATGAGGTGTCTGGACTTTTGTATGGGCCCGGAAATCCCGGTCTTCAAAGCGAGGTGGTGCCCCTGGAAACACTACAAAATTTGGAAAAGGTGGGCTGATTATAGGGGACTATACCTGGAGCCTCCTCCCCCATCTGATTCTGAAGAACCATTGCTATGTATCTAGTGGGCTGGAATGTGCGTAGTGCACATGCTGGATGTGGCTATGGGTGGCAGAGACTCTCCCAATATATGAGACAATTCTACTTGTCAAACAGAGGCAATGTGGTTCTGTTGTTTGTCTTTTTGTTACCATTTTTCCTCACAATTTATTCTTTGTATGACCAATATCATGCCATTGTTGGAAATGTTGATATCCATATATGCCATCTTTTATGCGTATTTTGGGTGCCCTGTGAGGCATTCTCTGCGTGTCAGCAGTCAACAATACAATTATGTTGTGAAAAAAAAAGAGTAGTAATTGGGAGGTGTTAAACGTAAAAGGAAAAGTGATGTTAAAAAGTTTCTGATAGGGGATGTAAATAGAAATCAACATGCTTTATGAAGTTTGAAGCATAGGTATACACATAGCTGCGGATTCAGGTTTACCCTACACGATAGTGTATGAAATGTGTGGAGAAATAATTGTGAATGGAAATTAGGGTTTAAATTGGAAAAGTCCGATATTGCCCCAGAACATTTTACTGGAGAGACCATTGACATGTTAAGTTCCAGAAATCTTATTTTCAGATTTAAAAAACAGGAAAACATATAAAGCAAAGAAGGGTCCATCAGCTTTAGGATGGTTGGATCAAAAGAATTTGCATATTGTGTTAGATCCTAACAGCAAGGAGCACATTTTAGTGTTAGATGTAGGTGAAATCACAGGAAAGAAAATGCTGTAGAAGTTCTCTAATGTGTTCAGCAGAATGCTAGGCAAATTATAACATTTTTAAACATAAAATTATTCTCGAGGATAAGGGTATCCCAAAATTGCACAAGGTAAGAAATGGACCTATGACTATAAGGGATAAAGTCATGAAAGAGCAGTCACATTCAGTTGAGACAAGAATTATAGAATCTGTTGAATCATTTGAGTGGTTAGCTCCATTGGTGGTAGCACATAACGCAAATGGAAAAGTGAGACTGTGCATTGATTTACATGATTTCAACAACAAAATCATTGTTGATCAGTGTCCGCTACCCAGAATAAATAAGATGCTAACCATGACTAAAAATATGATTGTTTTTTCCACCTTAGAATAGTCCAGTGCCCATCATCAGGTACAGCTCCATAAGAGGAGTAAGAAATATACAGCCTTCATCACACAATTAAGGTGTTTTCAATTCAATAGAATGCCATTTGGATTGGCCTCAGGAACTGCAGTCTTTTAATGCCTTACGTTCAATTCATTTGGTAAGATGTAAGGTAGATTATTTTTTCAGGATGATATTTAGTTATGGGGAAGGATAAGGAAGATTATGACAGGAAGTTGTAGCAGGTATTCTGCCTGTTAGATAAACACGGTCTCACAGTAGTATACTCTAAATGCAAATTCACAAAGAAGCATGTAATTTACCTTGGACATGAGATTAGTGACTGTGGTATCTGACCTAAGAAAGGATTGGTGTATGCCATTAGAGATGCTCCTTCTCCACAAAACAAAGAGCAATTGAAGTCATTTTTAGGTTTCGTGGAGTTCTTTTCAAAATGTCTCTATGAAAACCTCTCATATACGTAAGTTGTTGAAAGCTAATGTCAAATTAGTTTGGTTAGATAAGTGTGATCAAGAATTTTTGGGCATCAAGGAAGCTATTAATTTAGCACCTGCATTACAAGGATTTGATCCCCAATGTACCAGCATCATAACCACAGACGCTAGTAGTAAAGATTTGGGGGCAGTATTGTCTCAAAAAGATGTTAATGGGACAGAGGTCATAATTCAATTTGAGTCAAGAGCACTATCACCATCTTAGGAAAAGTATGCTGTAATTGAAAGGGAATAATTAGCATGTGTGGGCCGTAGAGCATTTTCACTCATTTGTGTGGGGTAAGGGAGTAATTGTTAGGTGTGATCATAAATCAGTGGTACCATTTTCCACTAAAGTAGGCATGTCCAGAGTTTCATCAATGTCAGCTAGGTTGTCCATGCGATGTTTGGATTTTGTGCACAAGGTGGAGTATATTCCAGGGAAGAGTTATGCTGTTGCTGATTTTTATCTAGAATGCCCACTCCATTATTGGAAAATCAGGCTGAATTGTTAGAGAGTGGAAAAGTAGTTTTGGTGGTGGATGTTGGAGGAAATTTGGAAGATATGTATGACTGGCATACTGATCAAGATCAAGGGTTAATTAAATTCATGGAGTATGTGAACAGTGGATGGCCAAACACAAGTACGTTGGGAGGCATAGGGTCATTTTGGGAAGCGCTTAATGAATTGTCACACATAGATGGGTTTTTGGTATTTCGCACAAATTTACAGAGAGAGTATTGTGTATCTGTGCCATGAAGAACACGTTGGTATTGTAAAGACCAAGTATGCTATAAAAAATATGTATGGGTGGCCTGGCGTCAACAAGATGTGGAAAGAGTGGTCAGAAAATGAAATGAATGCCTGTCAGAGGACAAGTCTTTGAAGACACTGAGACCACCGATGTGCAGCACTTTTGAATGCCCCAAGGCTTCCTGGAAGATAGTCGCGGATAATATTATGGGAGTAATCAGAAGTATATTATTGTACTGATGGATGTTTCTTCTAGGTGGCTTTATATCAGGGTAATTAGCAAAATGAATACTGACGCCGTTCTTAAATTCCTTGATGATATTTTCAAAATGAAGGGATACCCAGGGTTCTTTTAAGTGACAAGGAGTGCAGGTTCTGAGAATGCAAAGAAATATTTCAAAGATTGTGGTGTGAATCACAGAACAATATCTCTTTATAATTCAAGTGGAAATGGGATGGTAGGGGAGTTCTTAAAGGTGCCATTCAGTTGGTTCATAAGAATTGTTCCAGTTGGGACGGGCAAGTGTTTACAATATTTTGGTCATACAGGACAACTGGGATCATGAGTACTGGGTTTTCAAGTAGGGAAGTAAGCAGAGATCGAAATTTAACCCAGGTTGGTTGCCCCTAGGTTAGTCTTCAAAATATACCAGAGATAGGCTATTGAGCAAACATTATGAGTATAAGAGATACCACATCAATAAAAATGGGGCCTCATTTACAAGGCCCATGCACCACCAGAGTCATTTTTGTGACGGTCCTGCTCACTATTTACAAGTCAAGGCTAAGGCACTTTGCGTGGCTTAACGCGGCTTTGTAAATATTGTTCCATTTTCTGCATTAAAGGGACATGCAATGGGTGTAGCTGTGGGCGTTCTCAGCAACACCCATGGCTTTTTTACACTGCCCCAGATTCTCGCACAAAAACAATCATCCCTGCAACGCAGGCACCCTTACACCATGGTGCAAGGGTGTCTGCCTTGGCGCATGGCTGCTGTTTGTGTGCTAGCTCAGGGGTGAGCACAGGAATAAGGCGTATTCTTGTAAATACAGTACATTCCTGCACTTAGACAATGATGCAGCTCGGACCAGCAAAATTGCTTTTGGCACCGCACCGCACTGCACCATGGTCTTGTAAATATGCCCCATGAAGTTAAATCCACAGCAGTAAAGATTGGGCAGTGGGTAAGAGTTAAGAAACCAGGTAAAGAAACCAGGTAAATTCCTAAAGGTGTCAATACGTTTTTTGAACCAAAACATATTGTGCAAATATTAAAGAAATCAGTATGCCTTGATGATGGAAAACTGTGGAATTTGGAAAGAGTATCATTTTGTTATAGGTATGGCAATTGTGGAAGTCTGGTAAGCCATGATAGTTGGAAAAGAAGTTTGGAAGAAGATCTGATAAATTCCAATTGTCAGGAAAGTCTTGATGATGATTAGAATAGTGAAGAATACAGGGTACAGTGGACTCTGAAGTTGAAGTGCAGGCATAGAAAGAAGATTTGTCTAAAGTCATGCCAGTGAGACCTCGTGGAAGCAGTGGAAATGGTGGTTCCTTAACTACTTCTATGTGACCTGTAAGACCAAGAAGAATGGTTAAGCGTCCTAAGGCAATAAATAAATAAAATATATTTGTGAATAACTGAAGTAATTTAATTTTTATTACAATATCTTGTTATCCATGGTATGTGGATATATTAGTCCGTTTTTGATTTGTTAGTACAGTTTTTTTTCAATTATTATGCTTTTTTTGATTTCCCTTTGTAGATTGTAAGACAGACACTGTTGGTAAAAGTTTGGGGCAATGTTGTTACAAAAAGATATTAATGGGACAGAATCATAGTTTTGTTTGCATCAAGAGCCCAGTAATATGTAGTAAGGACACCACACACTTTAAGGTAAAAACACCTCTAGACCAGGCAGCTCCACCTCACTGCAAAATTACCTCCCCCTCACTACAACATTCCACATTCCCCTCAGTATTTTTTCCCTCAGCATTCTAATAATAACATAAACACTACACACATTCATAAATGTATAGTTTGAAATGATAAATGCCGCAATGTTAGTTGTTTACATAGAGATCAGATTTGAGCTTCCAAGAATAACAGTATAATTATATCCATAAATAGTCTCTTTTTGATGTTTAGAATTTGAAGGTACCAAGCTAAATTGTAAATGTCTTTAATTTTAAATTTGCGATTTCTTGTTTGAAATTTTATGTTCTAAACTAAACACACAAAAACAATCATAAACAATCAATAATACAAGAAGCTAAAATGAAAAGTACTAGAAAAACTGAAAATAAATGCTCTCTGCATCCACTTAAACAGAATGGGGCTATTCACAAAGGTACAATGCATGGGAGTAAATCTACATGTGTAAATGTATTACTACACTTTGAAGTAAATGTACTACCTTTGGCTCTTCACTATTTAGATGTGTACCTTTACAACACAGTGTACACTTACATGTCCCCATGTCCTGAAACTAGGCAAGGAGTGTAGGCAAACATTTTAGTATAAAGTTACTACTACTGACTTTTCAGATATAGGCAGGGCTCTCCATCGCCAAGTAGGAGATCTCCCTAAGCTAAACTATAGGGAAAACTAAAACAAATTATTAAACATTAAATAAAATAGAAAAAATCTTTTTATGTTAAAGATTAATTTAAATTAATTTATATATTTATTTTAAATATTGAACAAAACCTAAAAGTGCCACAACACTAATAACTTTATTTCGAAATTAATATTTAATTAATTTAAATGTCTTAATTTAAAGTGTTTCCATATTTATTAAAAATGTCCAACCTAAAGTAAATGTTTATATTTATTTATTTATCATGAATTAAGATTACTAAAAGGTATGTATAGAATTAATTTCAATAAAATTAATAATTTTTCAAAGAATAAAGTTACATTTATTTGTAAATATTTTTATTGATATATCAATTTTTGTAATATTAAATTATATCATTTTTTAAATATTAAATTATATGCATATATATTTTTTTCACAAATATAAATACATTATTTGTTCATTATTTCCCATGGCATTCTATTTTAATTTCCTACCTCTATTATTTTCTATGGGAAGGGGTTGCTGTACCAGTGGTAGGCCATGTGTGGTACTTGACATACTAAGGGTCTGACTGTTTCGGGTCCTTTTTGACTTTAGTAACTTTCGAAGTGCAGTTTGTGAATAGGAATGAACTTACTCTTTTGTGGGTTGGAGCATGTGCCTCTCGAAACCCCTCCATAACCCGCCCTCCTGAAGAAACCCACAGCGGACCCCACCGAACTCAAAAACTACCGACCCATCTCTCTCCTACCGTTCCCCGCCAAAGTGATTGAGAAAATCATCAACGCTCAACTCACCACCGCCCTGGAATCCAACGACTCCCTTGACCCCACACAGTTCGGCTTCAGGGCTAACCACAGCACCGAAACCGCCCTCATTGCAGCCACGGACGACATCAGATCCCTGACCGACAAGGGAGAAACAGTGGCCCTCATACTCCTGGACCTCTCCGCAGCCTTCGACACGGTCTGCCACCATACCCTGATACACCGCCTCAGCAACACCGGCATCAGAGGCAAGGCCCTTGAATGGATCATCTCCTTCCTCTCCGGAAGAACTCAGAGAGTCCGCCTGCCCCCCTTCAGATCTACAGCCACGGAGATCATCTGCGGCGTACCCCAAGGATCCTCCCTCAGCCCCACTCTCTTCAACGTCTACATGACCCCCCTGGCGAACATCGCACGCAAACACGGACTCGACCTCATATCCTACGCCGACGACACCCAGCTCATCTTATCCCTCACCAACAACCCCACCTCAGTAAGGACCAGACTACATGAAGGAAGTAGCGAACTGGATGACAGACAGCCGGCTGAAACTGAACACAGACAAAACGGAGGTCCTCATCCTCGGCCCCACTCCCAACGCATGGGACGACTCCTGGTGGCCCCCCCGCCCTAGGCAGCACCCGCCCACCCACCGACCACGCACGCAACCTCGGCTTCATCCTGGACTCATCCCTCTCCATGACCAGACAGGTTAACTCGGTGACCTCAGCATGCTTCAACACCCTCCGCATGCTCCGCAAGATCTTCTGCTGGATCCCCACCGACACCAAGAAGACCGTCACTCACGCCCTCGTCACCAGTCGCTTGGACTACGGGAACACCCTGTATGCCGGCATCACCACCAAGCTGCAGAGGAAACTGCAACGGATCCAGAACGCTGCCGCACGACTCATCCTGGACATACCCCGCCACCACCACACCTCTGGACACCTGAGGAAACTTCATTGGCTCCCAGTCAACAAGAGGATCACCTTTAGACTCCTCACTCACGCACACAAAGCCCTGCACAACCTCGGACCTAAACTCATCAACAGCCGCGTCTCCTTCTACGCTCCTCCGCGCACTCTACGCTCAACCGGACAAGCCCTGGCAGCCGTACCCCGCATCCGCAGAGCCACCGCCGGAGGAAGATCCTTCTCTTTCCTGGCAGCGAAGACCTGGAACTCTCTACCCAGCCACCTTCGCAGCATACCCGATCACCTCTCCTTCAGAAGGCAGCTCAAGACCTGGCTCTTTGAGCTCTGCCCCCCCCCCCAGCGCCTTGAGACCCTTTAAGGGTGAGTAGCGCGCTTTACAAATGCGAATGATTGATTGATTTACATCTCCTTATGCCTCCTTATGCCTCCCATTTCGATTTTCCAGCCATTCCCGTCACTCCCACCTTTACTACAACAACGTGTGTGTGTGCAGAGACTTTGCACTCGGAGCAGAGATCTCTGCACGGAAAAGATAGGAGTGTCAAAGACCTTGGCAGGTAGGTTTGTGAATAGCATTTTGTAGTACTAAACTTACTACAAAATGTGGTTTGTGAATTGGCCTCAATGACTAGATGTACACATCTTTGTGGATTTGAACAATTGTTTTAAAGTTGGGAAGCTATCAGAATACTTCTTTGGAGAGCAGAGCTCTAGGACCGACAAAAAAGTGATATCCTAACGTCGATGACTACTGTTGCAGGTATTCACTGCATCTTACAGACAAGTACTCGGCACGATGCTTCTTCATAATGATGCTTTTCTATGCCCCTGAGTTTGGAGTTTTCATGCTTGTTTTCAGGACGGGTAGTTTTCTTGGGAGGTAAATGTGCATTTAAATTATTTTACTTTATTTATTAGTGCATTACACATGTGGCTTTTCAAAATGTAAGTATGGGCTATGAGTTAGGACTGCCATAGATTAAACTTTTCAGGATGCCTTACAAAACAAACTTAAGTGAATATAAATGAACTGTACAAATATTTGAACATAAATAAATAAATAGGAAAGTGAAAATGAAGAGCTTTTTTGTAAGTTAAAGTGTGATTGAAGAAATTATTTTAATAGGGTAAAATCAAATTAAGACAATATACTTAGCGATGCGCAAATGATACATATTTAGTGATACACATCGTTTTTGCAACATAGTTTTATCAGTAAAATTGTGGTCAATATTTATGAAGTCTTTGCGTTGTCCTTTTGTCATGAAGGCGACACAAGGATAAAACCAAGTCTTCAGTAAAATTTACAATGCCACACAAGGCCTGATTTGAGTGGCCTGGTGCAGCTTTGAAAAGAAATGTAACACAAGGCTGCTGTTTCTGCTATGTTAATTTACATTTCAACTTGGGAGGCGTTCCATAGGTGGAGCAAGGGCGTTCCTATGCATACATCCATGGACTTTGGCGCAATCCCAGATTTATAAAAACTTGTAAACCTGATAATGCGTCGAAATCCTACAGCTTCCCTAGTGAGGCGGAACGAGGAGAAATATCTATATTTCTGCTTGTTAGTTCCTCGTTTTGCGTGTGCTGCATTCTGATGCACACACAGAAAGAGGAAAAGGCCTCTAAGGATTGTTTTAGTGCAGGAAATTGTCCTTTCCTGTACAAATATATTCCTGCCTGTAACGTAGTTGTGATTGCACTATGCTGCAAGGGAGTCTGCATTGGTTCCAGTGCTAGGAGAGCAGAGATGGTGTATATGTTTGTAAATATGGAGCATTTCTGCTCTTTAGTTTTCGCACAACGAAGCGCAGCAACTTTGCTTGCAGCACCGAGTTGCGTGAAAGTTTAGTAAATTTGCCCTCAATGTCTGTGCAAATTTAGTGGTAATTTCAATGAAAAATTTGTTGTCTGTAAATGGCAATAGCTATGGAAAATGTGTTGTCTGTAAATGACAATAGCTACCATGCCATGCTTTAGTAATATATTTGTGACAGAAATATGTGCGAAAGTATGCCCTTAAATGCAACACCAGCTACATATCACAAACTTACCACTCTCCTGCTGAATTGGCGTGGTTCATTTTCTTTTTTGTCACACTTGGATTTTTCAGAATCCCTATGAGTTCAGTGATGTAACATTGATGGCAGCATGACTAGTCTTAAAATTGTTCCCACATCACTGCCTACCAGTGCCAGAGGAGCTCTTAAATCATTGAGAGCTTGCTGTTAGCTCCATACGATTCCTTCAGCTACAGGAGTTAGGCTCAGAGCAGTAGAATCGACTGAAGCACCCGCGGGGGCACTGCGAATGACTCCTTGCATGTGTGCTGAAAGCCTGAGCAGTGAGCATGCACACTTTTGTAAATGCAGAGTGTGCCGTTCGACCCAGGCTGCCTGACACCAGAATAAGTCAAAAAAGCAATTAAGCCCATGCTGCTGGGTGGCTTCTGAAGACAAGAGAGTCACAGTAATCAATGTGTCCAGATTGGTGGAGGGCAGACAATGGTAGTTAGTATAAGAACATTGACTTACTCAGGACAGAGTCCTGAAACCGAGATCATTTTTTGAGCGTTGTTTGTTTCATTTTATGCTAAAGAAATGCATAGGTAACTTTAAACAACTTCTTGAAGTCGCTAACGCACAATTCTTCCATATTAAAACCAAGAGTATGACATTCTATTCTTTTACGACCCGTGAGAACTGATCAGAATCTCAGAAAACAAGATGTTGCTCTCTACAGCAAGATACTGAGAGAGGTGGAACTCGAGTAACTGTTACACACAGTAGAGGTGGGCGAGCCAACAAATTAATAGGGAGCGCCAAGTTAAGGGTCTTTCATGTTCCTAAGAGCCCAGGCACAAGCTGACCCATTGTAACATTTGACATGGAATGCATGCAACTAATATCATGCAAAAATAGTGTCTTCAAAATTCAATGAAGTATATTGCTTTGATAGTCGTTTCACCTTTAATATTCAGATTATATTACTCCATTCAGAGACATTTCTTAACATTGACTGTTTTTAAACATTCATATCCCCACAACCCACTCCAACGACAATACCATTAGTGAATTCAGAGGCAAGTCAGCTGTCACGTGCACCCAATAGGTGGGCTACATTCTAATTTAAAACAGAGCAGCATTATAGTCCATTAAGTCAAACACAAGAGAGATTTTCGTACAGCACACATCCTCACGCAGTTCAAGGTTTTCTCTTATACAATAATGAAAAAATACAGTAGCACAAAAAGGGTATAAGACAAAACAAAACCTTTTTAATTGTCAAGCTTGAGAGAACCTATATATTAACTGAGTAGGTAGGTTTAAATCGTCACACCCGTCAACCGGAAACAAGAGTGAGGGTATTGTGGACTAATATAAGCACTACTAAGGCGTCTCAATCATAAGACCAAAATGTTGGGCGCCATATTGCAGGGATTCTGCTCGTGCACAAAACTATGCGCAGGAAACCAGGACCTCAGTGAATGGTGGTGTACCAAAAACTCACCTCAGTACCCAGAACCCCTATCCAACTTGCATCAGTGTCACATTCGTTCTCCGTATCATCTCAAAGCTACCAATGATTAGACAACCCAGAACAAGCGACTTAGAGTACTCTCAGGCATGGTGGGAATCAGAAACACCTTTTCTTTATTATTCTCATATCAGTCCACAACAAGAGTAATTACGTGCCCTAAGATGCAGTACTTTGACTAACATAAGCAGACAAATGATTAAAAACAAAACCATCAGCATTGTTACAATACCATAGAAAATGAAGGGAGAAATCATGTTATAAATGATAATGGAATAAAGCCACCCTCCCTTCACAAGTAAGCTAGTATTATGAAACTAATAGAAGGTCTCTAGGTTTGAATGGGGAACCCCATACCGTAAATATCAGCTTAAGTGAATCACATCACAGGATCAGCTCTGCTCTGTGTCTGGAAAACGTCTTCTCCAAAGTGTCTGAATTATGCATGCAAATGCAATATTAAAGGCACCAGAGTTTCAGATATTTGCAGCTGTGTGAGTGTTATGGCTAGAGCGTGGGCCGATCAACATGAATTCAAAAGCATACATTGTTATTTGACCTTGACGGCTTCTGCACACAGTGTTCAGACTAAGGTCGCGGTGCACGTCTAGGGATGTGAACAACAGACCGTTCTCATGTGAAGAAAAAGTAAGCAAGCAGTTTTTCTTATAATAACAGCTACCTGCAGTGTTCTGTGCAAAAGCAGCAAAAGTGGCAAGATGGCGTTTTAAATCTAAGACGCTTATGCTAACATAGCAATGTGTGTTCAAGGAAGTCCGTCTCCAATACAATGGCTAGTTTCATCATCTGGTCTGTCACTTGACTGTTCGGTTCTCCAAGTGATCTACTGTCCTCCACCTGGATAACAACAGTAGTAAGAGGTTAAAATGATCTCCTTTCCTGTTTGCAACTGTTTATTTGACCAGGAGAGGGATATGGTTTAAAAATGGTGGTGTTGAAGTAGATGAGTTATTGGCCCACAACATCAAGTGGTTTGGTCGACATGTTTCAATCGGGAAGTGCCCTTATGGGTCTGGTGGCCTTTATCACGAGCAGAGAGAGAACATACACTGCAACCTGTAAAAGTGTAGTTGAGGGTCTCCGATACAACTTTTCTGAGACTCTGGCACATTGACAAAAGTGAATCATTCTCTCCTCCTTGATCATAGTATCATTAACTTTGGAAGATGAATGAATCTCTGCTTCTATCTCCCCCCCACCCCGATTATCTTTTGGATACCGCTTCATACTCTATCCCAATAGACAACGAATGGTAAGTAATTGTTTTTGTAGGTAAAGAACTTTGCCGTTTCAACGCTTGACTCCACTCTCCTACAAGAGGACATGTATGAAGTATAGTAAACAAAGATTTAAATCCAGGAATACAACTTGAATACTACACCTTCGGCCCACCCCTTCAAAATGATGATACTGCAAAAGGAGATTTGTAAAAAATGTATGTACCCCAACAGCCCATAACTCCATGAACATTCAGCTAACAATGTCTCACTTTTACCCGTGTATTCTAAAAAATACTCAATTAATAGGACTGGAACTGATAAATGATGAAGCTCCAGGAGGGATTACTTAGTCACCTTACCATACAGTCGGGACCACAGCTTACTCTGCAGTTCTCTGCAGCATGTGTCTGGGTTGGGCTGGGAGTATCCATCGACTGCCATGTAATCAAACGTTGGTGCATCTGAGAGGTGCCAGGGAGGTACTCAGTGTTGAAAGAGAACCGCCTAAGGAAATGCATCCTTTGGAAGGGCAACAAACTCAGCAATCCTAAAAGCGAAAATGGTTCAGTGCTGTTTGAACTATATTCAAACAGCACTGAACCATTGTGCTTTTTGGAAATTATCTTTACAATGTTTTGGATATATGTCCCAGAGAACATTTAATACAGTACAAATCTGAAACATTTCCAAGACTTCATAGTTACTTTTAGAAGGGAAAGCAGATGCAATCCATGCACCTCACTGCACTTGGGCAGAACACTGACAATGGTATGCAAAGAATAAATTGCAACTGAATTCATGCCAGCATTTGGGTTCCCTGTGTCCTGCACCTCAGCAAAACACCTTTAACAGATTCTAAAATGAACTCCAATAAATTCCATGCTTTCCCCAAACTAAAGATGGGCAAGCAAATAAAGCTTGAAGCCGATGTTTGGCTTGGCTATTGCTTAGTCTTTTGTAGAAGGATCCAAAGGCAAGACAAGAAAGAATTGGCTGGTTAATTCAAATTGCTTAAACATGGTGGACAAAGTTAAGTTATGTAAGAAACAACACTGAAAGCAATCTGATAAACAATCATCTTGTAACACTGATTTACTGCCTGGCTCTTTGGATGTATCGTATTGCTTTAAATGTTTCTGTTTAATTCTCAGACTAATGCGCTCTTTGGCTTGACTTTTTCTTTGGTTCCATGAGTCGACCAGAACCTCTGGCCGAGCTCTGCCTTAGAGCTTTGCTTACACGGTGCTAAGCCTCGTTCCTGATTTGTAGGTCATTTAAAAGTTCTGCGTGGAACTTCAATACAATCCAAGAGGTTCTGGACCATATTGTGCCATGCACCCAGGTAAAAGACTGATGACAGCTTGTAAGAAGCTGGCTCTATATATACTGTACCAAAGTAAGGTATAGTGTGCACAGAGTCCAGGGAGTCCCCAGAGGTATAGCAGAGGCTAAATTAGGCAAGTACTAACAGCTCTCTTTGTGGAAGTGTGTCATGCTTATCCAGAGGGTGTGCTTAGCATTTATTGTATTCGCTCAATCAAGACTGATTGCACACACTCAGAGACAGAATCCAGACCAACTGAATAAGTATAAAAACGATATACTTGGTATTTTATTTCTCGAACCAAGGAGGACTTGGTACAGGTGGGTAAAATATACTTTCAATTATAAACATTTACACAGAAATGCAATTCGCAATGGATTTGCAGTTGTTACAGGTTGGTATGACTTTAAAAAGCAGATTGAATTACACAGTAATTACATTTAGGATACATTTTGATTACTTTTAGATTACATAGAGTACTAGGGGTGGTATGTCTAGACACAACACCTGAGTATCTCACAATACAGGGTAAGTCAATCTTTTCTTGGCTTGAGGGATAGCTACTGTTTTTCCCATACAAAACAACAGTTCAACACTTAGAAAATGTTTAGGCTCAAAATCTCATAACAGGGGTTTCTATGGGGGGTAAATAGTCATTGGTTTCACAGGTTAGTAAATGTCTTACAGGTGGGAGTGTTGGCGGTTAGGACCAAGGTTCCCCATGGTCTAGGTAGGCACTCGAATTGCATCACCAGTGGCACTGGGGTGGCCGGATACAGTGTGCAGGAGCCCAATGATGGCCATTGGGGCTAGGGGTCCTTTGGTTAGGGACTGCTTACCAGCAGGCTACTCGGTTGTGGGAGCAAAGCTCCTGGGGTAGAGGTCAGCCCTGCCGGGGCCAAAGACTAGCACAGGAATCTGCACCACCAGCGGCACTGTGGAGGCCGGGTGCAGGATGCCTAGAAGACATTAGGGACCCTGTGCTTCTCAATGGAGATGTTCAGTTCGGCATAGTTGCTGCAAGCTCAGGCATCCTGAAGGTGACCACTGGCTGGAAAGGTAAGTTGGGATCTTGGGGATGCCTGGACACTGTCGGTTGGGCCACCCAAACCATGGGGCATCGGGTGCAGGGGGGGTGTCTTCTGGCGTCGGGTTTATTTACTAGGTCCGGTAGCAGTTGGGGTACCCTTCAGGTTGAGGCTGCAGGCATCGTCTTGAAGTTTGAGGGAGGTCAGGGATCACCAGATCCCAGGTCAGGATCACTGGGGAGACCTCTTAGTGGTTTTGGGCCACTCAAACTTCGGGCCGTGGGTGTCGGGTGCAGAGTGTTGCAGAATCGTGGGCTCGCTGGAATCTGGATTCTAGACGTGGAGTCTTCGTTGAGCAAATCCGGTGCTCACGTGAGACAGAGTCTATAAGGTGAGTGCAGGGCAGGTCCTCTGGGCTCTGGGGGGCTGCTGGCTGCTGGGCACGCCGGTTTCTTTGCTGTAGGCAGGTAGGAGTCTGGACAGGCCGGTAGGGCATGGGCCAAAGCAATAGGTGTCTTCTTCTTCTTCCTGGGTCAGCCAGGCTCTTCGGTCCTTCTTCCTTAAATCTGAGGAGGCAAGTTTCAGGGTTGCCCTAAATACTAAATTTAGGGGCTTTTAAAGTATTGTGCATGTCGGGACCAATGGCTCCTTTTCTTGGGGTGGGTACACCCACTATGATGCCACCCCCCAGTGGGAGGGGGCATGAGCCTCTCCCTAATTGGCTGAGTCTCCTCATCTTTAAGATGGCGGGGACTGAGATGTGTGCTTCACTTCGCCCCCCCACCTGAGGGGTGGGGTTGGCAAAGGCGGGCAAACCTCTCTTCCTAGCTTGGGTTTCCTGACGATTCTTCCGCCCTAAGTGGGTGCGAGAACTGGAGGAAGCCAGTTGCTGGGGACAGCACAAGGCAGGGATAGCTCCCAAAGGCGGCAGGCCTTTGAAGCTTCCCCTTTGTGGACCCAGCCTATCCTGGGGAGGAGGCCTGACACCTCTGACCAGTACGAGCTTTGTTTCCGTACCCAGAGAGCTCTCTACTCTGGGGTTCAGAAACCTGTCTGGTGGTGGCAAATGGCGGGCAGCCATTCAGGAACCACACCACAGCTGGTCGTTTTTCAGGGGGCATCTCTAAGATGCCCTCCGAGTGCATTTTACATCAAATTCCACACTGGCATCAGTGTGGGTTCAATGTGCTGAGAAGTTTGCTACCAAACTCCCCAGTTTTTAGTAAAGCCGTTATGGAGCTGTTTAGTTCATAATGACCAACCCCCACACCATATACTCCTATGTCTTTCCTACACTTACAATGTCTAAGAATGAACTTAGACACTGTAGGGGTACAGGGCTCATGTCACTGTACCCTCACCTGAGGGCTATTGCACCCTGCTACCCTGGGTTGCAGGCATGGCACTCAGGGATGAGTGCCAAGTCGACTCTTCACTTTTCTCTGCACCAGAACATGCAGCTTGCAATGGCAGTGTGTGGGTGTTAAGGTACAGGGCCCCTAAGTGTAGCATAATTGGTGCTGCAGCCCTTAGAGGCCTTCTCTGGTCACAGTGCCCTTGGTACCCATTGTCCCTTTAAAAGGGGCTTACCTGTGGCCAAAGATGTACCAATTGTGGGTACAAAGGTACAGTTTGGGGAAATAACCCAGGCACTGGGAACCTGATTGACAGGGACCCCGGGCACATCAAGTCAAAGTGCATCAGAAATCTGGCAAAAAATGGGGGGGTTTATTGCAACAGAAACCCACTTTCCTACACAGCTTCAGATAAGAATTGAGAATAAAATTCATCCTGCCTTAGAAAAGGCTTTCACAAGGCAAGTTAGACTAGCCCTATACACCCCAAACTACTTCTCTCTCTGCCCGTCCAACACAAGCTTTAGTGGCCCTCGCTATAGGTATTACATGTATAACTAAAGCCTCAAATACTGAATGTGCAGCAGTAGATATGACCTTCAGCCTTCAATGTCCCATTTTTGTACACGAGCAAATGGTGTAGAACAACTGTTAATGATTCTTTGATAAGCTGCAATGTGTTTAATAATCACGAGAGACACAGTAGATTTTTCAACATGCTGTATTGCAAGGCCCTAAGTAGGCCGTAATGATTTGCCTTTTTTTGATTAAAGAAGTATCACTAATATGCTTCTGTTTAAATGGCATGCTCTGCTCTCAACATACTGCCAACTAGATTGGTGCCTAGCACAGATCATTCCTGCTGTGTGTGCATATGGATTTTGTTATGTATGGCTCTCGCTGACAGCTACTAACATGATACCATATTCTAAATCTGTTTGTTCACTGTTATGTTATGATATAATTTATTTGTTACACACGCAGATGCTTCTTGGAGCAACCTTAAACCTAAAAGGGGCCTGGGGAAAAGGCCAAAATATACTTAATTAGAAACAAACATCAGATTTTCAGTAGGGATCTAAAACAGAGTAGATTTATTTCTGCCGCCAAACTCAAAGAGAGAGAGTTTCACAGTTTGACCACTGCTGTAGAGAAGTAGAAAAGGACAGTCTCCATAAGCGACAATTCTGGTCCTAATGGTGGCAAGCAAGAATTGGTTTGAAGATCTGAGTGAATGTGATGGATGACAGAAGGAAAATGTGTTGGCTAAAATGGAGTGATCTGAGGTATAGGGCTTTCTGGACAATTATTAGGTCAATAAAACTCAAGTTCAAAGGAAAGCCAGTGCGGAGATCACAGTACTGGTGACAAATACAACCTTACTGCACTACAAATAATTACACTTCCAAGGATGTGCATTTTCTGTACACTACATAGTCTTATGTTGCAACCTCCATCTACAGGAATCTGCACATATTCTTACCTCCAACCGATACATCCACAGTTCATTTCAAGCGTTCTGTATAACTCTATTTGCAGCCATCTTCCATAAAAATTTCAACATCCACAAACTTCCTTCCTCAGTCTGTTTATCACCTGTAAACAAGAAACTCTTCCAAAATTCCACATCTTTTCCGCTTCAGTCAGACAGCCCATTTAAAACCCCATTCCCCGTCCTGGGGAGACGACCACTCTGCAGTTCCTTTACCTGAATCATATGATTTCCTTACTTGTAGTCACTGTCAAACCTGAATAACCACTTTTGCAAATTTTCACTTGTTTCTATCCATTTGTTCCTTTATCTTCCTCTTAGCCTCTGCCGTCCATTCCCGAAACAGTAGCTTGCTCAACATTCTCTATAATACTATGCTTGTAAACCACCAGGGATACCAACTGGAACCAGGCATGCACATCCATAATAATTAGAAGGGCGACCAGCCGGTAATTTGATGACTGTTGGTCACGAATGATAACAGAAAGCCTAGAGACCTTTTAACAGAACAGTCTCTTCAATTAATTTGTTGAACTATGCCTAAATGCGGGTGCGTGGCCAAGCCGCCAACTATAATGGCCGCACAGAGTTGAAGCTACATCAGCCACCCAGAGAATCTGAGCCCTGAAGGGGCATAAAATGCAGCTGCACTGAAAAAAAACGGACAAATGTTTGCAGCGAGAACGTGGCCCACGAGAAAACTGTGGCATCCGGGGGAAGAAACGCCGCAGAGCTATGACCGCAGCGGGAGAGAAGCGGAACGGAACTGCAGCCACGTTGTGGAGATCCGAATAACAGGAAACGCACAGTCTGCAATCCGCAGGGAGGTGTGTAAAGACTGCGGACAGGTACTGTGGCAGTGGGGCATGGGCGGATCACCCAAAGAAATGGCCCCTGGGACGGTGGAGACACTCCGCAATGCACCGGGACCTGCGGGAGAGACGCAACGATGAAGGAAGAGACCGGAGATTGGGGCCGTGACAGAGAACAGTTACGGATGCCCAGCTTGTGGTTGCAACCACCGGCAAGGTAAGAGGGCCCGAGAGCTTAAACTTAAAGGCAGGCGGGGAGGATTATCCTGGATAGACTCCCTGCCCAGAGCGTCCAGAAGACCGCCTAGACCCCTGCAGGCCAAAAGGAGACTCAACAAAACCCTGCACCACAGCTGATCTAGATCGCAGGCCCCCAGAAACACTGGAGCCATAAGCTGCACAAACGCTGGGTGCATGGCAGAGGGGCAAACCACCGGGAAAACGCTGGTGAACCCTTTGGCTTGCTTGACCCTCCTCCTCTGTTGTGGAGCGCTGGAGGCCAGTAGGGGCGCAGAACGCTGTGTGACATAAAAACTGGATCAAATAAATGAGCGGTTGGATAGCCACAAGCGGAGATTAGATATAGCGGAGAGCAGAGTATTAGACCTTGAGGATTGAACACAGACGACAGAAAGAATTGAAAAACTAGAGAAACAGGTCAAGACACTGGCTATGAAAAGCGAAGATTTGGAAGCAAGAGGAAGGAGAAACAACTTACACATTCTTGGAGTTCCTGAGTCCACAAATTGTGACCGCATGGATCAATTAATCGAGAGACTGCTCACAGACATGTTTAGAGCAGAGTACTTCACCACCACATTCGTAGTGGAATTCGCGCACCGCTCGTTGGGACCGTGTCCTAATCCTGGCCTTCCACCCCGACCCATTAATGTGATATTGTTAAACTTTAGAGATAGGGATACCGCCCTGAGACTGGCAAGAGAGAAAGGTCCATTAACGTGGCAGGGGTCTGCAATCTTAGTATTACCGGACTTTACCATCATGGTGCAGGATGCACAGCATAAATATATGGGGGTAAGGCAACGCTACGAAACCTGGAACTACAATACTGAATGTTATACCTGTAGACGTTCACAGAAAAGGGCGTATTTTTGACAGTCCCACGGATGTCAAAACTTCTGCAAATCCTTTACAGAGACTCAGCAAAATAATTGGCGTGAGTCAACAGGAGGATCACAGCCGGAACTCCAATCTAGAGCTAGCATGGACCTGTTTCTGACTGGATAAGTATGGGGCAGATAAGGCTGGAAAAAAACACTGAATACCTAAAAATAGGACATAGACATGATGGCAGCCGCGGCCCGTGGAGGGAGTTCCGTGGGGCGGAAAGGCGGGGCAGGGGAGGGGCAGGGTGGGGGGTACTAAACACCGGAATATGGATAATTGGAGGTAAGTAAACAATTAAATCATTAAAACGAATTTCGTAGTGCGCGCTGCATAGCATTTTGCGATGCAGGGCGCGAAACGAAATTTGTTTTATTTATTTAATTGTTTACTTACCTCCAATTATCCATATTCCGGTGTTTAGTACCCCCCACACTGCCCCTCCCCCGCCTTTCTGCCCCACGGAACTCCCTCCACGGGCCGCGGCTGCCATCATATCTATGTCCTATTTTTAGGTATTAAGTGTTTTTTTCCGGCTGCATGATGGTTGCAAGTAACTGAATATACTGCATGCAGTGCAGCTGTTATTAAAAGAATAGGGAGAGGAGTTGGCCTAACGGTTAGGGCGCTCGACCTCGGACCTGTGGGAACTGGGTTCGAGTCTTGGTAACAACGCTAAACCTCCTGTGATTCTGGGCAAATCACTTAATCTCCCCGTGCCTAACAAAAAAATGAATGTGTGTCCTCATGTAACGTAACTGGTGCTATGTAAAGTGCTCTGAGACCTGATTGGATTCGGGTCAAGTTCGCGCTATATAAAACTCTGCTAAAAAAAAAAAAAGATAGAATGTAAAGGACCATATTGCAAGGCGCGGGACTGACAAGGTGTTACAATTCCACCAGTGAAGTTCACTTTGTTGAAAAATTGTTAGCCGAAGTTGGCTTTGGAGTAGTACACTATTATTATTTTGGCCAACTGGCAGCAGGAAGGGGGTCCCACCAGGGAGGTGTTCTGTAATGCACAGATGGAGTGCCCCACTCTTGAGGGTCTACATGGCAGACAGAGGCCCAGCAGCTGCAACACCTCCGGTGATCACCTGATCTACTAACAGAATGGTCTTTTGTATAGCGAGCCTAAGCTTCCTGAGATTGGGGCAACACATGTGTTGCTGGTTCCCCATTGCTACTGGGCCTTCCTACTAGAGCCAGCTCATGGTGTACTCCTGCAGGTCATCTAGGGCACGACAGGACCTTTGACAGGCTGGTCACTCCCTTTTATTGGCCTCACATCAGGAAGGACTCAAATGCTTTCTGCAGATCCTGTACTACCCGACAGGCCAGTGGCAAATCAGAAAGAAAGTGCAAGGTTCCCCTACAATATTTTCCCATCGTTGGCACCCCGTTTGAAAGGGTGGGTGTCAACATTGTTGGGTCGCTAGACCCCAAGACAACCATGGGAACCAGGTCCATCCTGGTCTTGGTGGACAGTTTTTGAGATGGAGTATCTAGTCCTACAGATACTTTTAAGAATGTATTACTATTATGCTAGGCTATTAGTGCTGTGCATGTTGTAAGACAAATCAACATGGAGAAAGTTTAGAAATTGTATCTTCAAGTTCTAATAAGTATCACCATCTATAAGAAATAAGAAGTAAGAAATGTGAAGGAAAACTGTGAATTATAGTAGTTGTATAGGAATTGGAATAATGGTGTGCTGATGAAACAATCTTTCTGAATTCCCTGTGGATATGTATAAAATATAGTCTTTTCTTCTTGTTTTTGCAGATAATACCCTGTTGTGTGGAGGAATAAATCCCATATTAATGTTGAGTCCTGAAGAAGGTGGTATTTATATTTAATCTGTAAAACCACCGAAACGCGTCGACGCTAGTTTGTTGTTGAGAATCCAATTTACAGGAATCACGTGGCTAGGATTAATAATCTAATCAGTTTTTCTGTTTGTAAGTATAGTGTTGGATCAAGTAGGGCAATAGTGCATATCATTGTGCTTTCTGGGTTTCCACTTGGAGGTTTGCTCTATATGTTTTGTATATACTGTATTGCTGATTTCAATGTGATATAGCTGCATCATGTCTATCAATTGTATGTTTTTAATGTATTTTTTATCAGGTGCACTTTACAATTGTCTCTGAGTTTCAGAGAGATTGTTTTTATCATTTGTCTTTGGAATAAAATATATGTAAGCGCTAAATCCTATTTTGGGTTTATCGGTAAAGTTGAAGGTCCTGAGGGCAAGGTTAATGCTTGGAGTGAAAGTTGTGAGTGTATGAGAGTACATATGGATGTTATGACTTCCGGGTGAAACTATGTTTTTCTTACTGTTACTGAGTGCTCTGTTCCCTTGGACAGTGGAGCTACCTCTCTTGTTTTTCACACCTTGGTGGACAGTGCCACTCAGTACCCAGAGGCTTTACCTCTGAGAACCGTGACTGCACCTGCAGTGCCCAGGGTACTGAAGCAAATATTTACATGTGTGGGATTTCCCAAGGAGGTGGTGTCAGACCATGGTAACAACTTCATGTCGGCGTACATGAAGGCCATGTGGAAGAAGTGTGGGATAAACTACAGGTTCTCCACTCCTAACCACCCTCAAACCAGTGGGCTTTTTAAGAGGTTCAACAAGACAAAGGCATGATGATGGGACTGTCAGAGCCCTTGAGGTGGAAGTAGGAGACCTCATACTATGCCTGTTGTTTGCGTACCAGGAAGTGCCTCAGAAGGGGTGTTGGCATCAGCACCTTTGAGCTCCTGTATGGGCACCCGGTGCAAGGAACTTTCAGTCTGGTCAAAGAGGGGTAGGAGGAAACTCGCAGGAAGGCCCCCAGGACATGGTCTCCAACATATTGGCACTCTTGACCCAGATGAAGCACGTCTGGAAGCAAGCTACTGCGAATCTAGAAGCCAGTCAGGAGGTCATGACACAGTAGTATGACCAGAAGGCCACCCTGTATGAGCTTCAGCCTGGTCAAAAAAGTGTGGGTGATGGAGCCCCTGGAGTCTAGGGCCCAGCGAGACCATTGGTCTGCACCATTGGTCTGGGTCCTGTGATGTGAAGGAGCACAAGAGTGAGGTCAACTACCTGGTGGACCTCTAGACTCCTAGGAACCCTTTAAGGGTTTTGCACATCAAACCCCAAAACCCACTTTGACAGGTCTAAGTTAACCATGATCCCGGTCACGGATGATGAAGTGGAGGAGGAGAGAGATCCGCTCCCTGACCTCCTTTCTTCCAAAGAACAGGATGGGTCAGTGGAGGGTGTCAGCCTCTCACCTACACTGACCTTAGAACAACAGAAAGACTGCCACCAGATGCTGGGGCAGTTTGCCTCTTTATTCTCCCTTACCCCAGGACTCACTACATGGTATACCTATGACATTGGTACTGGGGACAGCACGCCTTAAAAGTAACATTTACAGGTTGTCTGATACGGTGGGATCCAGCATCAAGAAGGAGGTCTCCAAGATACTGGAGTTAGGGGTTATTGAGCCTTCAAAAAGCCCATGATCCAGCCCAGTGATGTTGGTTCCCAAATCTGCCACTCCAGGTGCCACCCCATAACTTAGGTTCTGTGTGGATTACCGCGGGCTCAATGCAGTCACCAAGACTGACGTACACCCCATTCCCCGAGCTAAAGAGCTCATCGGTCGACTAGGAGCTGCCAAGTTCCTCAGCACATTTGTTTTAATCTCTGGGTACTGGCAGATTGCCGTGACCGAGGGGGCCAAAGAGAGGTCCGCATTTTCTACCCTAGATGGCCGATTACAGTTCTGGGTAATGCCTTTTGGGTTGAAGAACACCCCAGCCACTTTTCAGAGGTTGGTCAACCAGGTCCTGGATGGGTTGGAGAACTTCAGTGCTGCCAATCTAGACCACTTTGTGGTCTTCAATTCCAGCTGGGAGGACCATTTGTGTCGCCTCAGAGAGGTGCTTCAGGTTCTGCAGAGGGCAGGTCTGACTATCAAGGCCAGTAGGTGCCAGACATGGCAGGGTTTGGTGATCTACTTGAGACAACAAGTGGGAGGAGGCAAGGTGCAGCCCCTCCGGGCCAACATTGAGATCATTCTGGCTAGGGAACCTCCCCCCAAGATCTAGATAGAGGTCAGAACCTTCTTTGGCTTCACTGTCTATTACAAGAGATTTGTCAAATGGTATGGCACCATTGTTGCACCCTTGATAGAGATGACTTCTAAGAAACAGTACAGACAGGTGATCCTGACGGAGGCATACCAGAATGCTCGAGGTTCTTCCCACTCAGTAAAGAGAACTCCCCTGGGGTAGTGTAGTTCTCCCCACTTTCAGCTGGGAGGGACACGTGTTAGACCTGGTATCCTTGCAAAAAGAACAGTTGATGAACAGAATGCAGAACAATGTCATACATTAACACCAGTACAGAGATCTGGGCCTAAATCCATTGTTTTTTTGCTCACCATGCCATTCCAGTTTTCCATCCATCAATTGATTCTTTTGAATATGTCGCCCTAAGTGGGAAGCATATGCCCAGACATGGGTCCTGTGCTCGCTACACCACTGGATTCAAGCTAGCCTGGCTGATGAGGGGTGATGCCCTGAAACCGGTCCTGGAATACTTATTTCCGGTCCAGGTAGGGCCTAGCTTGGCAGTTTGGGCTGGACTATTCCCACGAGGAGCAGGGTCAAGACTGATTTGCATATGGCTGGGTCCAGAATGGGGTGGTGTGGTGAGCAAAAGAATGATGGATTAAACCCAGATTCTTGTGACTGGGGGTGAATGTTTCCATTGTCCAGCATTCCCTCCATCAATTGTTTCTTTTGTGTTAGACCTGGCACCATTGGCATGGGTCTCCCTTCCATTTTTCTGCTGTTTGCTCCCATGTTTTTGCTATGTTTTTGCTGGTCTAGATGCTTTGGGCACTTTGCCACTGCTATTCAGTGCCAAAGTGCAAGTGCTCCCTATTGTAAATTGTTGTAATGGATCAGTGACTCCATGATTGGCTACTTGATTTACTTGTCAGACCCTAGTACAGTGCACCATGTGTGCCCAGGGCCTGTAAATAAAATGCTGCTGGTGGGCTTGCAGCACTGGTTGTGCCACCCACAGAAGCAGCTTGTAAAATATGGCTCAGGTCTGCCATTGCAGAGCCTGTGTGCAGTCTGGGAGTCCCATGTCGACTTGGCAAGTACACCCACTTGCCAGTCCCTAAACCTTCCCTTTTCTACATATTAGTCACCCCTAAGGATGGCCCAAGGGCAGGGTGTATTGTATGTATAAGGTGGGACATGCCCTGATGTGTGTAGCATGTCCTGATAGTGAATTAAAGGCAATTTAGTTTTTTCACTATTGGCTGTTCTCATATGCCAGAATGGGCAGTGTGATTATAACATCTTATAATCCTAACTAACCCAGGGAACAATGTAGAAAATCGAGTTTAGTATGCCTGAACTCAGAATGTTAAAATACGTCTTTTAGTGAGGGTGATTTTTACATTCTGTGTTTGAAAATACTAACCCTGAACGTAGGACTACGCTACGCTCACGTAGTTTGCGTAGTTTGCGCAACCACGCGCTACGTGAATTGCATGTAGCACAGTGCAAAAATGCGTAGCGTAGCGGGCATTTTTTTGCTTGCTCGCAGTCCTCAACGTCAAGTTGGCGGCAGCGAGTGAGCAAAATGACATCCCGGCGAGACTTTTTCCTCGTTCGCGATCAGCAACATCAAGTTGCCGATCGCGAGCGTGGAAAATAAACCTCCCGGCGAGATTCTCAACGCGGGGAGGTCAGGTTTCTCATTGCGAGTGGTTGCGTATGCTCGCGACCGCTCACGATGAGAAACTACCAGTCCGCGTTGAGAAAACTGCCGCTCGAGTACAAATCTACTCGAGCACAAATCTACTCGAGCGGCAGAAAACAACTGCTTGTACTGTGCAAGATGCGGTTTGCAATGATTGCACAGTGCGGACAAGCATCCGGCACTGTGCAATCAGTGCGAACAGCATTTTCCCTACCACACTACGCAGCTCGCATAGCTTGCGAAGTGCACTTAGCGTAGGGTAGCGCTACTACGCAAACTACGCCCAGGGTTAGAAGATACCACTTTTAGAAAGTAGGTATTTTCTTGCGCAACCATCTAGCATGCCTCTGCTAGGTTTGTATATTCCGTTTCTGGTTTGTGAGTGACAGTGGGCTGGAGTGGGCCTTGGCTCCAGCAGTCTGATGGGTCAGGGCTGGGCTGAAGAGGACCTGCATTGAATAGAGAGTAGGGGGAGGGCATTCTCTTTCAACTACCTGGGCTAGGTCTGCTCTCAAACAATGCTGTCTCCACCTCCTGCCAGGAAGCTGCACCCAGGAGGGCAGGACTGGTTTTGGCTGGGCACAGGCACCCTCTACCTTCAGAGGACAAAGGATTTTGCAGTATAAGTATTGGGGCCCAGACCCCAGAACTTTAGATCACTTCTGGGAATCAAGACAAACCCTTTGCCAAGGAGAAGAACCAAGGAAGCTGACGGAGGAGACTGCCCCTGTGCTGTTTGGGGTTGGCCTGCAGTGGTTACTTTAGTGCCAAGGAAAGGAGAAAAGGAACTTTGTGTGCACTTTTACTATCTTGAGGAAGATCTCCAAGGCCTTGAAGCTGAGCTTGCCTCCTGTCTGAAGTCACAGGGACACCAAAACTTCACCACCAGCTCCCCCTGAATTTCCTTGCTGGGAATTCTGCCTGCAGAGAGGTGCCTGCTGTTGTTTCGGCCCTCTGTTGACTGCGTGTCGCTGGCAGCTGGAGGTGTGACGCATCGAGGAAGAAGCGTGTCACCGCTGCAGCAGTTGCCGTCGCATCACCGAAGAAGCGTGTTGCTGCCGCTGCTGTACGCCATCGCATCAACGACGAAGCGCGTTGCATCACCGGAGAAGCGTGTCGCCGCCGCAGAGGTCGCTGTCGCATCACCGGAGAAGCATGTGGCAGGGCATGTCGCAGCTCAAGAGTTCACAGTGTCGCCGCACAGCTGTCGGGCGTGCATGCATCGCATCCACATTGTCGCATCGCATCAAAGATGTCATTTTGTCACATCGCACCGGATCGTCACATTGCATCGAGGCACCATCTTGTTGCATCGTCACCGGGCCGCAGTAAGAAACTACGCATCAACTCCCCACACAGTAAGGAAGCGACGCATCATCTCCCCTGAGTGTAAGAACGGCACAAACTGGTGTGGTGTCCACTTGTAGTGCTTTCACTGTATGTGTTCACAAAGGCTTTACACACTGCCTCTGAGATAAGCCTGTCTGCTCGTGCCAAGCTACCAAGGGGGTGAGCAGGGGTTATTTTAGGAGTGTAGCCCCTTACCCTGACTAGAAGCAAGGGTCCCTACTTGGACAAAGTGCAAACCATTGCCAACTAGAGACCCCCATTTCTAACATTTTACATATGCACCCTAAGTGGTAAGGGTATGCCCAGACGTGGGTCCCGTGCTCACTATATCACTGGATTTAAGCTACCCTGACTGACGAGGTGTGATGCCCTGAAACCAGTCCCAGGAGGCTTGTTTCCGGTCCAGGGAGGCCCTAGCTTGGCATCGGGCTCGACTCTTCCCACAAGGAGCAGGGTCAAGACTGATTTGTACATGGCTGGGTCCAGTCTAGGGTGGTGTGGTGAGCAAAAGAATGATGGATTAAAACTAGATCCTTGGGACTGGTGGTGAATGTTTGCATTGTCCAGCATTCCGTCCATCAATTGTTTATTTTGCATAGACCTGGTATCCTTGGCATGGTTTCCTAATAACTTTTTGCTTTAAGACCTCCTGTTTTAGCTGACTTCATTTTTGCTGGCCTCAGAACTCTGCGCACTTTACCACTGCTAACCTGTGCTAAAGTACTTGTGCTCTCTCCTTAAAACATGTTAGATTGGCTTATACCCCAATTCACATATCTAATTTACTTGTAAGTCCCTAGTAAAAGGGCACTACCTGTGCCCGGGGCCTGTAAATAAAATGCTACTAGTGGACCTACAGCACTGATTGCACCACCCACTTGGGTAGCACATTAAACATGTCTCAGGCCTGCTATTGCACCAAGTGTGTGCAGTTTTAAACTGTCATTTCGACCTAGCAAATTAAACCTTTTGTAACGCCCAAAACTTCCTTTTTAATACATATAAGTAATGCCTAGAGTAAGCCCTGGACAGCCCAGATGGCAGGGTGTAATGTATTTAAAAAGTAGGGCATGCACTTTTTTCACTACTGCAAGGCCTACATCTCCTATAAGATAACATTGGAGTTACCTTATTATATTTTATAAGTGTAATTTCCAAAGCAGAACAGAAACTTAGATCCTGTTTGCTGTCTCAGAAATTGTAACTTACAATTCTAACTTATGATGAAGTTGGATTTTAAGTTACAATTGAGACAATGGCACTTTTAGATAGTTGGCTTTTTCTTGCCTTAACCATTTGGTGCCTGCAGCCTGTCTCTGGGTCACATGACTGGGTGTAGCCGGCAGTTGTGCTTTGTGTTTTCCTCCTAGACAGCCACACACAATGGGAAACGTAGGTGTAATTGGATGAGCCATCACTTGCAGTGTGGGAGGGAGGAGCTGGGCCCCGCCCCACTTACACTTAAATAGACTGTGTCCTGTCTCCACTCTAGAAAAATTCTCCCCACTTCAAAGGCACAACTCGGTATAAATCCTGTACCTCAAGACACTACAACTTCAGTACACTTCTGGACCTGTGAATATTCTGCCAGGAAGAAGGACTGCAGTGCTGCTGAAAGGACTGCCACTCTGCTGGACTGCTGCCTGAAGGACCGCTGCCCTGATATGCTGACCTGCTACCTGCTGCCCTTTGGGCTGGGTGAGAAGGACTGGACCTGCATCTCTTGAACTCAGAATCCAGAGTGACTCAGGGACATAACAGACTTCCACCAACCTTGCACCTGCACCTGGACTGTGCCATCTGTGAGTCTACCCTGTCAAGTGGTGCCATCCCAGTCCTGGACCCTTGGAAGTAGGCTTAAAGTGCTCTACCAGCCTCTGTGGATCCACATGCATCTCCTCTTCTTCACGGCGCAACCCCAAGCCGAACCGGCACATCTCCACTGCTTCGTGGATTGGGCCAATCGCAAAGACCTGCATCGCTGGCGCAACTCACAAAACCTTTGGAGCCTCCACTGCGTGACACTTGCAACCCTCATCGACTGCAGCCTCAACGACAATGCTAGACCCCGCATTGTAGCCTCAGTGGTCCTCGGAACCGATGCATCACCCCAACTGTATGCTGCATCCTTGACGGCATACTTCGTCTTGCAAGCCCTGCAGAATCCTCAATGATGATGCAGGCCCCTCGCATCATGACCTCAACAAATGGAATCAATGCATTACTTCGGCTGCGCAACGCATTGTCACTCAGATACTCGCAATGCTCCACAAACCAGGGTCTAAGCAGGCCTAACTGGGTCCCCACTGCCGACCAATGCTCAATCGCGGTCAGCCTGAACTTGTGACTTTGTCCCAGTCCCAGGGTAGCTAGTGCCGTCCAGTACACCTGGTTTTTACATTTAGTTATACTTGTATTATGCTTGGGCATTTCCAGCTTCCCAGGTCTGCCACGAGCTGTATGACATGATTGTTGCAGAGGGAAGCAGGCAGCTGGCACTTCTGGGGAGGGGAGGAGACGGGTACATAGCGTTCTATTGTTTAACTAGACACTATGATACCAGGGCCATGTGTACGTCCCAGTAGCTAGTGCCTTCCGGTACACCCGCTTTGTACATTTAGTTATACCTGTATTTTCAGTTTGTGCTAATATTTTGCATTTTAAAACCCCAGCTGCTTTTAATCCTCTTACCTCTGCTTGGGCATTTCCTACTTCCTGCCACGAGCCATACAGCACAATTGATGCAGAGGGAAGCAGGTAGCGGCGCACTTCTGGGGAGTGAAGGAGATGGGCAGGTAGCATTCTAGTATTTAACTAAAAACAAGCTAAAAAAAAAGGCAAGCCCGTCTGCGTCCAGACCGCAGCAGGCGCCTGAATCCCGGGTCCTTGCAGCGGTGAACAGACATCAAATATTAGATACTCCAGAAACTTGTCATTGAAGCTACGAGGTAGGTGGGAAGCCTCCTCCTATACTGTGTTTCCTTCTATGAGCAGCAGCAATGCGGCTGCTTCTTGTGTGGTTTTTAAATGAACTATCTACAAGATAGAGACAGGGTACCTAACAAGTGGGAGGGCAAGCTTCATGCGATCTCAACACCTGATAGAACCAAAAGGTATATTTCCCTTATTTCAGAGGAGAAGCTTAATTAAGTTAAGTTAAGCTTCCTCATCAACTCACGTTCACTCATAAAACATAAATTGGCGTTTGCTGTTTTTTTGGCATTATGGGATCCTAACTGGGTCTTTATCACTGAAACCTGGTCCAATAAAGCGTATGGCCCTGACTTAGTGTATGTCATTCCATCAAATTACTCAATTAAGAGGGTGGACATGGCTTCTCGGCCGGGGGTGTGGGGGACTGGATATTGTGTTCAAATCACATTTTAAATGTTTGATGGAATCTGGATTTGATCTAAAAACTTGTGAAGCCTTTATTTTAAGCTTATTCTATCAGCTACTTGTTCATTTGGAGGCCTGCTGATATACTGACCCTTAGGGCCCAGATCCCCTTTCCTAAAGGAGCTAAAATACCTAGTCGGACCTTTCTTAACTAACAAATGTTTGACCATCATGGGCGATTTTAATTTCCATCTTGAAGAGATCAACCACCAAGACTCACTATCGCTTACGAAAGTCTTTTTGAGCATGGGATTGATGCAACTAATAGCTTCTCCAACTTATAAGGCAAGGCACACATTAGACTTTTTTTTTTGCTAATGATACTAGGCTGCCTTATCAATCAGTTACCCCCTTAGCTGGTCCGACCATAGCACAGTTGCTTTTTCCTTTACATCTTCATACTCAGTCTACAGTCAACCTCTCCAAACCACGACCAGGTTAAGAAAATGGAAGGGGGTGTCTGCCGAGGCCATGTCCAACACCTTAGACAGTATACCCACTGAGACCTTGGGAGGATGTAGACAAGGGGACAGAGGCATTTTCAGATTGGCTGGAGATGGCAACCAATAAGATAGCCCGTCTTAGGGAACATGCATAAACGACTCTCTCCATCAGCCCCCTGGTACAAAACGCTCAAGCAGGCATGTCGCCGACAAGAGCGTATATGGAGGAAAAGTCAGGAAGAGCAAGAAAAAAATCATCTATAGAAAGCAAATCAAGGAAAAGAAACTAGCTCTGATTGAGGCAAAATCCAAATATTGCACTCAAAAAATTGAAAATGCAACATCAGTCAGAGAACTCTTTAGGGTAGTTCAACAGATATCAACCCCTTTGGTTACTGGAGAGCCTGAAGGCTCACAACTATTCTGAAACCAGCTAGCGAATTTCTTTCAATCTAAGATTGTAGATATCCATAAGGGCTTTGAAGAAGACTCTAACTCACTTATGAAGCCAACCCCAGCCAGAGGACCTCAACTGACATCCTGGAAAACCTCAGTGCAAAAAGATCAAGAGCCCAAACTATAGTCTGTCTTCCCATCTCTTACCCCTAAGATGGTGGAACAATACCTTCTTAACAGCCTGCCCACCAACAGTTCTTTACCTGGCAGCTAGAACCGTAGCTCAACCTCTCTCCAATTTAATGAACCAAGTATTTCTCTGCGATCAACTCACGGAGTTGGAAGGAGGCAACTATTAGACCCCTCCTAACAAAAACCAACCTGGATAGTATGGACTGTAAAACTATCCCCCTATTTCACTGCTTCCCTGTCCAGCAAAGATTCTAGAGAAACATCTTAATATCCACTTGATGGAATTTGCAGAACAGCACGGCTGGCTGGACAACTCTCAGTTCGGTTTCAGGAAACACCATGGAATGGAAACCGCATTGATTTCAGTCACAGACTGTATTAGACGCTTAGTGGATGAAGGACAGGGCGTGGCATTGATACTCCTTGATCTATCAGCAGAGTTTGATACCATTTTGCCTCTGCTGCTGATAGAGCGCCACCAAGAACTGGGTATCACACATCAAGCCCTGGCCCTTCTGTCCACTTTCCTTATGGATCACTCACAGAGGGTGAATCCACAGAAATTCTACTCTAAGGTTTTCTCTCTGCCATGTGGAGTGATGCATGGTTCCTCGTTAAGCCCTACCCTCTTTATCCTTTATGTGCCCTTCTTGGTGCCATAATCCAGGCATTTGGGATGAAGGTATTGCCATATGCGGACAATGCACAGATCATTGCGTCAACCCCCAAGAATTCATGCTCCATTGCAGAAAGCTTCTCGTTATGCATGTCGGCAGTGGCAGACTGGATGGGTCAAACTTTCTAAAATGTAATGGTAAAAAACAGAGGTGCTGGAATAGCAGCTGGTGGCCAGACACACTAGGTACTTGCCACATCCCAGGGAAGAAGGCTAAAATATCGGAGTGCTCTTAATGCCCAGGATAATCATACCGTGTCAACCTGCATCTGGCTCAGAAGGAAGCTCAGGTAAATCTTCCTGCCCATCCCTCAGTCAGCACATAAGCAAGTTGCCCTAGCCCTGGTTATGTCCATACCAGCACAAACTCCAAGTGGTGCAGAATGCGCTGGCCAGATTAATTCTTGATATTCCCAGGTGCCAATCAGCCGCTAGGGGACTAGATACCTTACATTGGCTCTCTATCAAAAAGCGCATTATGTTTAAATCACTTGCAAAGTGCATAAGGCCCTATTTCTCCCCAGTCCATCAAGAATTAAAAATATGTTTCACTGGCACTCTCCAGGGAGAAACTTGAGATCAGAGCATTAAATTCTGATCATGGTGCCCAGAACCAAAATTAAGAAACGGGGTGATTTCTCAATCGCAGCAAAGAGACTTTGGAACTCACTCCCGCAAAGCCTGAGAGCTATCCTCTCTTGACAATTTATAGGCAGAGCATGGTTTTCTGGACGGCCGGCTACAGCGCCTTGATACCTTCGGGTGATTGTTGCGCTTTAAAAAATATAAATAACAAATCAATCAATCCCACATGACCAGATATCCACAGTTAGAGCTTTGTGGCACTATTTTCACTAAAATCTTTGAAACTGCATATCTCCGATTCTACTAATTGGATTTTTCTTGCTTTGGTCTTGTTTTATTTATAGAAGAAGGTTCTATTTTTCTAACTTTGTGTGTGATCCTTTTTGTGTGGTGTGTTTGAAGGGTTGCAAAAATACTTTACAAATTGATTCTAAGAGCAGGTCCTCATACCAGGTCCCCCTGAGACAGGTCTCCTGTCTGGCTTGCCTGCAGTCCACTACCCTCTGCTGCCTGTCCACCTGATGCCCTCTGTTTGTGCCTCCTCTGTTCGTTTCTTGCTCTGTTTTGCCTTTTTAGGCTCGTTTTTCTGCCCTATGTTTTGCCTTTTTTCTGCATGTCTTTCTGCCCTCTGTTTTGCCTTTCCTGCTTGTTTTTTTTGCCTCTGTTTTACCTTTTTCTGCTTGTTTTTCTGCCCTCTGTTTTGTCTTTTGTGCTCATTTTTCTGCCCTCTGTTTGTCTTTCCGCTTGCTTGTTTTTCTGCCCTGTTTTGCCTTTTTCTTCTTGTTTCTTCTCTGTTCCAGCTGTTACATCGCACCCCAGTGCCCAGATACCCCCAGGGGTGACATTGCCGGGCTCTACAAAGCTGATTGATTGATAAGTTATTATAATAATACTTTATTCGGTATAAAAAAATACCATAAAAGTGCAGATAAAATACATCATAATATGAAAACAAAACAATCAACAGCTTAAAGTGATACAAGTTCGATCCTTCCTTGAGTGGAAACCCCTTCTCACATAAAATTCATATTTAGGACCAATGAGAGGCTAACATCGCGGACCACAAAAGTACATGTAAAAAGCATCAAAATTAAGAGAGAAACATTGTAGTTTGACAGCTTAAAATTGATACATATTCACTCCCTTCACGATTAAAAGAACCTTCCCATCATAAAATTCATTCGTTTTTTTTTTTTTTGGTGCCTTTTACAGACTGGTATTACGAACCACATTTGTTCATCTGATACCTCTTGTATTTCTGAGTCCGATGGCTGCCCTTAAAAAGTTTACAGTGCAGAACAGGGTTAATGCGTCTGTAGACAATTTTAAAAATTACAGGGCCACCCTTGCATGTTTAAATCTAGAAGTCTTTATAATACTTTTTAAAAACAAATTCCTAGGTTGTACATAAAAAGGGCATAATAAAACAAAGTGAAGGGTATCCTGTGGAGACCGATGGTTGCAGCCACACAGACCCTTCAACTCTATGGACGGAGTGTATCCTACCGGGTCAGCTAGTGTGTGGTGCAATAGATTGAGCCTAAAACGTTTCATTATAAATCTATCATGGGCATTATGGAAATAAGATAGATAGGGCTCAATACCCAAACATGATTTAGTCAGGAGGTGTTCTCTAACTGACTGTTTAACCAGTTCCCTATCTTCCCTGAGTGATGTAACATGTTTCTGGAACCGGGCCTGCACCAGAGTCTTGTCATGCACTGACATTTTTGTGGGGTTATTAAAAAGATCTGCACATCCTATGGCTTCTAGAATCACCTTTACATACTTGAGCCATGGGATGTTCAGCCCCCGGTCACGGGCAAGGCAGTCTGTTATAATATGCTTGCTAAATAAGGCCTCTGTATTTGCCCATATTTTGGCTCAACAGGTTAGGGGTTTGGCTTCCAACCTATCTCTGACATAACTGATCCCAGTTCTTCATGAATGATGTGGGACGGTGTACTCTGAGGCACTTTCAGTAGGCACCGGAGGTACTTGTTTTCCTCGGTTTGCAGATGCTGTGT
Source organism: Triturus cristatus (assembly GCF_964204655.1). Classification (NCBI taxonomy): domain Eukaryota; kingdom Metazoa; phylum Chordata; class Amphibia; order Caudata; family Salamandridae; genus Triturus; species Triturus cristatus. The sequence goes on along the minus strand of NC_140585.1, from coordinate 347,282,128 downwards.
GTCAATAAAACCCCATACCTCACTTCCATAAAGAATTTTGGCACAACATATAGAGCTGTATAATCTCAGGATTTGCTCTGGGGACCAACGTCCCAGCCTTCGTGCAAAATTCATGATCGACCCAGAGCAGCTCACTAATGTGCGGCATTTCTCTTCTACAAGGGCCTTAAAATTAAGATGACTGTCAAATAATATCCCCAAATAAGAAAAGCAGTGCACCTTTCCCAGATGATGGGAACCAATCGAGTAAACATAGTTTTTGCTAGTTTTTTTCCCCACTTCCATGATGTATGACTTGGTTAAATTGGGGGACAGGTCTAGGTTTCCCATAAAGGAGACAAAGCCGTCTATCAAACCCTGAAGCCCTTTGGATGTCCGCGCAAGGAGAACCGCGTCGTCCGCGTAAAGCATGACGGGGATCCCTCTTGAGCCAATCCGCGGTGTATCGACCATTAAAGTGCTAAGTGCCTGATCCAAGCCATTTATGTACAGGGTGAACAGAAATGGGGGACAGAATACATCCCTGTCTCACCCCACTTGAACATGGGAAAGGGTCGGTGGTACTTCCCTCCTGATTGTATCTGACACTGGCAGTGGTATTCTGGTGCAATACCTTTAGAATGTTGATAAGTCCGGGGTCCACACCAAAGCATCCCATAATTGCCCATAACTTCCTATGATTGACTCGGTCAAAAGCCGCCGTCAAGTCCATAAAAGCCAAGTACACAATTTCGTGGCTGGCAATGGTGTACTTGGCTACCAATAAATAAAGGTTAAGACATTGATCGGTGGTTGACTTTCCTGGCCTAAAGCCATATTGGGTGTCAGTGATAATCTGTTGATCCTCCGCCCAGTCCGTTAACCGGCTGAGGATAGCCCTTCCTAGAACTTTCGCTGACACATCGATTAGGGAAATGGGCCGGTAGCAAAGTGGGCTGTCCTTATTGCCCTATTTAAAATAGGAACGATTATGGCTGTGGACCAGGATGGTGGCATACCTATGTCTACTGCTGCATTAATGACTCTGGTCAGGATTGGTGCCCAAAGATCTACCTGGCTCAAGAAAAGATCGGGTGGAATCCCATCAGGACCCGGGGCCTTATTTCGAGTCAGTCCTTCAATTCCTGCCTTAATCTCCCCCAGGGTGAAACTTGTCTGGTTGATAGACTGCTCCCCACCTTCAGCTTCCATCTGGTCCTCAGTCAGGTAGTGGTTGTAAAGCCCATGGAGATGCTCATACAAGGCATGGCAAGATGTGATTAGCTACCCTTGATTTATTTGCCTCTTGGCAGCAAGAGTAATTTATAACTTTCCAGAAGGCAGTTGTGTTCTTTAGCTCTATCGCTTCCCTTAAGTCCTCCCAGGCCTGCTGCTGCAAACTAATTTTACGGCGTTTTACTGCCGATTTATAATTTGCCCTACATAGGGTCACCCTGCTCTGGTCTCTTGGAGAGGATTTTAATGCTAATTTCAGCTCTCTCAGGACGCAGGAGCACTGTTGGTCGAACCACCTTGGGTCATTCGTCCTTGCTTTGTGTGATTTGATTGATAAGTTAAGACTTACTGCTCTGTGTCAAGCTACCAGAGGGTTGAGCACAGGTTCATTTAGGGTTGACTTGTGCCAAGCCTTGACATGGATTGTGGTTGCTGCTTGACCAGGGCTCACACCCCAGTCAACAAACAACACAATTTCTCACAGGTGGTAACTTAAGTTTGGGAGCAGTTAGGAAAATTATGTTTAAACTCTAATGAATTGTAATTTAAAATCACCTTTAATGGTGAAGTTGGACTTTAAGTCACAATTCTGAACATGTTACTTTTAGAAAGTTGGCATTTTCTTATCCTAACCATTTGTGTCTTCTGCCAGGATCCTGGGTCACATAACTGTTAATGGCTCTGCTATTGGTGTTGTGCATCCCTTTTAGACAGTGTCACAAAGGGGATTAGGCGTTGGCAGGATGGGCCATCCTTCCAAGATGGTTTGGGGCAGAGCTGTACCCAGTCCCACTAACATTTTAAAAAGCTGACCCTCCTGCACACACAAAGGAACCTGACAGTAGTCTTTTGTCTCTTCAGACCATTTCTGGACCTGTGAAAGACTCAGAAGAAGGACTGCTCTGCTGCCCTGCTGCCTGAGGAAGGAAGACTGGACCTGTTTTTTGAACTCAGGACCACCTGAGTGACTCTAAGGGCTAGCTGGCTGGCCTCCTGTGTGAGCTACAGGGACACAACATGCTCCAGAGACCTGTACTGCTTCTGCCCAGATGACCAGACCGAACTGGACATGCCTGTGCCCTGCTGCTGGCCTCTACTGGAGTGAGTCCTGATACCTAAGAGTTGCCTTTCCAGGTACTGGATCCTTGTCTGGAATCAGAGGGAACACCTCCTTGCCTAACTGAAGATCTCATCAAATCCGGTGTGAAGCCACACAAGGCTCATGAGAACTCCGTCTGAGCGACGTAAAGCCTTGCTGCAGAGCTAAAAGCTTCATCAGAACTGATGCTGAGCACCGCAAAGCTTCACCGCACGGCTGAAAGATTAATCAAAATCAGCACGGAGCGATGTTAACCCCTGCAAAACCTTGCAGCTGAAAGCTTCATTGGAAATGACGCCGGGTGACCAAAATCCTTGCTACCCACCTGAAGCTTCATAGGAACCAACGCCAAGCAATGCAAAGCCTCGTCGCACAGCTAAAAGCTTCAATGAGACTGACTCCAAGCTACATGAAGTCTCACAAAGCAACGCAGCGCAGACCTCGCACCATGGACAGGAGGTCAAACTTGGTCCTATGTCCCACCTAAACTCCATTGCAGTCAGCCTGAACTTATGACTTTGTCCTGGTACAGTGCGACCAGATACCCACCGTTGGAGCTTTCTGGTACTAATTTTATTTAAAACTTTAAGACTGCATATCTCTGGTTCAACTGACTAGATTTTTTTTGTCCTGGTTTTATGTCCTGGTCTCATTTTCTTTATTAACATTTACACTATTTTTCTAACTTGGTTTGGGATTTTTGTGTGTTTCCACTCTATTACTGTTTGTGTGCTGCATAAATACGTTTCACTTTGCCTCCAAGTTAAACTTGACTGCTTTGTGTAAAACTACCAGAGGGTTAAGCCCAGGTTTACCCTGACAAGGATTGTGGTCGTTGCTTGAATGGGGCTTCCAGCTCCCTCAGCCTGATTTCTTATATACGCCCACCGGAGACAAATGTTCACAAGGGGTTTATGGTCCATCCTGATAGAAAATCTCATACAGTAGTTTGAGTTTGAGTTCAAGGGTTTTGTAGAGCGCTCATACACCTAGCGGTTTCTTGGCGCTAAATGGCTACTACTACTCAGGGGGCAGGAAGGTATGGGGAAGTGACCGTTCAAGAGGGGAAGGCTTGGGTAAAGAGAAAGGTCTTGAGGCCTTTACGGAACAGAGGGTACTGGGAGCAGGTTCTCAGATAGATTGGAAGGGAGTTCCAAAAAGCTGGGGCCGTGGTCGAAAATTTGGAGCCCCCCCACTTCTTCCGTTTGAAACGAGGGACCACGAGGAGGTGGTGGGAAGAAGAACGGAGTTCTCTCGATGGAATGTAGTCTTGAATGGCTGTGTTAATGAAAGAAGGGGCAGAGCCTGTCCGGGCTTTAAAGATGGTACAGGCAAGCTTGAATAAGGCGCGCTGCCGGACAGGGAGCCAGTGCAGGGAGACAAGGAGGGGTGTAACGTGGTGTGATTTTGGTAAATTAAAGACCAGCCGAGCGGCTTGGTTTTGGACCAATTGGAGACGCCTCATGAGGTATTCGGGCATGCCGTGATAAAGGGCATTGCCGTAATCTAGGCGAGATGTTACCATGGCCAGAAGTATTAGCTTGAGCGCATCGGAGGAAAAGAATCGTGAGACTTTACGAATTGTCCTGAGGGAGAGGAAGGCTGAGGATACGACGGCAGAGACTTGAGAGTGTAGGGAGAGTTGATTGTTAACTTTAAACCCAAGAGTTTTGACGGAGGGGACAGGAATGGGTGGGGAGCCTAAGAAAGAGGGCCAAAAGGAAGAGGACCAGGGACTGGAGCAACCACCTGTCAACACCAATTCCGTTTTATCGGGATTGAGTTTCAGGTGGTTGAAGTTCATCCAGTCCTGGATAAAAGTCATGATGAACTGAAAATTAGATATTGACTCGGGGGAGGAAGAGAGGGAAAAGATGAGCTGGAGATCGTCTGCGTAGTTGTACACAGAGACCTCCAGCTGCTGTAAAGCAAAAATAAGAGGGGCAATGTAAAGGTTAAATAAAAGGGGGGACAAAGAGGATCCTTGGGGGACCCCGCACTGGATGGGCCGAAAATCAGCTGAGTACTCACCCAGGCGAACCGCCTGAGTCCGACCGCTCAAGAAGGAGGATAGCCATAACACGGCCGTCCCTCCGATTCCCGCCGCCTCGACACGTGAGAGTAAGATGGTATGGTCCACCGTGTCGAATGCGGCGGAAAGATCCAAAAGGACCATGGCCTGTGGTTGATTAGTGTCCATTCCCTGTCGTAGGTTATCCAGGACAGATATAATTACAGACTCAGTTGAATGAGCTGGGCGGAAACCAGCCTGTCTCGAAGCCAAGACACTATTTCTTTCCACAAACTCACTCAAGGTTTTGACTACATGACGTTCCAGTACCTTTGCCAAGAAAGGCAGAAGAGAGATGGGGCGGTAGTTGGCTGGATCCGAAGGGTCCGCCCCAGGTTTTTTTAAGATCGGAACGATCACTGCCGATTTGAGTGCAGGGGTAACAATACCCTGGGACAGCGAGCTGTTGAGAAGCGTAAGGGGCGGTGAGGGGCAGTGAGAGTAGATCTGCTTCAAAATATAAGCAGGGCAGGGGTCCAACGGGGAGCCGGATTTAACCAGCGGAAGAATAGAGGACAGTGAATCGTTCGTGAAGGGAGGAATTGAGTCAAGACGTGCTGTAGCTGGCGGACAGCAAGGGTCAGTGAAAGCCGGGGAAGGTGGGGGGGATCTTAGCTTTAATCTTACTGATTTTGTCGAGGAAGAAGGAGTTGAGGGAATCGCATAGTGGTTGTGATGGGGAAGGTTTGAGTGAGGCTCTATCGGAATAAGCGAGATCTTGAACGGTTCTCCGCGAGCTGGATTTTGGATGAAAAGTAAGTTTTTTTGGTTTCCAGTATGGATTTCTTGTATTGTACTAGAAGGGCAGTGTAGCGGGTTTTAAAAACAGGACAGTAGTTCCGCCTCCACTGGCGTTCCGCTTGGCGGAGATTACGTTTTTGGGTCTTCAGATCGTCAGAGAACCATCGGTTAGCATCTTTGGGGCGTTTAGACGAGATGCGCTTTAAAGGAGCGATGGTATCGCAGCCAGCCCGCAGCCAGCTGCTGATGGCTTCTGCTTGTCCAGAAGAGGGCAGCCCGGTAAGGTCGGGCCTGGAAGAGGAGAGGGTGGTAGATAAAGCCTCGACATCAACGCGGTTCCATGATCGTGCCCAGATGTTTCTCGCAGGAGTGGACTTAGGTAATGAGAGGGGGGATAGAGAAAAAGTGATCAGAGAATGATCTGACCAAAGACACGGGGAAATAGAAAGTGAGGTGACCGGGCAATCACGGTGCCAGATTTGGTCAAGGATGTGTCCCAACCTGTGCGTGGGGGCATTGACGACTGAAGTGAAGTTGAGCGACTGAAGGGAGTCTGAAAACTCTTTGGAAGTTGCGCATTCCGCAGGGTCAGAGGGCCAGAAGTTAAAGTCTCCCAAGACTATAATGGAAGAGTGGTTGACTACCAGAGTTGCCATTAGGTCTTGGAAGTTGGGGAGAAATGTTTGAGGGGGGGACGGGGGTCGGTAAATAAGGACGCACGTGAGTGGGGGAGTAAGAGAAAGTGAGCGGACAACTAAACAGTCTGATGTTCCCAGGGAAGGGGAGACTAGTGGTTGAAACGTGAATTCTTTACGGGCGATCAGGGCAACCCCTCCACAAGGCCTACCGGAAGAACGGTCGGCTCGGATAGCATAGTAAGATGGTGGGAGTATTGCCAGCAGGGAGGGGAGAGAGCTGTCCGAAAACCAAGTCTCGGTGAGGAATAGTAGGTCGGGTTTGTGAGATTCAAGTAAGGTGAAGAGATCGAGCTGATGTTTGACTGCCGATCTGGTATTGAGATACATAGCAGTTACAACTGTGGGGAGAGGGCCAGTTAGAGGCAGAGTTGAAGGGTGGTTAGTCGAAGACGAGGACACGATATTGGTGTGAAATTGGTTATGAGAAGTCAACAGTCCAAGACTGGTGATTCGGGCTGTGGTGGCAGCAGGTAGTGGCCACTTGCCTTGAAGATCGGTCAGTTGCAAGCGGGAATATTGGATGGGAGAGGCAGAGTGACTGGCCTTTGGCCTCGGTCGGTCGCGGACGGGCGCCGACGGGCTTTCCTTAGGCACGCCTTCGGCGCGCAAACGGCGCGCCCGCTGCGCTCGTCCGCTGCGCTTCCGGGGGAAGCACATTTGTGATGGGGGATGAGGTGGTGGGCGTGGCCTCCAAAGAGGGCGTGGCCTGAAGCTCGAGCGTGGCGCTGAAACAGCGTCCCACGCCTGCAAGTGGCGAGTAAATTATCCCGTGAACAGAGCCAAGTGACTGGGGGTAAGTGAAGTTAAAATACAGCAAACAATTTTAACAGTTTTAAAACGAAGCAGTCTCCCGGCTTTCCGCCTCAGGAGCAGCGTGTAGTCAAGTGAAGGCGCTTGCAATCAGCGTCTCACTGATACTGGAGGGCGGTGGGCGTGGCCTCCGAAGGGGGCGTGGCCTGAAGCTCGAGCGTGGCGCTGAAACAGCGTCCCACGCCTGCAAGTGGCGAGTAAATTATCCCGTGAACAGAGCCAAGTGACTGGGGGTAAGTGAAGTTAAAATACAGCAAACAATTTTAACAGTTTTAAGACGAAGCATTCTCCCGGCTTTCCGCCTCAGGAGCAGCGTGTAGTCAAGTGAAGGCGCTTGCAATCAGCGTCTCACTTATACTGGAGGGCGGTGGGCGTGGCCTCCGAAGGGGGCGTGGCCTGAAGCTCGAGCGTGGCGCTGAAACAGCGTCCCACGCCTGCAAGTGGCGAGTAAATTATCCCGTGAACAGAGCCAAGTGACTGGGGGTAAGTGAAGTTAAAATACAGCAAACAATTTTAACAGTTTTAAAACGAAGCAGTCTCCCGGCTTTCCGCCTCAGGAGCAGCGTGTAGTCAAGTGAAGGCGCTTGCAATCAGCGTCTCACTTATACTGGAGGGCGGTGGGCGTGGCCTCCGAAGGGGGCGTGGCCTGAAGCTCGAGCGTGGCGCTGAAACAGCGTCCCACGCCTGCAAGTGGCGAGTAAATTATCCCGTGAACAGAGCCAAGTGACTGGGGGTAAGTGAAGTTAAAATACAGCAAACAATTTTAACAGTTTTAAAACGAAGCAGTCTCCCGGCTTTCCGCCTCAGGAGCAGCGTGTAGTCAAGTGAAGGCGCTTGCAATCAGCGTCTCACTTATACTGGAGGGCGGTGGGCGCGGCCTCCGAAGGGGGCGTGGCCTGAAGCTCGAGCGTGGCGCTGAAACAGCGTCCCACGCCTGCAAGTGGCGAGTAAATTATCCCGTGAACAGAGCCAAGTGACTGGGGGTAAGTGAAGTTAAAATACAGCAAACAATTATAACAGTTTTAAAACGAAGCAGTCTCCCAGCTTTCCGCCTCAGGAGCAGCGTGTAGTCACAGTAGTGCTCTTTTGAACATATGCATGTTAACAGATCTCATCCAACCACTAAGGAGTTTATTACGATGCCATTCAGAAAGCATTCCGACCAAATCGGTCTCAGAATGGGTTCCGACCTAATCAGATCCGGGTAGTCCGAGAGACCGATTACGATGCAGGGGGGCCTGCTATGGGTCCCCAAAGTCAGATTCCGGCAGCCGATTCGAGTCGGAACAACCGATTTGGAAAGGCTGTCCGAATCTGACATCGTAATCGCTCGGTCGGAAACGCGGTCCATAGACCTGTACGAGTCGGTTCCGAACAACTCCATTCCTCCGAATGCAATACAGACCCAACTCAGAAACTCTGAAAGCTTTACGAACATCATAATCGGTCGTCCAGAAACCTTTCCGAATCTGTCGGAAAGGCAGATTCCAAATCAGAAGATCCGAATCAGATTTGGAGCCTTTCCGAATGGCATCGAAATCGACCCCTAAGTAGTTTCTTTCAATCAATCAATCAATCAATCAATCAAACTTTATTTCAGCTTTAAGCCATAAAAGCACAGAAGATAAAATACAACAATAAAACCATATTAATATATATATATAATTTAAAAGTGCAGTAATGTGAATATTTAGGATAACCCATAACGCTTTATTTTTAGGTGGGCTCCAGCAAAAGGGAGGCTTTGTACACAACATCTAAAAACAGCCACTATCTCCCAGTCTGAAGTGATCCTTGATTGTGTGGCCAGCTAATCCTATAACTGGGCAAGGAACTATACATAGGTTATACACAATAACATAGAATGATCAGACAATAAAGGTTAAGATATATAAATACACTAAAACGGTTCCTATATTCTACAAATAAGTATTGCACATCTTATTCTCCATCTGTTGTTATAAACACCATTTTACAGATTACTGCTTTTCGGGTTTCCCTGGAAAGTACTGATCTTGTGCATTGCTTTCCACACACACACATAAGATAACGCGAAAGAGCAAAAACTATCTTGTCTTGAATTCTGGGTGCTTCTTTATGTTCCCTAACTCCCAAATTTCGACAAAGCGGGAGTTTTTAACACCTCCTATAACTCACATAGGTTGGACAGAAAAAGATCATGTGCTTAATAGTTTCTTCTTGGTCCCCGCTTGATGGGCACTGCATCTCATTAACACATGACGTGTGCTCCCACTTAGCGGTAAATGTCTAGAAAAATGTTGGCGAGGCAAGGTTCCGTACCGGAATTGCAAGTACAGATTCCTAGCTAGAAGGGGTTATATTTAGTAGCTTCTTTCAACATGCTGCTATGTTATTGAACCAGAAGAATACATCTATTCTTCCTTTCCTTCCTATTGTATTAGTACAGTAGCTATACATGAGCTGCTGTCATCCACACATATAATGTACTCCTTTCCTACCACAAAATGCTTCAAAACATGGAGCAGACACAATTTCTTGTTTGATCTTCTCAAAGACTTCTTTATGCTGTGGGCCCCACTCAGACCTTGCATTAGTCTTCACCAGCATTCTTAAAAGACTCAGAGCCCGATTCTCAAAGAGCCTCCGCAGTCGTGGTGGAGTCTCCACACTGATGGTGATAAAACAGAATATAGGGAGTAAGAGAGGTCCTGACAGTAAGAGACTGGGAAAAAGACATGGATTGGTGCATGTTTCGAAAGAAAACAGTGTACGTGTCCAGGGGCTGCCCGAGAAAGTGGATACAAATATGGGAAAAGTGGAATGAATACAGAGGGAAAATATGTGATCCACCTAGCTTACCAACGCAATTGTCCCAGGATGATCGAGAAATGGAGCTTGCAAGGTTGCTCCGATCAATATTATTTGTTTAAGATTAACTTAAAGTTCCACGATAACATTATCAATGAGATTTGGAAAATGTATCATGTGAATATGTGTTGTTGTTTATTGTATACAATAAAAAGATTGTTAAAAAAAAACTAAATGTGCTGAAGGAATAAGGACCCTGTTGGACAAAGACTAATGAAACAAAGGTAGGAGAACACTATGTGGCTAGCGGTGCAGCAGGGGGATGAACGTCTGTGCGGAAGATGAACAAGCGGGTTTGCTCGGTCGTGTTACCTGTTGGTCAGTCTTGAAATCGTCTCTGCGGTCCTGTGAGAGGTTCGGTCCGCGTATACAGGCGTATGTTAAATAGGTCATGGCGTAAGAAAAACTTCAAACGTCATGGGGTTGTCAAACATGACAGGGAGAGGCATGGTAGAGTTACTATGCCTCTGGTAACTGTTTACTGGCGGGGAGGGGTTAGGACAAAGAGAAAATGTCAGTGACATAGAAACTTGGTCAAACTGTACTGAAACTAGAACATTCAAAAATAAAATTAAAAATACAATAAAATGAAAGTATGTCATTAACCTTGGTAGAGAGTCCGATACGTGAGTTGGTGGTAGGTTGGATAGCCAACAAATATCCAAAGACAGGGGAAAAAACTGGTCAGACAGAGGGGAGGCAATCTGCATACAATAGCGGCATGCACTGTGTAAGAGAGATCAGATGAAGGTCGGTTGATACTTAGCTTGCAGTGATGTCAGGGAGTTCTGTACAGAGTAGCTTGCAGTGAAGCCAGAGAGCTCCTGGGAGTCAGGGAGTACTGTACAGAAGTAGGGGAAAGGAGGGGGACGTGCTCAAGGTGCTGTGCTAATGGACACAGCAGTAGGGTGTTAGGTAGAGAGTGAAGGGGGAAAAAAAAAAAAATATATATATATATATATATATATGTATATATATATATATATATATATTATATAGAAGGAAGAAATCACCAAGAAAGCATGCGGATAGTGGAAAATGTGATTAACAGGAAGAAAGATGTGAAGTGAGAGGTCTAATAATAAGGACTTGAAAACATGGAGGAGAGCCTGTAAGAACAAATGTGTATTAACGTGAGGACAAACTGCAAAGATGGTGGTTGCAATACATTCAGTCAATACAGCCAATAATGCATTTCTGCATCTTTATTCAATCATTTAATTACAGTGTCCGTGCACAAGATGTATTCACTCTCCCTCCTCAGGTATAGTTCACGGTTACCACCTCTTGGTAGTGGTTTCACATGTTCCAATCCAAAGAACTTGAAATTCCTCCGGTGGGGGTGGTGTTCTTGGAAATGTTCTGTCAAAGGTGATCCTATTTCAGTTTTATTGATGTTCCGATAATGTTCCAAAAAAGATTTTGAGAGGTCTGATAGTACTGCCAACATATACTTTGTTGCATGGACAGATTATAACATAGGCTACGTATGTTGAATTGCAGTTCATACAATCTCTGATCTTGATTTTGTTATGTGAGTTATCGCTCATGCGCATGTACACCGTTAATTTCCATCGGCCCTTGCAGGTTGCCACATATATACCCAGCGAATTTGATTTCCACCGAGTTGGATCTGTTATATTGATTTCTTCCTCTGGTTTGTCTTATGTATCTTTAATTTCAGAGTCTAATGTCATGTTTCATATGTTTTTTCCCCTTTTCCTTCCCCTCCCCACTACTGTTTCTTTCTCATGTATCCTTGCACGTTCCTCTGTAACCGACTATTGGGATTCCTTTCCCCCCTTTTTTCCTTGCCCCTGCTCTCACTTGCCTGTTGTCCCAATGCCATTTTTTCGCCTTATTTGTCTCACATGTTGTCTGTACTATACATGTCAGCCTGAAAAAGCCCTCGGACAATGAGCCACCGGGCGCAAAATGTGTCAGCTGTTTACACACCATGCACTGAAAAGAAGTTTGGACTTTGGGAATTATTGTCCAGAATATCATTGAACACTTGGCATAGTCCTCCTCCTAAGCCTATTTCCGTATTTCAATTTTGGTGGCTCGTGGGGGAAGCCATCTGGGAGAAGTTTGTCAACAACGTAATTTGAGTCCTGACTCTCTGGTGTGAATCCTAGCACTCCAAAATCCACCCAGTCTCTACCCAGCTTACCAATTCACAAAGAGGCTCCGAAGTCGTAGCGGAGTCTCCTCACTCATGGCAGAATCTCCGCTGTCATGGTTCTTCCAGGCTTAACCAGCCACTCACTCTAATAGTAGTAAAGGTAATGTCATTATTTCTGGTATCATGGACCCTATATAACATGTTTGGTAGCAGAGACAATACTGATGTGCCTTCACTTGTTTATGTTATTTTATTGTTTCCTTTATTTATCTTATATCAGAGTTATATCAGTACAGCATATTCAATTCCTGTGTCAATGCTTGCTGAACACGTGGTGTTTCTACAATGCTAATACCTTTTGTCCCCTCTTGGTTCTTGTATGCAACACTGGGCGCTGAGATCTTGGATCAACACGCGGTATAAAAGGCAGCCATGCCCAAGCCTACAGTGCGGATTATTCTGAGCACTGAGGTTCTGGATGCAGAGGTTGTGCAGACGGCGGACGGACTGCTTCCTTTGTTGTTTTCCACGAGCAGTCTTCCGTTCCGAGGATCCTCTCATTGCTCTGCGATGCAGGTAGGATCTTTCCTTGTTGACATTCACCGGGCCACCTTCCTGATTTAGACCTGGATTGCCACGTCTAATTTTCACTTGAAATAGTTACTGATTTAACATATCAAAGACACAGTCTTAGTGTTATACCACAGAACTTATGTAAATATTAAAATGAACACTAAAAGATTTGGAACATTGTTAATTTGAATAGAACAAGATTTATATCAAGACCAAACAGGTATTCTGCATTTCTAATCAAGGTGTTTCTATGTTGAAAGGACACTCACATTAAACAGTAATTACCATAAGAGGAAAGACTAACTCATTGGCAGAAAGAATGATGCAAGCTATTTCTACGATGGAATTCCAAATCCTTTTCTTTCTTTACAGGTATGCAGGACTAATGTAAATATGTGGATATATGTATACAAATATATAACTCTAGCTGTCAGAAGTTTTGAGAATAATAACCAGTGATATTGTTTCATTCCAGATCTATATCCCCACAGTACCCTCCCTAATTCCCTTCCCCGTCTAGCCACTTTGATCCTCTGTGCAATTAAGCTTGAGTCAAAGCTGCTGGAAGGTGGGCTTCTTCGGGGTACTGCTCCAGAGGAATGCATAGGCCATGACAGAATAATCCACCAACAAATTGTAGTTCCTCCTGAGCAGTATCTTTACGATGGCCACCTTGGAAGATTTATGTGCCATATTGGGCAGTATGCAAAAAGAGCTTTTGGCTGCAAGGCAAGAAAAAGCAGCTTTGGCAAATAGGGTAACACAATAACAAATACACACACTACCTACGGCTTCAGCTATCACTTCTCCTGGCTCTACTGTTTCAGTAACAGTTCCCCTCTCCTCCGGATCGGTTTTCAGGGGAACTTAATAAATTCCAAACCTTCCTAACCCAAGTGCAATAACATGTTATGGTTAAACCAACATCGTTTCCTGATGCTCAATCTCGCCTAGCATTTTTTATCTCTTATGTCAGTGGTGATGCTGCAATGTGGGCAGTCCCTCTTGTGTCATCAGATGACCCGGTACTTTACAGTTGGAGTTGTTTCAAAAGCGAATTCGAGAGAGTATTCGATCATCGAACAATTACTGGATCCGCTGATCGAGAATTACTTGACTTAAGACAGGTTAACAAGGATTCGATCCATTACTTTAACCAATTCAACTGTCTTGTAGCCACAACAAATTGGCCTAAAGAGAAAAGAGCAGCATTTTATAAACAAGGCTTATGAGATGATTTAAAGGACCTTATAGCTCCTATTGATCCTCAACCTAGGACGTGTGAAGATCTCATTGCTTTAAGCCTCTGCCTGCATCATAGAGTCGTGGATCGCCGAGATGACAAAAATCTATTAGAGTTTAGAACAACCATACGTCCCAAAGAAAGACCACATATATTGTCACAAGATAACAGCGAACCCATGGACATAGGGGGCATACGAAAACCTTTGACACCAGAAGAAAAAAAGTCCTACCGCAAAAAGGGCCTCTGTTTATAAGGCAGCAAAAAGGGACATTTTATCACAGAATGTTTAGCACGATCCAAAGGGAGGTTCTCCAGAAGAGTCCCCAGTCACAAAAGTGGGAAACTAAAGAGCACGGAGAACAGGCAGGAGACTTCCTCTGGTGCTTGTCTTTCCTCTCCTGATCAATCGGTGGCCAATACTCTGCAGGTTTCAGTACCTCATTTAGTTTTAAATGTCCGTTTTACCATTCTTCCTCACTTGGACAAAACAGCGGTGGTAATGGTGGATTCTGGAGCCACCGGCAATTTTATTGACGCAAGTTTCCCTTCAAAACTACACATACCTATTCAGATAAAAGAGAAACCAGAAATGGTTCATCCTGTTGATGGAACACAATTAACCTCAGGATTAATTACTCACTCTACCATTGACATCACTATGGCTTGTTGTACTCAGGATCAAACACATATCGAAGTTATATCGTTTGATGTCATTGATGCTCCCAGTTTGGTGTTATCCTAGGCATGCCTTGGCTTACAGAACATAACCCTACTACTGACTGGGCCAAAAGAAGTATTACTTTTGATTATAACTGGTGTCAGCAGGAGTGTTTAACACCACATAAAAAGGATCCTTGTTCTCCACGAGAAACAATTCCAAAGACCAATGCACACTATATTGCCACAGCTCCAGAGCAAGATATTGAATTACCTGCGGTGTATGAGGGCTTTAGGGACGTGTTTTGTGAGAAAAGTACTGAAATCTTGCCCCCTCACCGGACATATGAGTGTGAACTAGATCTAGTGCCAGTTGCTTAGATCCCGTGCAGCAGGATTTATGCGCTCACAGAACAAGAAAATCTCGACCTGCGTAAGTACTTAGAAAAATACCTTAGGAACAGGTTCATTCGACCATCCAAATCTCCAGCTGCTTCTCTTCTCTTCTTTGTACCTAAGGGCAACGGCGGATTACGCGTATGCATCGACTATCGTGCAATAAACAACATCACTATAAAAAATCGCTATCCTCTACCGTTAATTCCTGTGCTCTTAGATCAAGTAAGAACAGCAACTATTTACACAAAGTTAGATTTATGAGGAGCATACCATTTTGTACGCATTCAAGACAGAAACGAATGGAAAACAGCCTTTCGAACTTGCTTCAGTTTGTTCGAATACTGCGTAATGCCGTTTGGCACATGCAACGCCCCAGCGGCATTTCAATTCTTTGTAAACGATGTCCTTCAAGATTATCTTGCTAGATTTGTCATCACCTACATAGATGATCTCTTGATTAATTTCACCTCAGTTATAGAACATGAAAAACATGTGAAACTCATTCTCACCATTTTACGTCAATATGGTCTCTACTGCAAACTATCGAAGTGCAAATTTCACTCACACAAGGTAGAATTTGTAGGTTTCATAATTTCGCCACAAGGAATCACCATGGCACCCAGAAAAGTACAAGCAATCTTAGATTGGCCAGAACCAAATTTAATAAAAGACATTCACGTTTTATAGGATTCGCAAATTTCTACAGGAGCTGTATCAAGCAATTTTCCACCACAGCGATTCCTTTAACCCAATTATTAAAGAAAGGTGCAAAGTTCCAGTGGACACCTGAGGCAAAAAATTCTTTCCAAACTTTGAAAAAACAATATTTTCAACAGCTCCAATTCCTAGTCACCCAGATATCGAACAACCATTAATTGTCGAAGCGGACGCTTCTGTACTGCAGTAGGTGCTATTTTATCCCAACGGAATGTTCAAACCAATCAGTTGCACCATATTACCTTCCTTTCAAAAAAGTTCTTACCAGCTGAGAAAAATTATATGGTGGCAGAAAAAGAGTTACTAGCTATTCGCCTTGCTTTTAAAGAATGGAGCCACATTTACCAGGGCCAAAGCATACCATAACGGTCTATAGAGATCATCTGCGTTGGACACTGTTTTTTGCTGAGTTTAATTTCACAATCACCTTTAGACCAGGAAACTGCAAAAATAAAGAGGATGCCTTTTCCAGTTACGAGACAATGTCAGACCAACCTGAAAGTCCAGTGACACCTCCATCTATGATTCCTGCAAATAAATCATAGGGGCTACTATGACGGAGCAGTTCTTTCAAGCCATCAGATAAAAATGCCCTTAAAAAAGGTATTAAACTGGCAACAAAGAGAGAAAAGCAGGACCATCATAGCAGATTTACCATTTCAGAAGAATTTACTATATGTCCCATCAAAACAATTACAAAACCAAGTTTTACACTGGGGTCATAATAAACCCTTAGCAGGACATATAGGTATCACCAAAACTCAAGACATTATTCAAAGGAATTTGTGGTGTCCTAATTGGAAGAAATATACCATAAGGTAAATCCAACAATGTGATACATGTGCCCAAGCAAAAACAGCTTAATCCTAAAAAAGGTTTGCTTCTACCACTTTCAACTCCAACACGCCTCTGGGGAGATATAACCATGTATTTCATTACTGATTTACTAAAAGATCAAGGCAAAACCACAATTCTAGTGGTTGTTGACAGATTATCAAAAGTGGCACCTTTTATTGCCTGTGAAAAGATGTCCACAACAACTCAATTAGTGATCTTGTTATTACAACACTTTGTAAAATTACATGGTTTACCACGAACTATAACCTCCGATCGCGAAGCTCAATTGGACATCCAAGGTATGGGAAGAATGGTGCACAGCTTTACACATCAAAAGCAACCTGTCCACAAGTTTTCATCCAGAATCAGATGGCCAAACAGAGTGACTTAATCAGATACTCAAACAATATCTTAGTTGTTACCTCTTTAAGTCACATGGCTCTTGGGTAGATCTCCTCTGGGATGCCGACTTTGCGTACAATAACTTGAAACACACATCAATAGACAGGTCTCCATTTTATGCCAATCATGGATGTCATCCACACTTTTCACCATTGATGTTACCAAAATCTGAAACACACATACCATCTTTGGACTATAGATTACAAGACATGACCACAGTCATGAAAAAGTTACAACAAAACTTAACAAAAGCAAAAACAACCTATAAAAAATATGCTGATCGAAAATGAAAAGCTGGACCACTTTATAGTCCTTTAGATTATGTATGGCTCTCCACAAAACACTTTCAGTTCAAGAAAAGATACAAGTTCCACACACGATTCATTGGACAATTTGAAGCACTACAATGTATCAATCCAGTTGCTTTTAAATTGAAATTACCAGCCATAATGAAGATCTATCCAGTGTTCCTCACTTCTCTATTAAAACCAACATGGAAAAAACATTGGTCTCGTCCACCACCTCTCCTTATTGGAGATCAAGTGGAATATGAAGTACAGATCATCAGGAACAGCAAACGCACAAAAGGAAAATTATGGTACTTAGTTCCCTGAAAAGGCTATAGACCAGAGGAAGACCCATGGGAACTAAGTGATGCTATTCATGCACCACGTTTAATACGTGCCTTTCATACACAACACCCAGAAGCTCCTGTGTAAATGGAAAATGTCAGTGATTTGCAGCACAGAGACCACCACGTTACACATCGTAGATGATGCCCTCTTCACATCCATTTGAAGATAACCCATGCTTCCTGATATTGCTGGACCACTCAGCTGCCTTTGACAAAGTCACCCATTCCACCCTCATACACACCTGTGAGTGGGATTCACCGACAATGCCCTTCACTGGTTCTCCTCTTACATTTCCAGCCAACACCAGTTTGTTCACATGGGCACCTCCAGGTCACAAATGATCCCTATCATAGGTGGAGATCACGCCCCCTTGTTCCATACAATCACCAATAACCTTCAACCTTTGCATGGAGCCACTTGGTGTTCTACTCACAGATAAGTCTTTGATGCAACAATGGGTGCCGCAGATCTCAATCAATATATGCGTTCATGAGGTCACTATGTGCAATAAACGCTGAATCTTATTATATGACCAACAAAATGCTGTTTTTTTTTTAATTCTATGACATTTAATTCATGCTATTTCATATTTCTTTATACAGAACAATTTCCGAAAATCATTGAACAGTTTCCAAAAGACAGTATAGAGTGTCCCAGGTCAAAGAAACAAAACACAAGAGAAGGACAGTGAACAGTATCAGACAATTGAAAGTGTGCGTTTATAGACAAACATTAGGAAACTATCTTAGGCATGTTATGCCTGGACGTTAACCTTATATAGGAAACAGACATCATTTTGTTTGTGTAATTTGTTGATGATGTTTCAACCCTTAGTTAGATGCTAGGGTGTCATCTGGGCTAAGATAATGTTGGGACACCTATCACAGGCAATGGTCATCCTAGACGGATACGGACCAGTCCCGGTAGGTGAAGAAGTGTAACACTAATGGGGAACCCCCATGTGTAAAGTAATAGCAAATAATATTCACGGGTACCTTATACCTGTGAATAGCAGGAGGCAGTGTAGTATTCTGCTGAAGTGCACCATGAGAGCATCTATTCTCTAACACCAGTGTGGGAGATGGCCATACAATCTTCAGTGAGATGCTGTCACTGGGGGAAAAGTGCCCTTGAGTACGCATCAGCAGTAGAAAGTGCTACCCTACAGTTACTCATAGGTAAAATACCAGTGAGTACAATTTACCATTATCACCCGGTTAAGCCTTTCTGAAGCCATAATCAAGGTAGTGAAGTTACACTAACCTTGATGCCGATATTTCTCATTAGAATTTGCAGAGACACCATGCTCTGCAGCACTTCATGTGCAAATGCAAAGCATTTAACCTAACATGTCACTTGCTTCTACTGATGAATAACAGATGTCTATTGCTCCCGATCTGAATGGTATTCATTTTATTGACCATGTGTGGATAAAAAAAGTTGAGTGAACCAACCATAAATTTAAATGTTTATTATAGGGTAAAACACAAATCCCATGAGTGAATTCATTAGTCCACTGAGCCACCAGCTCAGTGCAGTGGCAGTTCTGTGTGTCCAATGAAACTAAAAATGTTAAAAGGGCAAAAAGGAGAAGAGATCCTAGAGCAGAAAGTGAAATGTTTTCGTTTTAAAGCAGATGCCTATCTGTCAATAATGTAACCCATCGACTAATGATACTTAAAAACTGCCACCGCTGATTGGCATTCATGCACTTTTTTAACAAAAGAGTATACTTCATGATACAAAGAGGAATAAGGCAAAAAGTAGCTAAAAAACTAGGAACATAAACTGTATGTGGTTAAGCGCAGTGTAATGTTTTGAATTAGAAGTTGTTAGATTACTGAGGAGGAAAGTCCTGTGAACTGTTCCAGCACCATCTTTGCTTATGTCTTGATGAATCTTCCTTAAGTGGGCAAAGGTACCTTATTGATACTGGACTTGTAACAAGTCTGAGATCCCATGAAAAGAACAAACCACGTTGGAAAGGATTAACTGGAGAAAGCACTCCAGTCAGAAACAATGCTCATCACAGAACAGTAACCATCTCTCTTCAGCAATCATAATGTTTACTAAAAGGCCTGCATTTTGTGACCTTTAAATGTTTCTTAAACGTTTCTGCCTTTTTTGACTGAAAGCATAAAGTGGCTACTAATTAAAATGAGAAAATCAAAGCCCTTTATTTTGAGCTTGGCTGCAAACAGTGGTACCCATCCATCCGCTCGCGAGGCACTCCTAGCCCACCAATATGTTTTATCACGCACAGGGCGGGGGGAAGTGGGTTGAAGGTACAGATACAAGAAGAACAGACACCCAGCCCCTCGTCAGCAGCAGACTCGACTACGCAAACGCCCTCTACGCGGGAGCCCCGACCAAGCTCATCAAACGCCTGCAACGCATTGAAAACGCCTCAGCACAAATGATCCTCGACGTACCACGCCACGGACACATCACCCCCCACCTGAGAAACCTGCACTGGCTCCCCGTCAACAAGAGGATATCCTTCAAGCTCCTCATTCACGCACACAAGGCACTCCACAAGACCGGCCCAGCCTACCTCAAAAAACGACTTTCCTTCTACATCCCCAACCGCCAGCTCCGCTCCGCCGACCTCGCACTCGCCACCGTCCGAGCATCTGAAGAACAACCACCGGTGGGAGGTCCTTCTCCCACCTTGCTGCCAAGACCTGGAACACCTTCCCATTGAGCCTACGACAGACCCAAGACCTGCTGACCTTCAGGAGGCTACTCAAGACCTGGCTGTTCGATCAGTAGTGGCCCCCTCCCCCAAGCGCATTGAGACCCTCACGGGTATGTAGTGCGCTCTACAAATGTTTGATTGATTGATTGATTGATTGAAGGTAGGGGCTCGCACCATAGGAAGTAGAGCTGTCCTGGGCCTCAGGTGGAGTTCATTTTAGCAGCTAGACATTCTGTTGCTATAAGCCATGTCCGCCAACAAAAAAAGAGCATTTTGTGCAACACTGTTTGGGACTTTGTTTTACTAAAAACATATACATATGCGATATTTTCATACCGCAAAATATTTTAATGTGTAGAAAATTGAAAATATTGGCTATAATGAAACACTGCTCACGTTAATCTGTACAAGAAAACCTCAAAGTTTTTTTTAGACAAAATCAAATACTTACTTTTACAGGACTTTTAAAAAGATGGTCAAAATCTTTGGCACTTTTTAAAGCATAACTGTTCTGTAACTTTGAATATCTGTTGCCAACCACAATCTCCCCTCGTCCTTTACCTGCTGTGAGTGACAGTGTGAGACGCTCTTCCTGTACCGGACCCCCAGCTGGGATTTTCCATTTTGCTCCCTAAGTAAAAATGTTTACTATTTTAGAATAACACTTTCAGACTCAGTAATCTCAACGGTACTAGCCAGATTTCCATCACTCCAGGTTTATCTACAAAAATGCTTCAAACATGAAAAATGCAGAAACCTGGTCGCTATCCAATACTCCCATTTGGGCTCAATAATCTCAGAGTAACAAACCTTTTTTACTTTATTTAACAACACGCTATGTCGAGCCAAAACGTACATTCCCTTGTCCTACAACAATTTTGAAGTCTGGAATTGGTGTGCTTGTTTGCCCCAAACAGCCGCCCCCTGAAACACTTGCTAGCTAATGGCCTGTTCGGCCCCCGCCCCTCCGCCCCACTGACGTCGGTTACCGCTGCTGCTGTGGCGGTTTCCAATGGTCAATGAGAGATGACGCACTATTCTGGCTGCAGGCCACAGATGAAGTCACGACCAAAAATAGACGCCACACGCGAACTGGACGGCTGCGGGATTTGGGAAATGCCGTCATGCTGGCGAACGATGGGAGAGACACGTTTACTGGCACCCATATTTAGCTGTGCCCGGCACATTCAACCACCTTGCAATACGGCAAAGCAGAGGTGGTAGAGAAAGGGGCTACAGAGGCAGACTACGTGTGGCGATCCTCCCATCATCATGTCTGATTAGAGTCACACCATAGCCACACATTAGACAGGAACCACGGTAATACTCCCCACTCCGGGACCGATTTAAGCTTTAAAGTGCACCAGGGACGATAAACATAGAATTAACTTATAGGATCACAATTGGGGTTACATTTCTAAGGTTGTGCAAGGGTATTTAAACCACTAGAGCAGTCAGCATTTGGTTTGGCAAGAAGTTGAGACCGAGACCCTTAAGTGAGAAAAATATGCAGCTTGCTTGTTGCAGTCCATATTTTACAATGGAGTTGAATACCGGAAGACAAGGGGGGTTATCTGGTCCCCTTAGCGCTTTTCTATCTACGTCAGTAGGCACTTAATTGTGACACAGGTCACAGGGGCACAGGTATTTGTGCCTAAAGAGTTATTTCTGAGTTTCTTCTGCGCGGACTTCCTCATGGGTGAAACCATGACATAGGGTAACTCAACCTAAATAACTCCAAGAATTATCCACCACCTTTGGCTCTGTCTCATACGGACGGAAGGCCACAAGCAGGGCCGGCTTTAGTGCTGGTGGCGCCCTGTGCGACAATGTTTGTTGGCGCCCCCCCCCCTCACTAGCACCCTTTAACAGTGACCAATTCTCCATAACCACACCCTCTCACATGCATTGAATTAGTTATACAGCACCACTCATACTAGTGTAGGGTGTCCGAGCACTTTGCATCACACACACATTACACAGAGACAATCAATCATACGCGTGTAAATCAGTGTATAGGAAATGTTACATAAGCCAAACGACTGAAAGTGTAGGAGTCACATGTCATCCATACTGGTAGGCAGTATAGTTTAAGAGTGCTTGGTCTGGAGAAGCACAAACTCAGAGTCGAAAAAGAAACAGCATAGTTGGGAGTTTTCTTTAAAAATAAGAATCGATTTTTAGCCAAATAAACCCTTTTTGCAACATTAATCAATTTTCTAATAACGTATACTCTGCAGTGTGTATGCAGTTCTTGGATGAAAGTTAATAGCTCACTATTCTATATTAGGACTTTAAGTTATAAATTACAAGTAACACAACGATGTCTCTTTTAAAAGCAGTAACCTGCTGATCTGTTTACATCATAGCACTCTGTAATCTACTTGGTACACTTTCTTTGCAGCAGGCATATTAACCCTCCCCACTAACTTCATCCAAGTCAAAACCTCAGCTATATAAAATGCTGATCTCTCTCCAGGAAGATAATTAATCACTTGCGTTATCTTGACATTTATGTGAGGCCTGGTAATTGCTGGTGGAAAGAAACGCTGCAGCAGGTGCTTCAAAAGCATAATAAAACTTTCAAACACGGCGCCCCTAGGAAGCCAGCACCCGGTGCAGTGGCACCGGTCGCACCGCCCTAAAGCCGGCCCTGGCCACGAGCAATGCTAATCACTCTATGAATCGCCATTCCCCACCTACTGAAGCGCCCAGACTTGAGCACGCTTTGGCTCACTCAGACACAGAAATGGCCGCGGCTGGTGAAAATATCATGCAGCCCATTCTGAGAAGAAGTCAAAGACAGAGGAGGCTGGTGAAAGAAGGAGAAGACGAGAGAGTACGGATGCTAAGTTGGATCACGACAAACACGAGGAAAACAGTCACCCAGGTCCTAGTCAGCAGCAGACTCGACTACGGAAACGCCCTCTACGCCGGAGCCTCATCCAAGCTCATCAACAGACTGCAAAGAATACAGAACGCCTCTGCACGCCTAATCCTCGACGTCCCGCGACCACATCACCCCCCACCTGAGGAACCTGCAGTGGCTCCCTGTCGACAGAAGAATCTCCTTCAAGCTCCTGGTTCATGCACACAAGGCACTCCACAATTCTCCTTCTACGTACCCAACAGGAAACTCCGCTCCCCTGGCCACGGTCCCGCGCATCCATAGAACCACATCCGGAGGCAGGTCCTTCTCCCACCGCGCCGCCAAGACCTGGAACACCCTCCCCCTCAACCTTCGACAAACCGAAGACCTGCTGACCGTCAGGAAACGACTCAAGACCTGGCTCTTTGACCAGTTGCAGAGCACCCCTCCCACATCCCCCCCTCAGCGCCTTGAAACCCTCACGGGTAAGTAGTTCGCTTTACAAATGAACTGATTGATTGATTGATTGATTGATTGAAGCACATTCTCTCACACACGTCCATGCAGAAAACCAGCCCACAGTATGACTGGTGAAGGTGGCAGGAGGAGACCATCTACCCCATTATTCAGATGTACATTGTATTCCTATCCTAGCCCATCATGGAGGAGATGAGCTACTGCGTAACAGAGCCCCTGAGATGTGTCTGGATATGACGCTGTAAAGAGGACTCCAATTTCAGTCTCGCTCGGAGGACCCCTCCTACACTAACATCATGCTTAATTTCTTCTCAGAAAGAAACAATAACTAGGCTCCAGGAGGAGCTAAAAAGGAAAGTGATGTACACCCAGAGACACATCTAACTACAGGCTGGAGAAAGGAAAAGGGGCTGTTTCTGGCACACCTTTCCAACCTTTACCAACAGGGCAACTCCATCAATCACCAAGTGTCTGTACCTATGCCCAATTAATTCTCAAACCAAAAATGCAAGTACACAATCCACATCTTCCTGAACATATGCTGAATACCTGCAAAGAGAGCAAAGTCAACACACCATGCCACTCGTTATGTCATTCCCAATTGTGGATCCACTAACGATGTCACCCCTGTACATTTCAGAAGATAAAGAGTATGCCAATCCCCAGGGCGGACCAAGTGTTACAGAGGCAAAAGGAGGGGGGTCTTCCTTGTCGGAACTGGAGTCCTCACACACCCAGCAAGCTAGGTGCCATGCTTCATCATATGGACTTGCTCCTCGTCGGGTCGACACTGCAATACCCGACGGGCACCCATAAAGGGGCTCTTTAGCGGAGATCTTTTGTTCCTTGCCGTATGGTGCTGTGGGTGTGAGGGCCCTAAGAAAATAGTGTAGATGTGAGGTGAGTGGGTGACGTTAAAAAAGGTTGGATAATCCAACATAGAATCTTTATTTGTAGGATGGTTATCCACCTTCTTAAAAACAAACGGAGTGGCTGCTCTCTTTGTTTTGTATTGACCGGCTTTGCGGCTCGGCGCGCGGTATGTGTACTGGTGCACGTCCCTGGTGGACAGGACACCACGATACTGGTGTCTGGAGCCCAATAGACCAAATGGAGTGAGCTTTGCCCTCCGGTTAGGTTATCACTAAGATTGGCGGGACCTTAAGCTCGCTTCAATGAAATGTGATAGGAGTTCCTTCACCCACCACGACGTGTAGATAGTGCATACACTAGGTCCTGATGAAATGTAAAAGATCAGAATTTACCGTAAATGCATGAAACATGTCGACCACACTACGAGAGTTGAGCTAAGCTCCACTGGACCATAGAGCCAGAGAGCAGCCACTCCGTTTGTTTTTAAGAAGGTGGATAACCATCCTACAAATAAAGATTCTATTTTGGATTTTCCAACAGGCAGAGTTACAGGCTCAGTCCTTCTAACTTCTGAATGGGACTACTGAAGTTGGTACTGTAAGGTATTGAAAGAATTCATGCATTAAATCCAAATTAATGGTTAAATCGAATGTAATGCCACTGGGGGGCAAAGTGCAATTTTAGAAACTGCCACTTTGGTTGACCAATATTTCCAGTGCCTGTTCACAGTTGTTGCACACAATGTCCTCACACACAGCATTCTGCCATCTTGGGGAGACATGTGAATGACCACCAGGAAAGGCAACAATAGATGCCTCCCACTGGAGGAGGTGTTACGTCCGCCAGGCAGGAAGCCACACGAGGTGTTGGCCCAAAAGGTGAGCCTCAAAGGGGAAGCTGCCTTTGAAGGACAAATGACTAACACTTGAGAGAGGGGCTCCTCTATTGTCTAGGTAGGTGCTAAATACCAATGGATTGGGATGGGGTCTGAGTAATTACCAGTGGCTATGATTAATTGAAGCATTCCGTCCACCACTTTTTGAAT
The DNA here is from genome assembly GCF_964204655.1 of Triturus cristatus. Lineage (NCBI taxonomy): Eukaryota > Metazoa > Chordata > Amphibia > Caudata > Salamandridae > Triturus > Triturus cristatus. Next base: position 347,257,091 of record NC_140585.1, on the reverse strand, counting down.
ACTTTGGTATGCTGCCCTAAGTGGGACAGGTTTGTCCAGACATGGGTCCCGTGCACACTGCTTCACTGGAACCAAGCTATGACTGACTGACTGACTGAATTATTTATTAAGCGCTCTATTGCCGAGGCGTCTTGGCGCTGTATGAGGGTAGAGATTAGCTACATCCAATCTAGGATTTAGTAAATAGCCAGGTTTTTAAGGCCTTTCTAAACAGAGTCTTATTTGTTCCTAGTCGTAGCTCTGTGGGTAGAGAATTCCACAGTTTTGCTGCTTGAAATGAAAAGGCCTTACCACCCCATCGGGCCCTTTTGATCTTAGGTAGGCAAACCAGACCTAGACTGCCTGATCTTAATGTACGAGGCGGTACATAATGGGGAAAAAGAGATTTCATGTCCTCTGCACCTCCTCCATTTACAGATTTATGTACTAGGCATAGAGCCTTAAACGGCACAATTCGACGTACAGGGAGCCAGTGAAGTAGCCTTATGCCAGTTGATGTCGAATGGTGTTTCGGAAGATCTAACAGTACTCTTACAGCAGCGTTCTGCAATGACTGGAGTTTGGAGAGCTGTCTTTTTCCAATTCCAGTGTACAATGCGTTGCAATAATCGATACAAGATAAGACTAAGGCACCTACTACTGTCTTTCTTAATGAAAAAGGTATGAAAGGCAATATTTTTCGGAGGACCTTAATCGTAAAGAAACAAGCCGAGGTAACCTGATTGACTTGAGAAGTGAGTGTTAGATCTTTGTCAACCAGGAAACCTACATTTTTTACTTTTTGTGCCGGCTTCTGGAGGCCACCACGTGTGATTCCAGATAGAGGGTTTTTGGCCAAATTTGATCACCTCAGTTTTCTCTGGATTGAGCTTTAGAAAATTCATAACACTAGAGAGGCAATTTCTAAATCGCTCCGCTGTAAGTTCAACACTCTGTGTAAGAGACACCACTAGCTGGGTGTCGTCAGCATACGACACCAATTTTTAAACCTTGATGTTTTATTAGTTTTGCCAGTGGCGTCACATACAGATTGAACAATGTAGGGGATAACGCGGATCCTTGAGGGAGACAGGATATGGGACTGAAGTGTTTGATATCCTGAGGGTCCAATGAGTCTTTCTTAAGAATAGGTCTTATACAGGCCTTTTTCCATCTTACAGCAAAGACTCCAGATCTTATAACCTCATTTAAAAGAGGAGCCAGAGAGGCACTTATCTCTTTAGGAGCCAAATGGAATATATGGGGGGGGGGGAACAAGGGTCAAGAGGTGACCCTGACTTAATTTGAATTAGTAGGTCGCTGACCTGTTTTTCGCTTAGGGGAGAAAATTGGGATAGACAGTTCAGGGTTGCAGAGATCTCAGTTAATTTCCTTTTATCTTTTTCCAGATTTAGCGGTAAATTTTGAAGTTCACTATAGACTACTTGAACCTTTTGTTGAAAAAAAAGAGCCAGTTTGTCAATAAAGTTTAGATCTGGAAGAAAGATTGTGTCATAAGGACTATTAGTTAGGATAGATACTATTTTAAATAGTTCCTTAGAGGAATTTGTGGCCTCTTGAATTATTTTTGTATAATACACCGTCTTCGCCTGTTTTATTATGGATTTATACTCCTCCAAGGTTCTGCTATATTCCTTCCTGTGCTCAGCACTATAGTCAGATCTCCAGAACCGTTCCTGGCGGAGACATTTGATTTTAAAAAGCTTTATCTCTGCCGTATGCCATGGCGAGGTAACTAGTCGTCTCCTAGGTTGCATTGTTTTCTCTTGGGCCAACTTATCTACTGCCTGATTGATCCATAGATCAAAGTTAGTAGCTCCTCCATTACTATCCTCCATAAGGGGGGGAGCTGCTTGTCAGAATTTTGACTAGCTCGTCACTTTGTATACACTTCCATGGGCGAACTTTTGCTAACAGGGGGCGATCCCTCCGACTGTTAACAGGTAGGTTTATATTAACTTTAAAATAAATTGCCGCATGGTCCGACCAAGGAATAGGCTGTACATCTTTTACATCAATATGGTAATTACTAGTAAAAATCCCATCCAGTGTATGTCCAGCTAGATGTGTGGGTTTGGATTTGCCTCATCCCATAACCTGCCAGATTATCGATTAAGATTGAGGAATCTAAATTGTTGTTTTACTCTAAATGGAAATTAAAATCACCTAAAACAGTGAAGGTGGTAGTATCGAGGCAGGATTCCAAAAAAGTTTGTAATGATCTGGTGAAAGGAGCTATTGTTCCTGACGGTCTGTATATTAGTAGACCAGGTAAGAGTTCTTGATTATTGTGTTTAACACTGAATGACATGGATTCGGCCTCCAGTGTAGGTTCTTGTCTGAAATTAACTTTAAGGTGGGAACGATATATTAGCGCAATTCCCCCTCCTACTGTTCCTTTCCTTTCTACTTGCACCACTAAATATCCAGGTGGAACTGCAGTATTCCAGTCTGGTGCGGAAGAAGCGGATGCCCACGTTTCAGTAAGAAATATCAAATCTGGGCTAGCATTTGATATTAAATGCTCCAATTCGTATTTATGCTTTGGCTTAGATCTAGTATTTAGTAAAATGCAGTTCATTACATTCGATGTTTTGGTAATACTATTAACATACATTCCAGTACTGCAGCCTTTAGTTTGTTTGCCAGCTGCATTTCCGGAATTAATGCTGAGGCAAATATTACCTTTATCCAAATGGCAGCCAGTAGCTTCAAGCGGCACATAGACGGTTTCAAAACCACAGGCTAAACAACAGTTAGGGCCAGTAGTAATATGATCAAACAATAGGGCAGGTACTTGGCACTTCCCATTATTTAATGCCAACAGTTCGCCCCGCGAATAGCACTTCCTATGGCAGTAGACAGGGGTTATGGCGCTGGCCGAGTTCCTGGCGTGGACGGGTGCAGACGAGCTTGCCTTTGGTGCGCCTTCTGCGCGTTGCCGGCGCACAAACTGCGCTCGTCCGCTGCGCGGTCGCGGCATTGTGCGTTTTTCTAGCGTTCTGTAATGACTAGAGCGCTAACCCTGATCGTATCGGTCCCGCTCTACGGACGGGCACCGCGATTGTAAAACAGGTGAAGTACACTCTAACAATAAAACAGATTCAATACAGTTTTAAAATCAATGTGCAAAACTTGCTTTTCTTTTTAAAAAATGTTAAGTGCAGTCTCTAGCAGTATGTAACGGCCTAGGTGTCGATCTCAGCGAAATATCTCAAGGCAAGTCTCTCTCCCCCCTCCTCATACTCTGTGCAGTCGCGCCATTGTGCGTTTTTATAGCGTTCTGTAATGACTAGAGCGCTAACCCTGATCGTATCGGTCCCGCTCTTCGGACGGGCACCGCGATTGTAAAACAGGTGAAGTACACTCTAACAATAAAACAGATTCAATACAGTTTTAAAATCAATGTGCAAAACTTGCTTTTCTTTAAAAAAAAATGCTAAGTGCAGTCTCTAGCAGTATGTAACGGCCTAGGAGTCGAGCTCAGCTAAATATCTCATGGCAAGTCTCTCTCCCCCCTCCTCATACTCCTATACTATACCCGGCTGATGAGCCCATAACAATGGCGAAACCGGTCCCGAGTTACCTGTGTTCCAGTTCTGGGAGGACTTGGCTTGGCAGTTTTGCCTGGACTGTTCACATTGGAGCAGGGTCAAGACTGATTTGCATATAGCTGGGTCCAAACGGGGGTGGCATGGTGCGCAAAAAAACGATGGACTGGGATGCGGCCTGAGTAATTACCAGTGGCTGAAATGAATTCAAGCATTCCATCCATCACTTTTTGTATACTTTACTGGGTAGACTGGCTAGCACCAGGGAAGGAAAGGGGAAACCAGTTGCCAAACCAGTTTTTCTGGAGCACATAGCCCCCTTGGTAGCCACCCCTCTGGGTTGGGGTACGAAGCTCTATATGCCAAAAGAGGGGCTCTGTCATGTTGGAAGTGGGAAGAATGGTGCATCCCGGGATATCCAGATGCCACACTTTACAGGAAGAGGGCATCAGGGGGGAGGGAACCAGGTAGCCCAATGCTTACCAAGCACATCCTACGTTAAGGGCATTTTCCAAGTATAAAAAGGGCACCCCTGTTATCCAGAACCCAGATCTCGATGGACTGGAGAAGAGGACCGAAGAAGGTCTGCCCTACTGCACCAAGGATCCGGTGAAGAAAGGCTGCACAGACGTGGACTGCAGCCGGCTGAACCTGGTGGATAGCAAAGGAGAAGGGACTGTGCCCTGTTCATGGTGAAATAGTTTCTGAGCTCAGCCGAAGCAAGCCACTCCAAGGGTGAGTTGTCTGACCTCCTGTTTGCAGCACAGGGCCTTAACTGCTAAAGAAGAATGCTGGGGTGAGTTGATAGCCCAGATCGTCACATCACTGTTCCTGACCATCGTGCAGCGCAAAGGACCAGGCACCAACACTGAAAGTTGCACCTGAGTCTGCTGTACCTGAGAGAGTCAGAGGAGTGCCAGCTGGTCACCCAGAGGACAAGTTGCTGCCCATGAAAATATTTGCCAGAGACCGCAATGACTGGAGACTGGTAGACCAGTGGCGACTGAATTTCTGCCAGGACTGTGAGGACTTCAGTGGCCCTCGACCCCTGTGACCAAGATCACCTCACCAAGTCTGTGGGCCAAGGAGTAGCTGCAGGAAGACCCCTGTCAACCTCATAGCATCCACGGCATCCTGTAGCTCTTGCTTCAGGGCCACTTACATAGGAGTCTATGGCAAGGAGAAAACAGTGCCTGGAACTGACTGAAGCCTGCTCCTTCCTCCACAGTAACTTTTTCTGAGGACCTTTCTGGTCTTCTTGACTGGTTATCTGCTGGAGTTGGTTGCTTAAAGTAACTTTAAGTAACCACATTGATACTTACTCAATATTTTCCTGAAAATGCTTTTAGTGTCAAATTTGTTGAATTTGCCAATGCTTTTGCACGGTTAAACAAAAAGAGCATTTTTACTGTAGCTTGTAAAATCTATATCTTCGGAACCCTCTGGTGGATCTTTTTCATTTTGGTGTCTAACAATACATAAAAATACTGTCTATTTTTATAAATTGGTGTCAGATTTCTTGATCGGCTTGTGTATTTCTTTCTGCAATAGTGTTGGTGCTGTTTAAGTGCTTTATACTTGTTTCTTTGTGTAAGCCTTGCGCTCAGAGATACATCTAACCAGGGTTGAGCTTGAGGATTTAACAAACGAAACCTACTGTTCCTTTTGAAACCTGTATTACATGATGAGGTCACACATTTCCTCACAGCGTTCTATTGGAATCATTAAAAAAAGACATCACCACCGAAGGCATTAAGTTATTCATACTTGGTGTTTGTAAAACAGTATAGACCTAACAGCATCCAAACACAGTTAATATAAGGAACCTTTCAATGAAACAAACACCTATTTCCCATCGCGGATGGGTACACCAAGTTCTTTTGCTGATGTGCCTTTACCATGCCACACAAATTAAGTACTGTAAGGAAGAATCAATAACATTGAGACTGGCAAATCTGCTGATGGGGTTTCGAAAAGAAAACGTTCGGGTCAAATAATGATAGAAGGCTAACCTTTATAACTTCACCTATTCTGTTAATCAATTCCTATGCTTGAGAGATTCAAAAGGACCAAAGTACCATACTGTCAGACTTCATTAAAAAATTGATCATCAAAATCAATGACTTCCAGTAGAACACTTGGTCTGTAATGGCCTTACATGAATATAAAATATGCATTCCTGAAGGATGTTGTCATGACCTCGTTGTTTTTAACATACTTTGCAGAGATGCGATAAAGAAGGAAGATAGTAGACCTAACCATTAAGATTCCCACTTTTCGTTCACTGACAATACTTGCTTTTATATAGCGCACAACTGAATTCAACACAGCTTGATTACTTATAGTAATCCAAACAAACCAGCAGTTTTACCAGCTGTAAAGATTTTGGTTGCAGACAACATTCTTAACCCGGAAATCTCTAAATGGAAACGCTAATTTTCTTCTAAAAACAATGGCAGTGTCATGCAAGGAAAGCTTCTATAGCTGCATCTTAAAGTTCTGAGTTATCTGAGTACTTCTATGAAGATGAAGTGCGGCCAAGGATCCTACTGAGTTTCTGAATGAACAGGTCAGATGGTCGCTCCAGTATTCGTCATGGTGATGATGGGCCAGGCGGTCATGACAGTGTTCAAGTGGTTAGTCCTATTGGGTGGGATGGTGGATAGGTCCAGCTGGACTGGAAGTCAAAATTGTTGTAGTTGTTAGTGATCTTGTGGCTGAAATATTGGGCGAGATGGTTACAGAGGTCCTGAGATTCGGTGATGGTTGTGGAGCTGGAGGTATGGGAGGTGAAATTGTTTATAATGGCGAATATTTGTTTGGCGTAGTTTGTGCTGTTTTTGACGCATTCAGTCAGTGCTGACCACTTAAAAATCTGATTTGGTGGTGATAGACCAGGGGGCTGACTTGTAGGCGCTTTTGTTGGTTTTGTCATGGGTTCGAGTTGCTTGCAGTGGCCTTTGGGGAGTCAAGGTTTTTGCAAATACTAGCTTGCTTGCAGCCTGGCCCTGGTGGTGATGGTGGTTTTGAGCGGAGCTAGGGTGTTGACAAAGGAGATGATCCAGGTGTGATGCATCATGAGAGGTAGTTGTGGTTGGCAGGTGTGCTTGGAGCTTTGTGGTCCATGTTTCTCCCAGGATCCTGTTCTAGTTTCTTTGGGTTGTTAGAGCAGGTGCTGTTCCATACTGGTGGAGAAAAAGCAGGTAGAAGCGGATGAGCGTGTGGTCAGTCCAGGCATGGGAGTGGGCTTGTCCACCAGGATGTCATTGAAGTTGGTGAAGATAGGGTCAATGAAATGTCTGGTGGCGTGGCTGGAGTCCTTCGATTGTTGGGTGAGTCTGAGAGTGGTCAGGTCCTTCATTTTTTGTTGTTTAATTATCTTTATTGCATTTTTGAATTTTGTAACAGTCTGAGGACATCCGGAGTAATACACATACGTATACAAACCAACATTATGAAAGGGTACATATAGCAGAGGTGCATAGCAGAACTATGATTACAATTCGTGTATGGACAGATACGCCTCTACAGGTGTACTATGCTAGTAAACAGTTGCATGCTACTCTCGTCCCGCATTACATCATTCCATTCTCTTGATTACAGGTAGTAACGTCATAATAATATGTAGTTGCGTCTTATACTTTATCGTTCAGTTAATACGTGGAATGTACAGAAACAAATCACATGGGGGCTGTACATACATGTCCACCTCAGTATAGATTAGGAAATTTGCAAGATATGCCAATAAGACATACACAATCTGGTTCACTAAACTAAATATTTGGTAAATAAACTGCCATCAGAAAAAAAAGAAAAAAAACAATATGCAACTGGGTATGTGGGCATGTGTCTCGTACTTTATGCTACGTTGGCTCACCAGGGGGGGCACTACGGCTCTTGCAGGGTATGAGGGGTTAGATAGGCTAAGTAATTGGTCGGGGACCAGGGGAGGACTCCCAATGGCGGGCTCAGATCAAACATGCTTCGCTGCAGGTCGCGGCTGGAATAATGGGTGTCATGCGTTCGGGGCCTCCGGTGCGCAAGTTAGGTACTGATGGGGAGCAGTGCCATCTTCATTGTCGTTCCCGTGCGTGAATGCTGTGAGTATGGTATCCCAGGATTGTGCTATTGGATACTTGCGAAGCTCAGCTGTCTCCTCCCTATGCAGTGTTGTGCTATCCGCCCGTGCCCATACCGTGAGTGATCTTTCCCAGCTGACTATTCCCGGGGGGGCGTTGTACTTCCACCGTTTCATGATTAATCGCTTCGCCACTATTAGTCCCAGATCACAAAACTCGATGTGACTCTATTTTTCTTGGACCTGGCATATAGCCCCAGTATGCAAACTTCCCACGTATGCGGCAGGGGTATGTCAGTGCAATTATCAAGTGCCGTAGTTACTGCATGCCAGTAGAGTTGTAGGGAGGTGCAGGACCAGACCATGTGCAGTAGGTACCCGGGGCCTGCCTTTGTTCCAAATTAAGTCACGGAACATACGCTCCAACTCAAGGAAGGTCTTGGTCGGGACATAGCTCGGAAGATTAGAAAAATAGTATAATAGTTTAGGGAGGATAATCATCTTTATCATCTTTATCAGAGTAATGCGGCTCATAACGTTCATTGGGAGTGACTTCCAAAATTGCACTTGGGCTCGAACAGCCGAAATAGCTCTGGTTAGGTTGCCTTCCAGTATATCAACAGGTGATCGGTATATGAAGACGCCAAGATAGCGGAACGTGGCGGGGTACCACGTGAGAGCGGAGCTGTTGAGGAGCACCTCTGTCCCAACCGTGTCTTCGCTAAAGGAATAAACTCCCGACTTAGCCAAGTTTACCCGAAGACCAGAAATCATCTCAAATGTCTTGAGCGTGTCCGCTATTGACATGGGGATGTCATGTAGATCGCACACATACAGTAGCAGATTGTCGGCATATAATGAGACAGCATGCATCCCATCTCCCAGCTGGATGTCCCACGCTTCACCATCCCTACGGAGTAACATCGCCAGCTGTTCCATAGCTAGGGAGGAGAGTAGCGGGGACAGGGGGCATCCCTGGCGTGTCCCTCGCCTCACTCGAATGGGGTCTGAGATGAGCTGACCCGTCCTGACCCAGACAGTATGGAGTTGATAAAGCAGTTGGACCATGCTCATGTAGTGGTCCCCTAGGTCATAGTTGTGTAGTACCACCACCAGATAGGGCCACTCCTAGGAGTCGAAGGCCTTCTCCAAGTCTAGTAAGAGGCAGCCAGAGTGTAGCCACCTGTGTAACACATATTTCTGTACCCGGAAGAACCTGCGTACGTTAAGTGAGGTGCATATAGAGGGGACAAAACCATTCTGATCAGGGTGCACCAGTGCCTGTACCAACTGTGATAAGCGCTTAGCAAGAATCGATGCAAAGATCTTGTAATCAGTGTTCAGGAGGGCCAGCAGATGGTAAGAGCCTAGGGACTCAGGGTTCCTGCTTGAGGAGAGAGATTAGTGGAGCTTCGTTGTGCGTGCTAGTGAATGTAGAGTCATCTATTGCCATCTCATACACTTTTAATAACTGTGGTGCTAGTATATGGGCATATGCCTTATAAAATTCTGTCGGCAGACCAACAGGTCCCAGAGATTTCCCGTTTGACAACGAGAATATGCTATCCCGGACCTCCTCCAGAAGGATAGGGTCATTCAGTTCCGCCTTCTGAGTGCACGTAGTATGTGGCAAGGTGATCCCCTCAAAATAAATTTGCAGCTCCATAGCAGTAGCCTGTGCATGGGATGTGTATAAGTCCTGATAATGCGCCACAAATTCGCAGTGTATGTCCCGCTGTGTGTATGCTGTAATCCCTTGTGTCGTGCGCACGGAGGCCACAGGGGCCGGCGACTCATCCTGGCGGATCAGCCATGTGAGCAGTTTCCCCGCTTTGTCCCCCATGTGATGTGTCCGTGCCGAAGGCACTGCATAATTGAGGCAGCGTAGCCGTTCTAGTAACCGATCATGTTCCTCCCTGTAGCGTGTGAGTAGTCTTGAGGAGCCCTTAGTCGCCTCCTGTTCATTGGATGCCTAAAATGGTGAGATCTTTCTCTCACTGCACTCATAGGCCCGCTTGTGTTCTCAGACAGTGCCCCCTCACAACCACCTTAAGGTGGTCCCACTCCAGCAGTGATGACGAGGCTGTGCCAGCGTTTTCATCAAAGTATTGTGCTATGGTGGTAGCTAATAGGTCGAGAAAAGGCGCGTCAAGTAAAGTGTCCGGCTGGAGGTGCCAGACATGGATTGGCAGCACCCCAGTCTCACATTCCAACTCCAGCACATGCGGGTTATGATCCGAGTGCGTCCACCCCATGTAGTGCGACCCAGAAATACACGGCAAGGGATCACTGGACACCATAAAACGGTCGAAGTGTACATGTAGATCATGCGCACCTAAGTAATAGGAGTAAACTCTGTCTTGCGGGTTTCTATACCTCAATGCATCGGTTTAATGCCACTGTATTGTCCAGTTGTTTAACGCTTTCATGGCAGAGTGCGTAGCTGTGCCAGGCAGGGGGGGAAAGGAGCGGTCCAGTGAGACATCTAAAACGCTTTTGTAGTCACAGCCTAGCACCATGGGGGTATCATGCCATGCAGCCAATTTATGAGATTGCATCTCCAGAAAAGCGGCCTGATCTGTGTTAGGCGCATATAGTGATGCAATAATCACCAGCCGTCCGTCGAGAACGCCCTTGACCATGACGTATCTGCCCTCCGTATCTATTATGGAATCCACCACCCGGAAGGGAGTCCCCAGGCCTCACCCATAGTAAAACCCCACGTGCATATGCCGAATAGCCCGTGGCCAATAATTGCCCCCTCCACCTCCTGTGTAGCCGTGTCACTTCTGGTTTAGTCAAGTGTGTCTCTTGGAGGAGAGCTATTTGTATATGATGATGTTTCAAATATGAATAGATGAGGTACCGGCACGATGGGCTGTGTATACTTCTCATGTTCCAAGTCCCTATCTTAATGGGTGCCATAATGTACGAATATCAGCAGCGCACAAGGCCTTGCCAGGTCAATGGGTGGGTGGAGGCGAAGCATAATGTGTGGAGGCGGTGCCAGGGTCAGTGCCCACCCAGAGCCAACATTCTGACTGTTGTACCTCAGTGCATACATGATGGCATAACAAACATGTGAACTAGAAACAAAGAAAAACAAATACCAAGAGGGCGAGTATGCAACAGGCATTCGTCCAAACATATGACAAAAGCAGCATGCAACTAACGTCTAGGGGGGACTATCGCGCACAGCAATCTACAGGGGGTCAGTTAGTGGGGTTCCGTCTCTAATAGCTACCCCAACCACTGGCCAAATGAGTGAGGGACGGGTCGCTACTCAAATGGCATGTATGATGCACCCACAAAGGGGGAGGTCATAAGAACTCTCCGCCTATTGAGATCAGGCCCTGACTATAGCCTTGACCCCGCTTCCCATTTGCAGTTAGGGCCCTAACACTGGTGCGCAGTTTTGACAGCGGCAGCAGAGGGACGCGCGTCATGCAGCCTGAGCGCAGGCCCATTGTACTTGCGTATAGGATGGCAAGGACTTCTATGTGGTCAGCAATAAATGTGAGAGAATAGAAACTCAGGAGTTAGACAATGTCATTAGAGGTCTGTGGAGTGATCTGAGGCAGTTCAAAGGAGTCTTGTGAAGCAAGACAATTGTCCGAAAGTTCGTCTTCACTTGGCAGTCCCTGCTGGTCAGAAGTCGAGTTTGCCTCATCATCCTGTGTCCCGCTGATGTCCGCTACTGCCTGCCGTGCCTGGAACTGGCCACTCAGTATCAGTTCCGGGGCTGGACCAAGGTTCCGGGAGGCCAGGGTCTGTGTTTTCTTCTTCCCCCTACGGCAACGGCGTGGGGAGGCCTCAGAGCACCAGTTCCCTCCATCCGGTGGCAGAAGTCTTGTCTCCTGCAGAGACATAGGTGTCGAGCCAGTCCTCCACTTTCTCCAAAGTGGTGAAAAAGTGAGTCTTGCCATTTGCAATCACCCTGAGCTTTGCCGGAAATAGCAACGAGTACTTGAGATTGTGTTGCCAAAGGCGTCGTTTTACTGCCATGAAGGAGTATCGATACTTCTGGACCTGCAGAGTATAGTCCGGGAAGAAGATGTGATTGTCTGTCTGTATATCCTGCAACTTCCTGTTTTCTTGGAGTACAGTGTCCCTGTCCCTGTAGTTTAGCAGATGGATTAAAAGTGGCCGAGGATTGGAGCCCGAGGGGGGGGCCTGCGGGTACTCTGTGCACCCGTTCGACGACAAAATGGGGAGGGAGGTCTTCGCCAGGCAGAAGCGTGCGGAACCCATGTTCGGTGTAGGCCACCGCGTCTCTTCCCTCCGTCCCCTCCGGCAGGCCCACCACGCGGCCTTCAGCATCTTCAGCCCTGCCCTCCAAAAACTCCACTCGATTGACCAAATGTCGGATGTGTTTCTCCATCGTGGCCACCCATGGAGTGACGTCGGCAATGCCAGTCTCAACAGTGGCGGTGTGGTCTGCGAGTTTACGGTGGTCTGCATGGAGCAGAGTGAGGTCAACAGCCACTTAGTCTATTTTGCCTTCCAGAGAGGTGGGGATCTGGTTAATGGTTTCCTCAAGCTATTCCACGGCTGCGAGTACCGCATCCAGCTTGTGAGACATCGGGTCAGTCACTTCCGCACCTGCCATTCTGATGGTCTGGGCTCAGGTTTGCGGGGATGCGGCTGACATGCCTTCAACACCGGTCCTCGTCCGACCTCTACGCGACATGGTCTACTGAGCGTTCTCTCAGGGGGTCAGTCGGCAGACAAGGCACCACCTCCGTATCGCATACACAGTCACCTACATGAGCGGGGGTGTCAGTTTGGTGTGTTAAGCACACAAATGTAAATTGCTACCATCATCACCTCCTGGATTGTCCAAGCATGCAGCACACCTCCTGCGGGTATCTCTCTGGTCACAGGGCGGCATGCCGGTGGCCACCAGGTGCCTCGCGTGTTCCGCCTTCGATGCTCCCACACTGCACAGTTGCCTGCGCCCACCGCCGTCCTTCACACCTTCCCCGCAGCCGTGTGCAGTATGCCCCAGCCGGGAACCTGCAGGGTGTGTTCCCTGCGCTGCACGGCACGGGACCGGCGGCAGCTGAGCCGGAAGAGGTCTGGTAGGGTGCAAGGCAGTATACTAGTGGAGTTGGCTGCTTCGGGCCGGGCCCGGCTTCAGTGCGCCACTGCTGGTGCCATCAGCGATCACCGCCTGAAGGCGCCTCTGTTGCGTTGCCCCCATCCCCTACACATAGCCCGGCTGGATCCACTCACTGCAACTCTGGGCAGCTGCATCCACAGTCCGGTAAAGTGGGGTTCCGCAGGAAGGTTGAGGGTGCGCTCCACTAGCACGGCGTGGCCCCAAGCTCAGCAGTAGCAGGGGCGTCGGGTCAAGTCTCTGCAGCCCAATCAAGTCCCCAAGAGCGCCTCCGTCTCGCAGGGGGGAAGCAGCCTTGTCCGGGTGGCGCCGCTTTACAGGTAGTTGCCTCTGCCAGCAATGGTGATCCACCAGCCCGTCATGGTCACAGCAGAGGCACACAGCACGTCCACAAGGAGATGCGCTATGGGTCTGGGCCTAGTGGACGGAGCCAGTCACCGACACAGCGTAGCCGGCGCATCCCAAGGCAAAAGAGACCCGCTGGGCGGCCGCAAGGTGTGCCGCGATTCTCCACATCTGCTGCTGCTCCCTCTCTCGTCAAGGCACCGGATCAGACCATGTGCAGTAGGTTCGCGTTAAGCTGCTGACAACGTGGACATGCGGAGGTGGCAATCTTGAAGTATCTGTTTATGTTATTGGGCGAGAGATATGCTCTTTGTATAATATATGTTTGTATAAGCTTAAATTTAGAGCTTCTCGGTACAGATGAGGAGCTGGCTAGGATAGCACTCCATTCTTTTTCCGACCACGGTCGCCCTCTATCCTCTTCCCAACGTGAGAAGGCTCAGCATGGGTTTCAGTGTGTGTGTCAGTAGAGCGGACACCAGCCAGTGTACTATGTGTGAATCCGCACCCATTACGTGTAAGTACTGCAGCAGCAGGTGTGTCATTGGTTCAGTTGTCATGTCCCCCCAGGTGGCCGTTAGGGCCCTTGTGAGAGAGGTGTGCAAAAGAAACTGCTCTGCCAGCAAATCATAGTTTTCCGTCAGCGCCTCAAAGGACAGCAAGGAACCATCCGTGTACAAGTCGCCCAGTGTATCTATACCAGCTGTGTGCTAGTGTGCAAGGACCTCCTCGGTGGTGCCCACCCTTCCTCCGGGTGTCCCCACAAGTGTTAGTATCGGGCGTACGGGGTGACTTCCCGAGTGAGGCGTGGCTCGTTTTGTAGCATTTGTGCGCTAGTTCTAGGTGGATTTGGGATGGGCGTGGAGGTTTGGCAATGGGGTGGAACAAATGGTAGATCTGGGTTTGAGTCCAGGGCTGCTGCAGGGTCGCCGTGTCCTCCAAGCTCCTGCCGCTTAACCACTTTGTCACCCATTGTAACTGGGCCGCTAAGTAGTATAACTCCTTGTTAGGGACTACCAGCCCTCCTTGGCTTGTAGGGGCATACAGCTTCCATATTGCTACCCGGGGCCTGCCTTTGTTCCAAATTAAGTCACGGAACATACGCTCCAACTCAAGGAAGGTCTTGGTCGGGACATAGCTCGGAAGATTAGAAAAATAGTATAATAGTTTAGGGAGGATAATCATCTTTATCAGAGTAATGCGGCTCATAACGTTCATTGGGAGTGACTTCCAAAATTGCACTTGGGCTCGAACAGCCGAAATAGCTCTGGTTAGGTTGCCTTCCAGTATATCAACAGGTGATCGGTATATGAAGACGCCAAGATAGCGGAACGTGGCGGGGTACCACGTGAGAGCGGAGCTGTTGAGGAGCACCTCTGTCCCAACCGTGTGTTCGCTAAAGGAATAAACTCCCGACTTAGCCAAGTTTACCTGAAGACCAGAAATCATCTCAAATGTCTTGAGCGTGTCCGCTATTGACATGGGGATGTCATGTAGATCGCACACATACAGTAGCAGATTGTCGGCATATAATGAGACAGCATGCATCCCATCTCCCAGCTGGATGTCCCACGCTTCACTGTCCCTACGGAGTAACATCGCCAGCTGTTCCATAGCTAGGGAGGAGAGTAGCAGGGACAGGGGGCATCCCTGGCGTGTCCCTCGCCTCACTCGAATGGGGTCTGAGATGAGCTGACCCGTCCTGACCCAGACAGTATGGAGTTGATAAAGCAGTTGGACCATGCTCATGTAGTGGTCCCCTAGGTCATAGTTGTGTAGTACCACCACCAGATAGGGCCACTCCTAGGAGTCGAAGGCCTTCTCCAAGTCTAGTAAGAGGCAGCCAGAGTGTAGCCACCTGTGTAACGCATATTTCTGTACCCGGAAGAACCTGCGTACGTTAAGTGAGGTGCATATAGAGGGGACAAAACCATTCTGATCAGGGTGCACCACTACCTGTACCAACTGTGATAAGCGCTTAGCAAGAATCGATGCAAACATCTTGTAGTCAGTAATCAGGAGGGCCAGCAGATGGTAAGAGCCTAGGGACTCAGGGTTCCTGCTTGAGGAGAGAGATTAGTGGAGCTTTGTTGTGCATGCTAGTGAATGTAGAGTAATCTATTGCCATCTCATACACTTTTAATAACTGTGGTGCTAGTATATGGGCATATGCCTTATAAATTCTGTCGGCAGACAAACAGGTCCCAGAGATTTCCCGTTTGACAACGAGAATATGCTATCCCGGACCTCCTCCAGAAGGATAGGGTCATTCAGTTCCGCCTTCTGAGTGCACGTAGGATGTGGCAAGGTGATCCCCTCAAAATAAATTTGCAGCTCCATAGCAGTAGCCTGTGCATGGGATGTGTATAAGTCCTGATAATGCGCCACAAATTCGCAGTGTATGTCCCGCTGTGTGTATGCTGTAATCCCTTGTGTCGTGCGCACGGAGGCCACAGGGGTCGGCGACTCATCCTGGCGGATCTGCCATGTGAGCAGTTTCCCCGCTTTGTCCCCCATGTGATGTGTCCGTGCCGAAGGCACTGCATAATTGAGGCAGCCTAGCCGTTCTAGTAACCGAGCATGTTCCTCCCTATAGCGTGTGAGTAGTCTTGAGGAGCCCTTAGTCGCCTCCTGTTCATTGGATGCCTAAAATGGTGAGATCTTTCTCTCACTGCACTCGTAGGCCCGCTTGTGTTCTCAGACAGTGCCCCCTCACAACCACCTTAAGGTGGTCCCACTCCAGCAGTGATGACGAGGCTGTGCCAGCGTTTTCATCAAAGTATTGTGCTGTGGTGGTAGCTAATAGGTCGAGAAAAGGCGCGTCAAGTAAAGTGTCCGGCTGGAGGTGCCAGACAGGGATTGGCAAAAACCAAAGGAAATGATGGACGGAGTGTTGAACATTGCAAGCACTCACCCCCAGTCAACTGATCTGGGTTTAATCCATCACCATTCTTTAGCCCACTCTGCCACCCCAGTTCAGACATTGCCATATGCAAATCAGTCTGACCCTGTGCCTCATGGGAACAGTCCAGCCCGAACTGCCAAGCCATGTCTTCCCTGGACCGGGAACAAGCTTCCTAGGACCGGTTTCTGGCATTTCAGCCGTCTTCAGCCAGGCTTGCTTGAATCCAGTGGCAAAGTGAGCAAGGGACTCACGTCTGAGCATACCCTGCCAACTTATGGCAAACAAAGCAAAAACCAAAGGAAATGATGGACGGAGTGTTGAACATTGCAAGCACTCACCCCCAGTCAACTGATCTGGGTTTAATCCATCACCATTCTTTAGCCCACTCTGCCACCCCAGTTCAGACATTGCCATATGCAAATCAGTCTGACCCTGTGCCTCATGGGAACAGTCCAGCCCGAACTGCCAAGCCATGTCTTCCCTGGACCGGGAACAAGCTTCCTAGGACCGGTTTCTGGCATTTCAGCCGTCTTCAGCCAGGCTTGCTTGAATCCAGTGGCAAAGTGAGCAAGGGACTCACGTCTGAGCATACCCTGCCAACTTATGGCAAACAAAGCAAAAACCAAAGGAAATGATGGACGGAGTGTTGAACATTGCAAGCACTCACCCCCAGTCAACTGATCTGGGTTTAATCCATCACCATTCTTTAGCCCACTCTGCCACCCCAGTTCAGACATTGCCATATGCAAATCAGTCTGACCCTGTGCCTCATGGGAACAGTCCAGCCCGAACTGGGATTGGCAGCACCCCAGTCTCACATTCCAACTCCAGCACATGCGGGTTATGATCCGAGTGCGTCCACCCCATGTAGTGCGACCCAGAAATACACGGCAAGGGATCACTGGACACCATAAAACGGTCGAAGTGTACATGTAGATCATGCGCACCTGAATAATAGGAGTAAACTCTGTCTTGCGGGTTTCTATACCTCAATGCATCGGTTTAATGCCACTGTATTGTCCAGTTGTTTAACGCTTTCATGGCAGAGTGCGTAGCTGTGCCAGGCAGGGGGGGAAAGGAGCGGTCCAGTGAGACATCTAAAACGCTTTTGTAGTCGCAGCCTAGCACCATGGGGGTATCATGCCATGCAGCCAATTTATGAGATTGCATCTCCAGAAAAGCGGCCTGATCTGTGTTAGGCGCATATAGTGATGCAATAATCACCAGCCGTCCGTCGAGAGCGCCCTTGACCATGACGTATCTGCCCTCCGTATCTATTATGGAATCCACCACCCGGAAGGGAGTCCCCAGGCCTCACCCATAGTAAAACCCCACGTGCATATGCCGAATAGCCCGTGGCGAATAATTGCCCCCTCCACCTCCTGTGTAGCTGTGTCACTTCTGGTTTAGTCAAGTGTGTCTCTTGGAGGAGAGCTATTTGTATATGATGATGTTTCAAATATGAATAGATGAGGTACCGGCACGATGGGCTGTGTATACTTCTCATGTTCCAAGTCCCTATCTTAATGGGTGCCATAATGTACGAATACCAGCAGCGCACAAGGCCTTGCCAGGTCAATGGGTGGGTGGAGGCGAAGCATAATGTGTGGAGGCGGTGCCAGGGTCAGTGCCCACCCAGAGCCAACATTCTGACTGTTGTACCTCAGTGCATACATGATGGCATAACAAACATGTGAACTAGAAACAAAGAAAAACAAATACCAAGAGGGCGAGTATGCAACAGGCATTCGTCCAAACATATGACAAAAGCAGCATGCAACTAACGTCTAGGGAGGACTATCGCGCACAGCAATCTACTAGGGGTCAGTTAGTGGGGTTCCGTCTCTAATAGCTACCCCAACCACTGGCCAAATGAGTGAGGGACGGGTCGCTACTCAAATATCATGTATGATGCACCCACAAAGGGGGAGGTCATAAGAACTCTCCGCCTATTGACATCAGGCCCTGACTATAGCCTTGACCCCGCTTCCCATTTGCAGTTAGGGCCCTAACACTGGTGCGCAGTTTTGACAGCGGCAGCAGAATGACGCGCGTCATGCAGCCTGAGCGCAGGCCCATTGTACTTGCGTATAGGATGGCAAGGACTTCTATGTGGTCAGCAATAAATGTGAGAGAATAGAAACTCAGGAGGTTAGACAATGTCATTAGAGGTCTGTGGAGTGATCTGAGGCAGTTCAAAGGAGTCTTGTGAAGCAAGAAAATTGTCCGAAAGTTCGTCTTCACTTGGCAGTCCCTGCTGGTCAGAAGTCGAGTTTGCCTCATCATCCTGTGTCCCGCTGATGTCCGCTACTGCCTGCCGTGCCTGGAACTGGCCACTCAGTATCAGTTCCGGGGCTGGACCAAGGTTCCGGGAGGCCAGGGTCTGTGTTTTCTTCTTCCCCCTACGGCAACGGCGTGGGGAGGCCTCAGAGCACCAGTTCCCTCCATCCGGTGGCGGAAGTCTTGTCTCCTGCAGAGACATAGGTGTCGAGCCAGTCCTCCACTTTCTCCAAAGTGGTGAAAAAGTGAGTCTTGCCATTTGCAATCACCCTGAGCTTCGCCGGAAATAGCAACGAGTACTTGAGATTGTGTTGCCAAAGGCGTCGTTTTACCGCCATGAAGGAGTATCGATACTTCTGGACCTGCACCGTATAGTCCGGGAAGAAGATGTGATTGTCTGTCTGTATATCCTGCAACTTCCTGGTTTCTTGGAGTACAGTGTCCCTGTCCCTGTAGTTTAGCAGATGGATTAAAAGTGGCCGAGGATTGGAGCCCGAGGGGGGGGCCTGCGGGTACTCTGTGCACCCGTTCGACGACAAAATGGGGAGAGAGGTCTTCGCCAGGCAGAAGCGTGCGGAACCCATGTTCGGTGTAGGCCACCGCGTCTCTTCCCTCCGTCCCCTCCGGCAGGCCCACCACGCGGCCTTCAGCATCTTCAGCCCTGCCCTCCAAAAACTCCACTCGATTGACCAAATGTCGGATGTGTTTCTCCATCGTGGCCACCCATGGAGTGACGTCGGCAATGCCAGTCTCAACAGTGGCGGTGTGGTCTGCGAGTTTACGGTGGTCTGCATGGAGCAGAGTGAGGTCAACATCCACTTAGTCTATTTTGCCTTCCAGAGAGGTGGGGATCTGGTTAATGGTTTCCTCAAGCTATTCCACGGCTGCGAGTACCGCATCCAGCTTGTGAGACATCGGGTCAGTCACTTCCGCACCTGCCATTCTGATGGTCTGGGCTCAGGTTTGCGGGGATGGGGCTGACATGCCTTCAACACCGGTCCTCGTCCGACCTCTACGCGACATGGGCTACTGGGCGTTCTCTCAGGGGGTCAGTCGGCAGGCAAGGCACCCCCTCCGTATCGCATACACAGTCACCTACATGAGCGGGGGTGTCAGTTTGGTGTGTTAAGCACACAAATGTAAATTGCTACCATCATCACCTCCTGGATTGTCCAAGCATGCAGCACACCTCCTGCGGGTATCTCTCTGGTCACAGGGCGGCATGCCGGTGGCCACCAGGTGCCTCGCGTGTTCCGCCTTCGATGCTCCCACACTGCACAGTGTGCCTGCACCCACCGCCGTCCTTCACACCTTCCCCGCAGCCGTGTGCAGTATGCCCCAGCCGGGAACCTGCAGGGTGTGTTCCCTGCGCAGTACGGCACGGGACCGGCGGCGTGGCCCCAAGCTCAGCAGTAGCAGGGGCGTCGGGTCAAGTCTCTGCAGCCCAATCAAGTCCCCAAGAGCGCCTCCGTCTCGCAGGGGGGAAGCAGCCTTGTCCGGGTGGCACCGCTTTACAGGTAGTTGCCTCTGCCAGCAATGGTGATCCACCAGCCCGTCATGGTCACAGCAGAGGCACACAGCACGTCCACAAGGAGATGCGCCATGGGTCTGGGCCTAGTGGACGGAGCCAGTCACCGACACAGCGTAGCCGGCGCATCCCAAGGCAAAAGAGACCCGCTGGGCGGCCGCAAGGTGTGCCGCGATTCTCCACATCTGCTGCTGCTCCCTCTCTCGTCAAGGCACCGGATCAGCTCCCGGGGTGTTCGTGAGGGTTGGCGGCCCTATGCAGATGCATGTGAATGGAGCCGTGTGGCCAGGGAAGGGAGCTTGCGACAGAACTCTACACAAGCACATCCAACTCCATTGCTGGCTTAGCCATGCCCCGTGGTCAGGTCCTCCATGAGGTTGTTGGTGCTACGATTGGTGAGGTTCTCTAGATGGTTGTTGAGAAGCACCAAGGGGAGGTGGAGTTGCCAAAGTCGAATCATGGGCCAGGCAGAAGTAGATGAGGGTTCCTCCCAGGCTGGAGTTGTTGGGGATGTGCATTTTTTAAGCTAGGTGTTCCAGGCGGTCCCTGGTGATTGCGGACGTAACAGGGTAGTGAATGTTTTCTTGAAAGATGATGGCCAGCTGCCCTCTGGGTTTGTATGTACTCTCCTTAAAATCTTCGGGGTGGTTTGCTGTGGCGCGGTCAGGGCTGACGTTGGGGTAAGCCAGGTTTTTGTCAAAAAGAGCACATTTGGTAAGAGGTTATGCAGGAGGTTCCAGACTTTGATGGTGTGTCTGATGAGTGAGTGGGTATTGAGGAGGAGGAGGCAGATCAAGGTGGGCTGACAGCTGTGTGAGGGGGATGATGTGGGTTGTGAATGTGTGTGGTGAGTGGGGAGTGGGAGGTGAAGACAGGGAGGAGGTGCAGGTGGGAGGCACACAGGAGAAGAGGCAGGAGGTGCAGAAGAACACACTTTCTCCGAAGGCCGGGGAGGCGCGAGTGCAGTGCTGGGAAGAGCACATGGATTCAGGATTTGGAGGGTCGAGGCAGAGAAGCCTCTGAGAATGTGCTGGGTAGGTGGAGGACCTATGGGCCTGGTGCTGGGGGGGCCAAAACGGGTATCTTTTCCACACCAGCGGTGAGTTTGCGTTGAGGCTGTGTTTAAAAAGGAACAGGAGGGGGAGGAGTTCTGGAGGAGTGGGTGGGGCTACAGAGAGCGGCAGTAGTGGAGGGAAAACAGGCACAGGGAAAAAGACAGGAAGACCACAAACGGGGAAGGGCGCAAAGGCAAGAAAAAGGCTAAGAACAGAAGGCCAAAAAAAAGGCAAAAAGTTGTCTTTCTTGTTCACTGTATCACTATAAGCAGAGCTTTAACATCATATCAATCTCTTAATCATTTTTTATGTGTCCTATATTTAAGCAAAGAACATTTACTTTTCGCCATTGCTGTTTAACATCTCACACAACAGGCACTGAGTTTACAAAACCCATTTTAATAACATAAAACGGATTTACTACAATACAAGATGACTATAAAGCTGCAAGTAAAAAAATAGGCGTGAAAGCATGATACACCCAAAAAATAATTATTTCACCTCAGAATGGTATATTAAATTATTTCTACTGTGTCTATTTTGGATTTTGGAATAAAATCTCTGGTCCTTAGCATCCGAATGCATTGCATTCATAACACCTGAGAAATTCAGGCTAAATATCCGATTTTTTATTGTAATGATTACAAAAAAATACCTTAGTCAATTTGTCTACAAGAGATCAACGGGTACTTTCAGATATTAACCAAGAAATATACTATCTACTTTTTGGTCACTAACATTTAAGGTAAAAGTAATTAAAATATCACCCTAGCCGTAATTCAGAGCACATAAATTATGACTCAAAAATGTGCCCACTGTCAGGAAACTTGCATGGAAGGTGTTTGATGATCGCTACACATCTTTTTCGAGAGTCACAAGTGCTAGAAAACTTCAAAACTAAATGACCCACTGCTATCAAATGAGCTACTATTAACACACCTTTCCCTTTAGTTTTATGCTTAAAGTGACCGAAAATATTATTACATTTAGTAGGTGCATTAAGGCCCCTTTCATTCTATAACACTACATTAAGAAGAGGAGAACATATCAACTAACATAATAAATGGAAAATGATATAAAATAAGAAGACTGAAATTACATTGGTGCAGTTACAAACTGAATGTATCCCTTTTCAGAATGTTTAAAGAGCAATCATATAATTTACGGAACTATCTTATAAAACACAACAATGTGAAATGGTATTCAGCTAAGGCAGTACTCAAAACATGACGTGAAGAACATAATCTACGTGTTAAAATGCCTTGTGAAATAATATATGAATTAACACGAATCAAACATATGCAATAACGATCTGAGATGCTTTCCATAAAATTCCACATCTGGCATTACAGACATGTGAAGGGGGTGAATGTACAACCAAGAGTTGGAGACCTAATTAAGATAGCTAGAAAATGAAAGTTGTTTCATGAATTCTTTATAGAAACACATTTCCCGGATAGTCAGAACTTTCCTTGTTCATTACAACAAGTGTGCAAACAACACGTGTAAGCTATAGGAACTATAAGAGTACGTAAAGAAAGGTACTGGTCTGGGTACGCAAGGAAGAAATGGGATAAATGGAAGAAAGTAAAAATAACTGGTGGTGACCATGTGGTGCCTGTTTGGATGCAGGGGTTTTGTAAAGCACGGGGAATTGATGGGAATGGATACAACTTACAGACACTTGAATGTTTGAAGATGGACTTTCAGCTATGGGCTAACAAATGTACTCGACAAGTTCACTCAATATTTATCAAAATCATGCTAGTTTATTATTCATTAATGAACATGCCTATATTGTTACAGATATTAGGTTATTGTAATTACATTTATAGAGTGCACTTTCATCCTAAAGCAAATGACTTAACTGAGGATCAAAACAACGGAGCAGAGACGGTGCCTAATGCAGATGAGCGTGTTAAAAAGCCAAGTTTTAAGATTTTTACTGAAGAACCTGAAGGTAGATTCAGGGCAAATGTCATCAGAAAGAGAGCTCCAGACAGTAGGGGCTTCCTGACCTCAACAATGAGGAAATGACAATGAGCAGACCTCAGATTTCGTAGAGGTGTATACTTCTCCACCTGTTTCGCATAAAATAAGCGGAAGTGTTGCTGTATTGGAAGCCAGTGGATTCAACCTGGGGGGATGATATATGAAACGATTAGCTTCGTTTTTAATAACTTTTAATTATAAAGAGTGATACTAGGTAGCCCAAGATAAATGGAGTGTGCATAATACAATCTGAAAATGCCCACTGCCAGCACAATTGCGTTTCTTGGCTCTAGTGGAAGAACCATGGTTCTTTTCCTTAGTATTTTTAGCATAGGCATGCATTTAGACACCATTGGAGCAGACTTGAAGTTTGAAGGCGAGGTACCAATCCCATTTCCTCTAGCCAGTAAAAATGGTTCAATGAATTAATCTCATCGTTTAGTATTACTATCTCGGTTTTCTGTGTTCAGTTTTAATTTATTCTATCTCATCGAGTCACTGATAGGGCAATTCATGTTTCAACCTCTAGTTCAAAGGTTGATGTTTAATCTAAATGGATTAATAGTTGGGAATCATCAATGTAATTGTAAACCTTGCAGCCTCTTGATGTTAATCTTTAATCAGTGGTTTAATATACAAGTTAAATGGGTGGGGAGATATTGAAGAACCTTGGGGAACCCCACACTCTACTCTATTTGTATTTTCAGTAAAGGTTTGCCTAATGAACTGCCTGGGCACGAATAATTTGCAAGGGTTTCCTCCATTTCAGGGAGGAGCCCTGAAAGCCAACCTGCAAGGGTTTCCTCCAATCAGGGAGGAGCCCTGAAAGCCAACCTCTTCCACGCAGTCTACCCACATTTTGTGGTCAACAGTGTGGAAAGCAGCTGGGAAATTCAATGGGGCCAATGCAGAGACCAGTCCCCAATCATCATCCCATCTCCGATCATCAATTACTTATAGGATTAGCGATTCTGTGTTTTGCAACGAACGGAAGCCTGCTTGGAGAGAATGGAGGAAGCCTGAGGGCAGTAAATGATTACTGATCTCCAAGGCTACATAGGCAGGATAGGGAAGGAATAATATAGGTCTATAATTCTATGGTAAAGTGGGATCTTCTCCCTGCTTTTTTAGTAATGGGAGCTTTACCGCATTTGAATGGATTATATTTGTATACTGAAATACAAAAACATATCATTTCTTAGCTAAAACTGCCAAAACATGATTAATGCGAAACATGTTTACAGGCCTTTTGGTTGCCAATCGTTAAAAAAGAAAACATTCTCAATATTTATGGACTCTGCATTAACACAGATTCGATATTCTTAAGAGCACAACTTATTCATCAAAGAGTACTGAAAATGCCTACAGTTGAAAACATGTTGAAAACACAATACAAAGTAGGTACATAAATGGAAGCAATATATGCAAGTCTAACCTCATTTAATTTAACAATTATCGAGCAAACCCAGCTGGACAGTAACAGTGTTCTAGCTAACTGGGGATTTACATATTTGCATTTCACAATGACATTACACTTCATGTATTTACAATTGTTTTACATTTCTCACATATTTACAATTTTCGGCCCAGGAAGAATAAGTGACTTGCCCAAAAATACATGATGTCACATCAAGTGCCAAGCCGGGACTTGGACCTGGATCCCGAAGTCAGCAGCTCAGCCCCTGGAGCACCCCTCCTCCCAGGCAAGCGGGGGCGGGACATCCGGCAAAGGAGCCGACATGGAGCCACAATGCAGCCGCACATCCGGCCCTGGCAGAATGTGCTGCTGCTGGTATGTCTGAGCCACTGATCTTGTGAAGAGGCTGATGCCTTCTCTCTGGTGTTTATTGTCTATTACCTTCGCAAGCATGTTATTTTATGTGCTCTTCAGTATTACTCTTGACAGTAAGAGCTAACGCCATTTTTAGCCAGGTCTTTCAACGATCCAATGGGTGCATCGAACATAGTACCCCCAGGGGCACCCCGCTCACCCCCCTTCCCCCAAATTAGGTTACCCAATGAAAACACAAGAAACAGTTGTAAGTGGGTAACAAATGCTGCAGGTTTATTACATAATTCCAGGATATGTAATAGGTGGGTTATCTTACGGGCGATCCAAGGGCAGGTGGCCATCTACTTCACCTGCCCGCCTGATGAGCCGGGCAGCACGGGGACGACCCGCAAATGCTGCCCCCCAAGTGATTCTTTTCGATCACGTGCCGTTGAAAATTACTCACGCCCCCCCTCTCGGGGCGGAGCGTCGCATAGCAAGCCCCCGGTTGTTCAGGCCCACAACCGCCCGCAGGCCTAGCGGGGCGCCGACCGGCTTCCGGGACCTCTCTGGAGGCTCCTCGATTTGGCTCAGGCACCACGTGTGCCGCGCAGAGGTACCCTTTGTACCGGCCTGCTTCCAGATCGCCCTGTAACTCCGCCTGCAACGAAAAATGAAAATATTACAACGCTCAGAAAACCCCCCCCCCACCCAAACACACCTATGCCGGGTATGCGGTAGGGAGGGAAAAGCGAGGTGGGCGACAAAGAGGTCGCCAGTGAGGGTGGGGGAAGGCTAAATAGCCTCCCCCTCACCCCTGGGCCCGGAAGTGACGCGCATTGCGCGTCCTTCCGGCCCCTGAAACGGAAGGGGTGGCACCAGTCAGTGTCTCTGCCCCCACCCCCCGAAGGAAAGAGTGGGGAGGGGTGACCGGGGCCCCGGGGCCACTAAGGCGCCGACCGCCTATTGGCCCCCTGCGGGGTCCGCGGTCAGCGGCATAGTACCCCCAGGGGCACCCCGCTCACCCCCCTTCCCCCAAATTAGGTTACCCAATGAAAACACAAGAAACAGTTGTAAGTGGGTAACAAATGCTGCAGGTTTATTACATAATTCCAGGATATGTAATAGGTGGGTTATCTTACGGGCGATCCAAGGGCAGGTGGCCATCTACTTCACCTGCCCGCCTGATGAGCCGGGCAGCACGGGGACGACCCGCAAATGCTGCCCCCCAAGTGATTCTTTTCGATCACGTGCCGTTGAAAATTACTCACGCCCCCCCTCTCGGGGCGGAGCGTCGCATAGCAAGCCCCCGGTTGTTCAGGCCCACAACCGCCCGCAGGCCTAGCGGGGCGCCGACCGGCTTCCGGGACCTCTCTGGAGGCTCCTCGATTTGGCTCAGGCACCACGTGTGCCGCGCAGAGGTACCCTTTGTACCGGCCTGCTTCCAGATCGCCCTGTAACTCCGCCACAGCCCTGGAAGCGGCTAACCGTCGCAGCCAGGGCCCCCCACCAACCTAGCTCTTTACCTGCACCCTCTATTCACCAATGCTTCGCTTAGATCCAATAAGAACAGGTCCATGCCTATTTGGGAGAGGTGTACTCCATCCAAGTCGAAGTACCCCTTTACATTCCCCCGAATCATCTCATGGCGAATAAAGCCCAAACCCCTTTGGGCTGTGAATTTACGCATTGCTCCATTAATGCGCCTCCTGGAGTGCTCTACCGCTTCTAAGGATTTAGCTCCCCGCCAAGACCTGCGGGGGATGATCTCTGACCACACGATCTCACACTCGCCCAGACGTTTGCAGATTTCACCTAAGTCTCTTTTCATGGCTAATAACAGCAATCGTCTCCCTAGGGTAACAAGGTCGTTCCCACCCAGATGGATCACCAGCAGGTGGGGTAAGGTGGATCCGAGTGCTCTTATTCTCTGCTCGATCTTATTCCTGAGTTCGAACCATCTCATCCCCGGCACCCCCATCCATTCCACTTTGGTCTGAGAGAAGTGTCGCATCCAATTCCGATGCGATGCCCATTGGGCCGCCCGAGCGACAAATGAATGCCCGATCACCCACACCACTCGTCCTAATAAAGAGGAGACATGGTGTACACACAAGTTATTTAATAAGAAAGGGTGATTTCAACGATACACACCATAAATCACAAACACAATACTAACAGCTGCCTCACGGGCGAACATATATCTTATAGCAATCAGATTCCCAACGCCCCAATTTCTTCACCTGCGCGGCCTCTAATCCCGCCAGGTGAGCGGCGGTGGCAGCGCCAATGCGGAAGGAGTGGCTGGAATACCTTCTGTCCGGCCGGGCGAGCCCCGCCCTGGCTAAACTGGCCCTGATTACCTGCTCGAACTGGTATCTAGTTACAGGGGTACCATTTGAATGCAACAGGAGATAACCCGGGCCAGGCGGTCTGTGTTCTAAAAAAGCCTTTACCCATTGTACAGGACAGAACCTGGGGTCGCCTAGGGGCTGGAGCACCACCCTGATCCCCCGCCCCGCCTGATCAGTCTTAGACTTGCGTAAAAGGATGGTCAGTGCCCCGGAAATAGACACGTCTGACAGTGCCAGCGCATCCCCTGAAAAGTCGACCTTGGACCTAGCCACTAACTCACTGACTCTGAAAGCCCCGAAGAATGCTAAGCAGAATGTGGCTGAAAAGAGCGTGGCCTCGTAATGAGAGTAGGTGACTAACTCGAGAGCCCCTAGCATG
This sequence comes from Triturus cristatus, assembly GCF_964204655.1. NCBI lineage: Eukaryota > Metazoa > Chordata > Amphibia > Caudata > Salamandridae > Triturus > Triturus cristatus. The sequence goes on along the minus strand of NC_140585.1, from coordinate 347,229,734 downwards.
CCTTTTAGGATTTCGAAATCAATGGGCGCTCTGTTATCAGGAGCCCTGGGCTCCTCCCTAGCCCAACCCTTCAAGGCGGCCCGGATGGGATAGGAGTTAGTGGGATCCGCCCCGCCAGACAACCTAGTGTCGTGGCTTACGGCTGCCAAATGACTGCCCACCCATGAACGGCTCTTCCCTTGTCCCCTGGCCCACACCAGAAATGCTCGGACCTGGGACACCAACGCAGCCCCTGAAGTACCCAGTGCCACAGATGTTGCTCTGAATGTTGCCATGTGGGCGCTGTAACGCCTTCTGGTACCTGGGGCCAGAGCTCTTTCTCCCATCGCTTTCAGGCTCAGTCCCACTGCAGGATCCTCCATAGATGGTCCGGGAATGGGGTCATCTGCGCTCTCGCCCGCGGCCAGGCCTCCCTGAATCGGAGCCACTGAAAACGAGAAAGAGCGTCAGCTGCCACATTTTGAATCCCCTCAATGTGCCTGGCCTTAAACTCCACATTGATGCGCAGGCAAGCCCGGACCAACTCCCTTAATAAGCACAGCACCAGCCGGCACCTGGCGGACTGGTTGTTAATTGCCTGAACGACCGCCATGTTGTCAGACCAAAAAACCACCTTTCTGTCTGACAATGCCGCCGGCCATAGGTGCAATGCAACAACAATCGGGAAGAGCTCCAACACAGTAACATTTTTGGTGATCCTACGCCTGCGCCAAACATTGGGCCATCCCTGCGCGCACCATTCTTCGCCCAGGATAGCCCCAAAACCTTCCCTGCCTGAGGCATCTGTGAAAAGACAAAGTTCCTGACTATCAATCCAGGGCTGCTTCCAAATCACCGTCCCGTTAAAGTAGGCGAGGAATTCGCTCCATACTACCAGATCCTGCTTCAGTCCTGTCCCAAGCTTGACCCAGTGATGTTTCTTTTTTATACCAGCAGTCGCCCTAGCTAGCCTGCGTGCAAAGACCCTCCCCATGGGTATGACCTTTAGCGCAAAATTCAGGGTCCCTAGCAGGCATTGGATCTCACCTAGAGTAGCCTTGTCCCTACCCAGTAGATCGCAGATCTCCTGACGCAAGGCCTGTACCTTATCCGCAGGGAGTCGGGACACGCCCTTTACCGTGTCCAACTCGATGCCCAAGAATACCAAAACCTGCGCCGGACCCTCGGTCTTACCAGGAGCTAAAGGTACGTCCAAGTGTCCTGCCAATTCCTTGAAACATTGCAGCGCCCGTGCACAATCTTGCGAGTCAGCTCCCCCGATGAAAAGGAAATCATCCAGGTAGTGGGTCACTCCCTCAATGCCATACCTGTTTGTTAAGGCCCACTGTAGGAAGGAGCTGAACGCCTCAAAGTACGCACAAGACACCGAGCATCCCATGGGCATACACCTATCATAAAAGACCTGGTCCCCCCACTTGAAGCCCAGAAGGTGTTGGCTGTCCGGGTGTACTGGCAGGAGCCTGAAGGCCGATTCGATATCAGACTTGGCCAACCAGGCTCCCTTCCCTGCCCTCCTGATCATGTCGACTGCCAGGTCTAGGGAGCAGTAAGACACTGAGCATTTACCCTCGTCCAACCAGGAATTCACGGAGTCCCCTTCTGGGTGTGATAGGTTGTGGATAAGTCGGAAAGCCCCTGGCTCCTTTTTTGGTACCACCCCCAGGGGAGAAATCACAAAGTGGGGCATAGGGGGTGAGGAAAATGGGCCCGCCACCCTGCCCAGAGACACCTCCTTTGCTATTTTATCACGCACTACCTCCGGGTGTTCCCTAGCTGATTTCTGATTTCTTGCATCCCTGCTCACTAAGGGGCCTTGATAAGGAATGCGGAAACCATCTAAGAAACCCTCTGCAATGAGGGACCCTTCCTTGCTAGTGTAACCGCGGAGTGCGCTGAGGAGGTTCTTTACGCAGATGGGAGAGGGCCCTTTCACATGGTCGTGTGGGGCTAGGTCATGCGCGCTGGCAGCTATGTACGCAGGGGGCCAAAGCGCAGGAGGGGGGAACCCTCCCGGGCTACTTGCTCGATGAAGGCTTGTCGGGGGTATCGCGCTTGGAGCATGCGGTGGCGGCATGGGATGCCCCGCACATGCTGCAATTGTGTGAGAAACGGCATGACTTGTCCCAGGAACAGAACCCTGCATTGAAGAGCCTACAGGTTCCGGAAGATCGTGCCCGAAAGCCAGGCCTGCGACCCCCCCCGCGACCGCCCCGAAAGGACTTCCTGTTCTGCCATTTCCCCTCCTGTTTCTCCTCTTTCTCTTTATTCTTTACGCCGCTCTCTGTACCTGACTTTGTCGCAGACTCCTCAGTATGCTTGCCCATGTGTTTTACCCATAAACGGACTTCCAACTGGTCCCACTCAAGATCTGGGCAGATTGCTCTCTGTCTGCGGAAGTCACAGTCGTAGTGGTACCATCCCATGCCCCCACCCTTAGCAGCCTCCTCTGTAATCACGCTTGCATAGTGAAAAAGACCTGGCCCTTCGTCTGGGAATTTCTCCACTATTACTGCCGCAAAGATGGCAAAGGCCTGACCCCATGTCACAATATTTTTTGCGGGATATAACTGATACCGCACCCTCTTGTCCTCTTCCTTATTGCCCATCCTCCTGGTATCCACCCCCTCAGCCCCATGCATGAGAAGGGTGAAGATATCAATAAATTCCCTGCGCCAAATCCCCTCTTTGGCCACTAGAGGGACCATCCAAGCGAGTGAGCAGCGGCCCGATACTAGCGGGGCCGTAGTAACTAGAGGCTTAGGCACAACGGCTAGTGTTGGTGCCGGCATGGGTACCACCGGGGGAACCACTACTGCGGGAGTGACCGCACTTGTCGCGTTCTCAGCCACAACAGCAGCTGGAGGTGGGGGCCGTGGGAGTTCCACCGCAGCCATCTGCTGACCCCAGACATGCGTGAAGCCCCCCGGCGCTGCGGGTACACTCGGTGGAGCATGGGCAGGCGGGCCGCCCGCCAGGGGGGACCTAGCGAGCAACAGACCAGATCTGACCTCAGCCATGAAGTCTTTTAAAGTATCTGAAAGCTTACCCAGCTCCTCCGCTGAAGCAAATGTCGCCTGGGGGGGGCAAGGCAGTCCGATATTCGTCCCCATCCCCGAACCAACCGCCGCCTGGGGGGTCAATGGGGCCCTGTGTGGGGGAGCCGCTCTATTTCGTGCCGGCGGTTGCTCCACCGGAAACTCTTTGCTCGTGGGGCGGCGAATTCTCTTGGACCGTGACGGGCCCGCACCCTCCCCCAAATCCTTATCTGCAGACGGAACGTCCATCGCTATCCCAGAGTCTGGGGGGGTACTGGCTTTCAATAGTTCCGTTGCCCAGGCTAAACCCTTGGCCCTTGTCAGCTCCAAGAAGGCGGCGATCCGGGCTTCCTCCGAAGTGCCCGGCACAGACTCCTCAACCTGTGTCCCTGGTGTGAAAAGGGGGGGGGATAATCCTTGACTGTCCATCTCTTAACCGTTGCTCTCTCTTATCTGCAATTGGGAAAGAGAGACAATTACCACCTGTTCGCCCCCTTTTGAGGCCGATTCGTTGCTCCAGAGTGCCACATGCCACTCCGAACAGGACCCCCTTCCCCCACCTGCCCGTACTTACTCCCGTCCAAGCCCCAAATACGGGGGGGATGTTTTGGCTCGTGTCGCCCTGTTGCCACTTAATAAACCTCCAAACGCCGTAGCGGACGAATGTACTGAAAGAAAAAACCAGCGTAAGCACCAAAGAGGCAAACATGAAACAGGGGGGCGCTTGTCATTACAGGTCACTTCCAACCCCACACACCCGGTCGCCTCTACCCCTACCCCCACCTCGAACATAGCCAGCCACATGGCGCCATAATTTGTTGTATTCGCGGGAGAAACAAGCGAATATTGGGCGCGCTTCAGCGCTTTACATTACGCATTCCGGCTCGGGGAGCAGTACCCTTGGACACGGGTCTAGACTCGATGTCCAGATGCCAACAGAGCTCAACAATTTATGTGGAAAACCAGAGGCACCCAACCCGGGGAAGTACCACATTTAAACGAAAGGTACCGCGCGAAATCGCCACGAAAATTCTTGGCGCGCTGACCGTACGCCTTCAGGCACGGGGGGGGTGGCAGCAACTCAAGCGTTACACGTAATGCCACCATACGATCCCAATTCTTGGCGCGCATTACCGAACGCATTCGTGCATGGAGGGCAATAGCTCGAGGAAACGCGGGAACGTAATCCCTTATGGGCGCATGTAGCGTAAAATTACCCCCTCGCATTTAATGAATAAAGCGCGGCCTCAACATTATATATACAGGTACGAGGAGCAGGGGGCCACATATAAATCCTGCTCAAAAATCACCCGCGCTGGTGAGAGTTGGCAAGGTGATGCGATTGCGTTCACGTTCGTTGCACCGCCCCACATGCAGTGAGCTCCCTGGGTCCCACCCGCCGGAAAACGGGACTCCCACTGACCCCGCGCGGGCAGACTATCGGGAAAACTCTGCTCGCTCTGCAAAGCCCTCATACCGCCAGCAGTACCCGGATTACATCGCCCGGAGCGAGACGCACGGTCAATCAGTGAAACCAGCCTCCCCTTAAATTATGGGGAAAGAAATTTGGGGGAGATTCTATATGGAATGACAGAGGCTGGAATCTGGACTATATTTTTCGATAAATAGTATACCTCTGACACCATTAATCACACGTTTTTTATGTCAGCTAGTCTATTTAATGACTGCGATTGATGACATTTGTTTCATTTACTTGATTTGTTTAAACAGTATAAACACTACTTCATCTCTTGTGACACATTATTATATACAGTGACATATATATACATTTGTACAGTGACTACGTGAAGTATCAATAAATACAATTACAGTGAATTTGAAAATGTACAAAAGATAAATCAATTTAACATATGAAACAATCAAAAAAATCAATTTTTCATTAATTGTATGTCCGAAATAAATTGTCTGTGAGGACTTTTGGCTAGTTGGGTCCTGTAGTCCCGGCTATAGTTGCGGTCCTGAGCAGAGTCAATTTCAAGACTCAAAAAGTTTATTGGGGCATATTTTAATTTATTTTAATATGTATGCTCTGGGGGGCACTGTTATGAATTACTTTCCCCTTCTACTACTATTGATCTCTGCTTTTTTTCGCCGACGCGTTTCGACCTGTAACAATGGGGACCTGTGTCTTGGTTCTGAGGTCGTCTTCAGGGCTGTTCTATAGATGGGGTTCGGACTTGTCTCGCTGAAAGGACAAGAGTATGTCTACTTTAGTTTAAATTTATAGCAAAGGTGTTCTTAAAACAAATTAATGGTGGGTTAACTTACGCTCTTCGAACGTGTGTGTTCGCTTGTTTGTCTTTATCTGCAAGAAATGAATTTATTTTTATAATTGTTGTGACGCTCATACATGATTAGTGGAGATTTGATAAATGTCATCGTGCAACTCCTACCTTGCCGTTCTGCTGATGGGCTGCCGGCTCAAATGGGTGATTTTTGCTCTGACTTGTTTCTCTCTGTGGAACGAGAGATGTGGTTTTAGTAAATGCTGGTTTGAGCCAATCGTTGGCGCTTATGCCGTAATACATGAATTGAGCTTTGTTTTATTGTTGCCTCTGGCCGCTTTGGTTTTAGCTAATTGAGAGGAAATAAGTGTTATCAAGACGCTTATACATGCTTTTTGGAGATCGCGAGGTAAATCGCTTCAAGGGCATTCCTAGCGCGCCTCCGTAATTGTTTGGTGCGTCTACTTCGCCATTGTTTAAGTTAAATGGTGACCTCGCTTTGCGCTTCTATCATAGAGCATTCGGTTCAGGTTTTTCCGTACCTTTCGCAGTGTCGGGTTTCTGTTTTAATCTCTGGGGACTCCGGCGTTGGTTTCACGGTCTCCGCTGTTCTCGTGTTTCCGGCATTTCCAAGGTTGCTTCAAAGACGGTCTTTCTCATTGGATGGTTTTATGTCGTGGTTTCGACGTGATTACGTTGAGCGTTGTCATGGTTACCACTTCATTATCTTCGCAGGCTGAAGGAGTTTTTGAATGCAACTTTGTTTGTTGGCTACAAGTTACATTGTCTTCGTTAAAAACACTTTCCTTGTCTGGGTATATTTGGGACAGTCTACAGTTACTATTTAAATACGTCGTCCTTGTTGTTTTTAAAAAAACGGGAATTCACAGCACACTTTGTTCTGCTCCGCAAGTTGTGGTATTGTTTTGGTTCTTTTTTCGAGACAGGCTTGGGTTCATTTGAGCCTTTCTTGTACTATTTTGATTAGCGGCGAATTGTTTTTCTCCTCCTTCATTGCTATTTTTGGTTGTGGATATTTAACTGGTAACCTCTTGATTTCCGGTTTTGGTTTGAAGCGTCATTACATCCTGCGTAGTTAATTGGTATTGGTGATGAATTATTTTCTCCTCCTTCGGTTTTGTTTTGACTATAGAGCTCATGATTTCCGGCTGTAGGTTTGAAGCATCGTTGCACTTTACACAATTAATTGATGATATCAGTTAAGTATCCTTTGATGGTGTTTGTTAAGGGAGGGGTATCATGAATTACTCCTATTAAACGATCTGTGTTATCTCCGTCATTTCGTTCAAACCATTGTCTATGGTGCCAAGGAACATGATTGTTTTGGCTTCCGTTTTAGATAGAATTGCGTCCACGTTTCTTCCTTGAATATGGCGTAGAACTGTCCATTTAAGTTCATTTGGATTATGATTTTTTTCGATGCAGTGGGATACCATGGGGGCATTCTGGACTTTACATTTGATTCTTGAGCGGTGTTGAGAAATTCTGTTTTTGACCGGTTGTGTGGTTTTCCCGATGTATGCCAGTGGGCATGGACATAAAACACAATAGATGACATTATTAGTGTTACAATTGGTGAAATCTTCATGAATTATATATTTCTGTCCATATTCAAACTTCGTACCTTCCACTGTGCTTTCGCAAGATACACATGTACCACATTTTCTGTGTCCTTTTATGGGGGGTAGTGCTAGCATGGACCTCAATGTTGTTCCCGGTGGTTTAAATGCTGTGTTTGCACGCACCAATTTTTCTCTTATGCTGTTGTTTTTTTTAAGAGCAAAGATTGGTATCTGTGTAAAGTGCGGAATGCTTTTTATTGTGTCCCAGTTCTTACGGATGATTTTTTGCATCTCGGTGGTTTTACTGGAGAAAGTAGTGACGCATACCAGTTTGTTAGTTGTTTGTTCTGGTTTCGGGGTTAACAGGGATTCTCTGGGTGTATACCATGCCCTTTTTAGTGCCCTTTTAAGTAGTTTTTTTGGGATAATTTCTTTTTAGCAGTTTGTCCCTTAGGAGGTTAGCATTTGTGAAGTAGTCCTCTTTTTTGGAGCAGTTTCTCCTTATTCGCAGAAATTGACTGTACGGAAGGTTTTCACGTAGGTTACGTTGGTGAAAACTAGAAAAATGGAGAAAGGTGTTTCTATCTGTTTTTTTAGTGTATAATGTTGTGAAGAGATGACCGTCTTCGTGTCTTATTAGGAGATCCAAAAAGTTCATTTCTGTTTTGTTATGATTCATGGTAAATTGAATATTTGGATTACGGTTATTTAGCCATGACACAAATGTTTCTAGGGTTTGTAGCTCGCCTCTCCACAGCATGAATACATCATCGATGTAACGGCGCCATAATTTTATGTGGCCGTCATATGGGTTGTTGTTAAATATCCATTTTTCTTCATATATTGCCATGAACATTATGGCCATTTCGGGGGCGAAAGGACATCCCATCGCGGTACCCGTGACTTGAAGGTATTGAATGTCGTTAAACGTGAAAAAATTATGTTTCAGGCAAATTTCTGCTAGTTGTACGTGAAAACCTTCCGTACAGTCAATTTCTGCGAATAAGGAGAAACTGCTCCAAAAAAGAGGACTACTTCACAAATGCTAACCTCCTAAGGGACAAACTGCTAAAAAGAAATTATCCCAAAAAACTACTTAAAAGGGCACTAAAAAGGGCATGGTATACACCCAGAGAATCCCTGTTAACCCCGAAACCAGAACAAACAACTAACAAACTGGTATGCGTCACTACTTTCTCCAGTAAAACCACCGAGATGCAAAAAATCATCCGTAAGAACTGGGACACAATAAAAAGCATTCCGCACTTTACACAGATACCAATCTTTGCTCTTAAAAAAAACAACAGCATAAGAGAAAAATTGGTGCGTGCAAACACAGCATTTAAACCACCGGGAACAACATTGAGGTCCATGCTAGCACTACCCCCCATAAAAGGACACAGAAAATGTGGTACATGTGTATCTTGCGAAAGCACAGTGGAAGGTACGAAGTTTGAATATGGACAGAAATATATAATTCATGAAGATTTCACCAATTGTAACACTAATAATGTCATCTATTGTGTTTTATGTCCATGCCCACTGGCATACATCGGGAAAACCACACAACCGGTCAAAAACAGAATTTCTCAACACCGCTCAAGAATCAAATGTAAAGTCCAGAATGCCCCCATGGTATCCCACTGCATCGAAAAAAATCATAATCCAAATGAACTTAAATGGACAGTTCTACGCCATATTCAAGGAAGAAACGTGGACGCAATTCTATCTAAAACGGAAGCCAAAACAATCATGTTCCTTGGCACCATAGACAATGGTTTGAACGAAATGACGGAGATAACACAGATCGTTTAATAGGAGTAATTCATGATACCCCTCCCTTAACAAACACCATCAAAGGATACTTAACTGATATCATCAATTAATTGTGTAAAGTGCAACGATGCTTCAAACCTACAGCCGGAAATCATGAGCTCTATAGTCAAAACAAAACCGAAGGAGGAGAAAATAATTCATCACCAATACCAATTAACTACGCAGGATGTAATGACGCTTCAAACCAAAACTGGAAATCAAGAGGTTACCAGTTAAATATCCACAACCAAAAATAGCAATGAAGGAGGAGAAAAACAATTCGCCGCTAATCAAAATAGTACAAGAAAGGCTCAAATGAACCCAAGCCTGTCTCGAAAAAAGAACCAAAACAATACCACAACTTGCGGAGCAGAACAAAGTGTGCTGTGAATTCCCGTTTTTTTAAAAACAACAAGGACGACGTATTTAAATAGTAACTGTAGACTGTCCCAAATATACCCAGACAAGGAAAGTGTTTTTAACGAAGACAATGTAACTTGTAGCCAACAAACAAAGTTGCATTCAAAAACTCCTTCAGCCTGCGAAGATAATGAAGTGGTAACCATGACAACGCTCAACGTAATCACGTCGAAACCACGACATAAAACCATCCAATGAGAAAGACCGTCTTTGAAGCAACCTTGGAAATGCCGGAAACACGAGAACAGCGGAGACCGTGAAACCAACGCCGGAGTCCCCAGAGATTAAAACAGAAACCCGACACTGCGAAAGGTACGGAAAAACCTGAACCGAATGCTCTATGATAGAAGCGCAAAGCGAGGTCACCATTTAACTTAAACAATGGCGAAGTAGACGCACCAAACAATTACGGAGGCGCGCTAGGAATGCCCTTGAAGCGATTTACCTCGCGATCTCCAAAAAGCATGTATAAGCGTCTTGATAACACTTATTTCCTCTCAATTAGCTAAAACCAAAGCGGCCAGAGGCAACAATAAAACAAAGCTCAATTCATGTATTACGGCATAAGCGCCAACGATTGGCTCAAACCAGCATTTACTAAAACCACATCTCTCGTTCCACAGAGAGAAACAAGTCAGAGCAAAAATCACCCATTTGAGCCGGCAGCCCATCAGCAGAACGGCAAGGTAGGAGTTGCACGATGACATTTATCAAATCTCCACTAATCATGTATGAGCGTCACAACAATTATAAAAATAAATTCATTTCTTGCAGATAAAGACAAACAAGCGAACACACACGTTCGAAGAGCGTAAGTTAACCCACCATTAATTTGTTTTAAGAACACCTTTGCTATAAATTTAAACTAAAGTAGACATACTCTTGTCCTTTCAGCGAGACAAGTCCGAACCCCATCTATAGAACAGCCCTGAAGACGACCTCAGAACCAAGACACAGGTCCCCATTGTTACAGGTCGAAACGCGTCGGCGAAAAAAAGCAGAGATCAATAGTAGTAGAAGGGGAAAGTAATTCATAACAGTGCCCCCCAGAGCATACATATTAAAATAAATTAAAATATGCCCCAATAAACTTTTTGAGTCTTGAAATTGACTCTGCTCAGGACCGCAACTATAGCCGGGACTACAGGACCCAACTAGCCAAAAGTCCTCACAGACAATTTATTTCGGACATACAATTAATGAAAAATTGATTTTTTTGATTGTTTCATATGTTAAATTGATTTATCTTTTGTACATTTTCAAATTCACTGTAATTGTATTTATTGATACTTCACGTAGTCACTGTACAAATGTATATATATGTCACTGTATATAATAATGTGTCACAAGAGATGAAGTAGTGTTTATACTGTTTAAACAAATCAAGTAAATGAAACAAATGTCATCAATCGCAGTCATTAAATAGACTCCCCTTAAATTATGGCGCCTGACGCGGGCCTACAACCCGGTGCAACCCCGGTACGATCTCCCCCACACGCCACCTACCGGAATAAATAAATCAGGGAACCCGGGTGCAACATGTAGTTCAAAGTGCGCCCCACACCTAGGATGGAAGTCAGCTACGGGAGGAGGGATGGTCGGCGGGCGCGCCCCGACCTCGACTCCTTGCGCCCGCCCACCTTCGATAGCCTCAGTGGCGGCGAAAAGCACGCCGCATAGCCAGCCCTCGACATAACACGTTCCCGTGACACATTAAAATAACGAGCCAGCTCTGTGCACGGCCCCCCCCCCGCCCGTGGTACTCCGACCACAGGGCCCCGTATCCTGGTACTGCCCAGGGACAGGGCCGGGGCGAGGGGGCAAGACGGCAACTCACCGAGTATTCGCAGTTCCTGCACGATAGGCGACGGCGACGACGATCCCCACGAGACGGCTCGGCGTCCGACAAAAGCGCGGTGGGCAACCAAAAGCGAGGTGGGCGACAAAGAGGTCGCCAGTGAGGGTGGGGGAAGGCTAAATAGCCTCCCCCTCACCCCTGGGCCCGGAAGTGACGCGCATTGCGCGTCCTTCCGGCCCCTGAAACGGAAGGGGTGGCACCAGTCAGTGTCTCTGCCCCCACCCCCCGAAGGAAAGAGTGGGGAGGGGTGACCGGGGCCCCGGGGCCACTAAGGCGCCGACCGCCTATTGGCCCCCTGCGGGGTCCGCGGTCAGCGGCAAGTGAACGAGTAGGCCATATCTGAATGCAGTTGATTCCCTTTTCCTTATGGCCTAGACTATCGTAATGAGGAAATACACAAAACAGCATACAATTCTACAAACTATTCAACTATAACTTATCTTCTAAAATACATAAATGTATGCAAATGAATATTGCTAAACATGCTAAAATAAGCAATCTAAAACGAACTGCCCACTGATTATGACCATTTATGCAGTAAAAAAAAAAATGCAAGGCGGGGTTGTGGCCAAGGAGGCCAATATAGCGGACACGTTTTAGAAATGCCCCTGGACCTCCTCCAGCATCCTGACTCCTCTGCTATTGGAGCACACCATCCTGGCCCGCGATCCGCCTGCACCACCTCTGTAATGGTGGGCAGGTCCCCCAGGGGATGTGCGACTCCCGCTGGAGCCTGGCATTGTGGTTGAGAGGATCGACAGTCAACGGAGCATTGGCCTTACATGAGGGTGATGGCCATCTGAGGGACCTGCGGTGGCACAGAGAGAGAGCGGCTAGTGACATGCAGCCGTATCGGGGGAAGCTGTGGCCCAGGGCCTGAAATCCTGCCCCTGATGACACTCTCACTTCTCCTGGTGGCAGCACGGAGTCCACAGCTGCCGCCCGAACAAGCCTGCCTCCAGGCTGTGAGGAGATTGCACGGAAGAGGCCAGCGACAGCACTCCTCCAACCGCTTCCATAAACGGAAGCCTGGACGCGTCCGTTAAGGGGGGCATTTGCAATCCCTCTGCTGCTTGTCCTGCCCTGTCATGCTGGTGAGGCAAGAAGGTCGAGTGTGTGTTTACTGGATGAGCTGCACACCCCTTACATTTTGAGCCCTCACTCGCGAGTAAGACTCTTGGGCAAAAAGCAGACCGTGGTGGATTATGACACGTGGATCAGGAACTAGCGCACAGGTCACGGCGTTGCACTGCTCGCTAATATGGGGAGGGGTAGTCGGCGTAGCTGCTCCCTTGCTCAGAAACTGGTCGCACCCAGGAGTCAGGACTACATCACAGAGAAGCTAGAGTGTAAGGGGACAGCCCACCATAATACACCTGCAATCAGTAGGGTGGTGCTAGACTTCTACTCCGAACTTTACAGGGACCGGACGCAGGCGTCGGTCGCAGACATACACACATACTTAGATGATGTTGTGTTGGGTTGGCTGTCTATAGACCAACATTAATATATTACACAGCCTTTCGATGTGGAAGATGTTAAATCGGCCATTATATCGCTCCCCACATGTATGGCAGCTGGCCTAGACAGACTCCTCAGTGAGCTATACAAGGCATATGCCGATGAACTCGCACCCCGACTCCTGGATGTCTATGCGGAGGCGTACGACAAGGACACCCTTCCACCTACGCTGAAAGAGGCGCTCATTGTTATGCTTCTTAAGCCAGATAAAGCTGCCAACCAATGCGACTCCTACCGGCCTCTCTCCATTATTAATATTGACGCCTTTAGCAACAAGCATTTGCAATGCAATAGGTCTCGCATTTACCCGAGTTTAAGTCATTGGCATTGTAAATGACAATGCCTTTTATTTACATTTTAATAAGCAAAACATAAAAGTAATTGTCCTTTACAATGCCAATAGCTAAAACTCATGTAAATACGAGAGCTATTGCATTGCAAATGCCTGTTTAAATTCAAGGCACCCAAATTGACACATCGCAGAGAGACCTCTGGGTTAAATCTCTCATGGACGCCTCATTTTGCAGTGGCTTTGATACAGGAGCTAATCTCTAATGCTACAGGTTGCAATGATGGCCTCCGGTGGTTCGTCTAGAGGTAGTATAGTAAAATAACCCAGTTATTATCCAATTCCCGAGCAAAAAAACAGAAAACACAGCCCTGCTACTGGAATTGCACCGGGCACCAGTGAAGATCTGAATATAGCTATTGTCAATCGGATGTACAGCAGATAAGCTGCTATGGGACCAAAAAAAGTTATCTGACAATTTCGATGTAAAATTTCTATCGTAATCTTGCATTCTTTTAATGTTAACTTATTTATATAGTTTTATATAGCGAACTCTATACCTGAGGTTTTTCAGAACACTTTACATTAAACAACAATGGGAGCCTGGGGGGCAGCCGAGCACAGCGAGGTCTGCCTCCCGGGCAGATTGGCCGAACGGCCATTTTGTAATAATTGGGCTACATTTGGGGATAGCCCAAATGTAGCCCAAATCCAGGGAAGTAGCCCAAGGGGTATTTAGGGAGTTTGCGCGCCCACCCAGCCACCATTTTAGGTTTGGTGACCTGGTGGCTGGGAGCGCTAGTTAAAAAAGTTTTTTGTTGCTGTAGGGTAGGCCTTGAGTAGGGAAAAGCGTACCTGTAGAGATGGCAGGCGGCGATTACCGGGTGTTGGAGGCCATCCGATTGTTGAGCGAGGCAGGGAGGATGGATCTTCTGATCCAGGACGCGAACTGGACGAAGCGCCCGGCGAGGCGCGCGTCCGCGGGGGTGGCGGCCGCCGTCGCGGCGTGTTCGCCCCTAGGGAGGCCGTTGAGCAGAGCGGTGAGTGGCAGGGGCGGCGCGTATGCCAGGAGCGCTGCCCCTGGGTCGGCGGTGTCGGCGGGGGAGGGCGCGGCGGGAATGGAGGCGGTGAGGGGGCGGGGACGAGCTCCGCGGCGGGGGAGAGCGTCGGGCGCCTCCTTGCAGAGGCCTAGATCTTACACGGGCCGCTCCTCAGGCAGGGGAGCGGCTGTAGTCACGGCAACGGCGGGAGCGAGGGGACGCTCGGGGGAGGGCCGGGCCGCGGATCAGGAACTGCTGCGGGGAGCGCTGGGGTGGGCGGAGCAGCGGGAGGGGGACGAGGGGCTCGGGGCAGTGCACGGGTTGGGGATATCGCCGGCGGAGGTGTCTCGGGGTGGCGCAGGGCAGAGCCGCGCAGCCTCGCTGTCTGGGGAAAGAAGGGAGGGGGTGGGGGGACAGGGGCCACGGAACGCGGGGGCGGGCGGGGCGGAGCGGGGAGCGAGGCGGGATGCGAACCATAGTCAGACGGCAGCGGGGGGCCATGCGAGATGGGGTGGCGCGGGGACCAGCGGGGAGTCGATCGCGATCGGGCCAGAGGCGTCCAGGGAAGCGACGGGGAGGGGTGGGGGGGGGGCGCGGTGCGGGCGGTCCGGGGAGGGTCAAAGGGGCCATGGGGTTGGCGGTGCCTGGCGGAGGCGGGAGGGGCCAGGGGGACGGAGGTATTGGAGAGGGAGCAGCAGGGGAGGAATCCCCGGTGCTGTTTGAGTCGGACGGTAGTGAGAGAGACTGGGACGGCCTGGACATATTTGAGTCCTGGGCGGAGGGTTTGGGGGGGGGCGTCGGGGGCTAGAGAAGGTGGTGTAGGGGCGGGGGGGACAGCGCAGGGGTGGGGCGGCGCGGGGAGCGGAGAGGCTGCGGAGGGTAGGGGGGAGTGGGGCTGGAAGGGGAGCGCGGAAGGGGTCGGGGCGAGCGGACAAGGGGTGGGGGGGCGGGGAGTGGGAGTGGAGCGACGGTGACGGCGGAGATGGTGGGGAAGAGGACATCGTGGATTTGAGCGCGGTGGGAAAGGCGTGGGTCGCGGGGGCGTTGGGGGCCGGTAAGCGGGGATGGGATGGTAGTAGGAAAGGAGGTAGGCCCAGCACACCAGACCATTCCTTTTCTTTTCAGGTAGCGGAGACTTGGCAGGGCTGGGAGCGGCCCGACGACGCCAAGGTGAAGGGAAGGTGGAGCCTTGGGCGGCGTGCCCGGTACCAGCGAGGGATCCCGGCGCGGCTGGCACAAGTAGGCCCGTGACGGGCTCGCCGGCCCCAACACCCACGGGGTCACAGCGCCCCGGGGGGCATCGACAGAGGAGCACCGTAGGGGAGAAGGTTGTTTTACTGCGGAAGCAGGTGGCACCACCAGCGGAAAGCGCTGGGGAGGCAGGGCAGGAGGAATTGGACTATGAGGAAGACAGTATGGAGGAAGGGGAGTTGCGTGAGGACGGTAGGGACGGGGGGCCGAGTAATGTTGTGGCTAGTTTCTTGCAGGTGTCACGACGCCAGGCGCAGCTCACGGGTCGGACATCAAGGTGGGAAAGCAGCTCGGCCTCAAGGACAGGACACCGGGAGGAGCGACGGACGGAGACACTGGCGCCAGGTAACAAACATTTGCTCGGGCGCCCAGTGATGGTTTCCAGAGGAGTGGGGGGGGCTGGGGAGGAGGGGCGGGGGGTAGGAGAACGGTTGCGCAAGGGTGCGTACGTGGTGGATGTGGCAGTGGGCACGGAAGGCACGGAGAAGGGGGAAGGAAGTAAGACCAATAAGGAGGTGACGGATGAGAAAGTGACGGGTGACTCAAAGGCGGGGGAGACCAAGTAAGAGTAAGGAATTAATGATCAAACGGTTACCGTATATGGGGGTAACCAAGCCCTTGGGGGCGCACTTAATGTTGGCAACAAAGGAAAGGATCTGGAATGGGGAGTATGTGGAGATGCTCAAACTCTTGCACAGGGAGGTCAGGGCGAAGGAGGGCTCTAAGGAGGAGGAATTTGAGCTGGCAAAGAGGCCTAAGGTACCTCTGACAATAGAGAACTGGACAGCGGCTTTTCTTATATATGCCAGTGTGTACTGTGAGAAGTTTCCGGAGAGGTCAGTGGCCATGTTTAAATACATGGACGTCATTCGGAAAGCGCAGATTACAGGGGGTGGATATGCCTGGGCTCAGTATGATGAGGAATTCCGGGCGCGCATGGCATGGGACACGGAAGCGAAGTGGGGAGAGCTGGACACGGATCTGTGGCAGCATACCATGGGACTTGCCGGGTCTGGGAAGACTATTTTTACGGCCAGCGGGCCGCCGCTCGTGTATCAGCCCTTTCGAGGGGGTCCCACCCGAGGTGGGGTGGGGGGAGCCGGCAAGGGGGCGACAGGAGACAAGGGGGCTTGCTGGGATTATAACAAAGGACTCTGCACGAGGGAGTATTGCAAGTTTAGGCACGAATGCTCGGGCTGCGGCAAGCGACATCCATTGGTCAAGTGTTGGGGGGCCCAAGGCCAGGCGGACACCAGTCAGCAGTGGCAGTCCGGAGCCCATAAGGCTGGGGCCCAGCAGCAGTCACAGCAGGCGGGAGGGGGGAGGGGGGCTAAGGGGCCTGGGCCAAAGGGCTCATACTCCGGTTAGAGTGGAGAAGTTGGTAGGGGCTCTGGGGGGTTATCCGGACAGGGAGGCGGCGGAGCAGCTGCATCGGGGGTTTCTGGACGGATTCAGGTTGGGGTACGAGGGTCCGAGGGTCCGGAGGTGGGCTCACAATTTGAGATCGGCACGGGAACACCCACAGGTGGTACAAGCGAAACTGGACAAGGAGGTGCAGGAGGGCCACTTGGCGGGACCCTTTCAGGAGTGGCCGCTGCCTAATTTGATTGTGTCACCCATTGGAGTGGTGCCCAAGAAAGAGGTGGGTCAGTTCCGCTTGATACAGCATTTGTCGTGGCCAGAAGGTGGGTCGGTCAATGACTTTATTTCTGAAAGTGCGGCCACTGTCTCTTACTCATCCGTTGACATGGCTATGTCACTGGTGGTGACCGCGGGCGCAACGGCGCAGATGGCAAAGTGCGACATAAAGTCGGCTTTCCGGCTGCTGCCAGTTCATCCAGATGACTGGGATTTGTTGGGCATACAATTCGGCGGTCACTGGTATGTGGACAAGGCATTGCCGATGGGCTGCTCAATGTCTTGCGCACTTTTTGAATGTTTCAGCACGTTCCTACAATGGTTGTTTATGGAACGGACGGGTCACCAAGGCGTGACGCATTACTTGGATGACTTCTTTTTTGTCGGCACCTCAGACTCCGCGGACTGCCTGAGGGCGCTGGACAGTTTCCATGAGATCATGGGGGACATGGGCGTGCCACTGGCCCCGGAGAAAACACAGGGTCCCAGTACGGCATTGGCTTTTCTAGGTGTTGAACTGGATTCCGTCCTGATGGAGGCGCGCCTCCCGGCAGATAAAAAGCAAAACATGTTGGGTCTGCTGACAAGTGTGTTGGCACGACAGAAGGTGACGGTGAGGGACATCCAAGTGTTGCTGGGACATCTCAATTTTGCCTGTAGGGTGGTCAGAGTAGGGCGGACTTTCTGTAGACGACTGGGGAGAGCGTTGGAGGGGCAGAGGCCTCCACACCATCATGTGCGGCTGTCGGCCGGGGTGAGGGAGGACTTGCGGATGTGGCAGTTTTTCCTGCACCAGTTTAACGGGGTGCCTTTGATGAGAGAGGTGGACATGGTGTGGGACGTGCAGATTTTCTCGGATGCAGCGGGAAGTAAGGGGTTTGGACTCTATTGGCAGGGGAGGTGGTGTGCAGAGCCCTGGCCCGCGGAATGGTTGGAGGGCGGCAGGAGCATTGCGTTCTTGGAATTCTTCCCCTTAGTGGTGGCGGTCACGCTGTGGGGGGTGTTGTTAGCCTACAAGAAGGTCACGTTCAGGATCGACAACATGGCAGTGGTGCAGGTGGTTAACAGGCAGTCGGCGCGGGATGCGCAGGTGCTCAAGCTGTTGAGGGTCTTTGTGCTGGGGTGTTTGAGACATGATATTGCATTTCGCGCGGTGCATGTGCCAGAAGTGGACAATGACATTGCGGATGCCTTGTCTCGTTCACAGTGGGGGAGATTCCGTGGGCTCGCCAAGGATGCGGACGTGAACCCGACCAGAATGCCGAAACAACTATGGGAAGTAGGCAACACAGGATGCTACAATTGGTTCTAGGCTCTTTAGCACAGTCGACGAGGCTTGCATATCGGGCGGCTTGGGAAGAATTTGTCCGTTCTGGGGCGAGGTGGCGGGCTTCCGGGGTGGACAGACGGGAGGACGTCGTGCAATTCATACTGAACCTGGTGGAAAAAGGGCTGACGAAGGTGATGATAGTGGGCAAGTTGGCAGGGGTTGCGTTCGTCGGGAAGTTGTTGTGGGGCTATGCGCCATCCGCGGGGAAGCTGGGGGCTCGGATTTTGGAAGGCTGGGCGCGGGAATGCGGGAGACGGGCCCGGGTGAGGAAACCACTGTCTTGGGAGCTGTTAGACAGGGTGCTGGGGGTCCTGCCCGAGGTGTGCTGGGATGTAGGGGAGGCCGTGCTGTTCGCCACACTCATGTCTTGGATGTTTTTCGGGGCCTTTCGGGTATCGGAATTGCTGGGGTTCAAAGGGGAGCGGGGTCTGACTTGGGGGGAGGTCTCATTCGGGGAGCAGGTAGTGAGTATTTGGCTGCGGAAGGCAAAAACAGAACAAAAAGGTCGGGGGAAATGGGTCGCTCTGAAGAGAGGGCGCTCTCCGACGGTTTGTCCTTTTCGGTGGGGTCGGCGGTGGAAATCATGCTCTGGAGGGCTGGGGGAATTAGTTTTTGCCCATGGGCAGGGGCGGGGCGTTAAGGCTTCGCAATTGCTGTCAGTGCTGCGAAAAGCGCTTAGGAAATTGGGGGTTGAGGAGAAGGGTTTTGGCACGCATTCTTTCCGGATTGGGGCAGCGTCGGAGGCGCATGCGAGGGGTTGGGACAGTGGGGACATCATGAAGTTGGGGAGGTGGTCATCAAATTGCTATCGGCGTTATGTGCGCAGCGAGACAGGGGGCGGGGTCCTTAAATATAAAAAAAAAAAAAAAAAAAAAAAGAGGGGGAATAGCAGAGTGAAGTAGGTTTCAGTGGGGTTTTTTGCTTGGTTTTCATTCTTGTTTTTCGTTTCAGGTTCGGTCATGGGACCCCTCGCCAGAGAAATGTCCATTTGGATTGTGGGGCATTCGTTTGTGAGGAGGGCGCAAATCCAGGCGCAGGAGAGCTATTTTGGGGAATGTTTGGGGTTTAATAAAGATTTGTTCTCTGTGGGATTCATGGGTAGAGGAGGTATGCGCTGGAAGGAGTTGGTACCGGTGTTGAACGGGATTTTGCGGGCAGGACGGTGCCCAGATGTGTTGGTGCTCCATTTGGGAGAGAACGACATGGTTAGGGAGACGGGTTTGGCGCTGATGCGGCCAATGAAAAAGGACTTGGCTTTGATTAAGGAGAAATGGGTAGGTTGTTCTGTTGTATGGACGGAATTTGTCCCCCGGAGGAGTTGGAGGGGGGCGGTCAACTCGGGTGCAGTAGACAAGGCGCGGAGAAAGCTTAACACGGAGATGGTGAGGTTTGGCCGACACTTAGGGATAGGCCGCTTGGCGCATAGGGACATTCGCTATGACGCGCAGGAAATGTTCAGGGACGATGGGGTGCACTTGTCACGGATGGGGATGGACCTGTATCTCTTGGAGTTGCGGGAAGTTTTGGCACGGCTGTTGGGAGTTTGCAGGCGTTACGTTTTCACGCGCGGCGGCGGGGGCAGAAAAAAGGGAGGAAGAGGCGTAGCCGCCGACACTTCCACCTTTTTTCTGGGTGGCGGGGTGGTGGACAGTTGGCCGGGATTGGCTAGAGTTTGGTGTTATAGGTTTGATAATTTGGGTCCAGGGACAGGTAAAGGGTATACAGGTTGGATAAGTTTAGATTAAAGGTTGGATAGTTACAGTTGCACAGAAGGCAGGTAGGGGTTACGGTCAGGGGAGTTTGGGAGTTGGGAAAGGCTTGGTGTAGGTTTGGGTTATATGTTAGTTATGGAATGTTATGTTGTATTTTGGGGGATGGGGGAAATGATGTGGGGATCGTAGGGGTGGGGGGAAGACACAAGGGGTCAGGAAGTTATTGTATAGCGAGGCGTTAGTTTTGTAAGGCAGTGGCCAAGGAGTTAAATTGTGATATGCACCTGTTTCAATAAAGCGGCCTTTTTCACACACAATAAGGTGGTCTGGTGTCGGCTTGCCCCCCTCTCCCCCCTTAATCTCCCAATGGGAGCCTGGGGGGCAGCCGAGCACAGCGAGGTCTGCCTCCCGGGCAGATTGGGAGGGGGGGGGGGGGGGAGGGGCCGAACGGCCATTTTGTAATAATTGGGCTACATTTGGGGATAGCCCAAATGTAGCCCAAATCCAGGGAAGTAGCCCAAGGGGTATTTAGGGAGTTTGCGCACCCACCCAGCCACCATTTTAGGTTTGGTGACCTGGTGGCTGGGAGCGCTAGTTAAAAAAGTTTTCCCTCCCTCCCACCCTAAGGTTAGGGGATAAGGGGGGTTTTATTTCGCGGGGTGCTGTATTGAATTTTGGAGGCTTGGTGGGCAGCATTTGTTGGAACAGGTACATAGGGGGCAGTCTGATGTATTGTCGCTTGGAACAGGTGCAAGTGGGGTGGTGGACAGTTGGCCGGGATTGGCTAGAGTTTGTTGTTATAGGTTTGATAATTTGGGTCCAGGGACAGGTAAAGGGTATACAGGTTGGATAAGTTTAGATTAAAGGTTGGATAGTTACAGTTGCACAGAAGGCAGGTAGGGGTTACGGTCAGGGGAGTTTGGGAGTTGGGAAAGGCTTGGTGTAGGTTTGGGTTATATGTTAGTTATGGAATGTTATGTTGTATTTTGGGGGATGGGGGAAATGATGTGGGGATCGTAGGGGTGGGGGGAAGACACAAGGGGCCAGGAAGTTATTGTATAGCGAGGCGTTAGTTTTGTAAGGCAGTGGCCAAGGAGTTAAATTGTGATATGCACCTGTTTCAATAAAGCGGCCTTTTTCACACACAATAAGGTGGTCTGGTGTCGGCTTGTCCCCCTCTCCCCCCTTAATCTCCCAAGTAACATACTACAACGGGAAGAAAGCGTGCATTGTCATGGCTGCTGGGTGAGTTGGGACACTTCATATTTTAAAAGTTAAAGTAAATAAAAACAATAACTTAAAACATAGCTTACATGTAATAAAACCCTCCTAGAATAAGCAGCACTTCACTTTCTGTCTTCTTTCGCCCTCTGTCCGACCGGAAGTCAATTTCATACACTGTGACCCCAGGAAGGGTCAGAATATTTTCACATTGGCACCGGAAACGTAGCATAGTCACTTGCAAGTAATCCTTTTTATTTTTATTACTCCGGAAGTGTTTCCGAATAGTAAAACAATGCCAGAATATACCTTCTGCAAATATAGTTTTATAAGTAAAAGTGATCTCACACATGTCCTTGATGCCAGGATGCTTGAGCCTCCCGTCAGACTCGGACCTGTGTCCCTAGCGTCAGTCTGTCGCCCTAGCCGTTAAGCCACACCCTCCATGTATACGTGGCCCGTACAATAAGAGAAGCCAGCGAGTATCACAGTGCTCCTGTTTCCAATAGAATATTCACATAAACGATGTGCTGATCATGCCAAGGCACATCGTTTTTAATAAATTGCCTAACGACAGCTATAACGTTCAGCAGTGAGTGCAGCGCGTAGCTGCAACTATGTGGATAGGAGTATTAGTGAAAAACACAAGAGTGAGCCCTTAGCTAAGCTCCTTCTGTGTATCGGAAACCCACCAGTAGCTCACAATTTTGACAAAGATTGTGCCATCCAAATCCGACCAACTACTGTCCAGGTCGCCTGATGCCATGAGGCACATTATTTTGCAGCACACAAACCAAGTTGTAAGGCTGGGTTATTTAAGCCTTAGATCACCAGAGCAGAAGTGATCTTTATCATCGTGATTGATCGGTGTCCCAGCAGTGTACGCTCCAGAAACTCGCCATGGCAATGTCATGAAAGCATGGACTGGACCGTGGAAAATGAGCTTTGCAGACCAGCAGTGACGGTTCATCACCAGGGTTATTGCTGCTATGTTCGTATGTTCCCAAGTAATTCAGGATGGTTGTCCAAGTTCTCACCGTGAGGAAAATAAGCCACATTTAAAGCAAAACTTACCTCAATCTGATGCTGTTTAGAAAAAACTCCTTAACACCATCCACACTTTAAACTGAAAAGTGCCTAATGGAAAGCAAAAAAAGTAAATTCCTACGAAGCGCATCAGCTGTGACTACATTTATATTAATGAATATTTTGAATAAAAAATTCACCCCTTTCAAATAATCTAGGCTGTGATTTAAATTACCATCTGGGACCTGCTACAAGCATTTCTATAATTGTGATGGAATTCATATTTCAAATACAGCAGACTTTGAAATGCTTTCGCCTACCTCGATAAAATCAACAGCTTTAAAAACAAGCCGGAAACTAAGGCTGGACGTGCTCTTCCCCAGCCTAAAGTGTCATTCATTAGCAGACAAATGTAAATGAAATCCCCCATGGAGTTTACATTCAGAATAACACACAGATGATACATGAGAGCCGCTCTCCTGCAAGCTGCCTTCTGTGCCTGATATTAATCGTACTCACATTTCAGGTCGGCAAACATTTTTTCTTGTAAGGGTGATGCCCAGGACTGAATGTACTAGGGATGCTTTTGTTTTACCGAGGAGCAGAGTGGGAGAACAAAAGGACGAAGATGAAACCTGGGGCTTCTCTTCACCCAGAAGATAAGATCCATTTCACATCCTGAGATAAACAACTACAGAGCAAAGTGTGCTCCAAAGATGAACTGGGCGTGCAGAGTGTAAAGCTGGGTATAAATTAATCACGAGAGCTGCCAGCTGCTCAAAAGTCTCCAATTACAAAGGGAGGCTACAGCGTGAAAAACAGATGGCACACTGCACTTCAATTAAAAGAAGTCCAAGCAGAGCGAACTAACACTGTAGTTAGGCACCGCTGTATCGGGACTACAAGGAAGTTAGCAAATGACCAACAGCCAACAGAAAGGGAGATAACAACAACACTGCCACAAGTAAGCCAATAGGAAGCGGAAAAACAGATTATATGAAGTTTAAGCTAACATACAGATTACTTTAGGTCTCGCTGAGACAGCGCATGCGCTGAATCAGCGAGACCTAAAAATGATTGCTAGCAGGCTCCAACCCCTCATTTCTTTTTAATTTTTCCCGTACATGGTCAACAGCACATAAAATACGTACTGTCTTCTCCACCCTACACTATTTTGAGGCTGACTTTCAGGCGGTGGCTGTGCTGCTCGACGCAGCAAAAGCATTTGAATCCCTGTTATGGGAATGCATGTTCACTGTCCTACTCAGAATGGGGCTACCTCCCTTTTTTCTGTGGTGGATACAACTATTATATGAAGCGCCAGCGGCGCGTGTGCGAGTCAATGGCTGGGTCTCGGAGGCTTTCCCTATTAGGCACAGCACGCAGCAGGACTGCCCCCTGTCGCCAATGCTTTTTGCACTTGCATTGGAGCCGCTGGCCTGCAAGCTCCGCCAGCACCACGTGCAGACAGCAGCGTTGCGTTTCCGTCAGCAGCCACTGGTGGTTTCACTGTACGCCGATGATATGCTTCTGTACGTTTGTGAGCCTACCACGTTTCTCCCAGAATTACTACGTGAATATGTTAAACTTGAGCACTATTAAGGGCTTGGTATTAACTGGGCGAAATCAACTGTGTTTCTGCTAACAGTCAGCACGCAGCAAGTGGATTTGTAATTCTCATTGGCATGGTCAACTGACAGTGTGAAATACTTAGGGATCTGGCTGCATAGAGATCCAGATGTGGTGATCTCTGAGAACTATGGGCGCACCCTCACCAAGATTACTGATCAGTCAGCGAGATGGGCCAAACTCCCCCTTTCCTTAGCAGATCGTATAGCTGTAATCAAGATGACAATCTTGCCCAAACTACTCTACCTGTTTGTTATATCCCTATCTGCCACAATCTTGTATTATTTAACTCGCTTCGATCAGCCCTTTTGACCTTTGTGTGGGAGGCAAGAAAACTAGATGTAGTTGGGAAGTCCTAGTGTTACCATTCGAGAGGGGTGGTTTTGAGGCTCCTGACCTGCGGCTTTAATATCTCTTCCCGCCCTAAAGATTTCTGGGATCTTCTGTGTATTTCTTAAGCAACCCTGATGTGTAATAGATGATGTACATTGATGCTCTTGCTGTATTTAACCGTGGGACTATGCATCAGATGTGAACTGTCCTCAGTGATGTTATACTGCTATGTGGTCACAGTACCATATACAGTGCCATTGGGGTAGAGGGGGGAAGAGGATGGTGGAAAGTTTTGAGTGGTTCTTTCTTCTTCCTCTGAAAAAAAAATGCTTGTACTACTCATGTATGCTGAAATTTGCCTTGATCCCTCATCATGGGGGTGTGTCATTGTATGATACAAGCTGTTCAATAAACAAAACAAAAAAACAAAAAAAACTAAAAATTATCTACATTAGCCTTTGTAAAGCCTCTGGGACCCACTGGACTCTGTGCACACTATACCTTACTTTTGGTAACGTTTTTACGGAGCCAACTTCCTACAACCACGACATGCACTGAGGACATTTTCTGGGCATAACAAGGGCACCCAGAAATCAGATCTCATTGGACTGGACAAGAGGATTGAAGGACCGCGCTGCTGACCATGGAACCGGCAAAGAAAAAGTGCACTAAAGTTGGACTGCACCTGCTCATGGAGAAGTTGTCCTGAGCCCAGCCAGAAGTAGAGACTCCAAGAGTCAGTTAGCTGACTTCCTGTTCTCAGTTCGGGGTCACGAAAGCTGAAGAAGCCTGCCTGGACAAGTTGGTAGCCCAGATAACGGGAGACCATGACCATACGCTAAACAGTTGCAAGCGAGTCTCCTGGGATTGGGAGAGTCGTCAGAGTGCATCTTGGTCACCCAGAAGGAGAGATCTCGCAAAACAGAAAGGAACCACTGATATTGTTGTGCCTGGTGACTAATAATCCAGTGGTGACATGACTTTTGCTGGACCAAAAATGGACTTTGAAGGACGTCAACCCCAATGGCCTAAGACACCCCACCAGGAGCAAGGACCGAGGCGTGGGCCTAGGAAGACCACTGTCTACTGCACAGCATCTTCAGCACTCATAAGGGAACCCCTGGACTCTTTGCACAATCTACCTCATTTCGGTATATCATATAAAGAGTCAGTTTCCTACAGATGCTGGATGAGGAAATTAGGATCTCCTGCAGCGGGGTGGCAGCATGAGCAATTGTCCTATTCACAGTAGCGTCTCTGCAGGGCTTGGACCAGGCCCAAGAAGGAGAACTGTAAGGGCTTCATTAACAGGAAACAAAGGTTCAGATGGGATAACTCCTGGCTGAGTCACTTCTGACAAGACGTTTGTCTTGACTACCACTGAGGGTAACTGAAGATCCAAAACCTCAGCCACCCTTCTCACCACCATAGCAAATGAGGCACCCTCCTCTGTATCCACGGCAGGGAGAGAGATGAAGCAAGTGTATGGGGGGGTGTCCAAACCACTGACCTCATAGCAGTTGATCTCAGTGTCTTCTACAGGGTACTGGTAATCATAAGGGTCCTCAGACTCTTCCTATTCACCCCCCAGTCCAGGTCAATAAAAAGAATAAGGCACTGCCTCTGACATGAGGGGTCTGCTCCCTGCTTGCCCAGCTCTGTGTCAGAGTCAGGAAGGATGATGGGGATGGTGCCGCTTGGAGAGTTGTTGGCACAGGGGCGTCGGTATTGGAACAGGTGCTAGGAAAGGCCGAGGTGGCTCGACAGGCGCTGCTCTGTATCCATCAACGGATCCATGGAGCCCAAATTGCGCTGGGGGCGGACCTGCCGCTGGGAGATCAGTAGGGGCCCCGTCCGAGCCCCAGGGGCCCAAAGGCGCTCCAGAGGGGATGGGACATCCACATATGAGGTGGACAGCCTCATAGAATTCTTGTAACTGGGAGGAGGTCGCTCCAGCTCCTGGAAACTCTGGGAGGTGTAGGGAAGGCCCAGGCGCAGGCTCTCCCACAGGCCTAGGCCTTGAATGCCAATGATCCCACTTTTGTATTGTTAATACTTTCTCAGTAAAAATGTGCGTGTGTCCTGGGCTCACTGTGTCACTGGATTCAAGGTAGCCTGGCTGATGAGGGGTGATGCCCCAAAACCGGTCCCAGGATGCTTGTTTCCAGTCCAGGGAGGACCTGGCTTGGCAGTTCGGGCTGGACTGTTCCCATGAGGAACAGGGTCAAGAATGATTTGCATATAGCTTAGTCTAAACTGGTGTGGCATGGTGAGCAAAAGAACAATGTATTTAACCCAGATCTCTTGACTGAGGGTGAATGTTTGATTTGCTCTGCATTCCGTCCATCATCTGTTTGTCTTTTGCTTTCTGGCCCTAAGTGCGCTGGGTATGCCCAGACGTTGGTCCCAGGCTCACTGTGTCACTGGATTCAAGCTAGCCTGGCTGATGAGGGGTGATGTCCCGAAACCAGTCCCAGGATGCTTGTTTTTGGTCCAGGGACAACCTGGCTGGGCAGTTCGGACGGGACTGTTCCCATGAGGAACAGGGTCAAGACTGATTTGGATATGGCTAGGTCTTAACTGGGGTGGCATGGAGAGAAAAAGAACGATGGATTTAACCGAGATCTCTTGACTGGGGGTGAATGGTTGATTTGCTCTGCATTCCGTCCATCATCCGGATGTCTTTAAGGTTAAACGTGAGCATGTAAATGGTGGTATTCTCGCCTGGGTCTAATATGACCACATACCACCTCGTTTCGTCAGATTACTTTAACAGACGCAGTGAATTGGAAGATCTCTTTAACTTCTTGCTTTTCTTATGTCTGTGGGATTTACCTGATTAACCTGATGACTTCCATTGCCACGACGAGCGCCTGGAGTGGCTGAGTGAACAATCTCATGGCTTTCCTCTCAACAGAGATCTTGAGCATTGGGGCATCAAGAGGCAAGGACCTTGAGGAACTGCTCCCTTAACGCCTTGTGGTGTATGGAGCAGCAGCTGATGCAGGTCTTGGCATCATGGTCATGTTCCAAACACCAGAGTCACACCAAATGTGGGTCTGTCACTGGCATTTGTCAGTGACAGGTGCCACATGGTATGAAACTGGCCTTCCTGGCAGAGATCCTAACACACCAGGAGACAAAGTCTCAAAAAAACTCTACAAAAAGTTTAATAAAAGGTCAGTCAAAAAAAGATTGGGGGTAGTTCTTCCCGGATCTGCGCTGACTGGCGCCGAAAGAAAAGAACTGCCATCAGCGTGCTGGGATGGCATGTATACAGGCACGATGCACATTACTTTTGGCATGTATCATGCAGACGACACCACACGGAGCTGAACTACGCCACCTACCAGCGTGCAGAGGCACTGTTCAACAAAAGTTTCCAGATCTGGTCTGACTGCTGTGGAAAATTCTAAGGTAAGGAGTCTGCAGCTAGAACTCGATCCGCAGAGGCACGAGTCAAGGTTGTTCACATTCTCCCTTTCTCTTAGCCCTGGCGATAGAACCCCTAGCCTCAATTATCTGGATCGATGCTCAGGTGTGGAGGTGAGAGGACAAGATTTCTCTGTACGAAGTGATCCTCTTCCTGACCCACCCATAATCATCAGGTGCCCACGTCCTACACATTCTGCAGGTTTTTGAAGAAACCTCTGCGAAAGTTGGCAGAAATCCCTTCTGGTCCCACTGAAGAGTGACATGACAATAGTTAGCTGGCTGCATACAATCCCGAACCAGCGCTTGGGTTTTTAATACCCATGGGTCAACATAATGAAACTAACCATAAACATATCCTCCTACTCGCAGACACAAAAGAGCCTTACAGTCCTGGACCGGTCTCCCACTGAACACCTTGGATGGGGTGGCCCTATTCAAAATGAAGATGATCCCGAAACACTTATACGCCTTTCAATATGTTCTGCTTCCAACCCCCAACATTTGGTTTAAAAAACTCAACAAACTAGTCCAGATGTTTCTTTGGCGAGGACGCTCTCTGCGCATCGCATGGGATAAATGTTACCAGTCAACATTTGATGGGGCTGATGGGACTGGCTGATGTCAGGCTGTATTATTGGATGTCGCAGCTCTTGGCCGTTAATGAATGGATGAACGGAGGCTGGAGCGACCCAGCATATGGTGCCGAATTGGCCTCATTGC
Source organism: Triturus cristatus (assembly GCF_964204655.1). Classification (NCBI taxonomy): domain Eukaryota; kingdom Metazoa; phylum Chordata; class Amphibia; order Caudata; family Salamandridae; genus Triturus; species Triturus cristatus. The sequence goes on along the minus strand of NC_140585.1, from coordinate 347,201,632 downwards.
GCCTGGACAAGGTCCTAAAATACTTATATGGATATCCCATTCCCGCCCACACACTGGAGCCTACAAAAGCTGTGCTACTGTGCTGGTGAGCAGAGTACCGCTTTACTACATTGAACCACAAACTGATGCAACAGACCCGGCTGTGGAGCAGACACTGGCTACACCATACAGCCCAGCAGGAGGGATTCAGTCAGTGGGACAAGATTGGCATTATTTTCCTGGCTGACGTGTGGAGCGTCGCACACATGAAGTCCTTCACTGAACTGCAGACACGCTTTAAACTTCAGCAAACCCAATTTCACAAGCACCTCCAGGTCAGACATGCCTTGAACGCTCACTGCTCAGGCCTTACAATTTACTAGAATATAGCCCACTGAAGGCACAATTGCTAATAGGCAGCCTCGACTGTGCAGAAGTGTACAAGATATATCGCTCCCTAATACATAATGCACCAGACATGTTCGAGCCCCTGAAACAGAAATGAGATACTGGGGAGGGGGAACTGGATGACACAGACTGGGGATATGCATGCATTGCCCCTAAGGAGCTTGCACTATCATCCAGACTCATGCTCATTCAATTAAATTACCTTCATGCAACGTACCTCACTCGCCGTCGCCTCTGGCGGACAGGAAGAATTGCCTCATCTGAATGCTTCTGCTGCCCCCACTTACACGCAGATTTCTTTAATGTCGTCTGGCAGTGCTCTGACATTCTACCATACAGGAGGCGCATTGCTAAGCCACTCACAAGTGTGCTGGCCAGACATATAGACCTTACACCCTGAGTAGATCTATTGGGGATACTAGAAGATATAGCAGAAGGTGTGGGTGCTGGTGGGAGTTGCATTGGTCATAGCCAAACAGGATATGATGCGAAAATGGAGTTTTCCAAGCCCTCTACAATCCAAGAATGGCGGAAGGCAATGGACTGGTGCTCAAAGATGGATGAGTCCATTTGCAGGGCTCGGGGATGTCCAAGAAAACACACCCGGGTGTTGGTAAAATGGTGGGATTATTATGGTCTGCAAGATACCATTGAATTGGACAGGTCTATAATGAATGACTTTGTTGTAGTAATGCTGGAAAATGGAAGGTGGGTGAAGGACGGGGGGTGGATGTGCAATGCTGTGTTTGTTGGAAATGCAAATTAAAATTTGGTAATAAAAAAAACTGCATGGCATAATTTCTGGGAGAATCTTCTGAGGTACTGCCTGGAACGGTCGCTTGGTGAAAATGGTCGCCTTGCAAGGAAAGCAGGTTAGTGTGCCATGTCGTGCTCATTGTGAGAGGCAGCAGGAAACAGAATTCATTGTGCTCTACCAGCAGTTACGATGAAAATTGTTTTCTTATTTGTGATTAAGAATCACCACTTGTTCTCACTACATAAGAGATAAAAACAGCGCGTGACCATCATGGTCTTAAGGTGGGGTGAAGCTGACTGGGGTACTGAAAGTGTGGCAGGCACCTGTCACAGTTCCACTTTTCGCAGGGATCAACTGTTATTTTGTATGGGTGATCGGTCTTTCGTCAACTAAAATTTCCTCTCCTTATTGCGGCTCTCTCATTGCCTCCAGTGCAGTTGTGCACTTGTGTAATTGGGGTCACTGGTGGGGCTCCGTACTGTCAGCACATACCTTAACTTGCTAACAGGGCAGCATAAAAAATGTGAGGGGTCTTAACTAAGATAACAGTCTGAGGGGCTCCTGTTCTAAAGCTTGATACTCTCCACCATGTAAAGAAACTTCAAAAGATCTCGAGTACTCACTCTGCTTCTAGTGTACGTGTCGCGTTGCACTAAGCTCTTTTTGCATATATTATTTACCTTATATAGCGGTTTACAATGTTTAGAACCCTCTTCGAAATGTACACTGACCTGTTTTCTGCTAACCAGACTTGCTTTATTTGTGAATAATTATTATACTCTGCTAATACTGTGTTGATTTTCAATCAATCAATCAGCATTTGTATAGTGCTCTAATCACCTCGGGGGGTATCCAGGCGCTGCGTGAGATTGGGTTATTCGAAGAGCCAGGTCTTGAGGCCGCTCCTGAATTCTGAAAGAGAGGTGAAAGTTCGGGAATGAATGGGGAGATCGTTCCAGGCCATGGCAGCGATGTGGGAGAAGGCGTGTCCTTCGGCTTGGGGGTGATGGCTGTGGGGGACTTGGCAAGGGCCAGGGAGGCAGACCTCAAGGTGTCTGGTGGGCGGGTGAAAAGTCAGGTGGTTGTTTGGATATTCTGGTTCCGTGTTGAGGAGGGCCTTGTAGGTGTGAATGAGCAGTTTGAAGTGGCATCTCTTGACGGGGAGCCAGTGCAGGCTGCTAGTTGGGGGGGTTATGTGAGGTCGTCTGGGCAGGTCCAGGATTACTTTTGCTGCTGTGTTCTGGATAGATTGGAGGCGTTTGAAGAGGAGGGTGGTGGTTTCAGCATAGATGGTGTTTCCGTAGTCAAGACAACTGGTGATTAGGGCTTGTGTGATGGTTCTTCTGGTGTCTGTTGGGATCCATCGGGAGACCTTATGGAGCATTCTGAGGGTGTTGTAACAGGTGGAGGCGACAGAGTTGACCTGTTGTCTCATGGAGAACTCGCTGTTGAGGATGATCCCAAGGTTGCAGGTGTGGGTGGTGGGGGTGGGTGTTGGTCAGAGGCCAGAGGGCCACTAGGAGTTGTCCCAAGGTGAGGGAGGGGTCTTCCAAAGAGAACTTCGGTTTTTTTGGCCTTGAGTTTGAGGCAGTTGGTTCTCATCCAGTCGTCATGGCATTCTGGAAGTTTGCTCTAGTGGGGTCTGTGTCTTTGGTGAAGGAGAGTGTGAGCTGGGTATTATGGGTGTAGATAATGTTGAGACTGTAGCCACGATTAATGGGTGCCAGCGGCGTCATATAGGCATTGAACAGTGTGGGGCAGACTGAGGAGTCCTGGGGTGCGCCGCAGATGAGGCTCTTGAGGGCAGAGCTATATGGCGGGAGGCAGATTCTCTGAATGCACCCGATGAGGAAAGAGGATTTTGGGGTAAGTTTCTAGGACAATGATATTTCAATAGCAAATTAAAGATTGCCATAGCCCATGCTTCATTAAGGTAAATACATCCATTAATCAGTGTGTAGTACAAATAATAAAAGAGAGACTACTACACAGTGCTCTGAACGATATTGCCATTCAAGCTGTGATAGTTGCGTCAAGTGACTGAGAAATTAGTCATCTAATCCGCTGCATGGCACCACAAGCTACAGGAAGTAAAAAAACAACAGAGAACAGACATAGAAAGCACAGAAAGGGATAGATTGTCACATGGCAGAAATAGTATCTGCTTATTTGTACACACTTGTGTTGGTTTGGGTAAACACATAAAAGCCAGACCTATTGGCTTTGCCAATGCTGGCTTTATTACTATCCCCCCGGATACCTGCACACAATCCATGTGACATAGGGTGACATAGGATGGCATGGAGCCTGGATTGTGGAGTAGGAAATGTCTTTATATCCATTTTCACTATATTTTCCTTTTGAGATATTATCCGTTCTATCTCATTCCTTCTTCCAAGAAGTCGTCAATAATTGTATTTCAGTCTCATCTCCAGAGTCTATTTCCAGGGATAGTATCAAAACTTTCCAGGACGATTCAAAACATTCAATCCTAGTTCGGTATCCTAGATCTAGAAACCTGTTTTATTAGCCTGCTGGGGAGGAAGATGTTACTTGTTCCCCTTTGCAGTCTTCCACAACATGAAACAACATGCTTCTTTTATCAGTTAACTATCAAGGTCGCCTGCTCACCTCCCTCACTATCTTATGTGATTGTGAGACCTGTTCCCATGCCTAAAACCACACCTGCCTGGAAGAAAGAGTGGTTCTGATACGTAACAACCAGGATTAGCTGCTCTCCTTCAAGCTCCTCTCCCTGTATAGTATTTACCTAATCAACCTATGGCTGCCATCCTCCCTTCTACCTCCTTATTCTGATAGAGTCTTGCAACAGAGGAGGTATGGTAATTTATTCTGTGATCCTTGAAGCTTGGCAGTAAGTTGATCTTGCAGACACACCCATTTTAAAAAACAGGCCATCCTTTTCCTTGGACCGAGGCTTTGGTATGGGTCTGGCATTTCGCTCATCAGTTTCCTTGACTACCAGGGGCCTCCTAGCCTGACCAAAGAGGGTGGCTCCCCAACCTCTAACCGCTGTCATACCTTCAGCATCTTCCTTCTACCTATGTGTTAGTGATTTGGCTGTTTAGATTAGGTCTTCAGAATCAGATTGCCCAGACCACTGGCAAAGGCAAATTAGTAGAACACCTAATAATAGTGAAAATCACCAACCATTTAATTCTTTAATCACTCTTCGGGTAGAATATATGTAATCGGAACCGCACCCTCTGTTCTTGGCATCACCAAGCACACACCATCTTTCAAATCTTGCATTTTCACTCCATCAATAGTAACTTTATCTATATAAATATACCCAGGATGTTTACTGGCTGAATAATTAATTCAGAAATGGCTGACGTCCATAGGTTCCAGTTGTTTCTTACAGGGATATAGGCATGCAATTTAGCTCCTTTCCTTGCATTCAAAGCATTGTGGTCTGATTTGTGGGATCACTCCTCTTCACAAGAAACCTTATGGACCAGTTTCTCTAAATCATGTTTTAAGTTTTATATTGTTGACTTCTGTAACTGAGGTCATCTCACTCCTTGATGCCTGATAGATGTTGGGAGGTATTTTGTACAGGGAAAGTTACGTGTAGTGTGGGGCTATGGTGCTATCAAACCCACTGCTACATGTTTGTAAATAAAGCAGCTACAAATTGTTCCGAGATTACTTTTTGTTGTAACTGTTCCTTGGTACCTTTGATAACAATATTTCTGGTGGTTACTCTTGCAACCTGCAGAGTCTTCACCTCTTCGATATCCACAGGCACCAGACGGGATCCGAAAACTTTTCATAGCTATCTTTTACTGGAAGGAGGCATCTCAAAACCAGAAGTGGTGCTGGGTTGACATCACAGGAGCCATATAAAGCGCTCATCATGGTGCACTGCTATCTGTTCCTGACTTCAAGGCACACCTTAAACAGCACTGAGTCTGACAATCGATGTGCACATAAGTCATAAAGAGTTTGGCTTTGTGCTCTTTGATGGCCTCAGTCTGCATTAGGTTGCATTTGTCACACGACTTGGAGTCGTGCTTCTCCCCCCAGCCCCAAAGGTACACCTTGTGCATGCATGAAATGGACATTTATCCATTGCAGGAGGGACAAAGTTTGAATCCTGACTTCTTTGGGAGTGAAATCCCATTGCATTGAATCAAGAATTTGTAGTAACATTGTTGAAATTCTGACAAAAAACATTAAAAATCATAGAGAGCAGATTTTGATCCACGTCGTAGGGCACAGTCAGTGCACCAGGATAGGTGCTATATGACTCCAGTAATATCACTCTGGGTCCGCTTTCGGAACTAAGAGAGAGCTAGGGTCTCCTAACCACTTGCTTTCTCCTAGCCCACCAGAAAGAATCCTGCTTGGATGTCTCCCTACCCAACCTGTAACCCCCATCAAGCCTTTCAGGGGAGCTAAGTCAGGTAAAAAGAGTTCATGGTACAGTACAATACACAAACACACAACAAACACAATTTCCTGACATACAGAAAAATATGAGTAACTCGTGGTGGTTGTAGTGGTGGTAATAGTGAAAGTTATATTGGTAATGGTGGTAAGCTTGGCATTTTCCAATACAACAGCATTCAAGCTTGCCTACCAAAAGAACAAGTTACTTACCTTCGGTGACGCTTTTTCTGGTGGATACAGTATCTGCCTGTGGATTCCTCACCTTGTGAATATCCCCTGCGCCAGCAACATTCGGAAACTTTTGAAGCAGTCCACACCGATGAGGTTGAAGACGACGTCACAGAGACACGGCTCCGCTCGCGACTCTGCTGACGTCACCGGCTCCATAAGAAGACCTCGTCGGCGTGATGACGTCAGTTCGCCCTTTTTTCCGTGCCTTCGAGGCACACGGACGGACTGACAGCAATATATACACAGTATACACAGTACACAATATACAATGCAACACACACAGTGTGAAGAGTAAATAGGAAGGCAGAAGAAATAACACAATGCCTTAGACAGTAACAAATACATTTTGAAAAATCATCACAGAATTGTAGGTATACAAGGGTGGACAACGGGGAGGCGGGTGGGTCAGTGAGAAATCCACAGGCAGAAACTGTATCCACGAGAAAAAGCGTCACCGAAGGTAAGTAACTTGTTCTTCTGATGGATACATCTGCCAGTGGATTCCTCACCTTGTGAAAAGATTCCCACAGCAGCCCCACTCACTCCCGGAGGAGGGTGTCCACCCTTCTATACCAGAAAGTCCTGACGGACGGAACAAGCAAAGTGTCCGTCCCTCCTCACCTCGGTATCCAAGCAGTAATGCTTCGCGAAAGTGTGGAGGGAGGCCCAAGTTGCCGCCCTACAAATGTCCTCCACAGGAACACCTCTAGACAAAGCAGAAGTGGAAGACTAAGCTCTAGTAGAATGAGCCCTAAAACCTTCTCGAGGTTCCTTACCAGCCAAAGAGTAGCATATCATGATGCACAGGACAATCCATCTGGAAAGGGTGCGCTTGTGCACTGCTCTGCCCTTCCTGCAGCCAACAAAGCCCACGAAGAGCTGGTCATCAACTTGAAAGTGTTTTTGTCCTGTCAAGGTAGAAGCTCACCGCCCTCTTAGGGTCCAAGCGGCGAAGCCTCTCCTTCTCCTTGGAAGGGTGAGTGGGAGGATAAAAGGTAGGGAGGGTAATAGACTGCCCCAGATGGAAGGGAGTTACCACCTTAGGCAGAAAAGCAGCCCTGGTCCTGAGTGCCATTCTTTCAGCATGAATGGTCAAGAACGGGGGTTTTGAACTTAGAGCTTGAAGCTCATGTACCCTCCTTGCCGAGGTGATCGCAATGAGAAAACCCGTCTTGAAAGACAACAATCTCAAGGGACACTTGTGTAAGGGCTCGAAGGGAGAACCCATAAGATAAGTTAAGACAAGGTTTAAGTCACATTGAGGCACAATAAAAGGAGTAAGAGGAAACTTGTTTGTAAGGCCTTTCAGAAAACGTAAAACAATAGGCGATTTGAATAAAGACGGCTGATCCGGCAAGCAAAGGAAAGCCGACAAAGCCGATAAGTATCCCTTTACAGTGGCCACGGCAAAGCCTTGCTGAGCAAGAGAAAGGGCAAACTGCATAATGTCAGATAAACGAGCCCTCAAAGGATCAATTGACTTCTCTCCACACCAGAGCACAAATTTAGACTACCTATAGGAATAAATAGATTTGGTGGAATAACGTCTGGCAGACAAAATTACATCTACCACACCAGGTGGGAGAGAAAAATAATTCAGGTTGCCCCGTTCAATCTCCAGGCATGAAGGTGTAAGCTCTGGAGGTGGGGGTGTAGAACCTGCCCCTCCGACTGTGAGGGGAGGTCTGCCCTCAGAGGGAGACGGAGCGTAGGACACGAGGAGAGGAGAAGAAGATCTGTGTACCACAAACTTTTGGACAATCCGGGACGATCAATATAACTTGGGCCCGGTCTTGGCGAATTTTCCTCAGAACCCGAGGAATCAAGAGTATGGGAGGAACCCCAACTCAACTGAAACACGTCCCCCAACGCTCCCCGCATTGGTTACTGGAGACTGCAGAATGACGGGCAGTGAGCGTTCTCGTGAGTGGCAAACAGGTCCACCCGAGGGGATCCCCATATCCGGAAAACGTGACGAACCACCTCCGGATGAAGCCTCCACTCGTGATCGGAGGAGAACTGCCGACTGAGACTGTCTGCACGTACGTTCAGAACCCCGGCCAGATGATTTGCCATCAGACAAATCTGTTGATCCTGAGCCCAGGACCGGAGACGCAGAGCCCCTCTGCAGAGACAAAGAGACCCCACTCCTCCCAGTTTGTTGACATACCACATTGCAGTAGTGTTGTCCGTCAGGACTTGAACCGACTGACCGCAAAGGGAAGGGAGAAAGGCCTTGAGCGCCAAACGTATCGCCCGCAATTCCAGAAGGTTGATGTGAAACAACCTCTCCTCTGGAGACCAAAGACCCTTGATCTCCAGATCCCCCAGATGTGCACCCCACCCTAAAGTGGATGCATCCGTTATCACTGTGGCCACCGATGGAGGTAGATGGAAGGGCTTTCCTTGAGACAGGTTGCCCTCCACGCTCCACTAAGACAGATCCGCCGCAGCTTCTCTGGAGATCCTCACAGACTCCCTGAGATCTCCTTTGTGCTGATACCACTGCTTGCGGAGACACCAATGGAGCGCCCTCATGTGCCAGCGTGCATGGTTGAACAGAACGCAGGAAGCAAACAGACCGATCAGGCGAAGGACCTTCAGGACTGGAACGACCGCTCCATCGAAAAACAAAGGAATCAATTCCTGTATGTCGAGAATCCTTTGTGGAGGTGGGAATGCCCGACACACAGTAGTGTCCGATACCGCCCCTATAAACAGGTTGCACTGAGAGGGCACCAGGTGAAATTTGGGCACATTTATTGAAAAACCCAATTTGTACAACAGCTGAGTCGTAACCTGCAAATGATGAAGCACCTTCTCTGGCGACTCCGCTTTGATCAGCCAGTCGTCCAGATAGGGGAAAACTGAAATCCCCGACCTGCTGAGATGGGCTGCCACCACTGCCATCACCTTCGTGAAGACTCGAGGTGCAGTAGTAAGACCAAACGGAAGGACCGCAAACTGATAATGTTGCGACCCTACCGTAAACCGGAGATACTTCCTGTGCGACCTCAGGATGGGGATGTGGAAATATGCATCCTGTAAGTCGATCGACATCATCCAGTCCTCCTGACACAGCACTTGAAGAACCGCAAGGGTGAGCATCTTGAACTTCTCTTGCTTCAGATAAAAATTCAAGATCCTGAGGTCTAATATAGGACGCAATCTGCCATCCTTTTTCGGAATCAGGAAATTCCGGGAGTAGCATCCCTGAACCCTCTCCTGCCCTGGAACCACCTCTATCGCGCCTTTTCTTAGTAACGGCAGAACTTCCTCCTGTAGGAGAAGATGGTGGTCCGCTGAGCAAGCCCCTTGACAAGGAAGATAATTTGGAGGGAATTCCTGAAAGGGAAGGGCGTACCCATTTTCTACAAGATCTAGAACCCAGAGGTCTGAAGTGACCAATTCCCAATCTTGTAGAAAATGTGTAAGCCAGCCCTCCAGAGAACCAGCATGATCCAGAATGGTGGATCTAGGGCTGCTTTGCAGTGGTGGGAGGGGCTGAGGAAGAGGAGGAGGAGGAGAGCTGTCGGCCACGAGTGCGACCCCTGATTCTGCCTCTGTATCCCTTATACAGAGAGCTTGGCACCTGCTGCTGTGGCTGTCTGTATGCACGAAAGGTAGACGTTCCGAAGCCCCTGTACCTCTTGAATGAGCCTCTTGGCTGAGATTGAAGGCCCAAAGATTTAGCCGTGGCCTTACTCTCCTTAAATCTTTCCAGCGCAGCATCCGGTTTCTTGCCAAAAAGACCAGAGCCATCAAAAGGCAAGTCCAAGAGCGTTGACTGGACATCAGGGGAAAATTCCGATGATTTAAGCCATGCACTCCTCCTGGTGGCAACAGAAGATCCCATGACTCTTGCCACCGAGTCAGCTGTGTCCAATCCACTCTGGATCACCTGACGCGCCACCGCCTGGGCATCCGAAAGGATCTAATTATAACCAACCCTATCCTCCTCTGATAGTTTTGGGGCTAGTTGTTTAGCTGAGTCCATGAGAGCATGTACATAACGTCCCAATAGACAGGTGGCATTCGTTGATTTAAGAGCCATGCTGGTCAAAGAAAAGACCTTCTTGGCCGACTGATCCAGCTTTTTTGCTTCCCTGTCACGCAGGACCTGGGGAAATGAGCCCAATGATTTTCTTGAACATGCAGCCTGAACAACCAGACTCTCAGGAGACGGATGAGATGTTAAAAATTCTGGGTCTCCCGGAGCTGCCCTATACCTCCTGGCGATGACTTTGGAAACTGCCGGAGCAGAAAAGGGCTTACACCACACCTCCATCACTGGCTCTATGATGGCGTTGTTAAAAGGGAGCAGAGGCTCAGAAACAGCAGAAGGAGAGTGCAGAACTCCCGTTAAGATGTTCGGTTTAAACTCGGCAGAAGGTAACTGCAGATCTAAACGTTCAGCTGCTTTTCTTAAAACGGCATGGTATGGCGCCACATCCTTTGAAGGGACATCAGAAGGAGGAGTAATCTCCCATTCAGGTGACAAGTCCAGGCCACTAGCCTCCTTCAACTCCTCAAAAACATTGTCCGACTCCATGAGTTCCCCTTCTTCTACCTCCTCCATAAGGTATCTTTGCTCATCCAGTACCCCTCCTAGATCTGATTCTCACAACCGGCGTCGGCGGCGCCGTGATTGAATCCGACGGCGCCGTGGCCGGCGTCGAACGTGAATCCACAGGGGCAGCCGGCGTTGAATGGGGTCGAGTTGGCGCCGGTGAAGAAGGGAGCGGCGTCGATGTCCTCGGCGCCAGTAGATGCCAAGACGGCGTCGCCGGAAAAAATGGCATGAAGGGAGCCTGAGGATAGGCTTGAGGAACTCCCAAACTGAAGGCCATAGTACCCATAGGACCCGAAGGTGCACCAGAGGGGTACATGACTCTGGAGAATACTCCATACATCGCATTAAGATAATGCGTGGGGTCCTGACCTGGTCCAGGGAACGCAGGATATTGCTCAGGCATCACTGGACTCGGGCCTACCGGCGCCGACGGTGGAATCAGTGGAGCCGAAGGATCACCCGGGGCTGGAGACTCCTCACACGGAACCGGGGACCAAGCCGGAGCCGGAGATGGAGCCGGCGTCGGAGATGGAGCCGGAGAATGTTCCGGTGAAGCCACAGGTGACGACAGGCCAAAAGGTGAATCTGGAACGGGCGAGGGAGACACAAAGTCCTTACGGCGTCGGGAGGGCGATGTCGATCTCGGAGCCGCATCCTTATCCGAGTGACGCCGAGACAAATGCTTCCTCTTCTTCTTGTGCTTCCTGGATTTGGAAGCATGCCCCGAAGTCGGCTTCGACGCCGACCTCGATCTCGACCTCGATTTTCTCCTGCCTCTTTTTTCTTTCTTCATCCTCGCGATGAAAAGCTTTGCTTCCCTCTCCTTGAGAGCCTTGGAACTCATCTTGCGGCAGCAAGAACATCCCTCGACATCATGGTCCGATGACAGGCACCACACGCAGTCGTCATGCGGATCCGTTATGGACATGTGCTTAAATCCTAATTTCTTCGTCGACATTTCTGCAAAAGAAGACAAAGAGAACCAGCAGAAAACAAAGTAACCAATATAGCTACAGAGAAAGTCCCGAAATCCGTTGCCATCGATGGCACGGAAAAAAGGGAACTGACGTCATCACGCCGACGAGGTCTTCTTATGGAGCCGGTGATGTCAGCGGAATCGCGAGCGGAGCCGTGTCTCTGGGACGTCGTCTTCGACCGCATCGGCGTGGACTGCTACAAAAGTTTCCGAATGTTGCTGGCACAGGGGATATTCACATGGTGTGGAATCCACTGGCAGATGTATCCATCAGAAAGTAATACTTTATGACAACCACTGAATACTGTTTCAAATCTTAGCCATGTTTAGAAAATCAACTTTTTGGTCTGTGTCTTTGACACTCAGTGAGCCTTTGGTGATTCCACCTAATCATATTTCAGGTGGTTTCCGTTTAAAGAATTTTAACAGGGTTACTATCTGTTTCTTCTAGAAAACCCCATATCCTAAATTCAAATTTTACCGAGAATGTTCCTTGTCTGGAATTCAGATGCTCAGATTTCCTTTGTTGTGGATCGGAATTAATTGATGAGCTTGATTTTCAGCCTTTTCAAGGATATTTCAAGATTTACATTTGTTAAAGCCACCTCTTGTCTTCTGTACTAAAAAACACTTTTTTGACAATTCCACTATCCGGATTCACTTGGGACATATACAGTCTTTGTAATTAGAAATGGGTTGGGGGTTGCTTACTGCATCCCTTCAACACATTTAGCAATATTTTGTCTTTGGTGAGTTGCTTGTTTTCCTGTAGTGTTATATTCAGCAAAGAATCCCCTAGATTCCTAAAACAAGCATTGAAAATGCAATAGGCCTCGCCTTTTATTAAAGGCGAGGCCTATTGCATTTTCAATGCTTGTTGTCTTTTGCTCTCTCTTTGACTTTTACCTCTCACACATTCTTTCTCTTTCTTTTTTACACCTTTATTCCTTTCCACCCCCCAACCCCAATTGTTCATATTCTTGTCCCTTCACCTGCCACAATCTCTTCCTCTCTTTGTCTTTCCTTGTCACCATGATGAGTCCTCTCCCATTTAGGCCTTAGCTCCTCTGCCCCAAGTTGAAAGGAGGGCAGCAAAGACATCACTTCCACACTTGCAACAGGTTGCGATAGCAATGACAGCAATAACGCATATCTCTCAGGAAGCACGTGAAGCACAGGCAGCAGCAGTGCAAGCTTCACTCTAGTTAACTTCAGGTACTGCATAAGCAACTGAATTGCTAGCTTTGCAAACGCACGCGCATGCGCACACAGTGACTGTATGTGCAGGACAGCAAATTTTGGTCTCATAGATAATGGGTACAGCACCAGTCATAGCAGGGCAAGGTTTATTTACACAAAACAGGTTAAATATAGGCATAGGCAGGGCATGTTGTAGTAAACCTAAGATTTTAGATCTTGAAGTGTTATTGGAAAGCTGCATTGCTGCGTCATTGAGTCTGAGCTTCTTCATGTGAGGACGCCCTTCTTTACATCTTAACCTAACTACTTAAATGTGAAGCGTCCTTATGTCTACAGTTTCTTCTTGACACAAGATGTATTCATATTTAACAGGAACACCACACGTAGCAGCACTACAAGCCTCCCCGGCTCGAGACAGATTGCGCGGCAACTGTTAACGCTTCCTTCACAAACGCATCACGCGCACACTCAGCACTAGCGCACGCTTGTCATACTCATAAAAGGCACAGCATGGGCATCAGCTCTGAAATCCACTCTTGCGCTGGACATGAATACCGCTGGTGTTAGTTGAGCAGTCACTCTAGCACTACAGGCACAGCACACGAAGCAGCAGTGGTAACATGACTAACAAAACAAGCACAGCCTTAGCGGTTGTGGCGCACTAAACAAGAAACTCACGAGCAACAGCTGCACAAGAATCCCACACTTAGCTGGTGCAGCACTGGAAGCAAGCAGCAGCGCGAGCCCTTTTCACAAAGCAATAAAAGCTGGGGCAACAGAAAGGCAAGCCTTCCTTACAACAAGCGGTCGGGCAGCCTATGACATTTACTTTTGGCTTTTTCGCCCTTCCCACTTGGACGGCCTCACCTGCTTTCCTTCTGAAGTAAAAGGTTTCTTATCTTTATGGGGCCATGTATTTGCAGGCGAGGCCGTCCAAGTGGGACGGCAGAAAAAGCCAAACGTCATGAACAGCTCTTTCCCAATGGCTGGCCACCGTTTAGCATAATCGGTGATGCCAGCCAATGGAAAAGAGGGGCAGGGCTTACAGCCCTTTACAGAAAAAAACACAAAACGTTAAATCTCGCCAGCGAGACTGCGCATGTGCGCAGCCCACGCCAGGCGAGACCTAAAAAGGATTAAAACATCTAAAGAAAGAGTCAAATCGGTCTTTTGAACTTGGGTGTTGCAATTTCGTCTTCCAGAAGGGCCCAGAATCAACAACAGTTTTGGGCCTTTTGTTTGAGCTGCACAATTGTTTAAAAGTCATACAAGTGAGAATATGAAGTATAACATTATCAACAAAGTGTACGTTCTAAAAAATACAGAATACAGAAACTCAAAAGATAATTGGAGTTAAGCTAAACTTCAAAAGCTGGAACACTGAAACAGATATAGGCCTTCCTTCCACAGCACCTGAGGGGAAAGGCAGGGGGATCGGGGATGGTAACCAAAATACAAAAGATACCATGCTGTGGGTAAAGGATAGGCTTACTTAACTTTCTGTAAATAGAGTTTATCATAACCCCAGGATGGTCTGAGGTGTTCTATGGGGATGGAGAGATACCAGCTGCTGCTGCCTGCAGCTAGCTGTAGCTAACTGAAGCAAGGGGCACAGAAGTGAGGTGATTCAGACTGACTGCAGTCAACCACTTCTCTAACTGTTCATCTATTTTTGAGGTAGGGATGGGGAGGGCAGTATTGGGTCAAAAGATTTGTCGTAGCCCTGGCAGGCCTACAGCTTTTCTGTGCAGATTATACACTGAAAAGAAAGCGGTCTGCTGATTGTTCACAGCCGAATACATGGAAGATTTTGCATAGTTTAGTGGGCTGCAGAGAGTTTACAGCTTAGTACAGAACTTAATAAGGAATGCAAATTGTAGAACGTCTGTTGTGGAGAGTGAACATAGAAATATCCACCCTCAGTGGAATATAGATTTGTGAGAACAGTGCAGAACCTCATCCATGATTTCCTTAGCAACAGGGTTGGGATGGAAAAAGGGTTATAGCGGGCAAGGAATACAAATGGTATTTCTCCAATTTCTATGTAGTTATTTGTGCTACATGTAAATTTGTAATGTCCAGTTTCTCTCAATGCTCCCTCTAACCAAAAGTAGTTTGAAGATGTGTCCTCATTGCGTTGTCATTGCCATAATCTGGTAGTTTCCATTCATTTGCCCCATTTCACCTGTGACAATCGGGTATGTCTCCTTCTTTTAGCCTTTATTAACCCCTTCCATGCCCATGACGGAACCGTTCCGTCATGGCCCCGCCCGCGCTCGAACCCTTCAGCACCGCGGGGGAATTCCCGCCGCGCTGAAGGGGTTAAATGGCACCTCTCTACATTAAAAAATATCTAGGGCTTGCCACATCATTTCAAGATGGCAGGACACCACATTTCCAGTCCTGGGCTTTCATATGAGCCAATTGCACCCACATACCCAATGATGTGGAAAAGAAAAGGCAGATCTGGAAAAATGCTAATGTCCTACCAATTGACAGGAAATCCCACAGGTTTCGCAAAAAGTGAGACTGTACTGGTCATTAGAGACAAACCTTGTGCATGATAAATACTGAACTGGGCATTTGAGGCTTTAACAATGTCGAGAGGCTGCACTAAGCACTGAAGGCTAAATCTATACACAAAGAGACTTTTGCTATACAGGCTATATCAGCATACCTGGTGGCTGCACTCAGCAGTCAAGTACATGCCAATTAAGGCAAGAACGCACAGAAGATTTGAGGCTGTACCTAACCACAATGAGCATGCAAAGGGATTATGTGGCTGTACTGTAACTCTTAAGGTGTTTATGAAGCTCCTCAGGTGACCACCATCTTCTAAGTCATTATAGAAATTGTTCCCAGTCCTGCACTTAAATGTGATCTCCTAATGCATTGTGGGTGTTGTAGTCTTGTATTCCTTCTGTTGAACTAATTCAACTAACAGACCTGAAAACAATGATTTGTAGGTAAAAGTTCAGGACTAGAGACAATGTTCATAATGACCTGGACTGACATGGTCATCCTAGAGACTGCATATGTAGCTGCACTTGCTATTATGAGGCTATAATTTAGGATATGCTGGGTGTTGCTGGCCATATGATGTTTATGCATTTCTATTTAAGGATCACCTGGGCACTTGGGACATGCTTGTGCATTTTAATCTCCAATTGACCATGACTGTGTTGAGCACATGATGGTTTTATCTGTATAGATGACATTTCAAGCTTCTGCTTCTAGCATATCATGGCAGAACACTGGTTATTATATAGTTCATAACATGATCAGACAGTAATCAGCTTTAGTAGTGGTTTTTTTTATTAATCCTGTACCTGTTAGTTTTACTTCAATAATGTCACTTCCTAATGCCTCCCATCTTGTGAGGTCTGAGGTGTTTTTATTAGACACTAAGGGGCATATCAGCAAGGGCCGGTGATAATTATCACTCAGCGCTCTTAGCGCGAGGATAATTATCGCCGGCTAACTCTGGATTGTATCGCTGAAATAGCGTGCTATCAGCAACGCTTATCTCAAAAGCGATACAATTCCAAGAGCAAGCTGCCAAAAGTGCGATTATCGCTGGAAATCCAGCACTAATCGCACAACGTTTGGCGAAAGTTTGATGATAGGGCAGGGCATACTTAGCCATTATATCCATCTTCCATTGGACATAATGGCTAAGTAAGACTGAAAGCAGGCGTAAGGAAAGTAGCGATATCCGAGGTTAGCGCTACTTTTCTTATCGCTATGCTGTATAGCGTGCAGCTTGTTAATTGGAGAAATGTCGGTTAGCGACATTTCTCATGTCATTTAGGTGTGGAACGCCCACTTTGCATCTCATTAGAGATGCAAAGGGAGGCGTAGGGAAAAAGGTTGCTAACATGCGATTATGCATGTTAGCATCCTTTTGTTAATAGGGCGATAGCTTTATCTTCGCTTTTTTGGCTTTTAAAGTAAAAAAAGCGGAGATAAAGCCCTTGTTAATATGCCCCTAAGTAGTTCTGTATCGAGGTTTCAATGGATTGTCTATGTGACTCTTTTTCTAAAATGTCATTGTTAAGTCTCCAGAGATATTGTCTTTTGAAAGGCTTCGGGTCAGTTATAGACAGGCTGATAGATGAGTGGTCTGAGATCCCCCTTGGTTCGATCGAGGTTTGTTCAATCTTGGCAACGGCGTTACCAGAAATAAGTAAGTAATCAATGCTTGAGTAGGAGTTATGTGGTGATGAATAGAAGATATATTCCCTCCCAGTGGGGTTTTGAAGCCTCCAGGTGTCTATCAGATTGCAGCGTGTGCAAAGATTTTTAAGGGCTTTATAAGAACTGTTGGTACGGAAAGGACAACGTGAATCCCTATCTAGAGCCCGATCCATGGGTAGGTTAAAATCGCCCACTAAAATGTGCATGGCATTGTCTAGTATTGTATCAATCTGTTTGCTTAGGTCATCCCAGAAGTCTGTGTCATCCCTGTTAGGGGCATAAATATTAGTAATGTAAAATTCCGTGTTATCGTTTGCCAGTTTCGTTGTGATCCACCTCCCCTTAGTGTCGGATGTGTTTGACACCATGTCTATGTTTGATTTTTTAGCTACCAACGTCAGGACACCGTTTTTCTTACCCTCTGCATCCGCACCCGCAACATCACTATATAGCTTATTTCTAAGTGAGTTAAATTGCTTTGAGTCAACCTTCGTCTCCTGTAGAAGGCAAACATCACCTTTTTGTTTATGAAGATAATCAAGGATTTTCCTCCTTTTAATGGGGTGGTTTAACCCTTTAACATTCAGTGAGACAATTTTGAGATTGTTATGAGTCATATGTGCCATATTACTTGGAGAAGTTTGTGACATCACAAGTACGTTATGGACATTATCAGTATTTCTCTGTGTATTTGGTTTTGTATGGTAAACATATTGTTTGAGTAGAGGTTATGACAACATTTTGCACTAGCAATAAAGATTGTGTGCGCATTTTTGTTAAATTAACAGTCACAGCGAACCTGACATGTATACGAGGCATGCCCTTAGAGGAGGAGTCACTTGAACACATTTGGTAAGCAAATAAAAACATTGCCCATGAAGGAAAAAACATGGTGTTTGAATGTGGAGAAATAGCACAAAAGTAGAGAAACAGATCATGTACATGGAGTCTGCCATTTATTGAGGTGACTGCTGCATTTGCTAGGTTATTATGGCAACACATTACTTTAGAGAGGGAAGACATGGTACTATGTTGAGTAGTCAAGTTGCACACATAAAGCATATAAAGCAGACCATACAATGAGGTAACCTTTATTTGAACCAGATTATCCCTGCGAAACTCGTCGATGGAGAGCATGGGCAAGGCACTTGAGTAAATAAAACAAGTAAAACAAGTATGAAAAAAGAAAAAGAAATACACAAGATCCAAAACCCTAAGTCTACCCCCCCCCCCACCATCCCTAACCCTCCCATCCCACCCTGAAGGTAGATAACAGGCATTGTGACCAGGGGAGAAAGCTCCCCTCCCATGGGAACCAGAGAGGATTGACCTGAACGCATAAGCCCAATCTGAGGCTTAGAGAACAAAGAACTACAAGGACGGTGAACTAAGAACTGAGTGCGATTAGGGTGAATATTGAACTACTGCCTTACAGAACTGCACTGTTTGTCTAGGTGTTTACTCATATTAACCATAAAATACAAGTGGAACACGGTTAGCCTTTGTGGTCCTATTTTACACCAAATAGCCAAGCTAACATGCTGGACATTAAAACAACTAACATGCTGAACATTAACAAATTACCTAAGGACCTACCATAATGACCTAGGATGCAGGACATATTCAATAGCGTATTGACATATTCTCTGGCTTAAAGAGATACAAATGAGGTCAGGTGAGGTCAGGTGAAGGACAAGAGAGCACAACCCATTTGACAACCTACATTTGAGGATAGAAAATACAGGATATTGACCTATGACATTAACACGGCAAGATAGGTTAAAGTTGAGATTCAAGTTAGGTCAATGTTAAGACAATGTTGAGACACTGTTGAGACAATATTGAACCATTGGAGATTTAAGATTATTGAGGCAGTGAGAGATCAAGGGGTTATAGAATGAGGACCAGGGGACGTCGTATACATAAAAGGGTCTTCTGAACAGTCGAGTAGTCTTTTTAGCTGTAAGTGATCTGTGAAGAAGTGAGGAGACCCTTGAACCATAACACAAAATTTTGCTGGCCCTGCAAAAGCAAACTGATAGTTCAAAGCTCTCAATCTTGGTCGAAGTGCCAGGAAACCTTTCCTAATGTCCACCGTTTGTTTGCTGTAATCTTGAGAGATATACATTAGATCTGCCATGAATAGGGACTCCATTAACAATCTTGAAAAGATAGAAAAAGAGATTGCTATACTAGAAGAAAAGCATTTAATATCCAGAGACACATCCGTTTTAAATGAAATCGTGAAAAAGAAATATGAGTATAATAAAATAGTAAGTGACAGGGCAGGTATATGGATAAACAAACAACAAGCATTTGCAATGCAATCGGTCTCGCTTTTGGGACCTTATAAGTATTTAGCTATGAAGCACATTAGCCTGGGTGCTGAAACATCTACTGTTCTTTAACATGGAGGGAAAGTTAAGCACCAAACTGCGTGACAAGCCAGGTATGGGAACACATGATGAGAAATATTGCCTTTCAGCTGGAAATGGTATAGTCCAAAGATCTGTTTTTAATATAAAAGCAGGGCCTTCGGTGGTCATATCACTGAAAACACAAGATTTGAAAAAAATATTATTGTCTATGGGTGCTGGTGGAAGACAATTTCTATGGAATGGAATCTAGAGAATGCTAAAGATATTCTGGTATTTTACTGACCTCTGCAGGTCGTTTTCTATCAAGAAATTTAAATAGAGGCAGCGATTTCTTATATATACACAAGATCTAGTGACAAACACTACTTCCCGTTGCCCACTTTTTCCATAGCGAGCATGGTCCAAGTGCACATCACATAGGCACTGTGAGGACAAAACTGGCATAGCTTGGTGGTCAAAAACAGATATGCACCAAAAAACCCACATAACATGTCAGCATCACTGTGGTGTATCAAGTGTGCCAGGGGCCCTTCTGCAAAGTAGAAAACGTGTCTCTCTGACAGGGGATTGGGTAGTAAACTACAGCAACAATCAGGATTCAGTGGAACCCCCCAGCCCCTGTTCACTGGTGCCACGGCCCCTGCTGCACCAATGAAGAAACTGAAATAATTCAGTTATTCCAGAATGAAATCCTTGAAACGTGAAACAAACTGGAAGCAAATTAATGCAGAAGCCTAAAAGCAGGCAGGGTGGCTGCTACCATCACATGGGTGAGTATAGCACCCCATTTGAGTGCTAATTGTGAACAGGTGTGGGGGGGGACGAATAAAACATACAAGTTCGCAGCTGCTTTTAAAAATGCAATACAACAGTCTTGGCAGTCAGGCTCTTCAAAGAGCCTACAAAGAAAATTCTGTTTTTCTCTTTAATCATGAAGGTAGAGCACGTAGTATGCGATGTGACTTACATCCACCGCCTGGTTGTAACTAATTCTCGCCTGGATCATCTCAGGGGTGTCGTTAATGCTGGGGTTCCAGCTGTGGTGTGGACAAGTAGTTGATGCGCCTCCACAGAGCACGCTTAAAAGAGCTGCAAGCTGCAGCCCAGAGTGTTTCCAGTAAACACAGACACATACAGATACATGAGCAGCGGCATTGGATGGGAGTTGTGCTTCACACCGGAGGTTGCGGATACAGAGCATGTAGCACTGAACAATCAGCCTCATAAAAAACATTCATCTGATGCTGGCATCGTTGCATGTGGTGTAAATGCTAATTGTTTTAATTAACACTTTTAGAAATGGAGATGTCTTGAGGGGCATAGGCTGCACGAACACCATGCACAAGGTTGAGGGGCAACTTAAACATGTTAAGTGTACTTCTAAACTCTCAGGGGTATTTTTAATTCCGGTAACGAGAGGCACCTGCATTACTTTTTGCTATTTTCTTTGAAACCCCCATTTGAATAGTGCTGTGGCCAAACAGAGATACAACTCATTTGGTTTCGTTTCGGGACAGCTCAGAGTGCTGCTCCGCGGGCCCTGCAGGCGAGGGGTGTCACCTTCAGCAGCTCCACGCTCTGTCGGGCCCCCAGCAGGCCTTAGATGAAATACATCTGGCAGATTAGACCATAAATCACGAGCCGATCTCTCGAGGAACCTTCAGGCCGTTATTAGGCTTAAACACTGCTCACTGCTCTAACTTGTGCATGAGAGACGCTCATCGGCGTGCCTACAATCAAACTCAACAATGCTACAAATGAGACCACTGAAAAAAAAACAAGGTGTTAAACGGCACTTGGCATGTGTATATTTAGCAATGGGCTGGTTTAAAATGTGTTTCTAAAACGGGAGTTCAGTTTAGAGAGTTATGGAATTCTATATTTAATAAACCCCAAAACATACCCTCCTTGTGGCTACTCATTCAAAATGTGCAAGATTTTAGGCCGAAGTGTTCTACATTTTCATTTCAAGAACTTATGTGTTATATATTTTGGTGCTATCTACCGGCTGACAATCTAGGATTCCCAAATGCCTGCAACATGTGCACTGACTTCATGAATTGTGGAACATGCAGCTCTGTTAAAGGGTATTCTATTCCAATAATCATTTTTAACAGTGTTAAATAATGCAATAGCTAATGCTGCAAATGATGCATTACTAATGAAAAAAGTGTCATACTTCCAATCTCTGAACTTTAGAATGTCCAGCGATATCAACTGTAGATGTTCAACTCATTATATCATTTGCTTACATCAGATATTAATAGTATTATTTCCTAAGTGTAAAGTGCAAGCATATCACCCCCCTTAGGGGCTTCAAGGCGCTGGAGGCCGTCAGATAGATTAAGTGAGCTATTGCCCAGAGTCACGTAATGCTGAGCTGAGCTGCCTGCCGGCACCAGAGATCAAACCGTGAACCCTGCACTCTGGAGTCAGCTGATCTGGCCACTGGGCCACCCCTCTCCCAAGGTACATTTGTTCCTAAAATGGTGTTGTGTGGTGCATCTACATAGAACTGTAAGCTGATCTGTCCAAAATCACACTGAACAAGAACACCAAAAATTGAGCCCCATCAAAAATCCAAGGTCTGCTTCTTGAATCAGACCCCATGCAGAGATGCGGACACCTTCACAGTGTAGATGAACAGAGGTGCTGCCCTTTGAAGAGAAGTAATGGCATTGCAGTTGTGCCAGATACGCCACCTGGTCTGGACAGTGGAAACGCAGGCATGAGCAGTGGCGATGTGCGTACACCTGAAGCAGGATTGGGAAGTGGAGAGGGGAATCATAACAGTCAGTGGATAACCCTGGCGGCCATTTCAGTAAATAGCAAAACTGCCATGTCTAGTACCAATAAAAACACAATGTTTTGCAGAGTTTTTTGTTTGGAATAACACAGCAAAGCATTATAAATGGGGCTTTACGTTACTTCCTTTAATGTAGCCTCTTACAAATTACCATGAAACAATGGTATAGCACTAAAGAGAAACAGTCACAACATAAATATCTCCTTGAATGTATGCATAACCATTTGCAACATAACACAACCTAATAACAGCAGGCAGGCTTGAATAAACAGCTATAGACCCTGCCAGCTACAGATCCCCACCCATAATTAAGCCCACCCAAACTGCCAGCACTTAAGTTGGCTTTTAACCCAGTTTGGTAATTTAATGCCATGAGCAAACCGTTCTGAAATAAGAACATTGAAAACATTATAATTTCTTGCTGCTTTATTGTAGTCTTTTTCTTAACAAAAATATATTTGAAAATAATCTATCTAAACCTATTCACCAACATGACATAACCTAGAATACCAATATGAAACAGAGAGTTTTAAAAGTAGTAAGCACAACAGTTGAGATTTGAAACAGTCATCAAATTAAGTCTTAACGTGAGAAAAACCAGTACGTGTTGGACCAATGTATATTTTGATGTCAACATAAGCTGGAAAAACAAGTCATTTTCCAATTGAAATCTCATTTGTAAAGTCATAATTTGAGGCTGAAAACTGGACAAGTGTGAGTTAACATGTCCATTAGTCATTCGCAAGTGAAAGAAAGTGCTACGGTCTCTGTTAAATTAATCCACCTCCTCAATAGTAAGGCGAGGCTTGGCACCACCCTGTGAAGCCTGATCATTGAACTTGGCACCGGGCATTCCCCTAGGCATCCCACCCTGGTAGATTTTGAGATTATGGAGGAGTCACAGACCTTCTCCAGCTCTCTCTGCTGGTGCTCGTACTCCTTCTCTGCCAGCTGGTTGTGTTAAATGGTAGCGGCAGTTTCAGTCGATAACCTTTCAAGTATTTGCCCGGCGGTAATCGCCTCTTATACCACTCGATAATTTACCAATGAAAGAGGCAGGCGCCGGAGACTGGAAGGCAGGAAACAAAGTTTTATTCCGTCGGAGCAGAACACATCAGATCAGACAGCAAGGTATCGTCACGAGGTGCTCTAACTGCATCTCTGAGACCTGGTCTCTTATACACTGGTTTATTGCTTTATTACATATAGTACATTCTTGAGATTCCCTTGATGCCTGAAAGAACATCCCCTGAAGCCCCGGCTCAGATCCGATCCCACACATAGATACAGTAGAAGTTCCCACCCTACCCGCAGTGGGAGATGGCTATCGCGCAGCAGGGAATTCCGCTAATTCCCGGGGGTGTGTGCAACTGGCCGGGTCTCAGGGGGTAGGGGCTTTGATCTACTGTAATCCCTTTGATGTGGGGTGTTTCCCTTACAGTAGGGGCAGTAAACTGCATCCGCAGGGCTAGGTGATGGCCTGGGACCAGTTCAGACAATGGGGCGCAGAGGAAGGGGGTTATCAAAGGAGAGGCATGACCATGTATGGGTTGTCGGTTGGAAGTGGTTCCGTAGCAGGGTCGCGCAGAAGGAGAGGGTTTATGGCCTGTATGAGAGAGCGGGGGTGGCCGGCGCGCGGGGGATGCTTGCACAGCCAGGGGAAAGCGCTGGCGGTCGAGAGTGAGCGGGGAGAGAGTGGGGTGCCTAAAATGGCGGCCGTGCATTCGTTGTGCGTGGCGCTGGGGAGAGGCAAGATGGCGCAGATAATGTTCAGTTTGCACGCTAAATTTCCACAGTCCTCCCTTTTAACATGTCTCGCCAGCTTGCCTAGTTTGGATCTATCCCCATAATACCCCGTACCTCCACCTCGTTCAGAACTTTCATCCGCTCAGTTTCAAAGTCCAAAGTCTTAGGGCAGATGCAGTTCATAAAAAGCGAACATAAAGGTGGCAGACACTGAATCCCCAAGCAACATCCACATAGTATCACAATCGGTATCAGGATGAATGAAAACAGCCTCCATCCCCAACCTTTAATAGTGTCCCAAAACCAACTCCCCAGTGACCATTCTTCTTGTTCTTGATGAACCTCTGCGGACAGTCTGTGGAGATGTTCAATTGCTTTGTAGACTGAGGGTGAGTTATCCGGTACGTAGGTACAACAGCTGGACCCAATGATGCGACATGCTCCTCCACGATCTGCCAGAACCACGTCTAGAACAAGGCGGTTCTGGAGAGCCACCAGGCGGACGGCCTGAAGCTCAGCGGTGTTGTTGGCGAGGGCGCCAGCTGTAATGTTCATTGCCGTTTCGACTGCCTGGGTTAAGTGGCGGATGGCACGGCTGTTTGCCATTGGACCCCAGAGTGGAACAAGGCCTTTGACTGCGTCCATGAACTGTGCTCCGGTGGAGTCGGCCTGCACAATGTCTTTGGCCCGTTTCTGTCGGTGATGGTTTGCTGGAGCCACATACGTCGGAGGAAGGACAAAGGCGATGTAGCAGGTGCCTCCCCAACCTTTCGGAAGCCAGGTGTAGGCCTTAGTACCACAGACGAAGTACATATTCGGGGAGGCAACAAAGGAGGGTGGGTCAACTGAGTCCAATGTTCGAGTGATGAGGCAGGAGCTGTGGCCCACCAGCTGTGCCCCCAGGCCTTCGAGGCATACAGACCCAGTGATGTTGATGACGGACAGGGCCACTGTTAGGGTGGCGGCCGTCCGTTTCCGGAGGTAAGAGAAGGTGGGTCTGGCTGGATTGTTGAACACTTGCATTTCAACTCGTTCTTTGGCAGGGATGTCCATGTGAAAGGAAGTGTTCGATCTCAGAGGGCAGAAGAGGGCAGAAGTTCTTCCAGTTTTGTTCAGCCAGAACCCATGGTAAAAGTGTGACATGGTTCTGCCGGAAGTGGCATTGTCCTTGTAGCTTTCTTGCAGGAGGATTAGCCAGGCGAGGCAGGAACCATGGACAGAAAAAGGTGAAGGGATGAAAGGGATAGAGTGTCCAGTGGCATGTGGTAGCAGTCCACAGATCCAGCAATTAGTGGCGTTGGTAGCAAGATTGTGTTGGTGGAGCAACTGCACAAAAGAGTTATTCCAGAACTCCTTACGCCTTTCTCGGAGTTGGGGTGAAAGCGAGATCAGATGATGTTCTTTCGTGGTGGTAGGTTGAACGGTGGTCAGTAATGTCTTATGAGCGGGTGTGCTCTCCTCCATGATCCAGAAGGTGACCATGAGGAGAAGGCAAAAGAGAAGGGTAATGAAAAGTGCAATAGTCTTTAAGCTGTGCATTCGGTCAGTCTTTGGGTTTCTGTAGTGGATCTTCGGACGTCCGGTTGCTTCCATCATCTTCATGTTGGGCGCTTCCATCACCTTCAAGAGACTCGGTAGCGGGCAGAACCACAGACTTTGTTTTAGTTTCTCTCCTGGTGGCCTTTTAGGTGACTAGGCTACCGTTCTGAGATTTCCGCTTAGCCTGTGGTCTGCTTAGCCGAAGTTCTCTCCTTTCGTCGCAAGTTATACCCTTCTTTGGATGGCACAGTGGGATCGGGATATTCAATCAAATCAAGTGTCTCTGTATCCGGGCAGCGGCTCAGGGATGGTCGGTCTTTGTCCAGTAGTTCCTCTTGGGCGGTGATGTTGTCCGTGGTTGTCAGGGTCGGTGATACCTTCTTGCAGTGGTGTGCATGCAGCCAATTGCGTTTCCCTTCCACTCGAAGAGCTGTTCGGGTGGTGATCAGGACTTGCAGGGGGCCCGTCCACCGGGGCTCCAGACTCTTGGTGCGCTGGAAGTTACGCACTAAGACGAAGTCACCGGGTTGGATGTCGTGTCCCGGGCCCCTGGAAACATCGGGAATGGCGTGCAGCACCTGCTGGTGGATAACAGACAACGTCTTAGTTAGGTTATACAAATAGTCAGACATGAGGACGTCCGGGACGTCGTGGATGGATGATGGTTTTGGTGCAGTCCAAAGGTTCATGGGCCGCCCAAAGACGACCTCGTAGGGGGTTAAGTGGTGTTTGGTGGGGGTGGAACGCATTGATAGCAATGCCAGTGGGAGAGCGTCTGGCCATCTTAGCCCTGTGGTGGCGACTATTTTTGCTATTTTAAGCTTCAATGTGGCATTGTGTCGCTCAACCAAGCCTGCAGATTGGGGATGGAAGACCGCATGGAACTTCTGTTTTACACCCAACCCTTTTAAGATGAGTTGGATAACTTCGGCTACGAAGTGGGGGCCGTTGTCGCTCCACAAAATTCGACAAAGGCCGTATCGGGGGAAGAACTCCTTCAGTAGTACCTTTGCGGTAGTCATAGCGGTGTTGTCGTGGGTTGGGTAGGCTTCCACCCACTTGCTGAAGGCACACACAACGACAAGCACATACTTTAAACCTTGGCACCGTTCTAGCTGGACGTAGTCCATTTGTAGGACTTCAAAGGGGTGATTGGGGACCCCAAACCCTCCCCGGGGTACAGCAGTTCCTTTCCCAGGGTTGTGTTGGAGGCATACTAGGCATTGTTGGACCAGACGTTTGGCTGAGTCTGGTATTCTGTCGTTGTGCCAGACTTTGGAGATGAGTTCGATCATGGGGGCAGACCCTATGTGTGCGGGGGAGTGTGCCATGGTCAGCATGGGGATCAAGTATGAGTCGGGTAGCAGCCATTTGTTCGAGTCTTTAGTTCGCCAACAACCGTCATCGTCCTTCAATCCTACCCGGGCCCATTCAGTTAATTCGTGTGGTGTGCTGGCTAGTTGGATATCCCTAATCGTTTCCCTAGCATCCTTCCATTTCTCAGTTTGTGACCTGGTCACGTACATGCGGGTCGTGGACCTATTCTCGGCTGTGGTTCGGGCAGTAATGTCAGCTAGTGCATTTCCCTGTCCTATAATGTCTGTCACCTTCTTGTGTGCCTGGCATTTGATCACAGCTAACCGTGTGGGGAGGAGGACTGCTTCGGTCAGGGCAGAGACTAGGTCTCCATGCAGGATGGGTGTGCCATGAGAAGTCAAGAATCCCCTCTCTTTCCATAAGAGCCCGAAGTGGTGAACTACCCCAAAGGCATACTGACTGTCTGTGTAAATGTTTGCGGTTGTCCCTGTTGCCAGAATGCAGGCTCGTGTGAGGGCAATTAGCTCAGCCGCCTGTGCGGATCGCTGTGTGATGCGGGCTGTCTCAACAACTGTTCGGGCTGTGGTGACTGCATAGGCAGCTGAGGTGGTGCCATCAGGGAGCTTGATGCATGAGCCATCCACCCACAGTTCTCCGTCAGGGTCCGGGAAGGCGGTATCCCGGAGGTCAACCCTACTCTTGGTTTGTTCGTCGGTGAGGGTCACGCAGTCATGTATAGGGGATGCATTGGGGTCAGCGTCAGGGAGAGGTAGTAGAGTAGCTGGATTCAGAGTGGTGCATCGTTTCAATGTGATATGGGGTGCAAGCAGAGTCAGTTCATACCCAGTCAGTCGTGCGCTAGTCAGGTGTTGAGTCTTGGTTTGGTTCAGGAGGGTATCAACAGCATGGGGTACCAATACTGTGAGGGGGTTCGAGAGCACGATCCCCTCACTTTGTCGGATAGAGACAGCAGCGGCGGCTACTGCTCGAAGGCAGGCGGGCAAGGCTCTGGCTACGGGGTCGAGAGTGGCAGAGAAGTAGGCACAAGGGCGTTGCTTAGGGCCTATGGACTGGGTTAGGACAGACAACGCACATCCCTCCCTTTCGTGGGTGTAGAGGGAGAAAGGTTTAGTGTAGTCTGGGGTTCCTAGGACTGGGGCCGAGCAGAGGGCGTCTCGTAATTCTTTGAAGGAGGATTGGCATTCGGGTGTCCAGGGGAGGGGGAAGGGGACATCCTTAGCCAGCAGGGAAAGCAGAGGCTTTATGGTGAGACTGAAGTTTGGCAACCACTGTCGACAAAAGGAGGTGAGGCCCACTAGGGATCGTACTTGCTTCTGAGTTTTGGGAACAGGGCTAGGATGGTTTGAATTCGGTCAGGGGTAAGTTTCCTCCCGTCTTTGGATAGTAGGTGGCCTAGATAAGTTACCTGGGGCTGGCAGAATTGCAATTTCTTTCTGGAGACCTTGTGACCGTTCTCCGCAAGGAAGCGGAGGAGGTGAATGGTGGCTGTGACGGCAAGAGGAGTGGTGTCGGCCGCCAAAAGAATGTCATCGACGTACTGTACCAATACCACTCCATCGGGCAGTTGGACTGCATCCAGTTGTCTCTTGAGGGCTTGGCTGTAAATACTGGGACTCTCAGTGTAGCCTTGGGGTGCCCTGCAGAATCTGTACGAACGGGCTTTTAAAGTGAAGCCGAACAGGTAGCGGCTGTCTGGGTGGATGGGGATGGAAAAGAATGCGTTCTTGAGGTCAATAACAGTAAAGATGGTGGCGGTGGATGGAATCAGGGTGAGGATGGTGGTGATGTCTGAGACTACGGGGTACTGGGGTATGACTACTTTGTTAACCTCTCGCAAGTCAACAATGAAACGGTAGGCTTTCTCATCCCCCTCGCCTTGCTTCTTTACAATGGGTAGGATAGGGCTGTTGCAAACATTACTCACTACTTCTTCTACCACTCCTGCCTCGACCAGGGACTCGATGATTTCCACCAATGCCTTCTCGCCCTCGGGTGATATCCGATACTGTGGAAGCTTTGGGAGCACTGCGTCCGGTCGGACGGTTATGTGTACCGGGTCGATCACCATGCGCCCTACATCTGAGTCGGTTTTAGCCCATAGATGTGAAGGTAATGTGTCGAGTAGGGACATATCAGCATCGGTTATAGAGAGCATACGCCGTGTGTGACAGGGTCTGGACAGATCTGGGTTATCGTGTAGGATGACTCGAACTCCGTCTGGGGAGCATCTGATAGTGGCTCGAAAATGTTTTAGCAAATCAAGTCCCATAATAGCATCGGGGGTGTTGGAGGAGAGCAGAAAGGTCGTGTCAGTGGTGTTATCTTCTAAGTCAAAGGAGATTGGTGCTGACAAGGGGTTAGTGGAGGGCGTTCCGTCAAAGCCTATTGAGGTTACGTGTGAGCCAGACAAGGGTGCCCTAGGAATCAGTCGTTTAGATAACGCACTACGTGTCGCCCCAGTATCTACCAGGAATGGAGATTTTGTGCCCAAGACCTTAGCGGTGACGTAAGGACCTTGCTGGTCAACACGGAGTTCGACTGGATCCCTCCCCTGCCCCTGGCGGTCCTATGCGAAGTCATGAGTGCTCTCATAGTCGGACTGCTGACACTGGTTTTGGCGGGGGCGATCAAAGGTGTTTGGTCTGCCTGGCCTGTCGTTGATGGTGTTGTTCGTGTGCCCTCGTCCCTGTCCTCTATTTCTGGGGTCATATGCTGCGTCTCTGGGGTCCCTATTCTTGTTTATTTCCAGAAGGACCGGGCACTGGGATTTCCAGTGTCCGAACCCTCTACAGAACGCACATTGATTTCCATCTAAGTCTCTCCGTCCGTTGTAGGGTGTAGGTGTATGGTCTCTAGGGGGGAGCTTTCTAGGGGCGGTTGGTTGGTAATTCTCTTTTGGGGGTTCCCTTCCTATGGTCACCCCTTGCAACTGTGCTATCATCACCCTCTCCTTTAATTCCTTTTTCTTCTTCTCTGACGCCCTATCGTTCTCGTTCTTCTGGTTTTCGTAGTATTGGGCCATCTGGAGAATTGCTGCGGGTTTGGAGGCTGCCCAACTACTCTCGCTGGTCTGTAGCTTCTGGGAGACTTCTTGAGACAGACCCTTTACATAATTCTGGACAAAGAGGTGGTGTCCGGTTGCGGTGGTCATGTCTTGGCCACTGTAATCGGAAAACACAGTCTCGAATCGGGAGAAGTATTCAGACACATCCTCCTGGGGTTTCTGGCGGCAAGCCGTCACTATCGACCAGTCTACCTTTCTTTCTGGGATTAGAGTCTTCAGCTTTTGTACAATCTTGTCTGGGAGCTCTAAGATGGCTTTCGGGGGTTTCTGTCCTGGCTCTCGCTGTTTATCTATGGTATCGAGTTGTACCCAGGTATATCCGAACGGCTCAGCGTGGTCAACTTTCCGGATTTGTTTCCACACATCAGCCGGCAGGCATAGCCCAAAGAACAAGTCGATATCTGCTAACGTCATTATCGTTGAGCCTAAGGCTGTGCCTAATTCAGTGTAGAAGGCAGTCGGGTTCTTTCTCAAGTCGGGTAGGGTCTTTCTAAAGGTCAAAATATCTTGCCGGTCCCACGGCTGGTAGACCCAGTTATATACAACCCTTCCCTTCGCATCTTGGTGGTTGATGTCGTCGTGTGTTCCCTGACCCCGTGGGGGGACCCAGTAGGGGGCAGCTTCTTTAATGGGCATCATGGCATCGGCCCTTCCTCCCTGGGGCTTAGTTGCTATGGGGGTTTCCGTTTTGGTGGTCTGTCCATGTTCTTTAAGGTGTCGGTAGACCTCGAGTGTACGAGTGAAGAGGTTCGTTACATCGCCCTCTCTTTCTTCCCCAATGTCTACCTTCCTATATAGGGCCGCTAGGCCTTCGGGACCTTTATCGTGGTACCTATCCTCATATGTATTCAGGGTGTGATAACAGAGCCGTACGACGAAGTGTCGTCTGCGGCTGTCGGCATACGATTTATACACGTCCGTTATATACTCCTCACTTTCTTTTCGCTCCACCAGCGTCCCTACTATCTTGTCAATTCCTGCTCGTTCATCTTTAGTTAACCGATTCATTCTGGTGGACTCTTTCTTTCCTATCTCATGGTCGTCTATCGTTGTAGTCGACGTTAGGTTCAGTACAAGAGGCTCAGCCGGCGCGGAGGCCGTGAGGGCCGAGGCCCCTGTACTGCTTTCGTTCGTGTTCGGGGGTTGTGGGTGTTGCACTACCGATTGGGAGGGTGCATACGGAGGGGGCATGTAAATGGTCGGGGGACCTAACAGTAATTCGTCATTCGTTTGCTGCTTGGAGGACAATACAGGGTAGAGCAAAGAAGGGGTCCTAACAGCGTACTGGCCTGAGGTTTCGGGCTCCTGTCTTAGTTTAGTTTCCCTTCTCTCCTTTATGTCTTCTTCTAACTTTTTAGCGGCTAGGTGAGCTGCCTTTCGTAATTCCTTTTCTGCTTTTACTTCTTCCCTCTTTTTCCGTTGCGTCGCTTCTTTGCGCCACATGCCAATACTGTCAAGCATAGTAGGCGTCGTCTTATTGCTATGCAGAGCTACTTCTAGCGCTTCTATCTTGCGGTCGTCGAAGGATCCCATCAGTGGCCACTGACTTTCGGGGTCCTTCTTGGTATATTTATGCCACAGCTTGCTATAAGCTACGGCGACTAGTCCATATTTAGTGAACATGTCCTTATTAGGGGTGCCTTCCAGTGGAGCCGGGTGGTTCACCTCTAATAAGCGGTCCGGGCAGAACCAACTACCAATCAGTGGGGAGAAGATAGGCATGACGGGTTTCAACGGGGACAAAAGTCAGCACTACCTATCTTTTCACTGCTTGCAAAGACTAGACAGAATATCTCTATTCTTCGTTATTTGTAAGCAGAGAATACCTCCAAAGAACCAATATCGAACAACTAGTGTTCGGACAATCAATCAATCAATCAATGGGGAGATAAAGATAGGCACGACGGGTTTCAACGGGGACAAAAGTCTGCGTTACCTACCCTTCACTATTTGCAAAGACTAGACAGAATATTCCTATTCTACGTTATTTGCAAACAGAGAATATCTCAAAAAGCACTATTCTTCAAAACAATCAATGTTCGGACAATCAATCAATGGGGAGATAAAGATAGGCACGACGGGTTTCAACGGGGACAAAAGTCTGCGTTACCTACCCTTCACCATCTGCAAAGGGAGAGAGAGAGAGTATTTCTACTCCTCCCCGTTTGTAGACAGCGAATATCTCAAAGAGAACAATCAATGAGCACAATCAATGAGCAATACTAGTATTCAAACAATCAATCAATTATTTCGCACTTTTGTCGTATTTCACGACCTTACCCGGACCGCGTGGACAGTTTCTCGTCTTCCGCCTCCAGCGCCCGATCGTCCTCTATTCTCCGTATTTGCCGCGGCACTCCTGATGGTTCCCAGTCAGGACCGTAGATCACTCGAGAGAGGTCTGCTCGGAACCAGTGAAGTTCGGATGATCGGCTGCCAGACGAGGGTCTATTGGGCAGGAGCTCTCCCGATCGTTGCAGTCGTTCACTCTGTCGTCGGGACCTCTCCCACTGGATCCACGTGTCGCTGATGGGCCCCACGTTTGGGACGCCAATTGTTAAATGGTAGCGGCAGTTTCAGTCGATAACCTTTCAAGTATTTGTCCGGCGGTAATCGCCTCTTATACCACTCGATAATTTACCAATGAAAGAGGCAGGCGCCGGAGACTGGAAGGCAGGAAACAAAGTTTTATTCCGTCGGAGCAGAACACATCAGATCAGACAGCAAGGTATCGTCACGAGGTGCTCTAACTGCATCTCTGAGACCTGGTCTCTTATACACTGGTTTATTGCTTTATTACATATAGTACATTCTTGAGATTCCCTTGATGCCTGAAAGAACATCCCCTGAAGCCCCGGCTCAGATCCGATCCCACACATAGATACAGTAGAAGTTCCCACCCTACCCGCAGTGGGAGATGGCTATCGCGCAGCAGGGAATTCCGCTAATTCCCGGGGGTGTGTGCAACTGGCCGGGTCTCAGGGGGTAGGGGCTTTGATCTACTGTAATCCCTTTGATGTGGGGTGTTTCCCTTACAGTAGGGGCAGTAAACTGCATCCGCAGGGCTAGGTGATGGCCTGGGACCAGTTCAGACAATGGGGCGCAGAGGAAGGGGGTTATCAAAGGAGAGGCATGACCATGTATGGGTTGTCGGTTGGAAGTGGTTCCGTAGCAGGGTCGCGCAGAAGGAGAGGGTTTATGGCCTGTATGAGAGAGCGGGGGTGGCCGGCGCACGGGGGATGCTTGCAGCGCCAGGGGAAAGCGCTGGCGGTCGAGAGTGAGCGGGGAGAGAGTGGGGTGGCTAAAATGGCGGCCGTGCATTCGTTGTGCGTGGCGCTGGGGAGAGGCAAGATGGCGCAGATAATGTTCAGTTTGCACGCTAAATTTCCACAGTTGCTCTCCAGCCAGAATATGGTCTGGTTACATTTGTCCACGATATTCTTCTTCGCTGAGTTGCTCTTTAAGTTTGTCATCTCGAACAGTGCTTTTCATGTTGAAGGCATATAATTCAACTGAGTTCTTGGCAGCAGCCGTCTCTCTCTAGGCTTCATTATCTTCTGCGTCCTGTACCATTTGCTCGATCTCCTCTTTGCTCAGCCGGCCCTTGTCATTGGTCATGGTGATCTTGTTCTGTTTGCCGAACTCTTGTCTGCACCAAAGACATTCAGGGTGCCATTCCACCTCTCACCTACCTCACATCCATGAGCTGATCATCCCTCTGAGTGGCGTCTGACTTCTATACAGAGAATCCATTATTTAGCTCAAGAGCTGCAAGTTCCTATTATTGATTTAGTAATTCTTGAGACACTTTGTCAATGGGAAGTCGTTCTAAATTTCAGTTCAGTCAAAGGCCTACTGCTCTCCACCTTGGAAAGTGGTAGATGAGGATGGCTGGTGAGAAAAGAGTGCCTCTGCTACTGAGGAACAGTGGCGGTGTAAAGAATGTGACAAGATAGATGCAAAGAAAGAGTGGTTTGACACAAAGAAAGCTCCAAAAACAACCTTAAGCTTGGTGAGGTGAAGGGCACATCACCTCTCTGCACCTATTAACAGATTAAGATAATATGCAATTAGAATGGAGTTTTTGGATAATGACTTGATTCTTTCACATTGTCGGTACTATATCTGGGATGGAGGTGGCATGAGGGTAGGCAAATAACGGGTTGCCTAGCCTCTTTTGTTTTTGGTTAAGAGTCTCCTGTACTTACTTTAATGGACTTTGAATGCAACTCCACAAGTCATTGGCTTCTTTAGCTCCGTAACTTTCAGCCATTGGCATTAGACATTTTCAGGCATATCATTGATGATCTTACCATTTTTCGCTTGTCTGTTTCACTGTGTCCTCCAGTGGAATGCAAGGGAGGTTGTTTTTAGGTCAAAGCCTAACAACATCTTGCGGACACTTGGAAAGATTCCCTGGGAATGCATCCCGCCCGTTGCTTACCATTGGCTTTGTGGTCTATAACTCACATTTGCTTTGTGTCCGTTTGCTGGCTTTATTTGTTTTAGGCTGTCCAGCTTGAGTTTGTCCCTTTCCTTGCCCAAACCCTTTTTAATGTCCACCATTAAACACAATTTCTGTAAACAGCCCTTTAAATCTTGTTCTTATCTTGTCACATTTACTGTGCATTCAAAGACAGAGGTCAAATGTCAGTGTCTGTCTTCCAGGGATTTTGTTGTTTACTTTTCTTTCACTGACTTCAAAGTGAGAGGATTTATGTGACAATCATGCTGGCTACTTGGAGTATGCAGAACCATGTTAATTTTTTTCTAACACAAAACAAAAAATTAAATGTCTGTAAATGAACTGTGTAGATATTTCAAAATTTGGAAAGCACGAATAAAGAATATTTTTTGATAATTCAGAATGTGGTGAAAACAAATATTTTAATGCGAGCAAATCATTACACTAGGTGATGACATGTCCACACATTATCATTTGTGTGATGTATACTTTTATCAGTAAAACTGTATGTCAGTGCAGATGCAATGGTCATTCCAATTGAAGATGCGTTGTCTCTAATGGCAGTGTTCTGCCATACCATGCATACTCCACCTTACCCAACTCCACTCTACTCTGCACCACTTTAAAACTTGGCACTGTAATCTGCACCACTCCACACTACGCCACTCCACATGGTGTCACTGCAATATACTCTGCACCACTCCACACTATGCCATTCCATGCCACACTGCGTCTCTGCACTCTACTCTGCACTACTCTACTCTGTGCCACTTTACTCGATGCCTCTCTTCGCTAAACCACTGTTCTCTATACCAGTGCACTCTACTCCACACTACTCTACTCTGCACCACTCACTCTTCGCCACTTCACTCCACCTCGAAACAATCTACTCTACGTCACTCTATTCCACTCTGTATTACTGCACTGCACGTGAATATGATATGCACCACAGCACCCCACTATATGCTACTCTGCAACTCTTGACTCTACTGCACTCTAGTCCACTCTACTTTACATCATTGCATTCAATGTCACTTTTCTCTGCAACAGTCTACTCCACTGCACTCTGCTACAATGCACTCTACACCACTCAGCTCCACTCTGCTCTGCGCCACTTTGCTCTGTGCCATTGCACTCTACTCTGGACCCCTCCATACCACGTCACTCTATGCCAGTGAACTCTATGCCAATGCACTCTGCGCAACTGCACACTGCACCAGTGCACTTTGCACCACTATACTCTGCATACCACTATACTCTGCACACCACTCTACTGTATGCCTCTCTAATCTACAGTGCATCACTCTACTCTACCAGTACACTCTACCCCACTCTACTATGCACTCTCACCACTGTACTCAACTCTACACCACTCCACTAAACTCTCGCCACTCTACTCTGCATCAGTCCACTCTACGCCACTCTAATTTATTCTGCATCACTGCACACCACCCCACTGCACTCTACACCTCTGCACTCGACCCTGCATCACTCCCCTCTACCTTGCACCTTTCCTCTCTACCCTGCACCACTCCACATTGCAAAATACCATTCCACATAATTAATTTCATCACATACAATCTCACTCTACATATTTCTGACAGTTAATACCATTTAATTACTATCAACATATTTCCACAGTGCACCATGCCACATAGTTCAACTACACAACTTCACACCAAACCACCAATTCCTCAACACAATTTTCCACAACAAACAATTCAAAAACATCCCTTCTCTACCTCACACTTCCACCAACCCTGTCATCTCTCTCCCACACATCCACTTCCCCTTCCCTCACACTACCACTACCCAAACATATCTTGCAATTCCACTGCAACCCTCTCATCCCTCCCTCACACTCCCTGTCTGTGTATATACTGCATGCTCCCACATACTGCCTTCCCTATGCCTCCTCATTCTGTGCACTTTCCACCTCTCTGGGTTCCCCTCCCACTCATCCCTCTCTCTCTCGTACTCTCTCTCACACCTCTCTCTCATGCGCTCTTCCCGCCTCTCTCATGTGGTTCACTTCAGGTCTTCACTCACAGTTTCTTTCCCGTGCCTTTTTCAAGATATCCATCCCGCAAACCCACATGCTCCTTCTCTTCTTAGGTTGTCTTCTTATTACACAGGAGCTTCCTCTTTATGCATCTATGGCCTGTTCTCCCCTTCTTTCTGTCTTCTCACATACTCTTTCTGCTCCTCTGTCTGGAGTTCTTTGACCGCTGTGTGCACAAATTACCTATCCCTCTCTATCTTGGTTTCAATCTATTCTGTGCACCGCTTACCCATATCTATTAACCATGCCACAGTATTCCACTACACAAATGCACTAACACCACACAATTCCAATCCACACAATTCCACAACTGACAGTTCCAATTCAAACCACATAATTCCACTCCACGCCGCATACATTCACTCTACTCCAAACAAAAACACATACATAAAAGACATTGTCACTTACAACGCCAATACCTCTAACTCTGGCAAATAAACCAGAAACACATGTCTAGAGATCAGCACTATCTGTGCCAACCTTGGCGAAACACTTGAAAATATCTGAGCGATCTACAAGAGACTGCATTACCCAGAATGCCAGAGGCGGACCTTGCCTGAGAGGTCAGCGGTGTGCTCCCACATCCTGTTGTCTATTTAAAGTACTCCCGTGAGTCATTGAGCTGACGAGCTCGTGGATGAAGCACCTGCGCGCCAGTGAGAGGTACCGGACCTGATATAATGCTTGGCAGCCTACTCAGCAAACCCCAAAATATAAGACTGTAATCTCTACTGATGACGGTTAATAAACCAGAAACACGTGTCTAGAGATCAGCACTATCTGCGCTAACCTTGGCGAAACATTTGAAAATATCGGAGCGATCTACAAGAGACTGCATTACCCATAATGCCAGGGGCGAACCTTGCCTGAGAGGTCAGCGGTGTGCTCCCACATCCTGTTGTCCATTGCTAATGCTTGTTATCATTATCAATGTGTTTCTTATTGTCTATTATTATCATTGTGTTTATTTACTTATCTATTCATTTTTGGTAAACTCAAAAAAAATGACTTGAAATAATAAGGCCCCTTCCTGTGACATATTCTTTTATCATGAGGTCATCGGAGTCAAAGGTCATATGATGTACAAGTGATGGCACTTCTGCTACTCAATGTCTGAATCTGGTTAATTTTTCTTCTCAAGGATGATTGGATAACAAGCCAGTGCTGACTTTGTGTTGGTGGCTGTAGGTGTTGGGCACTGGATTAAAGTTTGGGGCAATTTGATTTATTTTTCAGACTTTGAACTGATGAAAGAGAGCACAAGGCAAAGTGAAGAAAAAAAGAAAGGTAGGAAAACAATGACAAATGGAGAATGCAGTAATAAACTGTAAGAGTGAGACAAAGAGACGAGAAAAATAGGATGGTGGGAGAAAAGGTATGTGATGGAATCTAGATGAAGCAGCCTTGGCAACCCTGAAATTAAGAAGTGAAGCAGCCTTGGCAACACTGAAATTAAGAAGCACCACCATCGGACTACTCAGAAAAACCTGCACTTATTTATTTTGTTCAAATTAAGCATTGTGTCACGTGCGGCCAGCAGGTGTATCAGAAGGAAGATGAACACATTCACCAGCTTGAAAACATTTCTTATAAGTCTCTTTTTTGTGTCCTATGTTAACTGTGGATTTCAGCGAAAACCAGCAATGTATACAGATGGTCTTGTATGATCTTGTGAGCAATACAAGAATATGCACTGTTTATATTTCCTAATAAGGGATGTTTAGTCATGCATCTTGTGCTTTTTACATTACTTAAAAGACACATGTACCATAGTGAGTGCATACGCATTATTTTAGCCAATAAATACCATTGTTTTGTGAGTCTCTCCTGTTAAATATTTAATATAGGACACTGAAAACATTTCCCAGACTTCTAGCAAAAGTTCTAATGACCTTTTAAAAATTGTGTATTAGAACTAAAGTAGTGGAATGGTCTCTCATATTATCAGTCTGTTACCTAGTTATTCCTATTTTTAAATTCTGTTTACAAGTAAATCCCACCAGGGCGTGTAGTTTTCTTGGAAAGTTTAAGTGTATAGCTTCCAATCAGAACATACTGCTTTTCATCGTAAATAAGTGCCAAACGGGTTGGAAAGAAATGTAGTGATAAAATAAACGTGTTCCCACTCAGAAGGCATGGCTGACAATACTTTGTCTGGTATTTATTTTGCATGCAGATTTCACTGCCAGGTGAAGTATCAGTCAAGGACAACAAACATAACTCTTGCATGGTTGGAGACTTATCTGAATTTTGCTATTTTTATACTGTAATCATGGCAAGAGCAGTTGAAAAAACTTGAATAGATACTTTTATACAAATACAGCTATTGAGTAAGTACAACTGTTTAACCAATTAGTACCTCCCTCATTATCTACCCAATCAAAAATAAATCTGCTCTCACAATTATTATATAAGGCTTACTATCGGATTCTATCCAACCAGCTTGCATAATTTTTTACCATCAATTGCATTTTATCTCAAAGACAACCTGATTTATACTATTATTCTCCTATCTCTGTTTAAGAGAGTAACAGATATATTTATTTTGATATACTTTCAGGTTCTTCTACTCTCCTAGCTCCCCTTTTCGGCCTGACCACTGAGCTTCAATCTTGTACATTTCCTTTGTTTAATATCTGTTTATTGAATTCAAACAAATAGAAAATACATGTCGCTGAAAATAAAAAGCAAGGGTGGGAGGGCAACAAAAGCTGGGCTACTTAATAAGTAATCAGTTCCGGGTCCTCTCAACAGAGCAACCCCATCTCCACAAACTCCGAAACACAAATGCAATGAAGGCACGATGACCTCGCAAATCACAAGTGACAGAGTCATAAAGGAACCCTCACCAGGACCAAGGGAGGGGCTATGGGAGGGACAAAAGGGCAGAAGCCAAACCAGGGTTCCATTGTCCAGCAGAGGGATGACATAGCATCACGGCCAGAGAGTCAAACAGGGGGTCAAAGTAAACAAGGTCCAAACCGAGATGAAACCGCTACCCCGCATAAAGGAAACATTCCGCACTGCGACAATATTAATATGCTCTGCTATAGACAAAACAAAGAACATCATAAAACAATAAAGAGAGAGGAAGAAAAGCAAAAGAGAGGTGAGGACAGAAAAAAAGAGAAGAAAGAAGCTAAGAGTGCGTCCCCCAGAGGGGGAGGGAAGGGAAAGGGGATATATAATATAATATAATCCACATTTGTAAAGCGCGAACAATCACCCGTAAGGGTCTCTAAGCGCTGGGGGCCATTGGGAAGATTAAGCAAGCTACTGCCAAGAGTCACATGGTTCTGGGCTCATCTGCCACCGGCGCCGGGGATTGAACCGTGAACCCCAGATTCCGGAGTCAGTCGCCCTGGCCGCGGCGCCACACCTCTTCCCTAGCAAAGGAGGATGCGCTATGGGGAGTGACCAGGGCCCAGAGTAGAGGCCAGTGGTCGCAAGGTCAAAGGGGCCCGCCTGACAGTTCAAGGGAGTTACTCCGAGGGAGTCTGGTCTCCGACCCCGAGAGAAGGGCTCCAGAGGGTCTTCGAACAACTGCAGGGCTCGTAGTCTAGGGGGCATCAAGCGGGAGTGTTAGATTTTAGTGAAATAGCGTATAAGTGGTTGCCAGATGCGGTCAAATTGAGTGTCTGTGTGATTGTGTGATTGAGCCGTAAGCAGCTCCAAGGACATGACATCCCACAGCTGGAGAAACCAAGCAGCAATAGGAGGAGGGTGGGGCCACTTCCAGGAGGAGGCAATGGACTGTCGTGCCACTCCCAATAGATGAAGGATTAGGTACCAGTCCGCCGAAGTCATGCCCTTCAGCGCGCCGGGCCGAATGCCCAGAATCAGGATAGAGGGATTCGGGAAACCCACCACCTCTTTAATATGACTGAGGACCTCCTTCCAAAACAAAGCAAGACCCGAGAAAGACCACCAAATATGTAGAAAGTCCCCTCTATCAGTCTGGCATCTCCAGCAAAGCAGAGGGGTGTTTGGGAACACCTGATGGAGACGGGTAGGTGTATAATACCATTGCGTCATCAGTTTATATGCAGATTTGTGCTGTCCCTCCACAAACGAGCCCACTCCTCTGGGGAGATGTCAGCGGTCAAATCGGAGGCCCAACGCGTCTGGTAGCCATGAGGCGGGAGCTGTTGAGAGTGCTGAAGGACAGAGTAGGTTTTGGAGATCCAAGGACTCAAAGGGGGTGAGCCACCGAGTCACATCCCAGGAATATGTCGGGGAACTAAGCCAGTGACGCAATTGACAGTATTGCAGACGCACGCTGTCTGAGAGATGAAAAAATCGTTTGCACTGATCAAATGTACGGAGGGCAGTCCCCTTGAAAAAATCTTGGAGTACTCACCGACCATCTACGGTCCAAGCCGTAAAAGCCTGAGATTGCAAGGCAGGAGGGAACGCAGAATTGCGTGTTAGAGGGGTATTGGGGGAAGGGAATGTCATAAGGCTCCGGGGTACCGCCAGTGTATACCATATCTCTAAGACTGTTCTCGTTGGACTTGCTATGTAGGCACTGCGAGGATAGGCCTCTCGCAGGACCCAGGCTAAGTCCCACAAGGGTCTACAGGCCACCGCCTGATCCATATGAAACCAGTGTTTCTCCCTTTCAAGGACAATCCATTCCGATATAAACCGAAGGTGACAAGCCCAATAATATTTCAATAAATTGGGGCAGGCAAGGCCACCCAGAGATCTGGGAAGCATGAGTATTTTATGAGAAAAGCGGGGGCGGGTTTTCCCCCAGATGAATTTGGTAACATCGCATTGCAGGGCCTGGATATCAGGGGAGTAGGGAGAGACTGGAACAGGTAAAGGACTTTAGGAAGGAGGGACATTTTAATGGTATTAAGGTGCCACAGCAAGGCCAAGGAGAGGCCCTCCCATCGACGCATTTCCTCGCGAATAGATTTCCGATATCTAGGCCAATTAGATGAGGACCATGATACGAGCGTAAAAGTTAGATCCAGGCACAAGTAGCGAATCGACTCGTCAGTCCATTTCACTGGGATCAGGTCCCGCAATCCATGGACCTCCAAGGCCAAGAGTGTAAGATTAGGAGCTTGGGATTTTGCAAAATTGATCCGATAGCCAGAGGCGGCCTCAAAGGACCTCAGAAGCTCAGCCACCACAGGGAGAGAGGTAGATGGGGACGACAAAGACAGAAGAAGATGATCGGCGAAGAGGGAGGCCTTATGGTCAGTGCCCCCCATAAGGATACCCCGTATATCCTGATAGCGGCATATAGCAATAGCCAGGGGCTCGATGACAAGTGCGAATAATAAAGGAGAGAGCGGGCACCCCTGGCGAGTGCCACGGTGGATAGACATAGGAGCAGTGGTGTAGTCATTGAAACGGATACGAGTGGTAGGCTTCCCATAGGGGGCCATCAGTTTAGAAATAAACCCAGGTCCCAAGCCAACATTGTGGAGGACCGCCAGGAGAAAGCCCCAGTCCACGTGATCAAACGCTTTCTCGGCATCAAGGGAGACCAGGCAGGCAGGGATAGCTCTGATATGCGACTTTTCCACTAAATGGGCAACCCGGCGGATACTGTCCGCACCCTGACGGTGGCGGATAAACCCTACTTGATCGGGGTCGATAAGGCCCGAAAGTTGAGGTTCCAAACGATTCGCAAAGATTTTGGGGAATATCTTGGCGTCAGTATTTAACAGGGCAATAGGGCAGAAGGAGGCTGGCAGGGTCGGGTCTTTGCCAGGCTTGGGGACAAGCATTATTTACGCCTCATTCATCGTCCCCGGGGTTTTGCCCGTCGGGAACTGTTTTAATGCTTTAGCAATTTCCTTGTGGGAGATAGGCTCATCAAGTAGTTTTGTAAAATAGGGATCGATAGGGTCCCAGGGACAGGAGTCGAGAAATCCCCTGACCGCCTCCGGGGGACAAGGATTATGCGCATAAAATCTTTAAAAAAGGCCATCAATATAAGGCCCTTGTCCGACTCCGAGATAGCCCAGGAGCCGTCGGGTCGCTTGAGCTTCGCAATGTGGGATTGGGCAGTCTGGCTCCGCAGGCGTCGCGCCAGGCATGCCCCAACCTTATCACCACACACGTTGAATTTTTGTTGAAGATTAACGAGAAGCCGGTCCACCTTGTTAGTACGCTGTAAGCGCAGTTGACCACGTAAGGTAGCGAGGCGCCGCTTGTTGGCGAGGGAGGGACAGGCATGATGTTTGCGTTCCAAGTCTTTAGTATCCCGAGAGAGGGTGGATTCGACCAGACGTGCCTCCCTAGTCCGGGCGATGGAGATTGAGGTGATAACCCACCAAACAGTAGCTTTGAAGGCATCCCAACGGACATCCTCGGGAGTAGCAGAAAGAGAGTTGGCTACAAAATAGGCCTCAATCTCCCTGCGAATGTCTGCCACATCCACCGAGTCACGGAGGGCCTGGGGGGGCAGACGCCACCGAGGGAGGGGATTACCAAGGGTGGCAGGGTATTGGAGCTTGAGCAAAACATGCGCATGATCGGAAATGGAAATGTCCGAAATTTCCACGGTGCACAGCTTGTGAGCCAAAGAGAGCGAGAGGAAAAAATTGTCAATACGCAAATAGGAGCGGTGTACATGAGAGAAGAAAGAATAATCTTGAAATTAGGGGTGCAGGTGTCTCCAGGCATCGAGGTCGGTAATGGCATCCCGTAATGACGCTGACATCGGCCCAGCAACAAGGTGCGCTTGTGCAGTATAATCCCGCTCACGGTCCCAAACCAGATTACAGTCGCCTCGAAGGACCACAGGGGAAGAAAGGGAGCAAAGGAGAGCCCCATAGTGCAAGCGCAAGAATGCATCCTGTTTCTGATTGGGGGCATATATATTACCAAAAGCGCAGAAGCCCTGACCTCAGACCATGTGGACATTAAGAAACCTCCCTCCCTCATCGGCCACACACGTGGGGGTCGCCTCACGCCAACCGGACTTGAAAAAAATGGCCACCCCACTAGTTTTGGACGGGGAGCATGTCCAGAATTGGATGGGGTATTTAGGGTGGGACATTAGATGGGTGTCACTGGGAAGTAAGCGAGTCTCCTGTAGGAAAACAACATCAAGATCATGCTGGAGTAGATAGCGCCATACCTGCTGACGCTTATTAGGGGAGTTGAGCATCTTCACATTGAGAGAAAGGAATGTAACAGTGTGCGTCATGGTGCAAGTGGGGAAAGACATCGTGCCCCATCCACCCCGCCAGAACCTAGAACATCCCAGACCCCAAAACTAGCCAGGTGCATCCCAGTGGAGCCAAGGAAGACAACCCCCAATGCCTGGAAGAAAGCAGCCCCCGAGGTCGCACAGGGGAAGAAAAGAGACAAGTCATCGAGGGCAGTGGCAAAGAAAATGGAGAAGGGGCAGGAGCAGAGGGCCAGCTGAACCCACATAGTTGCTAAGAACTCCTCCAGACACCCCCGGAGAGATGCAGTAACACAGCCTCCGTCAAAGGCACATCCGAAGAAGAACTTGTGCAGGGAGAAAAAAAGAGAGAAAAGAAAGAAAAAAAGAGAAAGAATAAAGAAAAAAACTGACAACTGGGCCAAGTCAATATAGAGTCTATTTGGGACAGCCCGGGACCCCGAAGGCGGGCCATTCCGGAGAAGTCACTCTTCTGTAGGACTCTGGAGAGGGGGGCGGCAGACACACAGGAGGAAGAGAGTCTCCGCCGTCA
Organism: Triturus cristatus; assembly: GCF_964204655.1. NCBI lineage: Eukaryota > Metazoa > Chordata > Amphibia > Caudata > Salamandridae > Triturus > Triturus cristatus. The sequence continues at coordinate 347,157,809 of NC_140585.1, read as the reverse complement.
GCATCCGGTGGAATAATGAACAAAGCAAGGATTAATCCAGTCACCAGGCCCGGACTGGGAGGACTGCCAGGACTGGGCCAGAGGTAGAGACATAGTGGGGAACATCATGTAACATAGGGCAGCTAGTTCGTAAGAGATGGGGAGCCACTTAAAGGACAAATGTGGCTGATGATATCCAGCTTGGCTTGCGTTGATTCGGGTTCCCTCGAGAGGCGTCTGGATCTAGGAGGAGGAACTGTGGACCATTCTGGCCGGAGAGCGCCCGCTGGGCGCGTTCGAGAAGATGGGAGGTCATCATTGTCAGAGTCCACAGGGAGATGGAGGAGAAGCTGTGCCGCCCGTAGGGACCGAAGAACTCGCCGTCTACCCTCCCAGGTGAACATCAGAGCAAAAGGATGGCCCCATTGATATTTAACCTCAAGGTACCTCAATTTATCTGTCACGGGCTTGAATTCCTTCCTTCGGCAGAGCGTAGAAGGTGCAAGGTCTTGTAAGATTTGTTTGGAAAGTCCATTGTAGTAGACCAATTTAACCCCCTGCACCTTTCGAAGGATGGCTTCTTTGTCCGCAAATAAGTGGACTCTCATGATGATATCCGGGACAAAGTTAGGGTGGTTGCGGGGGCCAGGTACTCGATGCGCTCGATCAATCATAGGCGGCGAAGTGCCCTCACCCTCCTGAATGGCATGTAGGAGGTCCTCCGTGTACATCAAGATGTCTTTCCCTTCTGCTTCCAATGGGACACCTCTAATGCGTAGATTGTTCCGCCGACTGCGATTTTCCAAATCCTCCTGCTTCAATTGTAGGGTAATATTTAGGTCTTCAAGTTCGGTTACCTTCCTCCAGAGGCCTTCAAGATCTTCTGTCCTAGCGTCCATCGTGCGTTCAAGACCATCAACCCTCTCACCTATCTCAATGATCTCTCTGTGGATGTCTTGCAGCCCAGCCTTGAAGTCTTGCCGAAGGGAGCCAATTTCAGTCTTAATTTCTTGCAGGAAGGATGACATGTAGGCCTGGGTGATTGGCAACTCTGAGGTGGACGACCCAGAGGGCGCCGAAAAAGCGGTAGGGTCCTCCTGCGTATGCAAGGTCATTTTGGACCAGAGGGACGTTACTGGGTTCTCACGGGCAGCCGCAGAGTCAGACTCTTTATTACCCCTGTGCTTGGGAGACATTACTGCGTAGATCAGAAGAGTCAAGGGCCCAGCGAAGGAAGATCAAGGCTACTCCAGCCGGTAGCGGGCTCTGGGACGAGTGGCAGTGAGGTATCAAAGAATCGGAGACCCATTCAGCACGGAGGTAGCTAAAGTTGCACCACACAGGGTGTAAACGGACACAAAGGGCCTCCGGATGCGTGGGTCAAGGACAGCAGGGGGGCCACAGGCGATCGCACCCCACCAGGCAGGAGAGGTGTTTCCAACCAGCGACAGGAGAGAGCAGTCGCACTCACCAAGGAGCAGGGTCCCCCCACAGGCAGTCTCCGCCCCCAACCAGAAGCCAAGCCAATCAGGACAGGAAGGGGTGGGACATCGTGAGATGGAGAGGCAGAAAAAGTCACTGGGCCCCTTCCAAGGGCCCTGCCAGCAGCGAGGCAGCACCCAGCTCGGCCCAATCTCTTCAAGAGTCCCTGCAGCATGTGTACCCGCCCGGGATGTGTCCTGCAGCTACAGTCTCAGGGAGGGGAATTAGCAGTGGAGCGGGGGCGGGGGAGCATAGGCCGCAGATAAGGGCAAGGCAGGCAGGCCCAGTGCCGGAAAGCCAGGTTCAGCAGAGTTCATCCAGCCGCCAGCAAGCAAGTGATCCCCCTCCCCGGTACCTCCACCTCCGGGGCAGCCTGTCGCCAGCCGGTGTTCACTCAGGCCTCGGGGGAAGGCCGCCGCCAACGAAGCCAGACGTCCAGGATGGCAGGGGGACCGATGCCCGTCCCTGCAGGTGTCGAAGATCAAAGGAGCCCCCAGCAGCAGTCCGGGGCCCAAATCAGTCTGGCGGCAGCTGGTGTGTCCAGGACCGCTCCGCAGCAACCAGCTTCGCACAGCTGCAGAAGACGTCACAGATAAGTCCCCCAAAAGTAACCAAGCTTCTCGATCTGCTAGGCAGGCCCGGTGTCCAGGAATAAGGCAGTTTTGGGAGGCGATGGAGCGGAAACTCGATGGAACACGTCTCACTCCATGCACGCCCAAGCCACGCCCTGTACATTTCCTTTGTACAGAATATCAACTGATACATTTATTTAGTCAGCCTTGCCTGGGTAAAGAGAGAAATAGAATGCGGTCATGGACAACAATAACCGTTCACCACCATCTTAAGTCTAAATTTGAAAACAAATGTCCTAGAACACCCTAAGTATCTTAAGTATTAAGTTATCCAGGAACACTTTCACAGATTACCGAGTAGAAGAAAGAGCAGGGGCAGCTCTCATGATGAGGGGGAGGGTCACTGATAGTCATCTGTGGGCCTTTCAGTTTTAAACCCTATAGTACCAAGGACTGTCACAGAGAGGGGTGGGCAAGTCACTGACCTGACCCCACTCTGTGAGGAGTTAGGGAAGGTCTTACTCTCATTATCTGACCCATAACAAGGTTAGCAAATTAAAGGAGGCAGCGGGATTTTACAGTTTTCCCTTCCTTCCCCAAAGCTTCCACCTCTATCTGGTGCCTTCTGCTAGCCCTCCCGCCACCTCCTGGTCCTGCTGACACCGCCACAGGTGTTTTAAAAAAAAATGTTTTAGTGCATGCTTGTATGTATGAATGTATGTATGTGTATTTGAGTGAGTGTGGATCGGTGTGTAAAAGTGTTTGCATGTATATGCTTGTGAATAGATGGATGGGTGTGAGCGAGTGCTGTGCCTGTGGATGGGTGGGTGTGAGTATTTGTGCGCTTATGAGTGTTTTGGCAGAAATTATTGTCTGAATGTGTGCCTGCCCATTGTTGGAAAGAATTACGAGTCGCCACTAAGAAAGAGCTGAGAAAAGATTTTCGAACCCCACTTGGGAAGCACTGAGCAGGCTGCTATGTTATGTATAAAGGATCACATTTTCCCGTTTGGTATTTTTCAGCACAAATATGCAAGTCAAGGTCTTGTAGCAATGGCACACTAGGCTGAAATGTCACAGAAGAAGTGAAAGTGTGTACTGCTGAACATGGGAGGTAGAAGGATCTAGTTTTATAAATGCTCTCAAGGATATTCATCAGCCTAAGAGGTAAGACGATCCTGTAAGATTACAAGGATGGGCAGACTGTACGTTATCCGTAGACGAAGCCACCGTTGCCGATGGAAAACTTAATCCGGCAGCCCAATGGAGAAGGGGGCATCAGAAACAGTACATTACCTGCCCTATATTTGGGTAGATGGAGTAATGTCCTTTTTTCTGTCTGTCAATGCCAGGAAATGCCTGGAGGTGCAGGCCAGAAAAAAAAAACTATTGATGCACCCAATGACCCAGCGAAAATATTTCCAGGGTTTGGGGTCATTAGTTTTCAGAAATATTCTCCAGCATTTGTAATTTGATTCTCAAAAATCAAAAGTTTGAAAGTGGTTAATGAACAAGCATCAAAACGGCCATCTACAATCATTTTATACATTGAAACAATACGCTATTTTTTTTAAATTGTTTTTTTTAAAGAAACCTTTATTTGACTTCAAAGAGTTACAGACTTGGGCCTACAACCACTTGGGCCGGCCGCTAAGTAGTACGAGAAGATTTAGTTCATCGTTATACAGACATGTCAATCAAAAGACCCCGTTAGTCCGTCCGCACTCTAAGTGAAGGCAGCAGTTGTATCCGACACCAGTATAAAGACCGTTTCAGTTTTTAATTTAATACTTGTAAACATTTCACACAAACAAGGCAATAAGAATTATAAGTGTCAGTACGTGCTCCCCGGGGTAGGAAAGTCCCCTCCATAGAGTAATCATGAGTGGTCTGCGACAGAGGAGGGGGGGGCCCCGGGAGTGGAGAAAAAGTCAAACTGTAACATACTCCTCACATAGCACATTAGGAATGCGCAGCTAGGGGGACAAAGGGACATCCAATACTGTCGCCAGAGGAGGGGCGCAGATGTCTCCGCGATAAGAATTCCACGGACCCCACACCTTGGACCATTTCCTGGGCTTGCCTCTCGCCACATACATCGTCTTTTCTCTAAACATGCACCAGTCCATATTCTCCTTCCATACCGAGATCGTGGGCGACCTCTGAGAACCCCATAACTGTGCGATGTCGCGTTTAGCCACCATGTTCCCCAAAGTTGCCCACTGCGTCTGTGCCTCATCATAGTCATTCGGCTCCCACACGTTCAGCAGACACCTTCTAGCTTCTGGTAACAGAGCAACGTGTGTGACCTCTTCCATTATCGCATGCACCCGACTCCAAAAGCGAGCCACCTCAGGACATTCCCATATAACGTGACGGAAAGTACCCAGCAGACCACAGCCACGCTTACACAGACCATCCACGGAAAGACCCATGCGCATCAGGCGGGGTTCAGTGACATACACTCTATGGAGTATCTTCAATTGTACGAGCCGAAGGCGAGCCGGAATTGCCACCTCCCTCGGGGAGGCCACCGCCGATACCCAGTCCTCATCGTCTAATACCAAACCGTCAGCCACCCAGACCTCCCTCAGGTGGGTCAACAGGTCCGCCCGGTCATTTATAAGCTTTTTATAAATCAAGGAGATTGTGCTGTCAGGCACGTAGCCATCTAGCACCCTGTCCTCCAATGGGGAATATTCCGGGATAACAGTGGCATCGGGAAAAACCGAACACAACGCATGGCGGACCTGAGCATACCGGAAGTACTCCCTATCGGTCAGCTTATATTCCACTTTCAGCATGTCAAACGTTTTAAACTTCCCTTTCACCCAAAAATCACTCACCTTACATATGCCAATCAGATCCCATTTCTCAAATCCTTTTGTTTTCCACAAACAGCCCAGCGTTTCTGAAGCATACAGCGGGGTCGCTCGAGTCAGGCGGTCCTTCCATCCCATCGCAGCATTCGCAGCATGCCACACACGTACTGCTATCTTTGTTGGGCCTGTCAACTGCACCCCGGGAGACTTCGAGTAAAGTGCCCTATTGTAATAGCCACCAGGCAATAACATTTTATCCATTGCAAACGCCGGGTTCAGGGCCGGTCCGTACATCCCGTGATTCACCGCCGCCAGTTGGGACGCCCAATAATATCGCTTAATATCGGGGGAGTGCAATACCCCCATCATACCAAAGGAGTGTCAATTTTGTGAGAGCGATACGCGATCGCCCGTCCCAGAACAATTGCCTCTGCAAACTCTCCAGCTCACGGAAATAGCGGGCCGGTATAACGTCAAGCGTGTTTTGTAGTGCATACAGGAATCGTGGTAGTGACATCATCTTAAACAACGCCGCACGTCCGAGCGGCGAAAGCGGAAGCCGTCGCCAACCCAAAACGTCGGCCTTTAGTCGCTGAAGTGGGGGGAGCAAGTTCCGCTCATAACGGGCCACTGGGTCTAATGTTATGAAGATTCCCAAGTATTTAAACCCCGATGGCGAAATCTGGATAGGGCAGCCACACGGGAGGAGAGGAGCATCACCCGAGAGAACGTAGACGCATGACTTAGTCCAGTTAATGACCAAGCCGGAGTTACGATCAAATGAGGTTAGAACATCGACTAAGACAAGTAAAGACTGCCGGGGAGATGTGAGGTACAGGAGAATGTCATCCGCATAAAGAGAGATGCGGTCCTCAAATTCAGGCGTCCATCGAATGCCCCGCAAAGAGGGCTCCCATCGGAGCCAGGCAGCCAGAGGCTCCAAGGCAAGGGCGAAGAGAAGAGGCGACAACGGACAACCCTGCCGCGTGCCTCTTCCCAACACAAAGGGTGTCGACACTCTACCATTCACTACCACCTGAGCCAATGGTTCATCATACAACAACTTCACCCAACCGATAAACCCGGGGCCAAAGCCAAATTTCGCGAGTGCTGCCCAAAGATACGGCCACTCGAGAGTGTCAAACGCCATTGTCGCATCCAGAGACGCCAAAATGGCCAGCTCACGAATGTGCGCCGCTCTGGCGAGCACTCCATGGAGACGCCTCAGGTTCAGAGCCGTGTTACGGTGAGGTATGAAGCCAGACTGATCCGGGTGGATCAAGTCGCCAACGACACTAATCAGACGATTGGCTAAAACCTTAGCTAGAATTTTGGGCTCTGCATTCAACAGTGAGATAGGTCTATAAGAGATACATCGATCCCGCGGCTTCCCCTCCTTGTGAATCACGACGATTGTGGCAAGACACTGATCATAGGGGAGGGAGCCCACTTCTCGTGCTGCAAGGAACATTGCACGTAGATCAGGCGCCATCTTGTCCGGACGCAGTTTATACAGTTCGATGGGAAGGCCATTAGGATCCATGGCCTTGCCGGAAGCGACCGAGCGAATGGCCAAAGCAATCTCATCAGACGACAGCGTCGCGTCCATCAGTGTCCTATCCTCCTCTGACAAAGACGGCAACGCAATATCTCTCAGCAGTAGATGAGAGTCATCCTCAGAGCGCTCCGAGACTGGAGAATATACGTCGCGGAAACAAGCAGCGAAAGATTCAACAATTTCCACAGGGTCAGTCACACGCGCGCCATCCGCTCTCTCAATAACCGGTACCACTCGACTCGCTCTCTCTTTTTTGTCCAACCATGCAATCAACTTTCCGGCCTTATCCCCCACATCGTATAAACGCCCTTGTTGCTCTCTACTCATCACCTTAGCGGCATCGGTGACCAACGCTCTATAATCAAGCTGCTTGAGACTGAGAACGTGCAACTTATCATTCGTAACACCCAGCTCCAGGTCCCCTTCCAACTCAGCTATTTCATTCTCAAGGCGAACCACCTCCTCAATCTTGCTTTTCTTGGTGTGGGAAATTAGGGAAAGGGCTTGCCCACGGATCACCGTTTTGAAGGCTTCCCACAACGAGACAGCAGATGATACTGACCCTGGGAGGGTGACGATCCGCTCTACCGGATACGACAGAATTAAAATCGCCCCCCAGCACCAGAACCCCCCCGGGAGTCCCAGGACCATGCGCCCTAAGTCAGCAAATGTTACAGTCTGCAATCCCGGCGGGACATACACAGAAACCAGCGAGACAGTTCTTCCCTCCCACCATCCCACGAGTGCAGCATACCGCCCTCTGTCATCATGGATTATATCGTCCACCTCCAGCGGGAGAGAGGCTCTAACCAAGATGCCCACCCCCCTCGAGCCAGAAGAGAAACCGGAGTGAGCAGCAAGACGATATCCCCGCCTATTCATAGCATGGCAAGAATTCCCAATTAGATGCGTTTCCTGCAGAAATACAATGTCTGGCGAGAGCCGTTTCAAAAACTGCAGCACTACCCCACGTTTAATCCTGTCCCCCAAGCCATTCACATTCCATGAGAGTACTCTCAATCCCCTACCCCCCATCCCAACCTCGTGCACAACCCCTTCCCCCCAGAGAACATGACCCCAACCACCAGTCATATAGCGTTATGTTGCCTTGTAAAACATTCAAACGTTCCCCAACCCCCCCCTCCCCACCAACATTCCCGTTACAACTCCCCCCTCCCTGCACCCCTGCGTGAGCCCATGTAGCCCCCCCAACTTGCAGTGTGCCTGTCGCCCTACCATTGACTAATCTACGAAAAGAACCCCCAGAGGAGGAAAGAGCCTCACTAAGCACCCCACAACCTCCGGGCATATAAGAATAAGGCACTGAATAGAAACATCGAACCAAGGGATTGAAGTGTCATCGCAATGTTCAGTCACCGGGAACCTCCTGCCCCGTCAAGCCCCCTCCGTTCTCCTCAGTCTGGTCCTCTCGACTGCGTCGCTGGGGCAAAGTATCAAGCCAATCTCCAACCACCTCCGGCCGGTCGAAGAAATGTGAACGATCCTCAAACTCAACACGCAACCTGGCCGGAAAGAGCATCGCATATTTCAGCTCCATGTCCCTCAGGCGCCGTTTAACACCCATGAATCCCTGTCTCTGCTTTTGGACCGATTGTGTGAAGTCCGGGTAGAAACTTATATTAGTGTTCTCAAACTTCGTCGGTCCACTCACCCTGGAGGCCTGCAGGATAGCGTCCCTGTCCCTGAAATTGAAAATTCTGGCAATAATAGGCCGTGAGGGAGCGCCCGCTTTCGGCCTACCACCTGGAACTCTATGGGCCCGCTCAACCGCAAAAAATGTACTCAACCCTTTGGGTGCAAGATGGTTGAGCACGAGATCTTCCACGAAGAGGTCGGCCGCAGGAACCTCCGATTTCTCCGGCACCCCTATCATGCGCACATTATTCCGCCGAGCTCTACTTTCAAAGTCCTCCAGCCGACGGACAAACAAATCATTGGATGTCTGCTGATTACGGACCTCGGTTTGCAGGTCGGACACGTCTGTTGTCAGGCTCGACGTTTTCAGATCCATGGATTTGACCTTTTCGTTCGTTTTTGAAAGGTCCGCTCTGACTAGATTAACGTCGATCAAAACCGCGTCCAATTTATGGGCCAAGGTGTCGAATTGCTGACTAACCGCCGCTTTCATCTCGTCGATAGCACCCATGACATCCTGCAATGTTAATTCTATGGACGATCCCGGGCCCTCCTTGGGTCTCTCCGGTGACTTATGCAGTCCACTAGGGGATCCTTTTGACTGAGCATAGCGGTCCATGTTATTTGCTTGGGTATAACCTCCCCGCCTAGTCGTCTTGGATTTTTGTTTATTTCCGTCCGATCTCGCTGCCATTATCTGAGGGCCACCAAGGCTGTCGTCCACCAGCACGATTAGTGATCTCTGGACAGCCGATCCGATGAGCCTCGGCGATCACGCAGTGTAGGCCAGGCCAGTGTCCGAGATCCAGTCAGGATTCCCAGTCTTCCCACTATCGACGTGTCGTTGACCAGCCCGGGTCTCTCAGCCAGTCTCAGCGAGGAGACCCGAAACTGAATGTGAAAGTGCGGGGTACACCCCAGCCCAGATCCTGCATACCGTTGTTGTTCACTTTCTGCCCGGGCACCACGCCAACTCGAGTCCGGGGCAAGACCAGGAGGAGGCCGTCAACTTGAAGCCAATGCTATCCCGGTTCCTGAAGTCCGATTTAAATTTGGACAGCGGGTATCACCTCCGCTTATGTTCGCCTATAGAAGCCCGTCGATAGAATCAGGATTTATTCAGGATAGACGTGAGAGGTCGTGGAGGCCCTCGGGAGCCCTGTACCTACGCGGCCATCTTGGTTGCGTGCTAGGCTCCTCCTCCAATACGCTATTTTCAATGTACAGAGATGACTGCTGGGCCGGCGGTCATGTATGAATTGGACGAACGGTAGTCCATCAGGATTGCTAAGGTAATAGAACCACCACCCTGACAGACAAACCATAACACCTGCCCTAAGCGACAATTGTGTTGGATGAAATTCAATCATACAAACAGAATCTGCAAAAAGAGCAGCTGAACAACTTTCAAAGTGAGAAAACATAACCATGTAATCCTGTTGCCTTAAATATTAATGCTTCCTTGCACATGTGTAACACAACGTACGCTGATATATTACATAATCGAATATGGATTTTGTTTTTATATTAACCGGAAATGTTCAGGAGCCTTAACAATCATGCTAAGTTTCTTGATTCCAATAGGCCTAGAAGCCATTTTATTTGCGGCAGTACATCTGCACACTTCCTGCAACTAGTAGAGTAGTAAATTATACCTTCACTTTCAATATTGCCAAACAGAAGCGTGATTTTAGGAAGGTAGTGGATTCAGTAGTATGTTTCTGTATTTTTATCTTCATTTCAAGGACTTTTCACATTCTATCCATGAGAAGATCTTATTGCATTGCAAGTGCCTGTTACATTAGTGAGTAGAAACGCTCCCTTTGGGCCCGCGTGGCAAATTAATTAAATAAACAAGCGAGGCAGCTAAAGTGAAAGCGGACTGCGCTGCAAATGTAAAGAAAATTGTGCTTACCGACTTATGAAGGAGACCGTGTATCGCCACAAGTAAAAGTTCCAGTTCTCATGGGAGGTAACAAATGGCAATAGGGCGGTAACAAGGAGGGACTAACAACCTCATTATCAATCAAAAGCCAGCATTTACAAAGGACAATGACACCAGCCAATCAAAAATATGGGCGGAGAGAAGACAAGGCTTCCACGTCATACTCAACTACCGCACGCCTAGCAGAGCAAGCAGCGCATGTGCGCTGCCGCTTGGCTCGACCTGAAAAGTGCTAGTACTCAGTACCGGACAGTACTGGCCCATTAAAGCACTGTGCAGGCTGCTAGCAAGAGTCAGGCAGCCACAGACAAGCGTGCATCAGCACGGGCCTTGCTGCCTCTGTTCCCCATGCCCACACTGATATAACCCCTTAGGTGTCAGGAATGAAGTTCTCATACTGTTTATTTGAATGTGCTCTATAGCACTTCGTACAATATGTGTGATGTCACATATGGTACATGTCAGGGGTGCGGCAGCCCAGGTAAATTAGGCCTCTTTTGTGGAGGATAAAGCATCACAATGGTGACAAGCTAATAATTTCTAGAAGTAGATAGAGAACAGTCTAGATTTGTTTAGTGTTTCAGGTTGCTCCTTAATGCGGACCAATGGGATGAGAAGGGTTTTCTAAGGATGGGAATCATTCTCTCTTCAGTTTGAAAGGAAGGTGGGTGGCCACGACTGCTGAGAGGACTGGACACCTGTAAAATGAGGCACCCCAGACCAGACTGCCTGAACTCCGTGGGGAGAACAGGGAAATGTGGGTGAAAAGGCATATTACTGTTTTTCATATACCCTTTCTCGCTCTTTGCCTGCTTGCAATCCAACAGTATTGGTCCTGATTTTGCTGCATTATGTGGTTCCTGCATTTCATACATACTTAAAATAACAACTGTGAACTATCTTGTTCTGGCTTTAACTTTGCGACAAAAAAAATCTCGGTCTTACCACAGTCTTTAGGTACATACTAGGACTTGTAACTTTGGTTTCACACAAAAATAGTCTTTTATGGTATACAGTCATAATCAAGCATAGCCAATAGGTCTCGCCTTTGGGACCTTATAAGTGTTTAGACATGCAACAGTTGATGTTGTTGCACCAAGGATATTGTACTGCATAACTAAATACTTATAAGGTTCCAAAGGCGGGCCAGGTGCGGTGAGCCAGGGCTGTCTGCTGTCCTATATTATTGAAAAGTCAATATGCGATGTCTCACTATTGCCTGCCGCCTAGCCTACCTCTAGAGGCATCCCACTGACTCTCACCTCCACAGCATCCGCGTGCTCGGTGACTCCCAGGAAGAGCCCAAGCCGCCTGCTCGATTTAAGGCAGGCAGTGTTGTCATCAGGCGCAGCTCATCACAGAACGCTTCCCTGCTAAACACCCACTTCAAACATCCAAGGAGCGCCACTGAGGCTGCGGGCCTCATTAATAATAGATCCATGCCTATCAATAGATTTAGACAACTGGTATTTAGAACCCTCTTCAGAAGAGAGGCTGAGTTATTTTCTGGCACGCTAGCTTCGTTTTATCAGGGCCTTGGCGTAGACATTACTTCCCGCTGTCTTGAGGAAGCCAGAGGAGGTGAAGTGATATCAGAGAACCCCCCCCCCGCCCCTTATCTCACGTTGCATATTTTGTAGTTCACAACAAAAAGGCGTCTGCCAGCGACTTGGGGCTGATGGCAGCAGTAACTTCACAGCCCTCATGCAACAGGCGCTTTCATCGCCGCCGCCTTCGTGGCCTCAGATTCAGTGAGCGCGGCTGCATGAAGTCAGCACACAAAGGGACCGAGGCAATCTCACAATGCATGTTTTGTAGTTCACAACAAAAAGGCGTCTGCCAGTGACTCGGGGTTGATGGCGGCAGTAACTTCACAGCCCTCATGCAACAGGCGCTTTCATCGCCGCCGCCTTCGTGGACTCAGATTCAGCTAGCAAGGCTGCTTGAAGTCAGCGCACAAAGGGACCAAGGCGCTGTAAGAGAACGATGGCATTTCCAAGGAAACAAACGATGTATAATTTCACAACTGATCAAAGCTGACACAAAAGAACAAGAATCCCAGAACACCTGGCGAAAGCACGCCGCCATGCACGCATAGGGACAAAAAAAAGGAAACAAACGATGTATAATTTCACAACTGATCAAAGCTGACACAAAAGAACAAGAATCCCAGAACACCTGGCGAAAGCACGCCGCCATGCACGCATAGGGACAAAAAAAACACGCGCATGTGCACATCCCTACGCTAATTAAAGTAAACAAAGATGGCGTCGGTCTGTCCACATGCGCATGCATTTTTCTGTCCTTAAGCGTGCATGTTTAGCTTTTATTGATAGCGAGAGCAGCCATCTTTGTCCATCAGTACCGCGTGCATTCAGCTTTGGCTGAATCGATTGCAAAAGGTCCTCGCATGGCAAAGCAGCGCATGCGCTGCTTTCGCCAAGTGAGACCTAAAAATTTACTACTTAGACCAAGATTCTAATGTGAGCACACCTTCTCCCAGCAGGAGTAAATGGGCACTCCAGGGAAGCAATGGCCAGGAGATTACACTCATACTGGTCTGTGGGCCTTCACAACTTTTTTCGACCCAGTTCCACACTAGAAACAATCAGAGACGTCGATACCCCCAGCAGTATCTGAATTATATCAGAATCTGAAAATGGCTGTCTCTGTATGAGATATATTTAAATCCAGAACATGCTCATTCTCCAAGCCACCTCTCAGGTTACCTTCATTGTGAGGGTTCGAACTTTATTTCATGCTCTTTGTTAGGTAAAAAATAACCTGGTCACTGTTATGGCTCCTAAAGTATTCATCAAATTCCATCTGTAAGAGCTCAATTTGAAAAGCAATTTTAATTGCATAGACAGCGCCCGCACTTCTTCAGAGCTATGCCCATTAAAACACAGTTTAAATCTAGACAAATAATGTCAGTTTATTTGGTGCAACCGGTTTCATTCGTAATGTCTTTTTAGTGGTTTTAGGGCTTTAAAGCCTCCCAACCTCCTTCCTGCACATTTCTGTGATTTGTGCTGGCTTCAGCTCGATCCGTTCTCAACCACTCCTTACCTTTAAACTGTCAGCAGGCACCACTGCCAAGTAATTGCCGATGACATGCAAGCCGTATTTTGATCCGATTCCCCTTCCTGCCTTTTTGTAAGGAAAATAAACCATAGCTGTGCCCCAACAAACATGACAGGGAAAATAACAGCACTTGTACTAGACCAATACTGGACTTGCGCGCCCACCCTCCCACTGGAATCTGGAGCCCTCTTCCCTCCGTCAGCAGCTGGGGCAGGCGAGATAAAAGAAAGACATGCTGGGCGAGGGGCTTCTTCCAAAGGTCAACAGCCTTGCTTTCAGCCAAAATAAAGAAAATGTGCTCGCGACATCACTGACAGTAGACACAACAAGCATTTGCAACGCAACAGGACTCGCATTTACGCGAGACCTATTGCATTGCAAACAGGAGTGCGGGGGGCGAGAAGGCACAGACAGCGGGAGTGCGGGTGGGGGCGACAGGTGCGAGAAAGCACAGACAACGGGAGTGCGGGTGGGGAAAGAAGGCACGGGCAACGGGAGTGAGGGCGGGAGGGAGCGAGAAGGCACGGATAACTGGAGTGTGGGCAGGGAAGGGGGAAAAATAGTGCTCTAAATAACACATACCGTTGAGCGTCACTCTCAAAGTAAAGGGGCCAATAGCCATGGGAGGGTAAAATGACGACATGGCATAATAAGGTGGGACTAACAAGCCTCATTATCAATTAGAAGACAGAATTTACGAAAGACAAAGACAGGAGCCAATGAAAAATATGGGAGGAGAGAGAGGGCAGCTTGTCTCTTATACTCTACTACTGCATGCCTCGCAGAGCGAGCAGCGCATGCGCGCAGCCGCTAAAGCTGGACCTAAAAAGATTTTTTTTATTTTTTTGTAGTAATGCACAACCTTGATACTAAAATTTTCATCTTTTCATATACGTGCATAGATTTATCATCCGTGGGTGAGCATATCATTAAATCCCATCAGGCGTTCAAGCATGCATGCACATTTGTTGGTTACATAAATGTGTTCTGACTTCATGTTTTTTTTAAACCCAAACTAAATATTGATAAATACAGATAAAATTAGCAAAACAAGCAATTGCAATTCAATCGGTCTCGCCTTTGGGACCTTATATGTATTTAGCTATGCAGCACATTAGCCTGGGTGCTGAAACATCTACTGTTCATTAACATGGAATGAAAGTAAGCACCAAACTGGTATGGGAACACATGAAGAGAAATATTGCCTTTTAGTGGGAAATGGTATAGTCGAAAGCTCTGTTTTTAATCTAAAAGCAGGGCCTTCAGTGGTCATATTACTTAAAATACAAAATTTGAAAAAAATATTAATGTCTACGGGTGCTTGTGGAAGACAATTTCTCTGGACTGGAATCTAGAGAATGCTAAAGTGATTCTGGTATTTTACTGACCTCTGCTGGTCGTTTTCTATCAAGAAAGTTAAATAGAGGCAGTTGCCAGAAAAAAAAAAAAAAAAAAGTCCCTCAACAGAAAGCAATTCTGGTATGTTACTGACCTCTGCTGGTCGTTTTCTATCAGGAAAGTTAAATAGAGGCAGTTGCCAGGAAAACAAAAAAAAGAAAGTCCCTCAACAGAAAGCAATTCTGGTATTTTACTGACCTCTGCTGGTCGTTTTCTATCAAGACAGTTAAATAAAGGCAGTTGAACAGAAAAAAAAAGTCCCTAAGTGGAAGCAGACAAGTCCTAGAGCTGATCTCCAGAGTCCACAAAGTACATACACATATAAGTATATACTAAAGTATAAAGTATATACAAGAGGTCTCGAATGCACGACCTAAAACTAAATATGTAGAAATACAGATGTAATTGTCCCCAAAAAAATACCATAAAACCGGGAACCCAAATTATACCGGAAAGTCATACATGGGAAAAGTATCCCATATAGGTTTGCACCACAACGACAATGCAAATGTTGGTGGAAAGGGCTGGTACCCAGGGCCACTCTAACGATACGATTCTGCGGCAGTGCAGTTTCCTGCATGATTGTGGGTTTTCCTACTTTGCCACATAATGAATCATCTACTGCACAGTTTGCAGATTTCAGCAGAAAATGTAGGTTCTAGCTGAAACAGGTCAAAAGTTACTTCCCCCCAAAAAAAAAAGCAGCGGCAACTTTTGCTGCGCATTGGAAGGCCCTTTTCGAATGTTGACTGGTCTCTTTGTTGCTTATGGCTGTATTCACGTGTTAAACTGGTACTAATTATGTGAAACCTTTGTCCAGACAGTATTAACATGTAAAATGGCATACTAATGAAGCAATACCATCACAAAATGCACCGCATTATGCTGCATAATGTGCCTTGTTGTGCTCCATAATTTAGTCAACCCTGCAACATAACTTGTTCCTTTCCTGTTGCATAATTCAAGTGGTGTTGCAGGTACCATATGGCACCAACATCACTACGGGATTAATGGGGCGACTTAACCGTCCCAAATGTAATGTAACTAAATACATGACGTGCACTGCCATACTTAAGTAAATATATTCTTGCTTAAAGAAACTAGGGGGAATACAACACAGCAGATCCCCATCACAGATGAATTCCAGGCCCAAGTTTTAACAATCTCTGAGCTACGTGCACTATGTACAGCAGTGCCACGTGCACTACTTGCACAGAAAAGCACTCTCCTTCTGCACAACATACCCTCCATTGCCTATGCAGCACTCCTATCGCCCCCCACAACGGAAATCCCCCTACACCTGATCCCACTTCTTGCACCCAGCGAGACTTCTCCTCCTGCCTTGCATCCAAGAAGCCCATAAAACACACAAAGCCCGCAGCCTGCTCCAGAACCCTTTAGCATCGAACACATATACCAAGTCCCTTCCTTGCATCCAAAGAACACACACTCTCCTTTTATTTGCCTGGGTACATACAAGGAGGACTGGGTACAGGGACATACTGTACAAAGTTGTGTGAGCAATAACATAGACATTACTATTTTCTGAGGCTAGGAGGGGTTCTGCCCAGAAGTCTGTGAAATTATAATCAGAGATAGCCACCAAGGATTGGGTAGTGGGAATTCTTGACACCAGTAAGGGGTAGCCAAGAGTACCCTGAAGAGAACATGGCAGTGTTGGAGTACCAAGAAACTGAACAATATTAACATGAGTGGAGTTCACGTATTTCACAGATAAGCTTAAGTTGGCTAAGAATCGCAAAAGAAAGGGCATTAGGAGAACATATGGTAAAACGACCTATCTCGAGAGCAACACCTTCCACCCAGTAAACCAATCCCAACATACACATGGTTCCCAGTCTACAAAGCACCAGCGAAACCAGAATTTACAACACCCCGCAGCATTCTTACACAATTCCTGCTCCTTTCACCAGGTCATACCTTAAGCACTCGCCTCCTTAAAATCCACAATGTTCCTGTAATCACGAAGACCCCCAAACAATCATACTCCAAGCTCCCGAACTTGCTGCTACCAGTTACTACAACGAGCTTACACTGAGCAGTCTGCTAAAAGCGGTGATCCTTCTTATCCTTAAAACAAAGAGACCTTCCCTCATAAAACACTGTTCCTTCATTCATCACCCACCGCTGCCCCTTACATACATGTAAAGTCCCTCCCAAATCTGCATCCCCCAACGCGACCAACCCTGTGTGAGCCCCTACGGCTGTGTGCACCGGACAAATGACACCAGCACCAAGGCTTGAGCTGCTTCTTCTTCTTCCAACCCATGTCGTCCATACGCTGAGCGCCGAGTACTGCAGAGAGGGGGCAAACACAGAGCAGGCAAGATGCAGCCGGCAGCAAAGACCACAAAATCGACGCACGTAAGTTCACACTCCCAGACTGCACCACGGTCAGAGGAAGGGTGGAGACGTCGAAAGTGAGAAAAAAACTGAAGGCTGTGACGTAAATTCTATTCATTGTGTACTATTCTGAATGACTAGTGAGCACGCAGTACCTGTGTGGGGGATGTGGACATGAGATAAGTATTTGCAATGCAATAGGACTCGCATTTACGCAAGACCTATTGCATTGCAAACGTGAGTGCGGGCGGGTGGGCGTAAGGGGAGCGACAAGGCACGGACAACAGGAGTGCGAAGGGAGAGAGAAGGCACGGACAGCGGGAGGAGGGGGAGAAGGCACAAGAAGAAAATAGTGTATATGCATTACTCGTAGTAAAGGGACCAGTAGCCATGGAAGGATAAAATTACGACATGGCCGTCATAAGGATGGACTAACAAGCCTATAAATCAATAGGAAGCCAGCATTTAGAAAGGACAAAGACACAAGCCAATGAAAAAGATGGGCAGGGGAGTGGGCGTGGCTTCTTTCCTGTACTCTACTACCACAGATCAACCCCAGAGCAGAGCTTGCGCGCTGGCTCAGAGCTAGACCTAAAAATGGGAGGATGAGAGGTGCGAGGTAAGAAGCAACATGGGAAGAGGAAAAAAACAACCCAGGGGAGAATAAAGATAATAGTACCTCAGTCACAGCATGAGCATCAGAGGGACACTAATCCAATTGAATCAATCAGTACTGCGTCCGTGCTCCAAACGAAAGAAGAAGAGGAAGTGAAATTGGCACATGCTGGCCAATTGGGAGGCAGGAAATAAGAGTGACAAGGGAGCCAAGGAACGGTAGGCAATGGGCCAGCTCCAAGCTCCTTTTAGTAAACAAAATGTTTTTTTGCAAGCAACAGTCCAGGCGAGCCCTAAAAACGGGGCTGCAAAAGAACATGCAAGAGGCAGGGAGTGCCTGGTGGTGGATTAAAAAGGCATGAGGTGGAATCAAGACCAAGCAGCCAAGGAAGCACCTCGACCTTAAATAATGCCGGGCGAGAGGGCTTGTGAGCAAAACTTCGGGCCCATAACTTATTCTGTTACAAATTACGCACTAGATGTAGGGAACATTGGATGGGGGAGGCGGGGGGAGGAACTGAAAATAATAGCACGCCTGTTACCGCATCAAATATATTATTCCAAACCCCAGTGCTGCATCTCTCTCCTCCTCACCGGAAATCTGAATGTATAATCTGGCTTTGAGAGTGGTAAAATCGAAAGAAGTGTGCAACAAAGCGTAAACAATGTAAACACAAACATGCAAATCATTGCAAAAGCCCTGCTTCTCTTATCACAGTGCCTGAGATAGTTTCCGCCATCACTTCTTCCTCCTGCCAGGCAAAAAATGAAAAGTAATTAACAGATGAGGCAATCAAATTTAGTACAAAGGAAAAGTCTGGGAAGACCTTGGATTTAAATTGTAACCAACATTGGTCAGAGCATATATTTTTCAGCTTACACTTGGCACAGATTAAATAATACACTTAGGTGAAAGCTTCAAATAGTCATCAGTTTATTTGCGTAAGCAGCATGAGGCAGGGTGTTTTGCTTTTTCAGGCATTGCATATTAGCCCAGATTAAAACTGCAATTGAAATCTGTAGGTTGACGCATATTTTGCTACAGTATCACCAGATTTTTTTTCATGCAGGAGAAAATAATGTTTAATATCTTCAGAGGCAGTGACAGAAAAATGGAAGATAACAGTATCATCCTTTTAACATAATGTGCATTCATTTAACGTCTAATTCTAGCTCCCAAATACAATCATAAATGTGGAACTTGCAAAGGCCTGACCATCATAAAAAACACTAGGTAACTGAGCAGAAAAGAAGTACATGATGTCAAGGCAACAACACCCCGTGATTTCAATCGATTATTCGGAATTCCAATCATTATTCTATGAAAAACCGCCATGCAGGAGGAAGATAACCTAGAAGCATAGAAGGAAGTTCATAGTTTACAGCCTGTGAGGCATAATGAAGATTTCAAGTAGAGGGGAGGGCGCAGTAGGAATGCAACAGCTCCTGGGGGCCTGTCCTGAGGGCATTAATCTCATCAAGGAGTCCATATATTCTTTTGTAGCAAGGCAGATGGTTGCTCATGCAGCCACGCCCAGTCTTTAAAAGCCACGCCCACAGTGACAGCCAGGGAACCCCTCACGAGCCAACCAGTGGCGTGCTACAGATGATGGGGCCCGCCAGCTGCAGGAGGTGGTGAGGGGCCCTGAGACTCGACATATCACAGCTATTCAGAGGCTTTCGGTTAAGTGGGTATCTCAAGGGTGGGTGCCCCCTGCCCCTCAGGAGCAGCAGGGACCTGGTTATGCCCGTCGCGGGCCAGCACAGAGACGCCAACAGCAGCAGATACAGCTGCGGCCACCTCTGTCCAGGAGTGTGAGCTAAGTGAGATGTGTGCACATTTCCGACAGCAACCGGATCCATTGCTTTTGGCGAATAAATATAGATTCATAAAAAACATTGACATTCGGTCTTAGGTTTGTCGGTTTCAACTAATATAACGTTATGTGGGTGACAGGTGAAATGTTGCTGTTCTTCTATAGTCACTATACTCCTCAAAGGTGCTGGTTTCTGGTGGAGCTGCATATTGTTTCATCTCTGACTTGGCTCACAGCAGAGAATTGACCAGTGCTACGTCATGTCCGTCCAACCTACAGCTCTTGGGTCCCGATGGCAAACACTAGAATCTTCACCACTACAACAGCTTACATTTGGCATTAGATTCTTGTGAACTACCAGTCCTTGCATAACACCTTAAAACTGCTTCTTATCGACGAAAGGTGTCCGGCAACTCCATTGTGCATCAGTATGATGTATCTTGTGCATGTGTTTGTCGTAGCATTATTGCAGCAAACTATGGCGTTGAACACTTCCTCCTGTATCCAGAACCCAGCATGCCTACACCTTTTTACCTCACAGAACTTAGCAAACCATTTACATGTGTTGATGTCGCATGTACAGCTCATACCCAGCTGACAGCTTCACTAATGTGACTGCCAGCAGGTGAACCTCCCCTCTGTCAATAAGAGCCCTATCATTAGCTGGAAATGGAACCAGCACAGCCCGACACTGGAAATACCGTCTTACAAGTGTTCTTCTGCCTAACATGGAAACCAATTCGAAAAAAAGATCAAGAGAACCTCTACAGGCCAGCATAAAAATGCAAACTGAATGCCCTATTTAAGAATAGCGTTTACCAAAACCTATATTCACCTGGATTAAAAAAACGAAAGAGAGGAAGGACAAGTGTGCATAGCTGGGCTCTAATGGTCAGCGCCTCGGTCAGCAGTTCCACGTTAGACACATTCCGGAGATGTCGGGGGTCAGTTCTCCTTCAGTTCAGCGACGGGTCTGTCTTCTATTAAAGAAGCCAACTGTTTCTGTGCGCAGGTGAGGAACAGCTCCAAGCTAGACAAACTGCGCTGGCGGGCGACCTGATCAAGCTGTGGAATAAAACAAGACAAAAAGGGAAAAAATGATTTCTGGACAAAAAACAAACTTAATAAAATAAATGATAAGAGCTAAAGAGAAACATCAAGCAGCTCGATGACAGTTGTTGGAAATTATGGTTGGCGCCGCTCCAGCTCCAGAGCTCTAGCTGCGCTCCACAGAGGCTGAAGAAGAATAGACCGTCTGTGTCCCTTCCAACCCAGAAACCCGGCGGCGGTGTAGCAAAAGTATTGCTTTTTTAATTACCGTTACTTAATTAAAAATATCTGAAAGTCAGATATGGAAGAAACGAAAGCAAGTTTTACAAGGATCACACGGGACCTCTGCCAACATACTTTACACAAACTGGTCGATTAAACAGTGCACATAGCTGAATCTAATGGCCATGTGCTATTCTATCACAAGATAGAATCATTGTATTAATCGATTATAGCAAACAAAACAATATACCACCAGTTAGACTAGTCAGCCTTAGGGTGATGTTCCCCCAAATGTTTTGCCTTGCCCCTCCATTTTTGATGATCTCGTTTTTGTTGGCCTTCGGACTCTGTGCACTTCAGCACTGCAGACTACTGCTAAAGTGCTGGTGCTCACTCCCTAAAGCATGGTGAAATTAGATTACACCCAATATTGCACATTTAATTGATTTATAAGTCCCTAGTTAAGTGGTACTACTTGGACCCAGGGCCTGTAAAATAAATGCTACTAGTGGGCCCACAGCACTCATTATGTCAACCACTTAAGTAGGCTTTTAAACAGGTCCCAGGCCTGCCACTGCAGCCTGCGTGTACAGGGTAAACTGCCATTTTGACCTGGCAAAATAAGCCTTTTGCCAAGTCTAAACCTTCCTTTTTAATGCATAGAACTCACCCCTAGGGTATCCCTAAACAATCCGTAGGATAGAATGCAGTGTATTTAAAGAGTTGGACATGTACTTTTAACTTTTACATGTCCTGGTACTGAAAAACTCTTAAATTCGTGTTTCACTACTGCAAGGCCTACCTCTCCCATAGGATAACACTGGGTTACCTTATTACATTTATTAAATTATATCTTTCAATTGGAAGCAGGTAGGGAAGTTGAGTTTGGTCTTTAAAGAATTGTAAATTAAAACCCTCTTTAATGGTAAAGTTGGATTTTAAGTCACAATTCTGTAAATGCCAGTTTAGAACATCAGCATTTTCTTATCCCTACCATTAAGTGCCTGTAGCTTGTAATCTGGGTCACATAACAAGTTGTTTTTGGCGGTTGTTCTTTGTTTATTACAAAAGGGGAATAGGTGTTGGTAGGATGGGTCATTTCTACCTGATGAGGGGGCGGAGCAGTCACCTATTACACGTGCACATCACAAAGACTTTGCCTCAGCACACTCATTTTGTGCTCCCAGACACACTGAGGCCAGGGCAGGGAGGAAGGAAATTCCAAACAACACTAGGGGGCGGATCCCTCTAAAAATCTTTCCTGCTTCAAAGCTGGCATGAGTATAAATACTGGACCCTCAGACCGAACTCTTCAGTACATATCTTGACCTGTAGAAGACTCAATAGAAGGACTGTTGTGCCGCAAGAAGGACTGCTACTATGCTTCCCTGCTACTCTGCTACCCTGCTGCCTGAGTGAGAAGGACTGGACCTGCACCTTGAAACTAAGACAACCAGAGTGACGGCAAGCACTAATTGGCTGACCTCCTGATCACAGCCTTAGTGACAGAAAAGGCTCCAACCACATTGAACCCTGCACCTGGAATCTGACTGATGTGAGTCTTGCACCCCCACTGTGGTGCTACCCAAGTCCTGGACGCTTGGAAATGCAAGCCCAGCTGTGGTCTTTTGGGCAGAACCAACACAGCGTGATGCATCTCTGCCCAGCTCTGTGTGACGCATCCCAGATGCCGGACCCCGCAGCTCTTCAGAACTGCTGTTGCACGATGCTTCCTTGACCCAGGACTTGGCATCGCAGCTCACAGCTTACCAGAATCACCACTGTGCAACAAATCCTCCTCTCGCAACCAGGATTTAAGATACTTTGTCCAGTGAGATTACCTTATCCCCTGTATCCGGCTGCACTCCATCATGGTCAAGCTGAACTTGTGACTTTTTACCTCTGTCCAGTGCAACCAGGTAAGCTCAGTTGGTGCTTTGCACTTTTAAGCACTATTTTTATGTAAACCTTTAAAATTGCATATCTCATTTTGTCTCAAATAATGTATTAAGTTTCACTCTATTTTTCTAAATCGGTGTGTGATTTTTCTTGTGCTGCGTTGTTTTCACTTTATTACTGTTTGAAGTTCTGCATAAATACTTTACACATTGCCTCTAAGTTAATCCTGACTGCTTTTGTACCAAGCTACCAGGAGGTTAAGCAGAGGTTACTTTGGGGATTGCTTCCCCCTGACAAGGATTGTGTTTCCTGCTTGAGTAGGGTTTCACCCCTTCAACAAGTAATCCAATTTCCTAAACGGCCCTTCTGAAAATTGTATACCAAAGGTTCTCAAAGTGCAAATGTCCTACTCCGAGAGTTTATCACAGTGGTAGGGGGGTAGTAAGTAATGCCAAAACACCTGTCTACTATGGCAATCAGTGAGTTTCTCTCTAGCAAAATACATCCTTATGCTTTAACACTGTGTAAAAACAACAAACTCTTAAATGCCTATCCGCTTTGGCATATGCTTTTAACAATAAATATAACAGGCCAAATGCCTTTGTGATATATTTTCATAATAAACAGATGAGGCCTATAATGTTGTCACCATAATCAGCTCAGTCATGCTATGTTGAGCATAAGAATTCCCACAAGGGAAAAACACAAGCACTCTTTTTCAGCAGAAGCACCAACTTTAGCCTGATCAAAATCTGCGCTCAAGGGATTGGAAATTTGGGTGGAGGTAAAGCCCCATAGTGCTTCTTGAAGTTCTTTATGTTGATCTTTCAGGTCGGATGACAGCTGTGCTGTCAAGCCGGACCTAAACAGTGCCTACCTTGGAAAATAAAGTCCGCTAATAGGCTTAGTTGCGGATTTGTACATACTGATACATGATAACAATGGTGATGTTCTACTTTTTAATTTTATGACTTAAGAGAGATGGGCTTTGGCTCTGCCTAAATGTTGATTCCCATGAGAACAGCTTTGATTAGGGCGAGGTTGTGTGCTTCTACTGAAAAATAGTATTCTACTAAATTGTTTTCTTGTGCTCAATACAGCAAGACTGAGTTTGTTATGGCGGTAAGCCAGTGATTAAAGCCATATATGTTTATTAAGAAAAGTTTTGATAAAGATAGTAGACCTCAGTTAGCATATGTTAAAGCCACTAAGGGTTTAGGGTTGGATTGTCATTCCACTGTATTAATACCTGTAGATAAGCGTTTGAGTTCATGGACCCTCGCAAGTATGGTAGTAAGCAAGGATTCTGGTCTTGGTTTCATCCTTTGACAAACCATGAGGGTAGAATATTTGCACTGTGATAAGCCATGCTAGACCCTCTTGGGAGATGTAGTTGTCTGCTAAAGCCCTTGAAATAAACACATAAAGTAATTAACTACATACATATACATGCATTGATATTTGGGTTAATCCTCTTTTGTTAGTTTGAGTGCCATTCACTCTGCGTCTCCCTAACACAGCAGCACATGGTATGGAGCAATGGGTTATCCCATTAGTGCCATTGGCCCTATTACACCGAGAAACAGCCTTTTGCCTTACCACATATTCCTGAAAATGAATGTGCTTCAGTGTCAGGGCTGGTGGTCAGTCCTTTAGTTTTTGATTTTTTCCCCTTTAAAAGATCCCCTTTAATTCCTTTCATTTTTCTCCCTTCTCTTAGGAGTGTCCTTAAGTTTCCCAGTCAGTCACACTGGGCCTCTCACTTGCCACATAGGTCATCTGCAGTGTGCTGCATTTTGTTCTGCCACTGTGTTTAACATAGGTGGCCACACATTACTGTTTCCTGATGGTGACCATGTTTGGAAACATTATGTAGTCTATCTTGGTCAGTGCAAGTGACACACTATACACTTAAGCATTTGAATTGGCCACACAGTGCGATATTCACAGAGTCGCCGTTTTAGAATGGTATTGTGCCTATCGTATCACTGTTTTTACAGCTCCAAGAAAGTCAACATGTTGCTTATAAATGCAGCAGCTTTGTTGAAACTTTAAAACAGTACACTTTGTACAATACCATACAATAATGGACACCTTCTGCTATGTTTAATTTATTTTTGAATTGCAAGCACACAGTGGTCATCTTGGAATTGCAAGAACAACCACAGTGGCCACTGTGTGCACACACGTGTTACAATGCATGCGCATTTTTTGCGTCGTGACTCAACTGTAGCCATTTTGGGATTTTCATTTTACTGTTCCACGATGGCCAACAGCTATGTCGGAACGGAAGTGATTAAAGGGTAACGAGCAGTCCATTAGCACATTAAAGCTGTTTTGAGCCTAAAAAAAAAAGCAGCAGCACAGTCATGTTTGTAACTCTTGCTTTTCCTTCCCCCACCCTACACTTTCTCCTTCTTTATCTTATTCTATCATCATCTCTAGATCTTACTCCTTGCCATATCGCTAGTTCCAATCTTTTTCTTCCTCATTCTTTCTCACTTTTTTGCCTTTTATTCTTTCTCTGGGTTCTGGTTCAAAATGTATTATTCAAAATCAGTCCTGGTCCCCAGAAATGAGAGCCTGTGCCCACCACCTGCACTGAGTAAGCACTGCATGTGTCATATCACTCCCTGTACATCATCAGCCACCTACTGGCAATGAGCATGGTCCCACAGTCTCTTGAAACAACTCTCCTTGGCACGCACCGGCTGTCGTGCGAGGGAACAGGCTGCCCGTTCTGTTTTTAATTTCTCCAAGAACATCCAAGAGAAGGGAATGGTTATGGGAGTGGAGACGTGTTTCACTACTTTTTGGGGTTCTATCTGACTATGTGGACCAAAATAAAACAAGCATTTGCAATGCAATAGGTCTCACTTTACTGATTTTTAAACCCCACACTGAATGCCAGAGACTGAAAACAGAAACGATGTAGAACTGGTCATCTTAAATGTCCACCATTTTTACTCTGTCAAGATGGCTTGCAAGTCTTTTGAATATGATAACTTTTCATTCTCAGGCCACTGCTCATTTTGCAAAGGCAGTAGTTGAAAAGGATCCCTGGAGGACCCAGGCTCATTAACAAAATGCAGCTGTGTATCCACCCTGCCTGCCTCCAAGTCATTAGTAGTCTTTCATCACAGGACGGGAGGATACGATTGCGTTTTCTATTTTTAATCACCCTGTCCCAAATATTTGCTGACTTGTTAACAGAATCAATCTCTTCTCTCGGGCAGATAAATAATTAGGCTAATTAATAGTTTGCAGGAACTGTGTTCTTACTGCTGTGGAATTTTCTAGAAGGCTGGAAGCGTGTGCTGCCAACTATCCATTCGCTGGAATGTGACCAAAAGGCACCCGAGACACCCACATCTGGCTGCCGCTGGAGCTAAGGATTAACACAGGCTCTTACGGGCCACGCAGTGGCAGCCAGAGATCCAATGGTAAACAAACGGTCTTCGCTGCAGGAAGCCGGCCTGTTGTTGTATTGTAGGCATTTATGTTGGCTGCTCACCAGCGCGCAACATACAGGGAGTTGTTTACGCATTTTAATAAATGTACATTTTAAAGAAAACGGTCTTACCTTATGACTATTTGGAGGAACCGAAGGCCCTGGTGAGGGTTGACAGGGGAGGTAACCTCTGTGGCTGTAACTACCAAGCACCTGTCTGCCTTGTATAGTTGCCGGGCGCAGTGAAACTAAAAGCGTGCAGTGGGAGCATGTGAACGCGCGGTGGGAGCGTGTGAGGCAGAGAGGAGACGCCATGCATGTGCACATCGCCTCTCCGTGCGCGCACATGGTTTGTCTCCCTTCGTGCACCAAACCGACAACAATAGTCTCGCCAAGGCCATGCAGCGCATGCGCTGCGTTCGCTAGGTGAGACCTAAAAAAGACACTCAAGGTACTAGCATTTTTGTCTGAACGTTCTGCATGTTATCAGCTAGCTGTAAACTGACCTTTCGAAGATTACATTGGTTTGACCTGAATCAATCCAAGATGGACAGGCAATTAACAGAATTTAATACGTGTTAATATTCTAGGAAGTGGCTGTTTAAGGGCTAGAGGTACCCTGATCAGAGGTTCATGATAAATATTGTTACAATATATGAGACATAAACAACACTAGACAAGCAATTCAAGTTGACAGAGCAGAATAAACTAGAAGAGAAATAATAA
Organism: Triturus cristatus; assembly: GCF_964204655.1. NCBI lineage: Eukaryota > Metazoa > Chordata > Amphibia > Caudata > Salamandridae > Triturus > Triturus cristatus. The sequence goes on along the minus strand of NC_140585.1, from coordinate 347,131,169 downwards.
TTTAGGTAATTTGGAGATATTGTAGCACATCAGCTCGCTTAAATCAATACTAATAGCCATCAACTATGTTTTCCGTGCTAAAGAGAGAGATGACTGATTCCTTCCAAAAATGTTTTTAATATATTCAAACAACACCCTATAGGCAGGACCACTTGCATAGGAAACAATAATCTACTTATTTGTGATCTCAGATTTATGGTCACTATCACAAACCAAGATTACTGACACAATATTGTGTGCAGGGCAGTGGGAATGTCAACCATTCACAGAATTCAAATGTTGAGGTTGTGGTGAGAAGCATGTCTGTATGCATCTTGAAAATATAGGGAAAAAGTGTATCCAGTTTCTCTAGATTGGTTGAAGTATAGGAGGTAGGATGAAGATTTGAGCTAGATAATAAAATCATGAATCCTCAATATCTTGACTTTGGTGCAATCAAAACTCTGCATTCAGAAAGGTGTGTAAGATATTTGTTTACCTCCTAAACTGCATAGATGTTTCTCACGTCCTTCCAGTCAAAGCCTGGAGACTAATGTGTATGTTTTTGTAATTTATTTGTGGTTTTTTATAGTTTGGATATAACCCAATAATAACATAGGGCTTTTCATAGGTGACCTGGTCTCAGAATTCTTATAAATGAATGGAGAGTAATAATTAACATACAATGGTACACAATACACCATTAATATGGAATGGCAATATTAGCAATAATTCTGAGTTGGGGAGCTTACTGAAAAATAAGGCGAGCATTAAGTTAATAAACATACAATTTTCAGCCCAGAACGAGAACCACAATTGGTTGCACAAACTGTAAGGGGAACTTTATCACCCAGGGAAAATCCATCTACGTCCACGTACAAATCAGACGTGTTCAGTGAGTTGATCGTTTGTATAACAAGATTAATAAAGGTTTACAGCAAGTGGAAAGAAGTTACATGAGAAGGAGCCTTTTCATTTATCATTTGAAAATCTCGTATAATGGATGGGGTCTGATGGCAAGTGGGATAGCAGTCTAGAGTTTGGGTGCATTTCCAGAGAGGATTGTTGAGGAATCTTTTTTTGCAGAGTGGTAGTTCCAGTAGAAAGGTATCAGAGCTTAGTAATTTCCATTGTCCACCTGGGAGAACTAATTTTTTGTCTAGGTAGGAGGGGGAGTTTTAAATTGTAGGGTTTTTAGGTCGAGGTTAGAGCAGCACGCATGTGCTGCTCCACGAGACTTTTAGTAAGGGTCTTCAGAAAGCTCACTGGCCTGTTGCTTGCGGTTACCCGCACGGGCGCCATATGTTTTGAATTATCGTGTCCAGACACGGGCGCGATAATTCAAAACATATGGCCTGGTGCTCGCTCTCGCGCGCGCACGCCACTCGCAGGACGCTCTGTCCTCATGGATCATTAAGAGCATGGCTCATACGCACCACTCGCGGGACGCTGCATTCCTTGTTTCAGTGTAGCTCAGACCGCGGATGGATGGTGCAGCAACCTCTTGCTTACTGCATCTATCTGTGCACAGATGCTCTACGCGCAGGCTCCTCGCACGCAGGGCCAGGCTGCTGCTCCTCGTAGTAGCCTGTGCTTCAGTCAGTCTCTTCTCGAAAGGGCTCCAGTCTGACAGCTCCCAGGGCTATCGCTGCACGACAGTCACACTGCCAGGGCATCTCTGTGCTGTGGCAGTTCGCGTCCTTAGATTGTCCTTTTGCAGTATCCACTCTCTCAGTGCTGTCAGTGTTTGTAAATGTAAATGTAAATTTGATACTTGTATAGCACACTACTCACCAGCAAGGGTCTCAAGGCGCTTATACGAATACCGCTGTGGAACCCATCCTGGCTTTCTCTGTGAGGCGTCCACTCCTGGGCACCCCCAAGGTGGAGGCCAGGCATCCTTAGCGTTGTGGGGGCCGTTGTGGAGATTAAGCAAGCTATTGCCCAGAGTTGCAGAGTGGGACTCCATGATTGGAATAGGCACTGAGGCGAGTGTTTGGGCCTGTTACTGCTGTCATACACCAGCTTCTGGACACTGTGGCTCTGCAGTGCTTTGTCTAACTTGCCACTCTGTCCCCAGGCTATTCACTCGCCTCACCGTGTGCTCTCCCTTTCATTTTCTGCAGTCTCTCGCACTGTGCAGAGCTGTCGGCATGTGCTCCTCCTGTCTGACACTCACTCGGCGCAGTTCTTCTCTCACCCGCACTATTTACAAGTCAATGAGGGCTGCTCTCGATTATCTTATTTCGATGGCAGTCCGTATTCCATGCGCTGTATCAGGCGCCCTTCCTCATTTTACTCTCTTTATCGTACCGTCTCTCTCCTGATCACGATGGGTCTAGTTTTTTCTTCTCGAAGCACCTGGTCCATTAACAGTTGCCCGTGCCTTTCTGAAGATCGATGGGATAGATACCTTAATGCTTTAAACGCTCGAGATTGCACTATGCCGTGGTCTGCGGGTCACAAAATGTTGATCCCAATAAGACAGCTCAGCTTTTCATCCTTGTTTGTTCAGTGTGTCGAGTAGCATCCAAAGGCCATAGTAACCCCTCCAAGAAACGGAAACAGTGGCTTTTAAAGATAATCCGTTATATTTAAACCGCTGCTCCCTGCAGGCATTTCGGTCTTCTACCATGTCTCGCGCTGTGCCAGTCTCTTCTGCTTATCTTTGCGTTCTTATTGTGTGTCTCACCTGATGTTTTCACCCTGTACGGTCTCAATCTTCACTGTGCGCCTGCTGTCACGGTCATCAACACACTTGCCTCCTCTGCAATCTCTATGTGTTTTTATTGTGCATTTCTACGTTTCCAGCTTTACTACAGCCCACGGTCCCATCACCGTTTATTCAACACTCTTAAACGCAGTCTGCGCCCTCCTTCCAATTAAGTTTCACTTCTATTGGCCATGGACAGCGTCACCCCTTGCGTATTAACATGCATTGGCATAGTCAATAGGTCTCGCCTTTGGGACCTTATAAGTGTTTAGCCATGCAACACTTGATGTTGTTGCACCAAGGATATTGTGCTGGATAACTAAACACTTTTAAGGTCCCAAAGGCGAGACCTATTGGCTATGCCAATGCTTGTTGAATGATGCAAGTCAATTCCAATAAAGTGAACTTTATGAATTATTAACTCACTCATAGCTCAAGAGGATAACGGTCTGGAGAACAAGGTGGCAAATCAGTGTGATAGAGAATGTTTGTGGCACACTGGCAAAACTAAAGCAAGTCAAAGGTTTAACCCACTTTTGTTGATCTCCCGCGAAACATATTAATCTAACACTTCAGAAACTGAAGCAGGCCAAACATCTAACTGAAGTATCCTCGTCGTCTTTTTAGTTCTCGTAGGCCAAACTCAAGGGTTAACTCTATTAAAGGTGGTGGAGGGCACGGATATTAACTATCACAGCACGAAAGAGACAAAAGATAAAGAACATACTGTCCATGCCAAGATGCATATAGAAATAGCAGATGTGTAGTACATAGTAATAACTTACAATTTCAGGATTGAAAAATGAAAACATCATAATAAAGAAAGGATTAACCATTTTATCAAAAATCCTTACACAAGAATAGTAGCCTATTAGACCTGGCATCCTAGGAGTTGGGTTTTCCCCCTAACATTTTGCCTTCAGACCTCCTATTCTCCTGACTTTATTTTTGCTAGTCTTAGGACTGCTAACCAGTGCTAAAGTGCTTGTGCTCTCTTCTTATAACAAGTTAGATTGGCTTATATCTAATTGGCATATTAAATTTGCTTGCAAGCCCCTAGTAAATTGGCACTACCTTTGCCCAGGGACTGTAAATTAAATGCTACTAGTGGGCCTGCAGCACTGATTGTGCAGTCCACCTAGGTAGTACTTTTTCCTTTTTATTAAGTACTTTAAACATATCTCAGGCCTGCCATTGCAGTCTGAGTGTGCAGTTTTACATTGCAAATGCTTGTTAATATATATAGGTCATCCCTAGTTTAGGACCTGGCAGCCCAGAGGGCAGGGTGAAATGTATTTGTAACGTAGGACATGTGCTTTTATGTTTGACATGTCCTGGTAGTGAAAAACTCTTAGTTGACACCTGACCTTTGAGTATTCTTCCTAGACAGTCACACACAATGGGGAGCTTAGGTCTCACTGGATGGGCCATCACTGGCAGGATAGAAAGGAGGAGCTGGGCCTAGCCCCACTTATACTTGAATAGGCTGTGTTCTGTCTCCACACAAATAGCTGCATACCACATGTAGTTAGTCTGGAGCCAGGAACGCATGGCATCTGTGCATTGTAAGCTATTGCACTCTCTGCACCTCACTCTACACCACTCAATGCCATTCCACTTTACACCACTCCACTCTACACTAGGCACATTCTTCGTAATTCCATCCTATGCCACACCTCTCTACGCCACTCCGCTCTGCACCACTCTTCTCCACTGTATTCTATGACCCTACATTTAATGACACTTCACTCAAAGGTACAATTTTAACATCCCTTTTTATTGAAAATGAAAAAATATTGAAATTCAATTAAGTAAACAAAGGTTAAAGCTTAGTTATAGTTAGGAGAACTTTATGTAATCGTTGTATACAAACCAAACTTAAACTACACAAACATTAGAAATTCTAAAGTTATAGTTATACCTTAAATTTATAATTCACGTACCACCTTCAAATTAATATAACTCGCACCCCTCCATACACGGTGTTGTCAACTCACTAGCCATTTACTCCAGTTATTTGGTGATAGATTATATTAATATCAGTTAGGTGTGATAATTAGTGGGGGCTATGTGGTTCCAGATGAATAGTTGGTGAGATAGATAGGCTGGTGGAGGCTAGGTAATGTTAGGTTTCAGGAATAGGGTTTTGAAGAGAAGTTGTGATCTATGAAAATGAGGTATCAGCCAATTGCAGAATTACATTAGAGAAATTAATGTAGACAGGCTGAGTCTGAGATGATGCTATACTCAGAAATAGAAAGCATATGTATATACACACCCACATATATACATATATGTTTGTGTGTGTGTGTGTATATATATATTATGTAAGCCAATATAACAGTCTGCTACATCAACACTTTTCGAAACATGACCTATTTTTTTTGGGGGGGGGCAGTAACAAATTACAATATTTGGGCTTCCTTTCATCAGTTTAATTCTACTTGTTCTCTGAACTCCCTCCACAAACACAGCTGTCTTCAACTTAATATATAGGCATTTCGGTGTATCCCCAGGTCTTCCCCTCTTTTTTCAAAACCGTAGACAATAGACCTATTCAACTCGTCCTGCTCTATCCAATATTATTTTCTTTATTTCCTCATATGGAGTTTTCCCTTGGGGATTAGATGTCTGGTAAGTGGCTTGTGCAACTCCTGTCATCAATGAAGCCAAATAAAAAGGCCAACGGTCCAAAGACCAAGAACTAGCTCTGGATCTTCGTTCGACAATTAACAAAAATTAATCAAGGTCTTCCCCAGGTAATAACTTCTGTAGAGTTGTTATAGGTCCACTGACTACAGGTCCTTTGTTGTAAACCAGGCCTGTTGCTACATGTAATTGCTCTTGAGCAAGTTTATTGAGATGTTCGGTTTGAGTCTTCAGGAAATCTCAAAACATTTCTCTATCAACCTTGGCAGCTTACGTTGTCCTTGTACCAAGTGTTGAATTAAGGCTTACATTATGTATAAATGGGGGCTATGTACGCATTCTCCACCACTTGTCACGGGAATATAAGACCAAATTTGGCTTCTTATATAGAAAGGTAGACTGGATTTATTTAAACTTTTATGCTGACTCAATAGCTCTTGTTAATGTCTGTCTCCTGTTTCCTTTCATTTAGGACCTCTGAAACTCCCGTCCGCCGGTACCCTCGGCAAGAAGAAAAGGGCAAAGTAAGTTACTGTCACACTTTGTTGATTTCCCTTTTGTGAGGTTTAGTTAGGGGTATTCTTCTACTTCTCTTTCTATAATGTGGGGCTAGTAGAGGTAGGTGAATGAGTGACTTGTGAGAGAGAATGACTACTGTCTTCATTCTCAGGTTTGTGATAGGAAGCTGCCTGGCCCTTGCCAATGTTAACAACTATATATTAGAAAAATCAAAAACATTTCCTTTTATTTCAGAAAGCACTCATTACCATAATGGTCCCTGCACTGAAGGGATCCATTTTGTGTGTGGACGTACTCTAGTGAAAGAGCAGAATGCCATCATTCACAGTAAAGTTAGCCAATAGCTAATGTGGACTAACCTAGTATCCCATGTTGTATGCTGTAGTGGGTGGAAGAAATATGTGAATGACGCAATAGCAGAATAATCAATGAAGAGGGCTAGCTGAAAGCCCATATTTAGGAAGTATATTATCAATGGATCTGGGGTTTAAAAACAGAAAAAGAAACTTACCTCCTTGCCGCTCTCACCCACGTCGTCTATCCTCCCAGTCAGCTGAACAGGAAGCAGCCAGGCTCAAATGCTGCAAGGCAGCGTTGCGATTGACTCCCCTAGTTCGGCGCTCAGACAGGGACTGGGGGCCGGGGCATGTTCTCCACCCAGGCTGTAATGCAGCCTGGGTGGTGAACAAGCTAAGTGCGCATGACTGTTTGGCCGGTCTGAGACGGCCAGCCAAAGCGTCTTGCTCACTTCAGTGTGTCCACCACTCCTCCCCTGCCCTGCTGTGTGAGCAGGGCAGCCACACCCCGCAAAGCTGCAGCAGGAGGAGCAAGTTATTATCATTTCATTTTTCCTTTCTTTCACTGCTGCAAAGCAGTGGGGTGACGTGGAGGAGCCGGCACTGTATATTATACTATATGTTTTAGTGACTTCAAAAGGTCTTGGCTAACGCCAGTCCTAAAACAAGGTAAAATGAGTAGGAAAGCCACAAGGCAAACGGCAAGGAAATAAAGCGGGATAACATTAGAGGAAGGGGAACTGAAAAGCAGGGATCACTGAATGCTCTACACACTCCTTAAGTGCCTGATTTGCAATTGCAGGTTACTATGCTTCAAGCACTTTGGGGAGTAATTATATCTCCCTCAGCCATCTTTGCCAGAAGCACCTCGTTTGTGGTAGGAAGATTCGACGAGGTTAGCTTAGCCTCATAATGCAGCACGCAAACCTAGCCAAGGCACCCGTGCATGTTCAAGCCCAGGCCGTGTTCAAACACTGCACAGAACGGAACCTACACATCATCTCTCCATTTCCTGAATGAAATATATAAAAGGCGCCCATAATGAAGTGATGCTGGCGTCCAGAACAGCTTCGGGACATGAATGCAGGCCCACTGTTAAATACGCTCTTGTTCTTTTTCTGGCATTTTCAATTTTTCACAATCTACATCTGGCTGCGCTTCTGAAGGATGTTTCAGAACGAATTTTAAAAATGAATATTTCTGTGAGGTTCAGCACGGTTGTGCCCTGTACAAGTCTTCACCTAAAACTGCTTACCAGCGGAGCCAGAAATGCCAAAGGAGCATATTTTAATAGTCGCTCGGGCCAGAGTGGCATACCTTTTTTATGTTATTTGATTGAATGGTTAATGAAATGTTACGTCGATGGCAGGACCTGTCACACGGAGCGTACATTACGATCTGTGGCGCGGGTAGGTATCACAATGTAACACAAGGCAGGATAAAGCTCTGGAAACTGGTTTCGACCGGAAGAGAGATTACCTGACAAGGAACTCGAGCACCTCGAACGACGTGACTCTGAGCGGGCATGGAATGGTTTGGGGCAGAAGAGGGAGCGCCTAACACAGGTCGGAGGCGCTCCTTCTGTTGAAGCCTTCATCTGTCAGCCTGTGGTGCACATCCGTACGCGCTGCAGGCATGCACACCAGGATGGCCATATTTTAACTCTCCACGTGTGCCAAAAATACTGTAAGGCATGGCTGGGCAGACCACTCTGCTGTTCGTTCATTTCCCTGGTAGGCTGACTGACGGCCAGGGGCTGGTTTCAGGCCCGTATGGGGTGCTATGCCCACCATGCTCCCACTTAAATTGCGATCTCTTGCACTATGGGGGCTTATTTGACCATTTCTCGCCAGGACTCGAGTTTCCAGTCCCTCTGATTTAGAGGACAAGCATAGAAGCATTGTTAGTTTACAATGGCACAGACAGACAGGGGAGCTACACAATGGTTCAACACCAGGCTTCAATCTCATCAGTGGATCGCCTTCAACTACATTCAGAGTCAGTTCACCTTTGGCTAGTCACAAATCTGGACATATATATGCAAAGGCAGGTTCTCTGTGTGCAGGAAATGTCAAGAGCAGGTCTTCATGGTGATACGTATTTAGAAACGGCCTACAATCTCCAGAGGTAACACCAGCTTGTAACTGGGAGTTTAACGTTGCTCCAGAATATAATATCCAGTGGGAAGGAAACAACTGGACACCAGAAAAACCTTCCTGCTGTCCAGGCCAAGCAGCAAGGCGACAGCAGGAGAAAACAAGCATGAACAATTGTGACGCAACTGGATTCTCCAGTTCTAGTGCTAAACACCGTGCTTTAAATGGGCCAGTACTCATTGGTACCACTTTTGAATTTTCTCCCCTTGAGTACCGGAACTTCTCCTTGGCCAGGAAGAGTACAGGTACTCTTGGGGTGAAGCGAGGCAGGGCAGGTCTTTAGCATTGAGTACTGTATAGCTGTGCAGAAAGGGTTCTGCTCAACTTCTGCTGAAAAAGAGAAGACAGTCAGAATGGAGGGAGGGGGCCAGTTCACACCCCCGAAGGGAGCCGCGGGTGAGCAATTCTGAAACAGCTCATTTGCATTACTTAGGGCTGTTTGGGGTGTTGGATGCCCTATGACCATCTGTGATTAAAAGTGCAGGGTCCAATCAGATCCTGCCCAGTCAATCACACTGTAGGTGTGTGACACAGGTCCTACCCCAAAGGAGGGGGCGGGGATTAGTGTATCACTCTCTGCCTTCAATTCGCTGATCAATATTCAGCTGGGCAGCTGACAGTAGGCAGGCAGGCAGTCCATCAGCATGCACACTACTGTCTCTACCCGGCCCACCTTTGTCCATTTGGTCATTTTCACGTAGGCATCGAAAAATTGCAGTATTAATCTGGTTAAGTGACATGCGCGCTCCACTTATTCCATTGGCTTTTCAAGGGGCGGAGTGAACTAAGGCAACCTTGGCATCAACTATATATTTCTCTTACACATGGGTACTCGCAAACTGTTTCCCGGGGCCACAAAGTACTGTCTGTGGCATGCCCGTGGGCTGCACCTATGTAAGAAGGGCGAGGGTCGGGTGATGAAAGTTGGGCGTAGGGGGACGTGAAGCAGATGCATGGTGTGGACAACGAACCAAGCCTTCACGTGATGTCTGTCTGCTGCCAACGCTCTATTCTCATGCACCAAGAATTAAAGTCAAAGCATTAACTTCTAATATAAAACGTGAGAGGGAAAGAGATACTCATCTGGTCGCTGAATTGCAAAATGTGAAACCAGAAAACCAGGTATCAGTCCTGGCTTCTTCACTTGACCAAATGTGTGATCCTAGGCAATTGGTTAATTTCACTTTACCTTCTTTTTCTTCATTACCACATAGGAGAGCCCCTTAAAATATAAAAGTTCGAGATGTGTGCTGTACAAAACCTTCTCTTGAGTTTTATTCAATAAACTATAATGTTGTTCCAGTTATATAACAAGCAAGTCTACACACAAGGTGCACCTGACACATGACTTGCCTCTTGGTTCACTAATGGCATTGTTTTCAGAATGGGGATGGCATGAATGTTTCAAAGATCATGTTTGAAACCTATCACTGCTAATAAAGGCTTGTCAATGCAGTGATACAATCTGATCTATTAAGGTAAATCGCTCATGCATGTTAATAAAATACACCTTTTTGAAGTTCGCAGAGAGTTTATCATGTTTTTACATGTTTTGTGCAAGATGTCTTTAAGACTAAAGGTGCTCCTAAAGATAAGTTGTCTAGGACATCTACTTTGCTTCTTTACCATTATTTTAGTTCACGTGTGAATAATAATTTATGCCAGTTTCACAGCTTTCTGAATGTTCCTGCTCTGTCAACTGAACAGAAGCCCAGTGCTGCTGTTCACTAGAGGGCCTAAATTAAAGATCAGGAGGGCCGCATGCGGCCCCTGGGCCGTACTTTGAGTATGCCTGTGTTAAAAGAACTCTGAGATGTAGTAATTCAGACAGACTTGAGGTTCGGAGGATAAACTGAGTCTACAATTGTGGGGTAATTCTTTAACTTAACAAAATTTTTTGAAAATACCAAAAGCCCCCCCTTGGGGCTGCGAGTATTCTACAGACAATCATTTTAAGTTCTGATGTTCACATTCCAACAATTAAATTCCCCTGCCCAGAAGATCAGTGGTTGAATGTCTTCAGTTTAGTTGTCCATTTAAACATTAACTCTGTCCTCAGCTTTGTAGTCTGCAACCTAGTCTAATGTTTGAATGCCTTTCATTGTGTGCATGAATATTACCTTTTCTGATGGTTGAGAGATTGTGGACAAGGGGTTTGCACCATTGGTCCAGAAGGGCAAGTTCGAGTCCAGGTTTTCTGGCTATCAACATGAGGTAAACGTGCAAGCTAATTATCTGAATAAAACTAAGTGTGAGTGGTCATGAATGTGTGTGAGTTTTTTATGTGATGGGTGGGTATATGTTCATAAATGTGTTTAGTCTGGGAAGGCGAGCTTACAGCCACCTAATGGAGTGCAGCCATGTCTGAGTGAACTAGAGGCAGCATAGGTCCATACTACTGGGTTTGGCAGGTGCCTCGCAGAACACAAGATAAAGATTCACCAGGCTTAGGAGCGCAGGCAGTCAATGAATAATCAGGTGAGAAAGCAAGAGGTTGGGGTGGTCACGCATTGATGCCCAGGGGTGAACAGACAGTGGTTAATAAACAGGTTTCCTGGGAATTGAAAAAGAGGTGTTGGATACAATCTCATGGATTTTGAGATGCAGAAGGAGATGGCCAAGAAAACAAAGGGAAATGAGTGGCTTGAAAAAGATCGATCTTCAAAATAACGCACACTCTCAAGATACATACTGACTTCGAACCTTATGTCTAGTGTGATCGTGTCCAGGTGTAACCTCTTCACACTCTGTCTTCTTTTTCCGGGACTTACTCAAACCCTTTTATAAAACATTTTGTCTTAACTAAGTCTCTCACACTATAGGTGATCTTGAAAAGTTTACTCTTACACCTCATGATTATGCATTAAGCATGGTGTTGTCATATTTTTGAAAATCTGATGACCTCATACCTCTTAAAGTGACTCTCCAGTCTGGAGCAAAAACGTAATTCTTTGACCCCAGGCCAGGATCGCTATAAAAAAGGCATTATAGAATATTTAATGATGTTAGGAGGGGTTTTGAGATTTATTATGACAGCATTCATTGGATGGCCCCTTTAATTCTTTTGCAATTTTTTCAATCAAAGCTATCAAGACACAGATGTTAGTTTGCCCATGTTTTATATTGCAGTGAAGCAAAGCTTTAATTACATTTAGTAAAAATCATCACAGTATTTGCACTTTGGGCCAGTATTACAATCAGAGTCTCTGTTGTTGTCTGAGGAAGTCAGATTGCACATAAAGTTCAGATTGCGAATAAAGTATTTTGTTTGGTGGTCCCTTATTTTGGAAAGAAGAAGATCAGGGGTGAAACCTCCTTTGTTTTTGTCCCTTCCATATGAAACTCTTTTCCAAAACCAAAACGTTTTTCTCCAAATGTCTATACATGTACTATCTTGAAGGATGTTTTAGGGGACACCCAAATGCTAGAAAAGTATACCGACATCTCTTTTGCATCTCTGCTATGTCCAAGAGGCCGGGTCCACTATATAAAAAAGACTACAAAATCATATGGTCTCCTGACCTCTATGTGCCCACTGTACCTACAACATGCTGGAATTATCCAGCCTGTACATGCCTTGCACATCTTCTACTTTCGTTATGCAACCTGTGCTTGCCTCTACCACAGAACCAGATTACTTGCTATACTTAACATGTCATTATCTAGACCACCATGAATTCAAATGTGTGACTAACACACCCTGTATTTTCCTTGCCAACCCTTGCTTAAATCATGCAAGATGTGTTTGGCTCTTCCACTCTGCACTGGCCCACCATGTATGATTTACTCGACCTACCCTTTACTGACCCACCCTTTACTGACCCATCCTCACCTCACTTACTTAGTTCTCACCTGACTAAGCTGGTTCAAGGCACATTTGCCCTGTGTGTGCCTTGCTTACCCTGGTGCCCCTTGTTCATTTAATTCACTTTACGTTGACATATGCTGGCTCAACTAATCACATTGCGTTAATCTCAGCCATTTATTTAAGCCTTTCATCACACCTGTTACCACTCTAGTTTCCAGTAAGCACTACCCTTACCTAGGGTGCACTTTAGGTACCTTGTGCTCCCTTTGAAGGAGCAGTGGATAGTTTTGATTGACCAGGGTGGGTGCATGCTCTATAATAGATGATGACTGAGACAGTAGTGTAGTCTGCATTGTGTTGAAGACCAGATTGAAAATGTTCCCTTTCATTTGGGCTGGTTGTGTGACTTAATTTTTGATGGTTACTGTTAAACCTGTTACCATTGGCGTGAGTCTCCCTTCCATTATTTGCTGTTGTCTCCTGTTTTTGATATGTTTTTGCTGGTTAGATGCTTTGGGCACTGTGCCACTGCTATTCAGTGCCACAGTGCAAGTGCTCCCTATTGTAAATTATTGTAAATGGATTACTGACTCCATGATTGGCTTATTTGATTTATTTGTCAGATCCTAGTACAGTGCACCATGTGTGCCCAGGGTCTGTAGATCAAATGCTGCTAGTGGGCTTGCAGCACTGATTGCGCCATCCACAGAAGCAGCTTTTAAAGTGTGCCTCAGGCCTGCCATTACAGAGCATGTGTTCTGTCTAGTACTGCCATGTCGACCTGGTAAGTGCACCCACTTACCTGTCCCTAAACCTTCCCTTCTCTACATGTTAGCCACCCCTACGTTAGGCCCTAGGGCAGGGTGCATTGTATGTAAGGTAGAACATGCCCTGATGTGTGTAGCATGTCCTGATAGTGAATTAAAGCCAATTTCGTTTTTTACTATTGCAAGGCTACCTGTCCCCATAGGCCAGAATGGGCAGTTAGATTATAACATTTTATAATCCTAACTGACCCAGGGAAAGTAGTAGAAAAACGAATTTAGTATGCCTGAACTCAGAATGATAAAATACATCTTTTAGTAAAGTTGGTTTTAACATTCTGTGTTTGAAAATACCACTTTTGGAAAGTTGGTATTTTCTTGCCTAAACCATCCAGCCTGCCTCTGCTAGGTTGTGTTTTGCATGTCTGGTTTGTGAGTGACAGGGGCTGATGGGGCTCCAGGAGGCAGGGTGAGTCAGCACATAAACTCGGTAAGTTTGGCGCAGTGAACGGTGCCGGGTACAGTTGTGGTGTATTTTGAGCAATTATTTTGCAGTTTATTGTATATAACTACACCTCCTGACTTGTAAACTTATTGCAGGGAGTAACATAGCCAATAGCTAAAATAGCTATAGGGCATTATGATTGAAAGCAACCACCTTTATCCTTACTTGAGGGGAGGTTTGAGTATGCTTTAGTGGAGATTTTTTTTAACGTGTGTTTAGGCATGATTTACCATATTTATGACACTCATTTGCACACCTAGTGGTTTTGAGTATATTTCACTTTCAATTTATATTTGTTTTTAATCATTACAGGTTCCTTTCGAAAGGCGAGAGACCCCACTTGAGGTGTGTTTTCCTTTCATCCCCTAATTTGGGAGGAGTAAGGTCCTGCACCTAGGAACTATAGTGGTGAGAAGTCCTGAGGAAAGCCGGGTTATTTTTTAGTGCTGGCTGAAACATGTCGACATTTATGCAGAGTGGGGGGGTTGGAACCTCATTATAAGCTCTCCAACCTGCCACCCACGTCTTTTGTCTTTTAAATTCTGTAATGGGCACCTAATATTAAAATTGTAATAAAGAATTCCCGGTTTCAGTTTTATACCACTAATTATCACTTGTTCTGCACCATTAGCTCACTTTTGGTTCCACTTTACATTGTGTGTTGTATTGTCTTCCCCTCCCTATTGCTCCACCTCCAGCGTTTGGCTGGCGCGGAGGTGTAGTAGCAGCCCTATGATGAAGCATGGCACAGCTTGCTGTGTGAGGGCAGTTTTACAGAATTGGTGCATTTCCCATACACTTATTCATCTCCACGTAACTTTTTAAACCCTCTTCTTTTTGTGATATAAAAAGGGCGACCCAGAACCCAGAACTTTAGATCACTTCTGGACATCAAGACAGACCTTTTGCCAGGGAGAAGAGCCAGAGAATCTGCAGGAGTTTTTGACTTCCCCTGTGCCAGTTGTAATTGCTGGGGTTGGCCTGCAGTGGTTTCTTTATTGCCAAGGAAAGGAGAAAGACATTTATTTGCAACTTTCATCATCTTGAAGAAGAATCTCCAAGGGCTTGAACTGTGCTTGCCTCCTGCTGAAGTCTCAGGGATACAAGGCTTCACCACCAGCTCCCCCCTGAATTTCCTTGCTGGGAATTCTGTCTGCAGAAGCCTGTGTGTTGTTGGGAGCTGGAATCGCTACTCAACAAGAAGAAGCATGTCACATCCGCAGCTGTCGCATCATCGGAGAAGCGTGTCACCACTGCAAGGGTCGCATCACCGGAGAAGCGTGTCTCCGTCGCAGCTGTGTGGCGTCGTATCACCAGAGAAGCGTGTTGCGGCTCCAAAGTTACAGTCGCCGCACAACCGCCGGGCGTGCATGCATCACCTTCATATCATCGCATCGCAACAAGGGCGCCATCTTCTCGCATCGTAGCAAGGCGCCATTTTGTCCCATCGCAACCGGGCCGCACCTCGAGATCGTCGCATCACCTCCTCACCGGTGAGGAACAAACGCATCGCCTACTTTGCGCAAGCACTGAGGAACAGACGCATCGCCTCCCCCGAAGCAAGGAACCGACGCATTGTTCTCCCTGCAAACCTTTTGTTTATCTTGTGTGATGCATCCAAAGGTACTTTGTGGGAAACGTGTCGCATTTAACATCTAAAGTGAACTGAGTTATTTCTGCCATCTTAAAGTCATTTTCTTAATACTGTCTCGTGGATTTTTGTCGTTTGGGTCTTGTGTTAAATCTATATAAAGAATACTTCTTTTTTATAAAACCTGTGTTGTGTCCATCTGTAGTGTTTTCACTGTATTACTGTATGTGTTCACAAATGCTTTACACACTGCCTCTGAGATAAGCCTTCCAGCTCGTGCCAAGCTACCACCGGGTTGAGCAGGGGTTATTTTAGGAGTTTAGCCCCCTTACTCTGAGTAGAAGCATGGGTCCCTATTTGGATAAAGGTGCAAGCCATTGCCAACTAGAGACCCCCAGTTCTAACAGTTACTATATGAAACATGGGGAGGCAAGATAGAGAAAAAGGATGTAAAGATGCCAGGTGGAAGGTGTACCCTAAAAAATGGAGGCCAAAAGGGATAGGCCTATCGTTTTCCAGGTTTTTTACTCAAATTGCCTACAATATCTGTTGTTGTGCACAATGAAAAAATTCACAACTTTTATGTTTATTTGTGCATAGGCTCAGAGACAATCTGCCTTGGTATGAAATTTCCAAAATAATAAATGTATCCCTTTGCACATGGGAGGAAAAAATAAATCCTCTACATATACCAGAAATATTTCCGTTTTATCATGTAAAATTGGCACCAAGAAAATGTGGCTCCCATTAAATGCTTGTCTCCTAGCTCCGCATCTAGCCTCGCCCACAATTGCCCCTCCCCATTCACTGTCAAATTGATGAGTACCTGCACTTATTTTTTCCCATTCAAAGCACCGGCTAAACAAGAAGTGATGCAATTTAGGAAGTGGTTTGGCCATCCTGGATTGGGAAAGAAAAATATTAAATAATTACATAATCAATAAAATAGTCAATATTTATTTTCAAGACTATTGAAAATATATACGGGTAATTAATTCACAATCCCAAACATAAGGCATGGCTTCTATAATGCTGCCCTGCATGCTGCGTTCCTGACATGCAGACATGTGGAGATGAAATTGCCCCAGAGTGCCTTACACACTGTGAGAAGTTGGCCTGGTATATGCTGGTCACTAGTTAAAGTGGCCACCTTGCACCAGTACAATTCGACTCTTATGGTAGATAGGTTTAAGACAACCCTTTAAAGAAAGCTATCCTAGTGGTAGCTGTGGAGAGCAGCCTTCAGGCTAAGTCTTTAGAGGAATGTAAAGCAGCTTGTTTTACCTTATAATCTCTTGAATTACTAAATGAAAGGACACCACACAGGTGTATATATATAAAATATATATGTATTTATTACTAACAACTCTCTGCTAATCTCTTTATGACATTAGAAGTCAGGAACATATGCACAAATCAACATTTCACAAGTTAAGCACAAATATGGCTGGGGCCCTAGGGGCGTACCAGACCATATACAAAAAAAGAGACTTAAGGAGAACGACTTGAGAAGGGACAAGGCCTAGGGCCTTCAGAAGCGCTGGGGCCTCACTAATCCACCCAAGGCAGGTAAGTAAAGGACCCACGGGAGACGCATGCAGTGTGAGAACACAGCCGCGGATCCAAATTGACTTCAATGGAGCAAGTCGCGGTTGGAATTTTAGAGTTTTAGGATACTTCGGGAGAGTCTACAAGCAAGTCACTTACAGGGTAAGTAGTTCTAGAGCCAACACACACAGGAGCACCGTAGTGCTGGAGTTACCTCACCCAGGGAAGCCGGGTGCATAGGTGTCTTTTGGTGTCGGGTCGCGGCATTGTTTTCAATAGGAGCCAAAGAAGACTTGCTGCTTGTGAAGACAGGAGAAGTGTCCGGTGGAATCCAAGGCTGGATTCAGAAGAAGGAAGACCTGAAAGCAGAGGAGACAGTGTTCAAAGTCACTTGGCAGTGACTTGGGGCAAGGAAGATGGATGGCCACAGTCGTCGGGTGATTTCAGGTGATCACGGGTGTCTTGACTCTTCAGCCACGAGGTCCAGGAGGCGTCGACGACAACCAGTTCAGCGTGTCCCACGAAGTCTGCAGCTTACTGCTGTGTCGGTGACCAGATTGGAGCCAACAAGCCTTGGTAACAGCAAGTCTCGTGGAAAGGATAAAAAGTTAGCGGTGCAGACCAGCAAGGTCTGAGGGACTCACCCAGCGAGGGTAAGTCAGTGCAGGCCTGGAGCAACCAGGGGAGCCCTTTGAAACTGTAGAAAAGTCTTCTGGGGACCCACAAGCCAGCCGGCAAGGGATCGCGAAGACGCCTCTGGAGGATTCACTCACCAGGAGCCCACGGTCACTCGGGACGAGGTAGGCCTCTGATCTTCGGCGGAAATCCTGCTGGAGGCTTGGATCACATGTGGTCCAATGCACAAGTTCGTAGAACATCGTGAAGGGGTTGCACTCGAAAATAGTGCCCGGTACACAGGTATTGCTGTTCCTCGTCACTCGTAGGGTCCACTTGCCTCAGCGTCGCTGGGGACTCACGATGGCCTTGGAGAAGTCAGGAAATCCACTTCCGGGGCTGCAGGGACTTTGGACTCTGGCGGGAGCGGGAAAGTTTGCGACCGTTCAAAGTTTTAGTGCCTGCCAAGCAGGGGAGTCACTCCTTGACTCCAAGGGAGATTCTCCAGTCTTCCAGAGGTAGAGGAACGTCGAAGGTCCAGGATTATTCTTCAGAGCGTCGTCCAGGGATATCAAGTTTGCAATGGCAAGGGTTCTCTAACTTATACTACAAGGAAGGGAGGGACTAGCTCATGACCCCTCCTATGGGAGGGTCAGGGGAGTGGGTGGCTACATCCACTTCCCTTTGTCCAGTTTCGCGCCAGAGCAGGGGCAGGTAGCCCCTGAGCAGGTTTGAACTGGCATATGCACAGAGGAGCCTACTGCTCCCCCAGTGCAGGACTTCAAAGCACTCTAGGAGTGCACCCACCCAGCCCCAGTACACTAAACCCTGTCTGGGAGGTGGTTACACCTCCCTGTGACAGGATGCCTATTGTTGGGCCGCCTCCACTGTGAATTTCGGTCAGCAGCAGGAGGGCAGCCCAGTGTCTGTGACTGGTGGCATCCATTTTGTGACGCCAGGGCTCTTCAGGATTCTACCGTGTTTCCACAGTATTGTAATTGTAATTGTAATTGTAAAAATATTTGTTGAGCGCGGTTGCTGCCCGTAGGCGTCCAAGCGCTGAGTTGAAGCAGAGAGGTGACGGGAAGAGGAGTTAGGGAACATAGGATTTGGCAAACAGAAGTGTCTTTAAGCTTTTCCGGAATGAGAGCAGGTTTGGGTTGGACCGGAGTGAGAGGGGGAGAGCATTCCAGAGCCTAGCAATATTCAAAGAGAACAGCCTACCCCCAGACCTGGCTCGCTTCACTCTGGGAACAACAGCAAGGAAAGCCTCCGTCGACCGAAGGTTCCTGATTGGGTGGTAGGGGATGACAAGGTCGTTGTTAATGGCTGGGCCCGTTTTCCAGAAGGCGCGGTGCGCCATGCACAGCGCCTTGAAAGCCACTCTCTGCCTCACTGGTAACCAGTGGAGACTTTTTAGAGCAGGTCTGGCTGACTGGGTGCGCGGGATCTGTAACAGGGTGTTCTGCTCGATTTTCCCGGCCTTCTTGTGAGGAAAAGATGATTAAATGTGACTTCAGTCTCTTACCATTCAAGTCTAAGGGTTAGAGTAGTGAATGGAGCCTATTTACTAGGCACCTCGACATGATTCTGTGCTCTTCCCCATAGATCAGGGCTTGCACACATAGCCTAGGGGATAGATTCGTTAGTATTAGGGATAACCTGTCCTGTAGTGAGGGTATTTCACGGAGCTGTGCTGAATTCAGGCCTGGTAGGCCTCAAACGGGAGAGACTCCATCTTTCTTTCTGCTCTGGCAGCTTGGGATGCTTCTAGGTCAAACGTAATGTTTTAGTTATGAGGTGTTATTCGCTTGGAGAGAACCGGTTCAGGCCGGCCCTTATCGAAGGATTGTATTTTTCTTCATGCCGAAGACACTACATCAGGCCGGCCGGCTGGGAACGTGTCCTTGGTACGGGGAGGTACAAGAATTTGGTGGGCGGCAGGTTACGGGCCGGAATTTTCCATGAGGAAACGCACCTCTATATTAGTGAAAGTCTGAGGCAGTTACATGTTCAGTCCGTAGGCGGCATCTAGCCGTTAGCAGTAAAGCTACTACTTATTCCAGGGAAGACAGACGCCATCTTGAAGGCGGAGAAGAACCGAGAGACAGATGCTTTCCTAGCAGAATAGCCAGAGAGGAGAGAGTAGCCGATAAGGAAGAGGTCCCAGTGACTCGGAGAAGGGTGATTCCAGGCGAGCCGAGGCACAGACGAGAAGGGAACCTAGATGACCACTGAGTGCAGGCTACATACTACTAAGGTGATGTCGACCCTTTCTTATTAGAGTGTACAACTTAATCTTTCACTTTTCTTTGCAGGTTATGTGTTATATCGTAATGTTATGTGATTGTGTATGTAATGAGTAATAAAGTATCCAGTTTGTAGTGAACCAACATGTGCTGCGTGTTCTTGTATGAGAGGGTAGCCTATTCTTCTAGTCAGCTGCGGCTACATGAACAGATGTTAACCCTGATCAGGTAAGTGGTAACTGAATAAGGGAAAGAGAAGCCCCTCGAACCTGAGAACAGGCTATGCTTGAACTGGCAATCCTTGTGTGATCTGATGAATAGTGAGACTGATTCCCTTTTTGTATGTTATGGTGATCATAGGATGAACTGTATGAGACTGCCGTCTAGGTAGAGAGGTCTGGATTCGTATAGGTTCGTGAGGCCGCCACTTGTGATACTGTCGTATGGGCAGAGAGGTCTGGATTCGTAGGGGATCGCGAAGCCGCCGCTGAGACTGCCGTCTGGGTAGAGAGGTCTGGGTTCGTATGGGACCGCGAGGCCGCCACTTGTGATACTGTCGTATGGGCAGAGAGGTCTGGATCCGGATGGGATCGCGAGGCCGCCACTTGTGATACTGTCGTATGGGCAGAGAGGTCTGGATCCGTATGGGATCGCGAGGCCGCCGATTGTGCTGAGACTGCCGTCTGGGTAGAGAGGTCTGGGTTCGTATGGGACCGCGAGGCCGCCACTTGTGATACTGTCGTATGGGCAGAGAGGTCTGGATCCGTATGGGATCGCGAGGCCGCCGATTGTGCTGAGACTGCCGTCTGGGTAGAGAGGTCTGGGTTCGTATGGGACCGCGAGGCCGCCACTTGTGATACTGTCGTATGGGCAGAGAGGTCTGGATCCGTATGGGATCGCGAGGCCGCCGATTGTGCTGAGACTGCCGTCTGGGTAGAGAGGTCTGGGTTCGTATGGGACCGCGAGGCCGCCACTTGTGATACTGTCGTATGGGCAGAGAGGTCTGGATCCGTATGGGATCGCGAGGCCGCCGAGTGTGAGGTCTTGGTATGCATAGTAGGAATCCCCTGTCCTTAGGTGATAGATATATGTGGTTGCAGAATTGTAAATAGGTTCTAGGGAGGGGGTAACGTTCTGGCTGGGTTAGTGAGGCTCTGATGAGCGGGTTCTATCTGATCCGAAAACCTAAGCAGAACACAGGGTACGTGCTGCACAGTTTTGTACAACCTGCAGTTTCCGGAGGGTCATCTCAGGTGCCCCCACGTATAGGGCATTGTTCGAGTCCAGGCGAGACTGGATGAGACCTTGTACCGCCACCTTTTTGGCCTCTAGAGGAAGTAGCGGGAGGACCTTCCTCAGGATTCTGAGTAGGCCAAAGCATGTGGCGGACAGTTTAGTGGCCTGGGTGGAGAAGGAGAGTTTGTTGTCCAGCCACACTCCCAGGCTCTTAAAACTCTCCTTAGGGGTGGGGGGAGGGCCCAGTGCACAGGGCCACAAGGAGGTGAAAGGCACAGGAGAGGCTGGGCCTAGGAGCATGAGCTCCGTCTTTTCTCCGTTTAGCTTTAGGGAGGAGTTGGTCATCCATCTCTTGACGTCCTCTAAGCATTTTAGCAGATCTGCCGGGGATTGCCTGTTGTTCTCAGTGGCCAGCGAGACCACAAGCTGGGTGTCGTCGGCGTACGACACGATTTTAATGCCGTACGGTTCGACAACACCCGCCAGCGGCCTCATGTACACGTTGAACAATACAGGGTTCAAGGAGGAGCCCTGCGGTACTCCGCAGCTCAGAGGTTTGCTAGAGGACACTGTCTCTCCGTCGAAGATCTGAAAAGATCTCTCAGACAGAAAGGAGTCAAACCACCTTAATGCGTCACCTGAAACTCCGATGTCATAGAGACGGTCCAGCAAGGTGGTATAGCTGACCGTATCGAAGGCGGCACTTAGATCAAGGAGGATCACTGCCACTGATCCTCCCTGGTCCAGTACCCTTCGAGTTTCTTCGGTGACCGCTAATAAGGCGGTTTCCGTGCCATGCTTCGGTCTGAAGCCTGTCTGGGATGTGTGTAATAGAGAGTGGTCCTCTAGGAACTGAACCAGCTGCGCGTTTATATACTTCTCTAACACCTTGCTAGCCCAAGGGAGAAGTGAGATGGGGCGGTAGCTGGAGTGGTCATCTGGGTCTAGGCTGGGTTTCTTCAACAGCGCCCGCACCATG
This sequence comes from Triturus cristatus, assembly GCF_964204655.1. NCBI lineage: Eukaryota > Metazoa > Chordata > Amphibia > Caudata > Salamandridae > Triturus > Triturus cristatus. Next base: position 347,109,562 of record NC_140585.1, on the reverse strand, counting down.
GCTTGCTTCCAAGCTGTGGGGACAGAGCATGCGGATATGGACGTGTTTAGAAGTTCCAGGATTACAGGCAGGGTGGCTTTGCTTGCCTGCATCAGGACTTCTGGAGGAGCAGGATCACAAGGAGAGCCCGACTTGACTTGTCGTGCCACTTTGCTTAAGGTGTCGAGGTCCAAAGGAGGGAAGTGCTCGAGGGAAGGCTGTTCTGGGTGAAGAGGCGGTCTAGGGGGGAATGGATTAATCATATCCGGGGTTGTGGCTGCTGTTGGGAAGGTAGAGTAAATTTTTAAAACTTTATTGTGAAAGAAATCCGCAAGCTCATTGCATTGGTCCTGGGTTTTGTTAGGAGGGGGTGCCGTGTTGGCACTGGTACATTGCTTTATTATATGGAAAATTTCCTTAGGCTTTGATTTCGCTTCTAGTATTTTCTCAGAGTAGTGGGTTGCCTGGGCCGTTCTGATCCCTTCTCTGTAGGCTTTGATCGCCTCTTTGTAGGAAGCCTTTTTATCTGGGAGAAAGTCTAAACGCCAGGCTCTCTCTCGTTGCCTGCAAAGGCGTTTTAGCTCTCTTAGAGAGTCGGAGAACCAGGGGGCTGATTTCTGTAATCTCTTCGAGGAGGATCTGGAAAGCGGGAGGATCTAATCTAGCGAGTGAGTGATCCAACCTACATAGTTGCCGTTTGCCACATTGGGGTCTAGGCAGGGTGGCGGGCGGGTGGAGTCCAGGTTATGCAGCCAGGGCTCCAATGGGAGCTTTTCCAGTTCCTCCTAGTGGTGACTTGGGGAGGTAACTGGGGGGTTTTGTGTGTAACCCAGGTAAGCGGGACCAAAAAATGGTCTGACCATGGAAGGGGGATGGGTTGATCAACAGTTAGATCCAGGCAGTTACTAAATATAGGGTCAAGTAAATTGCCTTTTTCATGGGTCGGGGCTGATACCAGTTGGGACAATAGAAGAGCTTCCAGATCATCTAGTAACTCCTTAGCAATGTGGTCTGAGGGGGAATTGAAATGGAGATTAAGGTCCCCTAGGACCGTGTGGTTGGCAGAAGATAGAATTCTTTCCGCTATGATTTCTGGAAGAGACCTATGGAACACTTTTACAGGCTCAGGGGGGCGGTAGATCAGGGTGCCGGAAAAAGAGCTATTTGCGTTGAACTCTATGCAGAATGCTACACTCTCGCACTCAGGGATAGTTTCTGCTGTAGCACGGCATCGGTACTGGTTTTTCAATATGATCGCCAGACCTCCGCCTCTCCCTACCGGTCTATCCAGTCTAAGGATATAGTAACCTACGGGTAAGGCTAGAACCACGTCTGGCTCAGAGTGAGCAGTGAGCCATGTTTCTGTCAGGAAAACCGCGTCTGGCTTTTTCTCCTCGAGCAGCATGGCAATCTGTGTGCTATGTTTTGATAAAGAGCGGCAGTTTAGCGCATACATGCGGTAAATTTGTGCCGAGGCCGACGGGGATTTGCGGAAGGAATGTTTGCACCCCGAACAGCGGGCGGGAAGCTCTGTGGGAGCATAGATATGGGTGCACTGGGGAGCGGCAGTCCTACCTATGCTGTATATGGCCGCCGAGCTGTAGGTCCTGCTCTGGGTAGGGTGGGAGCCAGGGTTTGTGGCCCCGGGCCCCGGCTGGTCGCGGATGGGCGCAGACGGGCTTGCCTTTGGCGCGCCTTCGGCGCCCCGCCGGCGCGCCCGCTGCGCCCGTCCGCTGCGCCTCCGGAACCAGCACATCCTTAAATGACGGAAATGGGGGGTGTGGCCTGTTCCAATGGGCGTGGCCCTGGTGTCCCGGTGATTCACCTGCGCCCCGCTGCAGCACCTGACTCGGCTGCGCGGGGAGGGAGTCACGTGGGGAGCCAAGAGATCGACTCTAGTTGTTATTTAAAAACACAGTATCACAGTTTTTAAAAAACATAGTATCACAATTACAATTTTAAAGTAGTCTTTAAAAAAATTCTGCTCTCGGCTTTCCGCCTCAAGAGCTCTGCTTACAACAAGTGCAAGCGAGGAATGGCTCGCTTTTGTAGTAAAGGGGGGCGTGGCCTGTTCCAATGGGCGTGTCCCTGGTGTCCCGGTGATTCACCTGCGACCCGCTGCAGCACCTGACTCGGCTGTGCGGGGAGGGAGTCACGTGGGGAGCCAAGAGATCGACTCTAGTTGTTATTTAAAAACACAGTATCACAGTTTTTAAAAAACACAGTATCACAATTACAATTTTAAAGTAGTCTTTAAAAAAGTTCTGCTCTCGGCTTTCCGCCTCAAGAGCTCTGCTTACAACAAGTGCAAGCGAGGAATGGCTCGCTTTTGTAGTAAAGGGGGGCGTGGCCTGTTCCAATGGGCGTGGCCCTGGTGTCCCGGTGATTCACCTGCGACCCGCTGCAGCACCTGACTCGGCTGCGCGGGGAGGGAGTCACGTGGGGAGCCAAGAGATCGACTCTAGTTGTTATTTAAAAACACAGTATCACAGTTTTTAAAAAACACAGTATCACAATTACAATTTTAAAGTAGTCTTTAAAAAAGTTCTGCTCTCGGCTTTCCGCCTCAAGAGCTCTGCTTACAACCAGTATGTACATGTCTATCCCTCTAGAAGGGTGGGATCATACTCCCACACCATTTACTGGTGTGGGGGTATGATTCCAAAGCGTTTGACACCAAACACGACATGTTTTGATGCAGCCATTCCAGAGTTAGCATTTACCGCGAGGTTATAATGCACTTAAGAGTATAAGGTTTGACCACATTCACAAACAGCCCCAGAGAATAAACTCTGAGAGCTGCAGGGGGGCACTGCTCAGGCAGAGGCACCCCCTCACATGGAAACCAAGCACCCTTCCCTCAGGATTGATAGGGCCTGCCTTAGGGGTGACTGATAGGTTTATATGTGTGTGCAGGTAGAGATATAGTGTACCTATATATCAGTGAGGAATGCTAGCACTACCTCACCCAGGCTGCAGTAGCAGGCCTGTGGTGTCAGATTTAGTCTGCTTCCCAGGGGTGGCATAATACATGCTTCAGCCCCTGGTATGCCTGTGAAGTACCTATGCCCTTGGTACCTAAGGTACCATATACTAGGGGCTCATAAGGTACCACAGTATCCAATCACTAGTGCATCTAATATGCACTCCAAATGTTTAGAGAGAACAGAGAGGCTGGGGCCTTGATTAGCAGGGTCCCAGCCAGACTATAGCCAGAAACCAGTGTTAACATCAGAAAAAAGGTGGGGGAAACATAAGGTGCAGATCCTACTCTCCTACACACACGCTCGCCAAGCCACGTACAAGAAACAAAAATGGCCCCCAAGGACGCTGTAGTGTCCTAGAAACCCATCATACCGATATGCGAGTGGGTTCGAAGTAATGGAGCCCATGCTCAACGGTGGCCTGCAGTCTTTTCAAGTCCAGTCCTCTATGAAGAGTAAATCGTAGGGCACACACGTGTTACTTTATTATTCTACAACCCTTATTGACAGATGGTAAGGCCAGGACGGCAGTGACAATCGTATAGTGCTGTACTATTTTGCAATCTAACATGGACACCACCCCCTTATTTGCCAAATAGGAACCCAATCTGAGGAGACAGTTGTCCCTCACACCTCACAAATAACAGAATTTACTCTAGTGTTTCCAGTGAGTGTCCGAGATATCACCAAGATGGCGCAGATATTAGCCTTATGTTTCGAAATTGTCCGGGTTCTTACTCAGCACCGGAAAGCAGTGCAGAGGGCGGTGAAGGAAGTAAAAGACAAGAAATACCTTCCCTGGAAGTAAACATACTGTGTATCTTCAAAAGAGTTAAGCCTGCAAGGGTGCAAACTAGATTTGTGGATTTGACATTGGTGAACGCCAGCGACAGATTGCCATGTCTTGGAAATCAGCGCTGGTCCCATCTACTGATGCTTGCTGAAATGGGCGGTGACAGAAGGTGAAACTCTTGATGCCTCACAAAAAAAATTGAGGGGAAGCAAGTAAATTATAGTATGGGATACTCTGAAGGCCAAAACAGATGAAAGATCCTACAGGCTTTTCGGTAATGTGCTTCTGAGAAGTTGTTGTATACCACATAATTATGTATGCATTGTTTTCTTCTGCCTTCACATTTATATCAGTAGAAAGTGGGATGTCCTAAGCCTTGTTCGTAAGTTTGGCTCTGGCATGTGGTACTAATTGTGTAAAATTACTTTTTCTTGTACCTACTTCTGATCCACCCCTCTGAGACTTTGCGAGTTTTTGATTTGATTTACACAATGCCTTATTTGATGTAAGTTTTGTTATATGTTCTTTATAGTCTTTGTATTTTACTTGATTCTTTTGCTTCCTTCATTGATATTGGCATTATCTTTAGGAACTGAATAATGTTTTCATGTTTTCATGTACAACGGATACGTCTGCTCTGAATGCAACTAAAATTGAAGTTCTGTATTACGAATACAATAAAACGAAGACTAAAAAAAAGATCTGTAGAGAATCAACCCTAATCTGCTGTAACCTCTCTGGGGACTATAGTGACGGCTTTTCTCCCTTTTCATACCTAAATTCAGTACTGACACAAGCATCAATTGGCCTTCCTGCAGTCACATTCTCCTCCATTAAAGGGATTCTCCAGGAGGATATCATGTTTCTGAAAGAAGCTCAGGTTTCAAGCCCGCACACTGTTCTGGTTAAAACCACTGCACTGCTCCTGAATCACTTCTTACTCTAATGCTTAATCAAGCATTGGCAAAGCTAACAGGTCTCACGTTAAAGTGATAATGCAAAGAAAGACAGGCATGCTCAAATGCTCACCTCCGCCATGTCACTGTATAACGCCATATGGCAGTGCAGGCTCAGCGAATAACAAAAAAAACAGGGCACAGCCATATACAGCCCAAATAGTCTGTGTGTTTCTGTATGTGAATATTTACATGTGTTAGCATATAAAAATCAGATCTGTAGGCTTTGCCAATTATTGTTTTTCTCTGTGAGATGCTGTATGAGCAAAGGGTATGCAAAGAAGTGGCTTTGTTGCTTACTGTGTCCCTGGGCTCAGATTGTACTTCAATGTCAAGGACAACTCCACCCTAGCATTGCTTGTGTTCCCATTAGAGAGGATATGGCTGACCAGTTTGGGTTGGTTGTTCTTACTGGAGAAATGATGAGAACTGATTTTTCACAAACCTGGTATGTGTCTGTAGTTGTAAATTGAGCAAAAAATACACAATGTACTAAAGTATTGCCGGGAGGAACTACCAGTGACGTAAAAGTATTCCTGCATTCCACTCATCATTTAAAAAATATATATATTTGAGTGGTTACATCTGTGGTCACTGTAGTTGTTCCTGCCTTATTAGCAGTTGTTTTTACTGTTGTTTTAACTACCAGGGGCGTAACCATGGTCGCTGCTGTGTCCCCTGCGGTGGTGAATGCTGTTGGCGCAGCTGTGGTTGCTGCTGTTGCTAGTGTTGTCCTACTCTGATGGCAGATCATGTTACTCCTTTGGTCTCCGATGTGATCACAGCTGATGAGACTAGAGTTGTACCTACCATACTGACATATGTGGTCTCCACCGTGGTTGCAGCTATGATCGATTGCTGCTGTTGTGCATTTAGTAGTGGTAGCCTTGGTTGCTACTGAGTAATCTATTGTAGTTACGGCTGTGTCAAAAGCTGTCGTCACCTTACGATCCCAGTTGTGCTTTCAATGATGCAGCTGTTGCTGATGTGGTGGAGGCTGTGGTCACAGCTCTTTTGACCTTTGTTATGGCTCATGTTGCTGTGGCCATCATGGCAGGGACCACAGAAGCAAACACAGTTATACCCACATCAGGGCCCACAGAAGCAACCACGCTTTCCACCAAACCAGGGACCACTACTGTAACAACAGCTGCATGATCACAACCACAGCTGCTGCAACAGCAGAAACCACAGGAACAACATCAGATACCAACAAAGCTAAGCACGCGACAACAGCTGTCACAACAATAGGACTCACAGTATTGACAGTAGGTGCCATCACAGCAGATCCCCCAGCCAAACCAGCAGTGGATAAAACTGAGGTAGAAGCTCTCATCCCTGTGTGATCCCTGCTGTGTTGCAGCTGTTGTTGCTATGTGACAACGGTTGTCACTGAGAAGGTCTCTTCTGTGGTTGCAGATGTACCACAGCTCTAATCCTTGCTGTGGTGTCAGCTGTGGTTGTAGTTCCTGTTGCCGATATGACTGTGGTCCCTACTGTGCTTGCAGTTGCTGTTGCTACTGAGGAGGCAAAGGGTGCGGACAAAGTCCTTCTTTGGATCACATGATCTCTGGCGATTAAGTAAAGCAGTCTTTACTTAGACCTAAAAAGTGTTTCTCTCCCAATGTGATCTTATATAACTACTGTCTAATCAAATAGTCTGCTTCCATAAAAAGGCTAATCAACATTTCAAAGCCTTTCTCTGTATATGCATTTTGTCATCTTTTGTTACTATAAGCTCTGGCAAATAGTTAAGGTGTCTCTAACTAGACCAAAAAATGGAACTGTAACAGCCATCTCCACACAAGAAAAACAACAACATTTAATTGCAAAATAAAGACCATAGCTCAAAAGAAAAACAATTAAAGAGAAACAACAAAAGCAAAGATTAATTAATGCAGAAAGTACGCTAAGTCTTTAAACAGATGGAAAGTGGGCGCAGAATACCATGGACTGCCATTGGTTCCTATTCACTGAAGGTGTTTCAGAGAATCATATCACCAATCAACCCCTCATTCTGTTGTGGCATTTCCAGAATTTAGGAAACTGGAAAGGTTGACAAGGGTGCAACTAGAATGAATTTGTGAGGGGGACTGGAGGTTTTGTATGCTTTCCATGTCTTTTCTACAATGCCCTTAGATTAAGGGTTGTCTCCAATCCATGAATCCAGTCCTAGTCTAAAATGCAAAAAGAACAATACAGTATGCCACCTTCAAAAAGCATGGCCAACAATGACCATCCATGCAACATAATCCCCAACAATAACCATCCATACAACATCATGGCCAACAACGACCATCCATACAAAAGCATGGCCAACAATGACCATCCATGCAACATAATCCCCAACAATGACCATCCATACAACATCATGGCCAACAACGACTATCCATACAAAAGCATGGCCAACAATGACCATCCATACAACATCATGGCCAACAACAACCATCCATACAAAAGCATGGCCAACAACGGCCACCCATACAAAGCATGGCCAACAATGACCATCTATACAAAAGCATGGGCAACAATGACCATCCATCTAAAAGCATAGCCAACAACGACCACCCATACAAAGCATGGCCAACAATGACCATCCATACAACATCATGGCCAACAATGACCATCCATACAAAGCATGGCCAACAATGACCGTCCATACAAAAGAATGGCCAACAACGACCTCCTTCAGAAAAACACCCCAGTTCCACAGCTCGTCCAAAAGACTCTCTTAATAGTAATAGTATTACACAATTTCGCAATATACACGCTAGATTTGATATCATGTGGCTACTTTTCTGGTGTCCTTTTTAGTCCTTTTTAATTCCTGCATAATGCATGTTGCCATTTTGCTTCTGGTCTAGCACCTTCGTCTCAGGGAATGCACTACGGCTCTCGTTTTTCTCTGAAGCACAGTTGAATTTGAGTCATTCAAAGGAAGCACAGTTGAATTTGAGTCATTCAAATGAAGCACAGTTGAATTTGAGTCGTTCAAAGGAAGCACAGTTGAATTTGAGTCATTCAAAGGAAGCACAGTTGAATTTGAGTCATTCAAAGGAAGCACAGTTGAATTTGCGTCATACAAAATAGTATTGTTCTGTCAACATTAATAAAAGCATTTGCCACTTTATGCTTCAGTTGCACAAAGTTAACACTACAACATATGAACAAACCTTAACATAAAGCGCACTGAATAAATTACGAAAAAAACTGCAGCTTTTTATACTGATATATGGACTCCAGAATCACCACGGTCCTCAGAGTGGCAAGCATTCATTTCCGTTATTTCTCGCCAGGGATTTACTGTTTCCGGGGTCCCATTAGTTCCAGTGGAGGGCCAATAAACAGCAATTAAGAGTTTTTGTTTAATAACTTGCAGAAATCTGACTTCCCGTGCAGATTTTCCCCGTGTTTTTCTTGATTACACCCTCAGACTTCGCCTGCTTTAAAGAGATGAAATACCACCTATCGGCGGTAGTCTTGCTGAACTCGTAATTCCAATGGGCACGATAATTTCGATAACTCGGCGCGCTGGGATAAAAGGCCCACTCCGAATGAGGGCTCTACTAATTTAGGAAAAATATTTCTTACCGCCTGAGGCTTCCGCAAGATCCATCATTGAATACTGCGGCTAGAACCATACATAATGATATAGGACAGCATGGGTTTCAGAAAGTGCCTGCTACACTCCTTTGCTACAGCCTGCTGGGTGTCCTTTGCAGCACATGATGGGCTCTTCCATCTAAAATGTAAATATAAATGCTGCTTTTACCTCAGGCCCCCATAAAACTGTTCAAGTTAAAGCTCCATTGACACCGAGCACGCCTAGAAGGTGAAATTCTTTTGCCATGCGCCACATAAATCAAAGCCCTTGCGGACACTTAGCCCTCCTCCTCCACACATTTTTGTCAGTTTCAGATGCTTCCTTGACATACCCTTTGACACATCTGTAATTCGAATCTGCTACCCTGGTTTTAGATTGTAAAGCCTTCTGTAAACAAGCTGTTACACACTGCACGCACAGTGGCTGGCTGGCTGCATAGCCGCCCGCACAATAACTCACGAACCACAAATTCTTTGTATAGCAAAAAAGGCCACTTTATTAAGACAGGTGCCAAATAAATTTCTCTTCAAACATTTGTCCATATATAATTAAATAAATTCCTCAATTTTATTTCCACCTATCTACAAAAAACATAAACCCCCAATGTAGACCCCAATCGGAGCCCGAATGACTGACCCCTGTAGATAGCATCCCCTCATTCTCATTTCCTGTCCACTTGACTTAGTCCCCCCCCACCTCCCCCGTTGGAGGATGGACAATCCCGCTCAAGGCTGCCCACCCCCCCAGCAAAAAACCCGCCTACCAAAACAAACTAACCATCTAACGGACAAAAACCTGTCTTAGCGTGGCAAGAAAAGAAAGAAAAAACTGCTCTGATGATAGCAAAACTAAAACATAATCTCCCAGTATAGGTGAACAGACAGATGGAAAATAGAGAGGGAAGGGTGGGTGGGACAAAAATGCCAGGAAACCCCTCCTCCCAGCTCCCGAGGGCACAGCGATTTTCCCGCCTCGCCTACCATCTATATCATACCTCCCCTCGCGCGCCTCTCGCCTCCCTGATCACCCCTCCCTACCACCTGTGTGGCCGCTCCATTGTGCGAACAACCCAGGGGGTGACCGGCTCGCGCCACGCACACCCTGGGTCCCCCCATGCGTGTGCAGTCAGAAGAGCAGGCAGAAACAAGAAACCTGCAAATTGTTTAAAGTGTAACGTAGCAAAACGGCTTTGAAGGGATATCTTTTTGTCTAACTACCCCGTGTGCTCAAGTGGCGGATACGAAGCGTAAAAGGCAACAATTTAGGGCCGTGGAAGTGAGTAGGTTAATAACTTCTACTTGCTCAACTCACCTGGAAGCGACGGTAGATAATACGAGGCAATAGTTGTTACTGTCCAGGGATATTTGGGCAGTACCAGAGCCCCAACACCTAGGCCCACTGGTCTCATTTGTATAAGTATGGTTTTTTATAATCTTAAAATGTGGCAAACTGAGGAGGTGTAGGCCCACATTCCAAGCCTTTCAATAGGCTAAACTGATCTCCTCACCCCATAAAGGGTGCTTATGAAAAGAATTGTCTATCACTCGGAAAGGAAATATAGGCCAAAGGTTACATTTTCCTTTGTAGATAATGTTCAAAATGCAACGTGTGGCAGAGAGAAATGTAAGATATGCACTACGTGTAAGTAAGATGGCTTCGGAGCTCACATCTCTGGGCACAAATGGAGCGTCTGTGCTGACTGTCAATGTTGTCATACCCGCTTCAACAATCTTCCCCAAAAAGCATAGATATGTGAGCTTTTCATTTTCTCGAGTCCACATTCTATTTCATACACGTTCTCTGTAATAGAAGCACCACTGGAGGTAGTGCATTTCTAAGGGATTACTGTGCTTCTTGGGTGGTTGCAGTCACTTGCCCTTCGGCCGTATGCGTCATAACGCACCGTGGGCACGCTACGCACTAATCGCCCAGAAATGCGCGGCTCCGACGCTCGCGCTCTCTGCTCGGACAGTCGGACTGTACGTATATTGTGCATGCTGTGTGTGAACTCGAGTGCCCAGGCAGGCCAGCGCTGTAATTACACTTACAATGATCGTTTGGTGCTTTGCTAGAACTAAAAATGTACGCATTACGGTTGAGTGCTCTGGCACTGCCTACAATAAACATATAACACTTTTCAGCACTTCCACGTCGGAGAATACGTGTGTCTCAGACTACAGAAGATCGGCAGTTGCACAAGTTCAAGTATTACTGCGTAGGAATGTGGCAGGGAGCTGCTACTGAAATCCCAAATGAGCACCCCTTGGAAGTAGTTAACAAGGTGGGCGCGCCCCTACCAAGTAAAAGACAGCCACACTAGGGGTACAGTGGGTCCTTCAGATCCCTGGGCCTCTGTGCCACCGAGGCTCCTGTACCATTGTTAGCGACACTCCTGCCTCTTAGTAGAATAAACGGGTTTTCTGAACACTACTTAAAACAAGTTGAATGAAATATCCCGCAAAGCTGGGAGGGAAGTAGGTGGAGAAACGGGGCACCGTTTCCCCGCATTTTCTGCAGTGGATAAAAACAGCAACAAAGCCACAAAATATATATTTCAATTTTATTACATTGAAAGAGATTTTATTTCTATCTATTCGACTTACCTTTCCATTAGTGATAATCATTTGTTGCAAGATGCTTGATGCCAAGGTAAATTACCGACATCTGCACATCACAACATTGTAGAAGTTAGGCTTTAAAGCCCTGATCTTGAGGATAGCATCACATACTCTGGGCAAGGCCGAGCGCTAAGTAGCGCGCGCCGCCATTATGGCGGTTGGACCTGTTCCCGGGGCAAAGGAGGAGGCGGGAGCACTCCCACCTCCCCCTAATATTGCATCCAATAGGCGGCGTCCGGCGGGGTGTGAACCGGAAGCACTAGTGCTTCCGGTTCACCCGGGCATCCAGCGTGGGGGTCCGGCTGGTTTAGACCAGCCTGACCCCCGTGCCTCCCCTTTTAAAAGGGGGTGTGGGGAGTAGAACAGTCTACTGTTCTATGCTCCCCACGGGCACAGCACCCGGGCCACCAGCGGCCGGTAATGTATTTTCTTATTTCTTTTTATCCTTTACAGGTCGTGAAGTGCAGCCTTCGAGTTGGCGCAGCAAGTGCTGGGGTTTCAATGCGGCTTCGAGCGGAGGGCAGCGGAGGAGCTGCAGGATTCGATGGTGCTCGGCAGCAGAGGCTATGGAAGTGGTTTTTGGAGCGCTATCGGCTGGGCAGCGGAGGAGCACGGGCAGCTGCAGGATCGGATGGTGCTCGGCGGCGGGGGCACAGTGACGATAAGTAAAGGATGTGGCCTTAAGGCCAGCGCTGCCGACTTTGGGCGCTGGGGAACCGGGTTCGAGCCCCTGCGTTGGCTCAGCATCATGTGATGCTGGGCCGTGCCTACCCCAAAATGAATATGTCCTTGTGTAACACAACTGGTATCTAGTAAAGCGCTCCAATACCTTCGGGTCGAGTTTGCACTGTATATATATTAAAACAGCCGTTAAGTAAACGCGCGCTGGCTGTGGGGGAAGTCGTGCGCCATGGTGGGTGGGGAGGCCTGACCCTTTCTCCCGAGCATGTTTGGGTGAAGTTAAATGGTCTTGGCGTGCCTGTGCTCCCCGTTCAACGCGCAAGAATCACCCTGGCCTAATGGTTAAGGTCTTAGACTCTTACTCTGAAGATTAGGTGTTCAATCCCTGGTCTTTCAATATCGTGCTTGCGGGGGCACAATCTGATAGGGCGGTAGCCAATGCTGTGCTGTGGCGTATTGGGGGTGCCTTGGAGTGTGTGGAAGACTGCCCTGCTAGTTTGCGGCTGAATTTATTGCGGGTTTACCACATTCTAACGGCTAGATGGGACTGCTGTTCAGGCGCCGCAGTGTGATAGCTTGGTAATTGGGGTCCCGCGGCCCATCGGGCTTGTGAGTGCCAGGTCATTGCACCTCCTGCCGACCCTGTTATGTCCCGTGAGAAGGATGCCGTGACTATCTGCATCCTCGATAGTCCAGCTATTCAACGAATCACTGGACGCTGTGTTTTCTAGCGCCACCTGCTCCTAAAATGTGAGATGAGCATAGACAGGGATCGTAAACATGGGTATACATTGCGCTTCCGTTACCCGTATTATGTGGGTTTAATATTCTATACTTGTACTCGAACAAATGGAGGGCCTTTATGGCATATTTCGTCATGTTTCATGATTTAATACCCTGTTTCTCTCCCCGACATTCCCCTTGTCCTGATCTATTCCTGTCCCAGGTTACCCTCCGCCTCAATGTGTTGTATTGATACTTTGACGGAAAGATGGGAGTTTTCCCTTGCGGAGTGGGGGACAGGTGCTGTGCTGTATCACCAAAGTTTTCCCTCCAAGCGGATGTTGTCGAGTGTTCATAGATAAATGGGGAAACAAGATCCAGTGATCTCGTGAGTATGTTTAGGGTAGATGGTTAGCACGTGTTTGGATAATGTGGTTTGAGGGAACTACAGGGGTAATTTGTTTATCTGGAGAACTCTATGCTCGAGGGGAGTAATACAGTCACTGATTCCTGGTAGTGTCACTCTTTCGGCTCTGCCCTGAAGGGCCTGGGGAAATGGGCATAGTAATGTTCTAGCGAAAGGCTGTCCAGGGTTTTTTCCATGTATAAACAGGTACAAGGCATTTGCTATGCTCAGATTGCCCTCGGTGCCATGCTAGAGTCTACATAGTGCCGCACAGGCAGATTTCTCCAACCATGTTCAACCTGCGCGCTGACACTGGAGTAGTCCACATTGTGTGATGTAAGCCAAGTGATAAGACAAGACAGTGAGGTAGCTCCCTCCAACCTGTAATGACTAGGTGTGGCTGCATGGGGTGCAGGTTGAATGTGTGTCTCGCTGGCCAATCTGTCCATGGGGTAGGCCTGCCTGGAATGAGTCGAATTTGAATTGCTATGGGAATACTACTTATTAGATTCTTTTAAAATATTATCGGGGTTGTTCACTCTCTCATCATGCTCCTGGTGGTGCATTGACTAATAAATAATCCTAGGTCTACATCGCACGATGTATTATTGAAGCCCTAAGCACAAGGATTGACCTGCCCAAGCGCTGTATACAGGAACACGTGTTAACCATACAAATCAAAATCTTCTTTCTATTCATGGAAAGCATTTCCGTTTTAAGTTGAAAACCGGCACTGTCTCTTCTGAACCCACACATAGGGGTTGGGGGCCAGTCTTACGTGCAGAGGAAATGTCATGTGTAGGGATTTCACATCCTTTCACTTCAGGGCGTACATCCATTCATTAGTTGTGTAGGTCATAGCGTCCTACTACAGCTGTTTATGTACTTGTATTACCCATATATGCTACCCCGCTGTTTAAGTGGCCCATGGGCATTCATCTATCTATGGGGGAAAAAAGTTTCTGTTTAATGTAGGGGATGGTAGGAAGAAGGAAACACACGCGTAGGCAATAATCATCATTTTGAAAAATACCTCCTCCATTGTATAGCATAAGTACTGTGGTTTATGACTGTGTTACGCTTGTTTTTGCCACTTTACCACTACTGATCGGTACTAATAGTGCATCTGCCCTCTGTATGAACTGTGACAATGTTTGGTTTACCATGAGTGGCATATGTGATGTACTGCTTTGCCCCACATTTTCTGACCCCGTTTCGGTTGGCTATAGGTTTGTGCCACTTTACCACCACTGGAAATGCTAATAGTGCATATGCCCACACCTTCCTTTTTCCTTACATATAAGGCCCCATAAGGTAGGCTCCAGGTACCCTCTAGGGCAGTGGATGGGATAGAAATAATGGGGGCTGGCATGTGAGGGCCAGCGGGGTTGTCAACATACAGTACTGTTCATATGTGTTCTGGGGTAGCGCATCGCAGTAGTGATCAGCCTAGGGATACCAATGATGTGCGCATAACATGAGCACGCGACGTGTCAGTGAAATTTTTGTGTAACACTCGGTTGGAGTGTTTTTGACATAGGGAATTTATCAACAAGCAATAAGGTCAGCCTATGGATAGTCTAACAATGGTTTGGCAGGGGACATACAGTGATATTAGTGGCCACCACATGCACCCCGCCCCTTCCCCCCTTTTGGTTTGATATTATTGAATCTGTGCAAAGCACACATTATGTAAGTCTGCCGGATATGTTTTTAATGCAGATTAATGTTGGGTCTGCTTTCCCTCACCCCGGTGTCCGTGAATAACTGCCAACCTGATGGTTTAAAGGCTATGTACCTTTCTATCCCCTATGGGTGCCTTGCGAGAGCCCTGTATGAACATGCTGCAGAGAAAGGTGTTTGTTCTTGAGAACTTTAAAAAAGAAGTTCGCCGGGTGAAATTCTATTTCCCATATTTTCGTTATGAGTTACTCTCGGCGTTACGAAATAGTGTTCGAGTGTAGCGGCTCATTTCCATGGCTAATAAATCACTGATAATGATGCATAGCAAGCTGAGTTTCCTTTTCGTGGCCAAGTTGTCTGCGATGTTACTGTGGTTATATTTGCTGGTCAAATAGCAAGGTAGCAGTCAGAAGGCACACTGTGCGGTTCGCTGGCTCCAGTCTGCATGGGGCGTGAGTGGACCTCAGCCTGTCATGGCCAGTTTTACAATGTTCAGCAGACAACGCAACTGGGGCTACGCTAAGCGCTCTCTTTCGAAAGTCTGATGTTAATATTCCGCAGATAATGAAATTGATAGTACGCTGAGTGCTCTCACTCGATAGTGCGTGGCCAGGGTTCCTCATGTAAAGAAACTAGTACTATGCTTAGCGCTTCCTAAATCTAATTTTTAAAAAAACAAAAAAAAAACTGATTTCAATGTTCGTCTTGTAATACAACTAGATAGACAAGGCGCTCCTAATTGCTTGATTTCAAGGTTCCTCACTTGTTGGAACCTGTGCTATGCTAGGCGCTCTCATTGATAGTCTGATAGGCACTCTCACTGAAAGCACATCCAATGTTTCTTATGTAATGGAGCTGAGGCTATACTACGCGGTCAGAATTGATAGACTGATGTCCAAGGTTCCTCAGGTGATTGCAACTGGTGCTATGCTAGGCACGCTGAATTAGAGATATGGTTTTTCCAAATGTCCCACACTTAATGCAAATAGGCGCTCTAATTTGAAAGTCGCATGCAATGTTCCTTATATAATGGAACCGAGGCTAGGCTAAGCGGTCAGAATTGAAAGTCTGATTTTAATGTCCCGCAGGTGAATGCAACTGGCGCTATGCTAGGCGCTGTTGATTAGTAATACGATTTTCAGGGTTCCTCACCCAGTGGAAAGGGCGCTATGCTAGGCACTCTCATTGAAAGTCACATGCAATGTTCCTTATGTAAGGGATCTAAGGCTATGCCAAAGCGATCAGAAGTGAAAGTCTGATGTCCATGTAAAGTTTTACAAAACAGGCCCACTTCGGGTCAGCTAGCAAGGTATGAATGCAGTATTACCCGTTATTCTTGTAGCTCCACAAATAAAGCCTTGCGGGTGCGAACATATCCCTGCTTGTTAAAGCGTGGGCCTCGTGGTCACACCGTCAGGAATGCAATTGGAGCGCGGGCGCTGTTACACATATGAATTAGGAGTCTATCGTCAAATTAGCCATGTCACACAGTACCTATGCACCTCTTGTGCACATACACTCATGATCACTTAGGTACTGTATCACACAGTATCTCTGCACCTTTTGGGCCTGAGTTTCGTGTCATGGTACCTGCGCTTGGGCACATTCGGGCATTTCGATGCCTAGGTCATATCATACAATACCCGTGCACCTTGTGCGGTTACACTTTTCGGACCAGATACGTATGTGGTAGCACACAGTACCTATGCAGCCGTTTTTGCTTGCGCATTTGATGTCCGCATTGTCACACCGTACCTCCTCAACCTGGGCTGAGGAGGGGTGGGGGGGAGACAAAGGGCGTAAGGGACCAAGAGGGTATCGCTTATCCTGAGGCTAGGAGCACTAATCATCTGTGTTTTATGTTCCTTTATGCATGGTGGATCCACGAAGGTGACAACTGTGAAGGGACCCATACCGCAATGACGGCAAGCTGTCAAGGCCGCTTCTGCTGCGTGGCGATGGATCACGCTTCACTATCTTTCAGTTCAAGAGTCATGGGTTTTGCCAATCCAAGATGCTGTTTTGGATTCAGCTGACTTGCAGTAGCCTATTGGTTCTGTTTCATATGAATTTCAAGTTTCTCTTACCTGTGACTCAGGGAGAAGTTTTGCATCAGTAAACTGTTACATAGTTTCATGTGCATAAGGCCTGGCACACAAACCGCATCTTTTATCCAAAGGCCAGGAGCGCTAACCAGCTGTGCTGTAAGGACGATATGAGGCTGTGCATGCAGTAGCCCATTCGGTTCTGTTTCACGTGAATTGCAAGCTTCTTCTCCCTCTGACCCAGGGAGAAGTTCGCATCAGTGCACTGGTACCTAGTATCATGCACAGTAGTGTACGTTTTTAGCCTGGTCAGTAGGACAGTACACTGACGGATGCGCTATTTTCATGTTTGCTTGCAGTTTCCCGAGGCCATGGTGCGTAATTTGGGAACAAGAGTATAGTTACATGGACATGCACCTAGGGCGTAACGACTCGGCTCGCATGGGACGAAGGGTGGTAGTTGAGTCCCGGGGCAGGCGAGTTACAGGGCATCACCTTCCTAGTGGGCTGAGAGGGAGGACAGATAGTCGGGCAACTATGCTGTCCTGTGGCGGTGAGGTCATGATTGGTAAGCATAGTCTTCGGTCCTTAGCGGTCAGAACCATGTAACTCCAGGGGCAGTGAGAGCCGGTAGGTAGGCTGTCGGGGTGCGTGGGCCGGGGGAGTCATTCTTTCCAGTGGGCCTGTGGCCACCCCCGCACGCGCATCAGGGCGCAAGTATGCAGAATTTCTGCAGCCCCCGTTATGGAGTTTAAGGCACAGGGCGTAGGGGGGGCCCGGGGGAAAGGATCCGTCCAATAAGCTGTAACCCCTGCGCAAGCCAACTCCGGCGAAGTAATTTCTCGTAGTTTGCTGGGATCTGGAGGCTGCCAGTCATTGACCTTGCCGTAGGCTCTAGAGGGGACATGTAGAAAGTGAATATATGCATTGTTAGATTTACGGTAGGAGTGTTGTGTGTATTAGAATTAAGGATAGCCATGTGACATCATCTGTCTAACAATGTATTTGGCCTTTCTGCGTAATTGTACATAATGTTAATAAATGTTTTTTAATTTTGCAATAAATACGTCCGGGGGGTTACACCCCCCTAATCCAAAAATTGGTGTGGTCTCAATACTTGCCTTGAGGGAGGGAGACCTCATCCGGACAAGGGCTGTGGGTACCAAAGGTAAAGAGGGGACTTGGGGGGAGTACCAGGCCATATGGGCAAGGCCGAGCGCTAAGTAGCGCGCGCCGCCATTATGGCGGTTGGACCTGTCCCCGGGGCAAAGGAGGAGGTGGGAGCACTCCCACCTCCCCCTAATATATTGCATCCAATAGGCGGCGGCCGGCGGGGTGTGAACCGGAAGCACTTTAGTGCTTCTGGTTCACACGGGCATCCAGCGTGGGGGTCCGGCCGGCTTAGACCAGCCTGGCCCCCGTGCCCCCCCGTTTTAAAAGGGGGTATGGGGAGCAGAACAGTCTCTTGTTCTATGCTCCCCACTGGCACAGCACCCGGGCCACCAGCGGCCCTGTAATGTATTTTCCCCACCCACCATCCCCTAAGGCAGGCAATTTAATTGTGTTGGTCAGGAATGTATTTTTTGATTGTTCTATTACAAAAGTTTCCTTACAGATATCTCAGGAGATAGCATTAATGTAAACTTGATGATTGGGTACATTTTAATGGTGTTTATCAGTAATGTATTTGTTTTGTTCTCTTGATTTTATTGCAGGTATCTCAGGAGATAGAAGTAATGTAAATTTGATTATTTGGTACATTTTAAATGTGTTTGGCAGTAATGCATTTGCTTGGCTCTTTTACTTTTATTGCAGGTATCTTAGGAGATAGTTAATGAAAATATGATGTTTTGGTGAATTTATAATAATAAAAGTATCATTATTTGTAAGCTTGTCAAGTACAGGATTGGTTAATACAAAGTTATGTGATTGAAATGTAACGTTTAAATCATGTTATTCGATTTCAGGTAATAATGTCGTATTTAGTGGTGTGTGTCTCCGGTCAGGCGGTAAGGTCATGATTGGTAAGCATAGTCTTCGGTCCTTAGCGGTCAGAACCATGTAACTCCAGGGGCAGTGACAGCCGGTAGGTAGGCTGTCGGGGTGGGGGGCCGGGGGAGTCATTCTTTCCAGTGGGCCTGTGGCCACCCCCGCACGCGCATGCGCATCGGGGCGCAAGTATGCAGAATTTCTGCAGCCCCCGTTATGGAGTTTAAGGCACAGGGCGTAGGGGGGGCCCGGGGGAAAGTATCCGTCCGATAAGCTGTACCCCCTGGGCAAGCCAACTCCGGTGAAGTAATTTCTCGTAGTTTGCAGGGATCTGGAGGCTGCCAGTCATTGACCTTGCCGTAGGCTCTAGAGGGGACACGCAGAATGGAATATATGCATTGTTAGATTTACTGTAGGAGTGTCGTGTGTATTAGAGTTAAGGATAGCCATGTGACATCATCTGTCTAACAATGTATTTGGCCTTTCTGCGTAATTGTACATAATGTTAATAAATGTTTTTTAATTTTGCAATAAATACAGCCGGGGGGTTACACCCCCATAATCCAAAAATTGGTGTGGTCTCAATACTTGCCTTGAGGGAGGGAGACCTCATCCGGACAAGGGCTGTGGGTACCAAAGGTAAAGAGGGGACTTGGGGGGAGTACCAGGCCATATGTGTTCTTCTTATTGTTCCAGTCAGTAGTCGGGTACTTTCGTGAATGTTTAGTTGTACGTGTAAGGTGATGGTTGGTGCTGGAGGATGCATTTTGCTCAAAGTGTTTATCATTTCAGTTGTATGCCACATTGGAAGGCTGGTGTGTACACTGCCCTGCTTGAAGCATGTGCCTGACGTAACTGAGAGTCCATCATCTTGTTAGGGTTCGTAATACCCCTT
This sequence comes from Triturus cristatus, assembly GCF_964204655.1. Taxonomy (NCBI): domain Eukaryota; kingdom Metazoa; phylum Chordata; class Amphibia; order Caudata; family Salamandridae; genus Triturus; species Triturus cristatus. Next base: position 347,090,206 of record NC_140585.1, on the reverse strand, counting down.
TAAACAGACTGTCAAGTGCTGGGTGAGAATTTGTTTAGTGTTTTGTGTGTAGTCATGGAGTGGCGAATGGTTTTGTCTCGAGTAGAATGCTGTTGTCAGCTTGATGATAAACCAAAAAATAATACTCAGCCTCCACAAATTGATTAAAAAATAAATCGCTATATAGTCATTTAACGTTATCAAGATTTTCTTTCAATGAGCATAAATCTTATAGAGTCCACGCTATATATATCAAAACCCTTGATTACTCTTCATTTATTGAGACCAAATTTCATTATTCATACAAAACATATCATCATTCCACATGATTCTTCACTTACATATGTTCACTTCTTACATAAACTCCATCAACTCCTCCCTCTACCCACAGCACACACAGCCACCCCCCTCATAAAATATGAATTCTCATTCATTCTTAACACATCCCCGTACTCACCTTGGCATAACATTTCTGTACATCAACAGTGTCCAACAGTAATGTATGTAACTTGTTGTTCAATATAAAAGAACCTCAACAAATCGAGTGCATTTTTACTAGGCATACTATGCACATACACTTTTTAAGTTATTTCCTTTGATAATTAGCTTCCATCCACCATATTACTTAATACTCCCTTAATCCTCTACGCACATTATCTGAACCTGTTGTATCATTTGTTAGCATCCTCTAACGGTCCTATAATGATTTCATTATTGTGCTGACGCGCATTTAGGCAATGATACCGAGATCATTTCAGCCAGTAACATTAGCCAAGGGTCTGGGGGCTAACTGTGACATAACTTGCAGATGGTGCCACAGCAGTAGCTTGAGAAGACATTCCAAATTTACTATACCTGCAAGACAACACTTTTAACATGAGAGCTGAAAATGGAGACATTCCAATCTATTTAGTGCAAAACATTATTCTAAAGCGCCAGCGTTTATACTTTTCCGAGCAGGGTTGTAACCATGATAGCTGATTAAGGTAACCATACAAGGCACACTGACATACTGTAAATCTAAATGGTTCTCATTACACAGTCACTTTCTAATTTGCTTCAGTACATAGATTTGAATGCACAGCCACTTTCTAATCTGTAATACCAATCTCTGAGGTTTGCACCAGTATCCTAAATCAGGATATTTTTCACCCTGAGTTAGTGTTGAAGAAAAACTTTAAGACAAATACCCAAATATAATTGGTGTTGACGATAAGCTTCCATAATTAGTGTATCCCATAGGAAACCTTTCTACCTATAAGATACCCACAAATAAATTGATTATGCCCTGACATATTACAATACATAGTGGTTAGAAAGAAGTACATCTAACATACATTTTAAATCTTAAGTGTAGATGTCCATCAAGAGGTTGTCTTACCAAAATGAGCTGCAATAAGGGTTTTTAAATATACCTCAAATTCCAGTTCTGTAAGCAAGATAATTAGTGGTCTCCCCAAATATTTCACTGTTATTAGACTGGGAGAACTGGCGTATGCTAACTGTGGTCACTGGGAAACTTAAATAATCCCCGATGCATGTATTCTGATGCCTAAACATGGTAACAGATTGACTAACCTAATTTTATTGGTCTAGGTTTTAGACGGTATGCCCTACGTTTACCCAAATCCTGCTTCATAGTGGCCAGCCTGAAATCAGGCCTAGGACTTCAACTATTAGTGTTTTGTGTGATTTTGGGTTTATTGACTTTAGAACTTTTAAAAGTCATACCCCCGATCCATTTATCCAATTGTGATCACTGATTTACTACATTTTTTCCTTTTTAATAAATTGGTTTGAAAATTTTACTTTTTATCGTATTGGTGCTTAAAAACCTAATGCTTTGTTTCATAACTACCAGGAATTATGCCCAAGTTATCTCACTGAAACTGTGTTTCTGCCTAGCCAGATACCCAATTAATAATTTAGTGGAACCGTTCCTCTAAATTATTTTGTTCAGAAATTCGCAAAAACCTTCCCAATTCTGAAGGTGGTTCCTTCTAGGATGACACTGAATGCAGATATATCGATAATGCCAACAAATGTAATAGATTTGTATGTTTGTCATGATACCATGAAAAGCAGTGAGTACTAGATAATGATTTCAAATGTAAACTTGGTCCATGCACATAAAAAACAAAAGATTAGGTTTTCAGGAGTACAAATAATGATTGATACTGGAAGGCTGGTAAATGAAAATTATGGAAAATGTTATTTCAAGCTAAAACACTTAACTAACATTCTCAAGAAGCAGGTTTTGTCCAAGCAAAACTGCTACATATGTGAAAACTAATTCTTTCGGAAACTCAAAAAGCTCAGTTTGAGACAATAAATCCCTTCTTAGCAAAAGGTGCCTCGGCATAACACTAATGCTAATAGTGGACATAACACATTGAAATTATTTTCTGTCTATTGTGTCAATTACAAAGTAGGCAACTTATAAAGGACTGCATATAGACATTCCGTCTCTTTTTGTACTTTTTAAAAAGATACCCACACATAAACATCTACATCATAATTCTCACGATCAGAAATTTACCGGATAAACCATTTTTCCTTATGTACGGACCTCCCACATAATTTCTAAAAATACCACATGATCACCTTTGTAATAGAGTCTGTGTATTAAGTTCAACTGCCTTGGGCAACTGATGCTGGAAGTGAAGATGACAGCTTTTGGAGTTCTTCAAAATGTAATGCATGCCTTATTAAACGTTCTTTTTTTTTTTTTTTTTTTGAAACCGTTTATTACAAGACTCAAAGATATACAAATATGGGCCTACAACCTTCCGGCCGGCCGCTAGCAATGAAAGGAGTATACGATATACATTTATAAAACACATGGTGCTGCGGCAGAGCATGCATAGGAGTTAACATCGTTACGAGCCACACCATCCAGACCCCACTATACGGTTCCATTTTAAACTTAAAGAACAACAGGTACAAACAAACCCACAAGGCAATCCTCAATCGGAAATAGCAAACACGTGCTCCCCTAAAGGGGAAATCCTAGCCATCCATAGAAGTCTCAAGAGGGGGGGGAGATCAGAACTAGGGCTGTGGAAACCCAACGCCCAGGTGCCGGGGGGATGAGTTGGCTAAGGGGACGCTTATTAAACGTTCTTAAATATGTTCAAATGTGTAATTAGTTCAAGATGCAAATAGTACAAATGGATCCAGCTCTCAAGAATATTTATGGGGAGACAAAAATGGCCAAAATATAAATGTAGGCAACAATTACAGAAGTCTATGTCAACACACTAATCAAAATGTGTGTTTATGTGAAGGTCAATATGTGGCAAATGATCAAGAATATTTGGTATCCCTGTTGATGACTGTGCCTGGTATGATTCCATATCTTTGTGTACATTTTAATTCAACATTGTAGCAATGCTAACAGGCTAAACAACACACAAGTGAAGATTAAAAATATCTGTAGCAACTGGCAAATACTCAAAATGTGCCCAAGCCCTCAACCACATCATGACTGAATTTTCAGACACATGAAAAAAACTAGATCAACACTAATTTTGATAAAATTGTGTCAGTACTGGATTTGTTCAACTCCATTATTTTTAGATCAAAGTGCAGTAATGTATCGTACAGTGGGAACAGATCGATTTTAAGGGGTGAGCACATGCACTTTACCACTAGTTAGCAGTGCGCAGAGTCCTAAGGCCAGCAAAAATGAGATCAGAAAAAATGGAGGAGGAATGCATAAGGCTGGGTGGGGGGCCACCATAAGGCTGACAGCTCTAACAAGATCATTCTACAAGTGGGACATTACACTATTACTTTCAAATAAAAATAACATATTGGCCTTTCCAAAACAAATTTCTCTTGTTGGAGCTCTATAGATAGTAGCCTCTATTGTTACTGAGCCAATCATCTTAGAGTGTTGGATATTGGATATTGGATAGGTATTTATAGAGCGCAAACGTTCGCTCCGAAGGGAGCATCTTGGCGCTGTAAAACCTGGGACCAGATCACTGGAAAGGTGGTGGGGGGCTAAATGGCTGCTTTAGTCCAGTCATCAGAGAGACTAAAAGTCCACGTTTTGAGGAGCTTCCTAAACGGCTTCTCATGCGTCTGAAGTCTAAGATGCCTTGGCATACTGTTCCAGGCACTAATAGCCAGGGTACTGAGTGTTTTTCCGCCTTTGGACTTCAGGTTGAATTTAGAGGGGGTCATGAGGTTTTCTTGAGAGGATCTGAGAGTGCGACCCGGGGTGTAGTGAGGGAAGCGTCTCGACAGGTAGACTGGGCCGGATTTGTTGAAGGCTCGGAAGGCTACAACGAGAATTTTAAAGAGTATTCTCTTGTGCAAGGGGAGCCAATGAAGGAATCTGAGGGCAGTGGAGATAGAAGATTTGCGTGGGAGTTTTAAGACGAGACGCGCGGCAGTGTGCAGGACACTTTGCAGTTTCAGTCGGGTGGACTTTTTGGTCCCTGCCAGGAGGCCGTTACAATAGTCCACTCGAGAGAGTATGAGGGCTACCGCAATGGTCTTTCTGGAGTCGAGCGGGAGGAAGTCAAAGAACTTTCGCATGGATTTTATAATGCCGAAGCATTTACCTGCTACAGTTGCGACGTGGGAATCGAAAGAAAGATCGGAATCGAAAATAACTCCGAGGTTTCTGGCCAATGAAACTGTCTGAGGTGGGGCAGCAGAGTTATCAGGCCACCACAGGGCGGGACTGAAAGATGCATTCTTTCCAATGGGCAAGATCTCGGTTTTATTCGAGTTGCAGCGGAGATGGTTGGCGTCCATCCATTGAAAGACCGCTGTGAGGCAGCGCTTGAGATTAAGTTCGGCCGAGTTGGAATTGTCGTCGAGAGGGATGACAAGCTGAGTATCGTCAGCATAAGACGTGACAGTTATGCCAAACGATTCTATAAGTGAAAGTAGGGGGATGAGATATATATTGAATAGGAAGGGACTAAGAATGGAGCCCTGGGGAACTCCACAGGAGATCTTTTTCTCTTTCGATTGGAAAGGACCCAGTGAGACGGTTTGAGATCTGTCACTGAGGAAGGAACTGATCCAGGCAAGGGCCGAGTTTGTGACGCCGATGTCCATAAGTCTGTTGAGCAGAATGGAGTGGGAAATAGTGTCGAATGCCGCCGTGAGGTCAAGAAGGATCAGTATGGCCTTCTTCCTCTGATCTTGTAGGTTTTTGATGGTATCGGTCAGTTCGATCAGGGCGGTCTCGGTAGAATGTCTAGACCGGAAACCGGATTGCTGGGGGTGAAGTAGGTTGTGGGCATCAAGGAAGGACTTGAGCTCTTTATGGACTAACTGTTCTGTTATTTTGCCCAGCGCAGGTAGCAGGGTGATGGGACGAAGGTTAGTTAAGTCAGAGGGGGGTTTGTTTGCCTTTTTCATAAGAGGTTTAACCACACCCTTTTTCCAAGCGAGAGGGACAGAGCCAGATTTGAGGGAGAGGTTGACTATTTCATTAATGATGGGGTTGATTTCATCAATGATGGTGTGGAGGATCTTGGGGGGACAAGGGTCAGAAGGGGAGCCCGATTTGCATGAAAGGATCGCTTCTCTGGTCTGAGTTAGGGTCACCGGGGTGAAAAGTTTGAGGCTGTTTGCGGTCGGGCGAGATTTGTCTAGTTCCGAGATTGAGTACACCGGAGGGGAAGGGGGGAAGTTTGTGTGGATAGAGCTGATTTTTTCCTCAAAGTAGTCGGAGATCTTATCACACAGTTCTTGGGACGGGGGGATCTCTGGTTGAAGAGCTTTTGGTTGTGTGAAAGATTTTACTATGGAGAAGAGGGTTTGTTGTTTTTGGCTGGCCTCTTTAATGGCGTTTACATAGTAGGTTCTTTTTGCTGATTTAATGGTTGAGAGATAATTTTTCCTCTGAAGAATGTAGTTGTTCCGATCGTCATTTTCGTAGGATCTACGCCATTTACGTTCTGCTTTCCTGCAGAGTAGGTGTGCGGCGGTAAGATCAGGCGTATACCAAGGGGCTTTAATTTTCGTTTTCTTAAGGGTGTTGTCTTTTTTATTAGGTGGACATCGTTTTGAGATTTCTTGAGAAAGCCAGTTGTTAAGAGAGACTGCATCTTTATCGATGTTACCAGAGGAAGGGGGGGCGTTAGTAGGGGAAAAGGGATGAGAAATAAGACCTTCCTGAACAGTTTTCCAATTGATGGAGTGAATGTGTTGGAGAGTTGGTTTTTTGCAGTTAGAAGGGGGGACGTTGAGGATATGGAACAGGATCAGGCTGTGATCAGTCCAGATTTGGGGAATGGGAGGTAAGGTGGAGATGGCTGGGAAATTGGAACAGACACCATCCAGGGTGTGACCAAGGGAATGAGTGGGCAGCTTGACGCTTCGTTGCAGGTTGAAAATATCCAATGTCTGCTGCAGATTACTGGTGAAGGGATCAACAGGTATTTCGAGATGCAGGTTAAAATCGCCCAAGAGGGTGAAATGAGGGTATCGGAGTAGGAAGTGTCCGAGTGCGTCATTAAGGGAGCCGAGAAATTTCGCGGCATTTCCAGGTGGGCGGTAGATCAGACCACCTGAGAAAGAGAGGGTTTGACTGAGTTTGAGGGAGAAACCTAGTCCATCTGCATCAGTGAGGGGGTCGAGGCAGAAGGTGTGGCAGCTAAAGGAGTTCCTTAAGATGAATGCAACGCCTCCTCTACCTTTCAGTCTATCCTGTCTGTGAAAGGAGTAACCTGGGGGGAGGGCGATGGCTATGTCAGGGTTACTGTCTTCAGTGAGCCAGGTCTCGGTGATCATGAGACAGTCCAGGTCATGGTCGATAATGAGGTCGTGGATATCCTGACTGTGTTTGCACATCGACCTGGCGTTTATCAGACCTCCTGTAAAGTGAGGTCGTTTGAGGGATGTTGGCTGCTTGGTGGCGAAGTTGAGAATCCAACGACATTTGTTACAACTGGTGGAACCGAATACTTTAGAAAGATCAAGTTTGCAGGGGCAGTCAGATCTGCCTCGAAGTTTGAAATGAAATGAAATGAAATGAAAATTTAACTTATAAAGCGCTACAGTTGCCCTGAGGCGTCCAGGCGCTGGAACAGATGGGGCCCTCTTGAGGTTACTAGCTAGGTCATTGGGAGCATACCTGATGTTTAGAGGATGTTGGGCAGGGGTTCCTGCGCCTGGCGCGGTCTTGGCACGGACGGGCGCAGACGGGCTTCCCTTAGGCGCGCCTTCGGCGCGCAAACGGCGCTCCCGCTGCGCTCGTCCGCTGCGCGTCCTATGCATACACATTTATGTTGGAAGGCGGGGGCGTGGCCTGAGAAAGGGGCGGAGTCTGCGCGCACGCCGGTGGCTATGGCGGCTGCAGGTGAAGAGCGATGAAGGGCGCGATGCAGCCCAAGTGATCAGCTGTGCGCGAGCGCTACGTTGTGCTTTAGTTTAAAAGCAGTTAGAAAGTGACACCACACAAAATACAATTTTTAAAAAGCAGCAGAGTACCTCCAGCTCCCAGTGTTGGCTCCTTATACATTCATAAATAGAAACCAAGACACATTTTAGATTTAGATGTGGAAGGAGGACTCCGCTTCTAGATTGAAAACTTATATCTAGTACACCGCCGGACTCATTACCTGTATGAATGAGGACAGACAGTGAATCTTCTCAGTCAACACCTTTTTGATAGGTGCTTCTCATATACGTTCATTAAAAATATTAATATAATATTCAATGATGCACGAAATTCACAAAAATATATGAAAGTGCAGAATGAACTCCTCTCATCACTGGAGTAATCACATATGTTAACAGATCAGGTAACATTAAAGATACAAGTCATGATTCTTCAGAACATTCCAAAAAGGTAGAACTAATAAGGGTTGGTCTACTCAGGATGCTTTTCCCATCCACCCGGTGGCAAAACAAGGAAGTGTTGAGACTTCCTTCTATCTGTCCAGCTGCTTGTCCCTGACTGACCCGAGGAAGTGATTTATATAGGTAATCCATCTCTAAGATTCTGCTCCCATGTGTCCATCGATTATAAAAAGAGCCCTGAGGTAGGATGGCCTTTGCTCTAAGTCTTTTCTTCTGATTGGTCGTCTGTTGATTCAAGGAAGTATTATCACTACCTTCCATGTAATGTGACCCCACACCTTTCACACGCTTTGAGAGGACAGGCCATTTGCTTGCAGATGTGGTGACCACTTCGATGTAGTCCTAGGACTAGGAAATGTTCTCCGTGCTCTTCACCCAGGTGACCACTTCATCTGATCATGGTGTTAGTGTTGTGAATTACCAAGAGCTAACTCCCTGGCCCACCTAGTATCAATGTGGCCTTTACAGCGAGAGCCAGTGGTTTGGCCTTTCCCATTGTCTACTAGCAGTGGTGTTCTCACAGTTTCTCTCTGCTGGCAGTGCATTAGTCCTGCAATATTAGCCACAGCTGTGCAGCGAATAATACCCAGAGGTTCAGAGCACATGGGTATGCCAACAACTACTGACATCTCCTTACAAACAACAAATAAAGGTTAGACAATATATGGGCTGCTATTCTTCTTCTGGTACCACATCAGTAAATGGCAGCAATTTCTTGCGGGAGCAATAGAACGGAAAGAAGAGAGATCTTATTTCTTTCTCGCTCACACACACAGAGCTTCAGAGTCTCATTGGCCGTTAAGAACTCCTACAGCAAATCGGCTGAAAAGTCACCTTTTCAGTGTGTCCCCTGGAACTCTTTGATTTTTGGGCCCTGCCTAACTGGAATATCTGTTCTCTGAGCGGTTTAGGCCTACTAAAGAGATCCCAAACTGTTAAGTCTGCACAAATGCCTAAATGTCAACTTTCAAACCTGCACCTGTAGAGTGAGCATTTCCTCTCACAATCTGAGCACGCCTGAAACAAACACTTACAAACAACCACGTAAGACTCCAAAAAAACTCCAAACTTGGCCTGGTAGTCAGAAGTAGAAACGGAACACATTTTCCATTTAAACGGCCAGTTTTAACAACGTGTAAGTCATCTATAATTGTGCCTATAATATAAGGCTCAGCTGCTCACCACTGAAGTCTGAAACACACATGTGCAATTTGCTTAAAACCTAATTTTCACTAAGTCCAGTTAGGAACTGTGTAAAAATATAATTTTTGCACCCTATAGCTACCACTACAATAATACATTTCGGCCATATGAAATTATTTTTGGGAGCATTTTGCAGCCAAACAGGATTAAGACAAACATTTTGCGTCCCATGGGCTGCAACAGGCACACTGTAGCCCCACAAACTGCTCCTCCATTAGAAGGAGAGCATTTGGATTCTGAGATTAGGCATAGTGGTAAGAATCTTAAGTAGGGAGTGCAGCATCATATATTTATTAACTGACTATAACCAATAGGACTAAGAACATAAGATGCACTGTGCCAGCAGGACAGAAGACAAGTGCAACAATAGACATCTACACTTGGGATAGTGGGGTGGAAACGAGTACGTCAGTTGCATTTATAAGAAGTAATAACCACAAATGGACACATAATGGAAGGCATCAAGCTGATATGTCTAAACAAATATCCCCAAATACCTCTTTAAAAAGGAGCAATGAACACCTGCGATACAAAGGATGACAATTAGTCAGTACACACTGACCAAAAACTGGAGATGAAATATACTCCAAGTATGAATACAAGCAGCATCAACAACATTAGCAAGAACTGGAGATCAATTATATTCAAATGTTGCATACAAGTATTACAAACAAAAAGAGCAAGGTCGTAATACACATGATGGTGGTAAACGAGCATCCATCCATGTACAAACTAAAACGGCACCAGTTGCTTGTTGATTACCCATATGATCCTGAAGTTTGAATGTCACATCCCTTAATTGCCGAGAGCACAGGGGCATTGGCGATATGCATTTCATATGGACATACTGCCATCACCATGAATTATTTCTTTTTAAAATGATTGCTATCCACATGTCTTACTGCTTTGAAATATGATGCACTTAATGATGTTTATGCATAATATAACATGTTCAGGTCTTGACAACCATGCGAGGACTCTGAACACTCTCAATGATATATATATGGAGAGGGGGTTATTTTACTAAAGAGGCGACCGTGAATAATGATGGACAGGCAGACAGTACAGCGAACTAGGCTGTCCAATTGACGTTACAAATAAAATATACATCTACACGTCACTTCCTTTACAATAACATTTGCTTCCAATTTGGCTAAGTGCCCATTAAAGATTATATTTCTAGACGTCATACACAGTGTCATTACCATCCACAAGCAAGGGATTGGTGCAGAGAGACGCTTCCTGCGTGGACGTTCTGCCACTTCAATTCACGCGTTCACTGAATGGCAATAATGAAAGACTTCGATATGATGATTTTTATGCCTTCATCCATTTTCAAGATATATCATAATAATTGGCGATTGAAAGTTCATCCGTGCGTTCACAACTATACTGGTATTTTTTTTTGGTACTGTCCCCCACCGGTATGTAGGTCATTCCAGCTGCCACCGCAAAATTTGGACAGGTGACTCTTCACATGGACATTCTAGTCTTTTCCAGAAGCTCGCAAGATCAAACAGAGGATTTCAGATCCATCTCTAGACCAGATGGGACCCTGCCCTGCAACCCTTTCATATTGTGCTTTATTTTTCCTCCACATGTTCAACAACGACTAGCCTCGAGAAGCTCAGAAGCAAGTTAAGCCTGAAAGAAACATGTGTCACCTGGTTATACCCGCACTCACATATCCAGAATCAGCACATGACCACTGGAGTATACTAATAATAATACAAATGAAAATTAAACCAACGAAGGCTCGAGGCTTTATCACCGCTCTGATTCCACCATAGCCAAACCCTCTCCAACCCAACAAGTTAGAATTCATCCACAACAGTTTGGCAGAGCCAGCCTAGTACACAACTTTAACATCACATGAATTATACGAATGAGTAAACATGTTGCTGTGGTTAATCTTATTCAATGTCTTATATCAAATAAAATATTTTCCCAGTATAATACTCACATGAGTTTAAAACATACAAACTGTGTATTGTATAGAAGCAATATAAATTATGCTACCACAGTAAGAAAAATTAAAATCAAGTGCAACAAATTATATGAATACGTTATTCTGTGTATGATTGTATACCGACAGCCCTTAATCCCTAACCTCATTCTACTTTGGTCTTGTCTGAATGTCTTGTTTTGTGTGGTTCTGGTTAAAGCTGGACTGGTACTTACATTTTCATACGCCCATCAATTATGCTTATCTATTTTCAGCTAAATATCTTTTATATGCGATAGTGGGGGACGAGCCAGAAACCTGGTCACAGTTTGGGCAATCCATCACATCCTACTGCAACCTACCAGAGTGTGCCTCAGTTCCCTGGAACCCGCAGCGTCTCCCTCCCGCCGTCGCTGCCACCGCGACCGCTGTGTGGGGGGAGCGCCCGCTGGAACTACATTTCCCAGGTTCCCCTGGGACCGGAACGGGAAACACGCTGACAGCGCGCCCGGAGGCGCTACATAACGGACCCTGCCCTCGGCAGAGCGGGGGACGAGCCAGAAACCTGGTCACAGTTTGGGCAATCCATCACATCCTACTGCAACCTACCCGAGTGTGCCTCAGTTCCCTGGAACCCGCAGCGTCTCCCTCCCGCCGTCACTGCCACCGCGACCGCTGTGTGGGGGGAGCGCCCGCTGGAACTACATTTCCCAGGTTCCCCTGGGACCGGAACGGGAAACACGCTGACAGCGCGCCCGGAGGCGCTACATAACGGTCCCTGCCCCCCGCGCCGCGGGTAGCGCGCAGGTAGCGCCGGGCTAAGCCCGGGCAAAGGGCGGGCCCTCTGTGGTCAACAGTGGTCGGGCGGGCCATTCCTCTGTTCACATCAGGCTGCGAAGGTACGTGAACATACCATGGGGAAACGTACTAACACGACTGCACCTGTAGACCCCGTAGAGTTGCCCACATCGTTTGATAAATTGTTGGCCAATGCCCTTACCATGGTCACCAATGAGATAGCAGACACTGAAAGAAGGATGTCCATTGGATTACCTACTATTACTCCTCTATGCCCTCAATCTCCAAAGGCTACTTCTAATCCCAACCTCCCACTTTCCCCTACAGTAATTGCCATTAAACCAACTGTCCAAGTTGATGCATCAGCCCCTATTATTGGAACCACCAGTTTGGCGACTGTCCCTGTCACTGACTTGTTAATGGAACCCGAAACAGATATAACGCCATCTACTAATAAAACAGCAGGGGGAAAAAGCAAGAGAGGCCCTGCTAAAAGTACTGTAACCAAAAGGAAACAACCAAGTGGCTGTAGAAATCAACCTACCCCACAGAGCATGTGGAATAAAGATAAAGACTGTGAAATAGTAACACCAACTGTCACCGAGGATTTATTGCCTCCACTATCACTATTGGACAAAGGCACTGAGAGCCTCCCTGCTTCTGACTGTAGACCACAGCTTCTTGCTCTGGACAAAGGCACCTGTGGGGACTTCATGTTGCTCCCTGAGGGAATTGATAACTCTGTCTGTACACAGACTGAATTCTTCGATCGAAATATCCAACCTAAATACAATGGTAACTTGATCGAAACTATTGTAGACACCATTTTTAAACAAGTTGAAGTTCAAATAGCTAAACAATTTAATACCATTTTTAAGAGACTAGACAAAATCGAAAACCTTGTAAAAAAAGAGGAAACTAAAAGAAAAGGTATTATCAGTTTAGATGCCCTCCGGGGCGAGAAATTTATGAAGGAGCTAGAATCACTATGTAATGTCTTGAGGGAGGGGGGTCTGGCTGTTACCGCTGACCCTGGGTCTAGTAACATCAAAGGCCCAACTATTTCTAAAATTGTATCCACTAATAGCAGCCCAGCCAATATCCCACCCGCACGGAACATTGGTTCAATTTATGACCCCTCTGAAGTAGTAGGAACAGCAATGGCCAACACTGTAAGTTCAACTGTCAAGGCTATTGCTACCCCATTAGCTACTTCACTAGCCAGGACAGGCATCACTCTGGATGGCGTAAGCAATAGTGGAGGTGTACCTGTAAGAAATAGACCCGTTAACAATCAAGGGCCGTCACTCCACTTACCCCCAGAAGCCTGCCCATATGTTCTAGTCTTAGCAGGCGTCCCTGCCCTTAAAGAAGGTCAAGGTGAGTCATGGGTACAATTACACAACAAATGTATCGATTGGCTGACCAAACATAAAGGGGCAAGATGGGACATCTCAAATGAGATCATATCAGCTCGTCGGGTGAGTTGGGTGGGTCCACAACATAAAAATATAAGTGGGGACTGTATAGTGATCAATTTTAGACATCCAAACTCAGTTAGATTCTTTATGGATAATTATAAAACCCTCGCCAGTCTGTCTACCGCAATAACCCTCCTCCCACTGGGTTATTTCTATAGGCCTCCTCATAGATCATTTCAAACGGCCCCTACCACTTTTCCCCTATCTAATAGATTTCCGCCTTATCTGATTTGGGAATTCTAGATTGACCACCACCAACATTTCCCAATATAACTGATGAGGTTACAAGTATTGTTCCTTTGGTAAAGGCAAATTTCACAAGTATTCACAAGCCATGCCCAGGTAGATTAGTACCTCCACATGTAGCATGCCCCGATCTTTCCATTGCCCTCCCTCTTTCCCCCATAATCTCACCGATTGATACTTTGAGTATCATTACTTGGAACATTGCTGGGCTCTTAGGAAAGATGAAAATTAAAGAATGGGTTACTTGGATAAGTAACTTTGATGTGGTAATGTTGCAAGAAACATGGTGCACACGTGTTCAATTACTGGAGGGCTTTTTCTGCCATAATCTTATTGCACCATCTCCTGCAATGGGGCGACCTAGCGGTGGTCTATCTATCTGGGCAAAAATCTCTAAGGACGTGAAAATTGAACCACTATATGTGGTCAGTAAACACTTGATAGCTGTGAAATATGTTGCAAGGTTGAAGATTTGTTTTATAAACTTTTATAATAACGATTTCGTTAACCATCCTAATCCCACTTTTTTAGAATTGTTTAATTTTATTGATGAAATTGCAAATGGAGAAAAGTATGGCCAATTTGATGGTATTTGTGTAGGCGGAGATTTCAATGCTCACATTAATTCTATATCTCCGCCTTGTAGACGAGGATCTGAACTATTGGACTTATTATATAGCAGGGATTTAGACGATGTAATGGGTTACAGTGGAATTGCTGAGGAAAAGGCACCGGCTCCTACCTATATTGGCCGCGGTAGTTCAACAACTATTGACTATATGTTTACCTCCTCCCTCCTTAGTGGTGTGTTACTTAAATCTGAGGTTGTCAGTAGCTCATATAGCGATCACCTGCCAATAGTAATTCACCTTAAATCCATTAAAAAACCTATAGGCCCACATGAGGTTGGGGCCTTAAACATTACTGCATCCACAGATAGGCTTAGGATTGTATGGAGAGGGATTGATAACCAAGAGATTCTAGCTAATGTGATTAAGAATCACCCCCTATTGATCTCTAACTGCTTAACATTCGGCTGCCCTGACATAATCAAGTCCTTCTGTGATTTATGTGCAGCTATAAAAAGGGCAATCTCCAAACCCCTAAAAGAGAATAACATAAATAACCACAGATGGTTTGACACTGATTGTTCGAGGGCTAATAGAGAGCTCAGAAAGGCCTTGGAAGCTAAACCCCGAGATGTGTCCCATGTCAGATCATTACGCCTTAACTATAAACACACATTGAAAGTTAGATCTGAGGAGCTGTTAATAAGCCACTGGGACAATCTCACTAAAACTGCTGCTCTAAAAGACTCAACAGGGTTTTGGAGTGAAGTAAAGAACCTGAGAGCCCTGGGCAGTAACATCACCCCGATAAACTGCAATATCACAGGTGATTCATGGGTTAATCATTTTTCTAAGCTTTATGCTGCGGTTGGAGACCTAACTGAGGATACTTTCCCCGACAGTACCATAGCTATAACATTAGAGGAGGTGGAGGATGCCATTGTCAATAGTGCTGGCAATAAGGCTCCTGGCCCAGATGGCCTGTCTATTGACCAGATAAAATCTAACATCTGTATCTGGGCCCCCTTACTCTCTAACCTTTTTAATAACTTGAGTAAGAAATCCATCCCCTCGACATGGTCCAACAGTACCATTGTACCCATTTTTAAAAAAGGAGATAGGATGGACCCGGGGTGTTATCGACCAATATCCTTGATTGATAACACCCTGAAGGTCCTTGGAAGGGTTCTATTTAATAAAATTAGTACCTGGGCAGATGAGAACTCCATTATCCACCGTTGCCAGTTGGGTTTTAGGAGTAAACTTGGCACGGTGGAACAATGCCTGAATCTTAATCTCCTAATGGCCAAATATACAAGAGCCAAACAATCCCCCTTATATTTTGGTTTTATGGATTTAAGCTCAGCATTTGATTTTGTAAACCGTTCCCGCTTATGGTCCATTCTTTTAAATCATGGTTTAGATGAACCATTAGTCCACTTTTTGGCCAACCTCCATTGCAATTTGAAAGCCTGAGTACGAATAAATAACGAAGGTGAGGTTTCAAATGATATTTTAATTGGCAAGGGGGTGAGACAAGGCTGCGTCCTGGCCCCCTTGCTTTTTATATTATATATTAATGAACTATCTAACTCCCTATGTAAGCTGACAAAGGATGTCCCTATCATCAATCAGAGACCTATCCCGGCGTTACTTTACGCAGATGATGCGGTCCTTATGGGCCGCACCCCGAATGCTCTGCGTATTTTAATCTCGGGATTTGCTAATTATATGTCTGATCTTGGTTTGTGCACTAATTTTAGCAAATCTTTTATAATGACCTGCGGCCCTAAAAATTATAAAATCCAAAAGATTGCGATAGGCCAAAACATTTTAAAAAGCACATGCACTTTCCCTTATCTGGGTCTACTATTCTCTAATAGCGGTTCATGGCAACCCCATGTTGCAATGGGGAGGAACAAACTTTCAAAAACCATTAATTCTGTCACCTCTCTTCGTCAACCCCGTCGGGCTGATGTGGTTTCCAGTTTATTACAAATTTATCGGACTCAATGTCTTCCAACTGGAACGTATGGAGCAGAAGTCTGGGGATTCTCGAACTGTTCAGAATTACAAAGAGAAGAGAATAGATTCTGTCGGAAGATCCTGGGGGGGGTTATTAGTGCACCGACCTTCGTATGTCATAAAGAACTAAAATTACATTATATTGAGGATTTCATAAGAGCCAGACCTGCATTATTTTGGTTAAGGATTTGGCAAAACCCAGCAGCTTCCCTTTCCCGTGAGATCATTATGGATTGTCTGAAATGTGAGAACTCGAGCTTAATCCCCTGGATAAACGCGGTGGAAAGGAGCCTTGTGAGTGTTAACTATGGTCACCTCTTTACAGATCCCAACCAGATTGATCGCCCCCATAAAAACCCGGTGAGAAGGGCACTTTACCAATACTTTTATAATGAGAGGGAAAGAGTGGACTCACTGAAAATATCTACAACAAACTACCTAATGATCCGGGAGTTATATACTGAATCTCCGACGTTACCTGAGCCCTATCTACGTAAAAATTTGGGCAGGTGGAACAGGGGCTTATTATTTAGATTTAGGGACAGGAGCATTGTAAACCTCATCTGCTTTCCACTGGGCTACTCTAAAAATCTGGAATAATTACATTGCCCTTGTGATCTTGGTGGAACGCAGAGTATGCTACATTTTACTTTTGGCTGTGGTTTTTACAGGAAATATACAAAGTATTACCTAATCCCTTATTGCAGGAAATATGATTTGACTGACCATAATCATGCTTTTAGACACTTTTTAACGCTTGGATCGGACGAATTAATTTTTAGAGTCAGTGGTTTTCTCAATGCAATTGTACGTTCACGCAGGTCTTTGAAAATTGAGTAATTTTGTTTATATACGCACTATGCACTTTAAAGCTTAATTTGCACAAACCTAATGCATTGTATCTGCTTTGCCTCTATAAAGTCAGTAGTTACATTTTTGTATATTTTT
This sequence comes from Triturus cristatus, assembly GCF_964204655.1. Lineage (NCBI taxonomy): Eukaryota > Metazoa > Chordata > Amphibia > Caudata > Salamandridae > Triturus > Triturus cristatus. Next base: position 347,073,179 of record NC_140585.1, on the reverse strand, counting down.
ACATATTGCACGTATGATGGCCTAATGTATAGTCTATTAAGATGGTATAATTGTATTTTAATTGGTGCTTTTGTAGTTATAATTAATATGTTATTTATTATTAATTTGCGGCCTAAAATTGTAGTGTTAAATTGTGTATTTTAATTCAGGTTTTGTGCTTTTATGGATGGTTTTGAAATCCGAATAAAGTCTATTTGAATTGAATTGAATTGAATTGATAGTCTGTAATATAAATGCCTCACTGCAGTGTATGAACTTCATTGTATAATTTATATTTCCAGATAGTGATGCATTTATTTTCTACTGTATTCTATTGTGTTGTATCATTTGTATAGCACTTACTACCCCAATGTGGGGATCTTAAGAGCTTACACACACGGATAGAAAGCGACACTGTGTAAGGTGTGTGGTTGGGAGGTTGTTATTTTTCTTTGAGCCGGGATGGGAAGTATTTTCATGTCATCCATGACGACCACAGAAATGCGATTATCATGTAATGGGATGCAGAGCTTGGTGGTGTGATGAGTAAGCTAATATGAGATATGTGTACACAAATTATGATTATATGAACTAACCAACTTAGCCACAGGGGCAGCGATATGCTACGTGCCCGTGCACCAAAAAGGGGGGTAATCAGAGAAGGCCCAGTAATCTATACAGCGACACGCGTCCAGCTGAAATATTGAGGAATGAGTAAAAGGATACCAAAAAGGCAAGACTGGGAAATGGGGACATAAGTGGTAGCCATGAACCATTTTATTTCATTTTTAGGTCGAGCCTAGCCAGCGCGCATACACTTTCTGCAAGTCCTGTTGTAATCACTAAAACTACGTTATTCCCACCTGCTGTTTGCCATAGCATGAACACTGGCCAAGTACAGTCTCCTCAGGATTTCATTCTTTATCTGGTTTTTGGGAGAACTCTTTTTTTGAAATTGTTACTTGCTGCCTGTCGCTGCTTGTTTTTTTTTTCTTATCCCCTCCGCTTTACATTAAAAGGTCTACCCCACTCTCCGAACACAAATGCAGCATTTCTCCCTTCATCAGATCACATTACTTGAAGACCACAACTCTGTGTGAAATGATTAGTAAACCTTACAATTAGTACACTCTAACTTCGTGTGGCTCTGTCCCTGCACACATTACTAACTACATGTTTCATGGATAAAGCAATGCCACAAGTGGAATATCACTAATACAAGTACTGCTGCAGATCCTTGAAGATTCCAGCTGGCGCCATAAACGCTGCATTTTATCTTGAACCTGCCATGTCTAGGGATGCACTACAAGGGTTAATGTGAGCACAGCAAGCTTGTTCCAGCACGTCAGCCATATAAGGCCTGACTTCTTGGTTGCCGGCATCTCTTAATTCACTCAGAAACGCCATATTGGTGCTTCTGTTCAATTTATTACCGAACTCCATTGTCTTTTTCAATTAATGCACAAGCCTCGGTTGATGACAGAAGCATGGGCTCTCAGCATTTTGCTCCTTTTGGGAAGCCCGGCAAACACCTCAGCAGTACGGCAATATAAAGAGTTTTCTTTTTTCATGTGTTACATAGAACAGTGCAAAGGTTTGTGTGACTATGTAATTGTGCCTTACCTAACAAACACATTTATAGGGAAATTAGAATAAAGATTTTAACCAATATCTACAGTGTGTAGAAATAATTATTATGGTATTTGTGGGGACTCCAGGAGAACGTCTTGGTTAAATGCACCATGTTCTCATTAGCAGTGACAAAAGATACAGCGGCACTAACTGTGTGAGCTTCATGGCTGCCCGCCCCTGCCCCTTGGTCGAACACAACAGGCTTTTAAACTGTAATATACACAAGACCATTCACTTACACTTGATCTCCAAAATGGCCCACCGCTATGCGAAGTCCTACTGAAGCCGAAACATGCAAATTATGCTTCCTGTCCTCTTTCTATGTAAATGTAGGGTGTGGTCTGTGTCAGATGGAGGTTGAGTCTGAGTCAGAGTGGTATCTTGCAGCTTTCCAGAATACCTATACTAGTTCTCTTTCTAACACTTTCCTAGGCCCCTCCTCGTCTTTAATAAAACAAGTTTCTTCACCGGAGGTAGGTGATAATGTTTAAATGGTTACTAAGTCCAACTTCTTGTTGTAACGTCAGTAACATGAGGTCTGCGAAAAAGCTGAGCGAACATCGGGTAGCAGCAGTCACAAAGGTACTGCAGCAGAGCTGTGTTGCCCATTCTTCGTCCTTACAGGTAATTCACTCTACCCCGCTAGTTAGAAAAAAATTAGCAAGTAAGACTGCTTATGGAGCTGCAAGGAGCGTGCAGCTGAGCATCAGTAAATGGGAGGAGGTGACGACATAACTTTACAGTTTGCATTGCAATAGGTCTTGCATTACTAAAAGTTTTTGGTGGTGGTGGTGATGGTGGTATTGGTGGTGGTGGTATTGTTGGTGCTAGTATTGGTGAAGGTGGTGGCATTGGTGGTGGTGGTATTGGTGGTGGTGGTATTGGTGGTGGTGGTGTTACTGGTATTGGTGGTGGTGGTACTGGTATTGGTGGTGGTGGTAATGGTATTGGTGGTGGTGCTATTGGTGGTGAGGTATTGGTTGTGGTGGTATTGGTGGTGGTGGTGGTGTTATTTGCATAGGTGGTAGTACTGGTGGTAGTGGTATTGGTGGTGGTAGTATTGGTGGTGTTAGTATTGGTGGTGGTATTGGAGGAGGTGGTGGTATTGGTAGTGGTGGTGGTATTGGTGGTGGTGGTATTGATGGTGGTATTGGTGGTGGTGGTATTGGTGGTATTGGTGGTGGTACTGGTGGCGGTATTGGTGGCAGTGGTATTGGTGGAGGTGGTATTGGCGATGGTATTGGTGGCAGTCGTATATGTATTGGTGGTGGTGGTATTGGATTGGTGGTGATGGTATTGGTGGTGGTATTGGTGGTGTTGGTATTGGTGGTGGTATTGATGGTACTGGTGGTGGTATTGGCGGGGGTATTGGTGGTGGAGTTGGTGGTATTGATGGTGGTGGTGGTATTGGTGGTGGTATTGACGGTGGTGGTGTTGGTGTTATTGGTGGTGGTGGTAATGGTGGTGGGGATATTGGTGGTGGTATTGGTGGCGGTATTGGTGGTGGTGGTATTGTTATTGGTGGTGGTGGTATTGGCATTGGCGTGGTATTGGTATTGGTGGTGATGGTATTGGTGGTGGTGGTGTTGGTATTGGTGGTGGTATTGGTGGTTGTATTGGTGGTGGTATTGGTGGTGTTATTGGTGGTGGTGGTATTGGTAGTGGTGGTAGGGGTATTGGTGGTGTTGATGGTGGTGGTGGTGGTGGTATTGGTGGTGGTGGTGATATTGGCGGTGGTGGTATTGGTAGAGGTGGTGGTATTGGTGGAGGTGGTGGTATTAATGGTGGTGGTATTGGTGGTGGTGGTGTTGTTGTTAATAAAACAGACTTTTGAAAACAACCTGTCAGGTAGCTTTAGCACAGATGACATGTAACACAGACGTGATGTTGTCAGCTTTAGCCCATTAGCACAGGATTATGTGCTACCTGGAATTCACATGACTTAATTCGCTAATCATTTCTAAATCCAATTTACTGGGGGAGGGAGGGGGGTTTGAAATAGACACAAGATAATCTGGGGTTAAAGTGATTGAAAGCAGGCGCCCGTGTTACGGGGGTGGCCGTGCTGCTTAAAAAAACACAAGCGGTTTCAGCTGAAGCAGCGCATGTCCAGCCTGCAGTAAGAGAAACTCAATAAAGTAAATAGTGTTTACAGACTAAATAACAAGTCCTGTGTAATAGCTGAAGTTAAAGGGCCAGTCGCCATGGGAGGGTACAAATGAGGACAAGGCTGTACTAAGGAGGGACTAACAAGCCTATTAACGAATCTGAAGGCAGCATTTATGAAAGACAATGACACAAGCCAATAAAAAATATGGGAGGAGAGTGGGTGTGGCTTCTCTCCCATACTCTACTACAGCAGTCTCGCAGAGCGGGCAGTGCATGCTCACTGCCGCTAGGCTCGACCTAAATACTGACTGTGGTGAAAGGAGACTTACTGGTATTTTATTATTTCAGCTAAGACAGCAGCATAGAACCAATTTGGTAGTTCTCAATTTGTTCAGCTCTTCTCCGACCTTCGAGCCTTAATGAAAAAAACCTCCACAAGCTAACTTCCCTTCAAAGCTTCTTTGTCGTCTATTTAACCACCCTACCCCTCGCACTTCCTACCATTCATTCTGCTCTCACTAGAGGCTTTGAACTAAAACAATAGTAGCCACAAGGGTTAGTTTACTTGACAACTGCTAAATCAATTCCTCTGCAGTGGAGTGCAGTGGAGAGGTGTGGTGCAGCGGCCAGGGCAGCTGACTTCGGAGCACAGGACTCACGGTTCGATCCCTGGCTCTGGCGGCAGCTCAGCACCATGTGACTCTGGGCAAAACTCACTTAATTTCCACGACGGCCCACAGCGCCTTGAGACCCGTAAGGGTGAGTAGTTTGCGCTTTACAAATACGGATTTACATTTACATTTATATATATCTGCATGCTGGCGTCAGCCAACAGAGTGTATTGACTGAGTCTACAAGATGCTAGCAGTTTGGTCTGCTCTGAAACATAATAGCATTTACCTGCTTTGTCATTCGAAAACTCTGGTCCCGGGCCATACAGCCACATTGCAGGGGAAAAAATTGGACTACTCGTTACTACTTTAAGGTTGGTTGTCATGTCTCGAGCTAGCTTCCCTGATTCCTGGGCCCTGGCAACATCCTGCTGACCCTTCGCATTGCACAGATATCTGCTGTTTTCTGCATTAGAAGATGCAATTACACTGAGGCCTGCCAGGCAGAAACAAATCAAGTTATCCTCTACCACATTAATGCTGGTTGCGATATCTCAGGCTAGCCTTTCCGATTCCTGGGTGTTCGGTACCCTCCTGTTGGCCTTTCACATTTAGGAGATTTGACTCATACCCTGCCTTTATCAGCATTAGAAGATGCAAGTACGCTGAAAGCACCCCCATCACATTAAGGCTGGTTGCAATCTACTGGGCTAGAATGAGCTGCTTTGTGACATGGAGCCATTTTGCGTAGAACCATCACAAGGTACAATTCCACTAGCCACTTGAATACACTGTTGATGATATGACAGACCAGAGGCTAATGGCTTTCCTGTGAGGCAGAGACCCAAAGCTTAAAGAAAATACAAGTCTCAAATCAGAATCCTGTTTAAATACAAAAATAGACATTGTGCATTATAACCAAACAAAATCACACATGAAAGTTGAGGAATTTATAGTATTCTTGACTACATGTGTTCAACACATCTTTATAACCGATTTATCTGTAACACGAAAAATATGGGAAGACACCCTGGCCATCCTTTATAGCGCCCCCGCCCCACATCTGGTTCCTGGAATGTACCCAAACAATAATTTCGGCATGTACCGTAAACAACGTGCTGTCAATCAAAGGAAGTCGGGGGGCAAAGGTAACAAACAATAGTGGTAGCTTCACCTGCCAGCGGTCTCAGCAAAGAATAAATAACCCATCACGTCGGTGAAGTGACGGAGATGCGATGTGCATGCTCTGGTGACCGGGCAGACACAACTATTGCCTTCCTCCGGAAACCCCTTCACTACACGTGTGCTCTGCAGATGATACAAACATTCCTCGATCGAGGAAGCGCGCAGATTTCTGGGCCTCTAGGAACAACTGCTGCGATCCGGAATAGAACACAGGGAAGATACATGCTGCCACCTTATGCAGGACACACGCTCTGGACGCAAAGAAGTGACCCACATACATTTGACAAATTACTCTACAAAATGTGAAAAATCTAGATGCAAGTTTGTGAAAAGTGTGCCTGCTTTTCACGTGTTTATACGTTCCACGCAACGTGTAAATATGAGCACGCTGCGATCCCGCACAAACCACAGATTGTTCTAACATTCACAACTTGTCTCTTTACTTCAGTTCGCTCGCAAAAAAGGTAAATAGTACAGAGATACTTAAGTTATTTTGTACATTTAGTATAATTCTTTAATCGGGGAAACCGAGCAATTCAACAGAACAGATGTTAGTGGTCCCAGTCATTGGATGTCTTCAGACAAAACTGACTTTTCCAGCACCAATACATGTTTATGGGACTAGTGGGATCTTTTGACCCCGATGTGTGATCTTAGTGCCCCCTTCAGAAAGAAATTCAACATTTCAATGATATCCAAAGGAGCCCAAGTAAATACCAACCCCATATCCAACTTATTCATAGGGGGCGATTTCTATTTATAGATCTCACTTCACAGCATAGCGGGCTGCAAGACCGAGGGCCGGATTTAGAGTTTGGCAGGCGGCGTACTCTGCCCTGAATGTGATGGATATCACCATCCGCCTTATTATAAGCGCCTTGTAGCCTAGAACTACGCTAGTAATAGGGTAGATAGGATGTCCGCCTTATTATAAGCGCCTTATATCCTAGAACTACGCTATCAATAGGGTATATAGGATGTCCGCCTTATTATAAGCGCCTTATATCCTAGAACTTCGCTAGTAATAGGACAGATGGGATGTCCACCTTACTATAAGCACCTTATATCCTAGAACTACGCTAGTAATAGGGTAGATCAGCCACGGCCCGTATAGGGCCTGCTACCGGGGCGGTGACGTGGGTTAGGGGTTGTAAAATGTGGCATACGGCCGATTTCAGGTAAGTAACGAAAAAAAAAAATAAAACAAATTTCGTTGCGCGTGCTGCTTCGCCAAATGCGATGCAGCGCGCGCAACAAAATTAGTTTTTTCCCCGTTACTTACCTGAAATCGGCCGTATGCCGCATTTTACAACCACCCACCCTGCCCCTCCCCCGCCCCACATCACCGCCCTGGTAGCACGCCCTATACGGGCCGTGGCTGGGGCAGATGGGATGTCCTCCTTATTATAAGAGCCTTATATACTAGAACTACGCTAGTATTCGGACAGATGGGATGTCCGCCTTATTATAAGCGTCTTATATCCTAAAACTAGGCTAGTGATAGGATAGGTGGGATGCCCGCCTTATTATAAGCACATTATATCCTAGAACTACAGTAGTAAAAAGATAGATGGGATTTCTGCCTTATTATAAGCGCATTATATCCTAGAACTACAGTTGTAATAGGACGGATGGGATGTCCGTCACGTTTGTGACAGAGTAAACCGTACGCATCAGTATAAGTCAGTCCCTTATTCTTTACAAAATAGGGGGAGTTGACTTTAGATGACCCTTTCAGTCTTTGGCTTGTTTAGGTCGCCTCTTTCACGTTGTCACATCTTGGATCAGCCAAGTGGAGCATTTCTCTCTCACTATCAAGCGATTAGTTGTTGGGTGTAATAATATACCTCAAAAAGAGGGCTTTCATTGCAACGCATGAGGAGCAACAGCAGGTATACAGAATGAAAGGGAGGTAGAGGTTTACAACTAGGTCCGTCCTCCTTAATTTAATGCTCAAAATGAAAAACTGAGATCACAGGTTTAAGTACCAAGTCGAAGGAAGAGGCTCCCAATCGATATGATCAGAGATTTCCTTCAGGATGGAAATATTTATTTCTTGAGTCCCCTCACTCACCAGGGTTACCCCACGGTGACATGCTGCATCATTGGGGCCATCCCAGTTCTCTACGAACTGGGGCGTGCTGCGACTTGCGGAGAATACGTAGGAGCACTTTGAGTGGAAGACTGTGTGTAGGGCACAGTGTGGTGGAGTGGGTTAAAGTGATTGTTAGAATCCGGGTTCTCTGGTTGGCACAGGTAGGTACTTGTGACAAGCAGGGAACCTTTCCTCTATTCAGGGTAAGGGGTTACACTCCTAAAATAACCCCTGCTTATCCTCTAGGTAGCTTGGCGCGAGCAGACAAGGCTTATCTCAGAGCGTTATAGGTTAAGCATTTGTGAACACATACAGTAACCAAGTGACAACACTACAAATGGACACCACACAGGTATTTATATTAAAAATAAGGATTCTTTATATAGAGTTACCACAAGACCATTAAACGACAAAAATACACAATACTGTTACCTAGATGGTAGAAGGTTGCTTAGTTCTCTTAAGTTCTTAAATGCGACACTTTAAGTCAATGTACCTTAGATGCGACACGCAGGGCAACGAAAGTGTTGCAGCGATGCAGATGCGTTGTAGTTCTTGGTGCAAAAGAAATAAAGACGGGATCTTCCAGATGTGTTACGCTTCTCCGATGTTGCGAGAAGACTCGACTCGATGCGTCAGCTACAGCGGCGTCACCCTTGACGAGATGCGACGACAGCGGCCTTGGCAGCCGCACTCCTCTCCGACATTGCGAGACGCTTCCGCTCGATGCGATGCTACAGCGGCAACACCCCTTCTGCGAGATGCGACGACAGCAGCTCCGACGGCGGTACGCTTCTCCGTGGATGCGAGGCGCTTTTCTTGAAGCGGTGCAATGCGACAACTATGATGGCGACACGCTTCTTCCTCGATGTGAGACTCTTCTCTTGATGCGGTGCAATGCGTCAGCTACGATGGCTGCGATGGCGACACGCTTCTTCGTCGTTGCGAGACACTTCCGGACTGATGCGAGACGCTTCCGCTCGATGCGATGCTGCAGCGGCGACACTCTCTGCGAGATGCGACGGCAACAGCTCCGACGGCGGCACGCTTCTCTTCCTTGCGTCGCGCTCCCAGCTCCTTGCGACACGCAGTCCCTCAGAAGGCCCAACAACAGCAGCAGGTACTTCCAAAGAACTCTGGGGAGCTGGGGGGTGAAGTCCACTGGTCCTGGGACTTCGTTCAGGGGGCAAGCTCAGCACAAGCCCTTGGAGATCTTTTAAGCACAAGTTGAAAAAAAGTCTTTGTAGTCTTTCTTCTCTCCTTTCAGCAGCAAGGCAACCACTGCAGGCCAATCCCTCAGGTCAGGGACAGTACTCCTCCTTACAGCTTTCCCAGTTCCTTCTCCTCAGGCAGAGGTTCTTCTTGTCAAGCAGGATCTAATTTCTTGGGAGCAGGGTCCCAATACTTATACCCCTAATTCCTTTGTTCCTCTGGGGTAGAGGGGCCTTTGCCCAGTCCAAACCAGTTCTTGAGCACTTTGTTGACATGACTCTGCCTTTCTATTCAGGGTGCAGGGCAGAGACATCAGCCGCTCCAGAGGAGGTGGAGCCAGCATTGTGGTGGCAGAGCACAGCCCTATTCAGAGTCCAGGTGTACTCCTCCCACCCATCTGGCTGTCAATCTCTCTATTCACCACCAGGCTCCCTAGCCCTGCCCCTCTGAGTTTCCCCAGCCCTGTCACTCACACAAACCAGACAGGCAGATACACATCATAGCAGAGACGGGCTGAAATGGTCAGGCAAGCAAATACCAACTTTCTAAAAGTGGTATTTGCAAACACAGAATATTAAAATAAACTTTACTAAAAGATGTATTTTATTATTCTGAGTTCAGGCATACTAAACTCGAATTTCTACCATGTTCCCTGGGTCTGTTAGGATCATAGAATGTAACAATTCTGACAGCCCATTCTGGCCTATGGAGAACAGGTAGCCTTACAATAGTGAAAAACGAAGATGGCTGTAATTCACTATTAGGACATGCCACTCACATCAGGGCTTGTCCTACCTTATGCTCACAATGCACCCTGCCCTTGGGCCTACCATAGGGGTGACTAATATGAAGTTACGGGAAGGTTTAGGGACTGGGAAGTGGGTGCACTTGCCCAGTCAGCATGACAGTAACAGACTGCACGCAGGTTCTGCAATGGCAGACCTTAGATACATTTTACCAGGCCGCTTCTGTGGGTTGCACAACCAGTGCTGCAAGCCCACCAGTAGCATTTGTATTTACAAGCCCTGGGCACTCCTGGTGCACTTTACTGGGGTCTGACAGTAAACCAAATAAGCCAATCATGGAATCCAACCAACATATATATTTTAAATAGAGAGCACTTGCACTGTGGCACTGGTTGGCAGTGGCACAGTGCTCTGAGCGGCCAACACCATAAAAACACATGAGGCATAGCGGCAAAAAGTGGAAGGGAGACTCACGCCAAGGTGCCAGGTCTAACAGTGATTAAAAATACCTTGCTAGTGTGCTTAAATACTTTATTATCGCTCCTAGGTTGGTATATCTAAAAGGGGGTGTTACACGGAGAAAACCTAACTATAATGGGTAGGAGTTCAGTGTAAGATCAACAGGTTTCGAGCCTACCCCTAGCTCTTCATCAGGACCACACAGGGACCAGCCCTGTGTTTGCCACTCCTATTAAACCTAAATATGGAAATGAATTATTAATTCAAGAAAACGCTGCAACTAATAAAGCATGCGTGGTTTATACATACGATCACTGTGTCACGTAGTGTATCTGTAACTGTAAAAAGAAATGGTTAGAGGACAGCCCCCTCTCTCTAGTAGAGTAGGTGGGTACACAAGGTAATGTACTACCATGTTGGTGTGCCCCTTAATGGGGCGTGCAGACGTCCATGCTCAGAGCGTGGTTGCAGCCTGAAAGGTAAAAACATGCCCGCCAAACTTACTGCGTGGTTGTAGGTGCCTTTAAAAACACACATCATACATGAGGTGACATTCACACGACACACATACATAGACAAGGAAAAAAGTGTTAAAAACGATTGTAAGCACATACTTTGTTCTAAGCAGAGCAAAAAAATTACACGAGAAAGAACAGCGATGGGTTTTCAAACTCCGTACTGACACCCAAGGCCTGAACGATGACATCCACTGGGGCCAGTTTTGCTGAATAGTTCCCTTTGCCACGATCTACCTGATGTAAACCATGGAGGTCGTTTCCACTGAGGTCGGAGTCAGATACCTCATAGACCCATTATAACTGCAAACACACACTATCTTGATAAACTTTGCCCCTTTATTAAGGATAGATATTTTTTAATCCCACTACAACTGGGGATATACTTTCTAGCCATCCATTTGTCATAATCACATGTGTAAAAAAGACATGATATTCCCTGTCTTATCAACACGACTACGTACCTACATTTCCCAAACCGCATGAGGGTGACGAAATTCGCTCTATGCAGATAGCAAGTGTACTAAAATGTTCCATGTCATGACACCGAGGGATACTCCTTGCAGACCACCACAATATCGGTCAACACCTGTAACACTAGTATATCCAGGCAGTTATAATGTGCCTTCTACACAAAGTCAGTGTGCTCACCTATACTTTATAATTTGTAAATATCACCCACGTAATTTACTTACAAAACCACAATCTGTAAGGTCCATGTTGAGCAACAGCCTTGTCAGTTTCCTAGTTATATTATTGGAAACAACCCACTTTACACTCGTATTTCTGTAATTTTATACAGGGTATGACTTTAGGATAACGCGGAGCCCACTCGCGTATCCTACCAGCATGGCCGCCACCATTGCCATCGGCAGCGGCCATTTTGTTCTATGTCTCTCGCGGTCTAGTCCTTTCAGACTGAGACGCGGGAGAACGCGGAAGTATTTATGCAGTCCCCCGCCGGAGACACGCTAAGATGCGGTCCGGCGGGGAGACGAATAGGTGTCCTGGTCTAGTTTTCCCAAACTTGAAGTAAGTGTCTATTTGCATCCACAGGAACCTGATAACAGGACAGAAGCCCGACTACTCAAGGGTTTCTTTTGCACACGCTAACGATTTCCAACCCTCCTTTTCCTCAAACATGACAGATAATTTCTCAGGGAAACACGGCCCCCGCGAGTCCATGAAGCATAGCTCTGCTTAGAACAAAGTATGTGCTTACAATCGTTTTTAACGCATTTTTCCTTGTCTATGTATGTGTGTCGTGTGAATGTCACCTCATGTATGATGTGTGTTTTTAAAGGTACCTACAACCACGCAGCACGTTTGGCGGGCATGTTTTTACCTTTCAGGCTGCAACCACGCTCTGAGCATGGACGTCTGCACGCCCCATTAAGGAGCACACCAGCATGGAAGTACATTACATTGTGTACCCACCTACTCTACTAGAGGGAGGGAGGCTGTCCTCCAACCATTTCTTTTTACTGTTACAGATACACTACGTGACATAGTGATAATATGTATAAACCACGCATGCTTTATTGAAGCGTTTTCTTGAATTAATAAATCATTTCCATATTTAGGTTTAATAGGAGTGGCAAAAACAGGGCTGGTCCCTGTGTGGTCCTGATGAAGAGCTAGAGGTTGGCTCGAAACCTGTTGATCTTACACTGAACTCCTACCCATTATAGTTAGGTTTTCTCTGTGTAACACCCCCTTTTAGATATACCAACCTAGGAGCGATAATAAAGTATTTAAGCCCACTAGCAAGGAATTTTTAATCACTTTAACCCACTCCACTACACTGTGCACTACACATAGTCTTCCACTCACAGTGCTCCTACGTATTCTCCGCAAGTCGCAGCACGCCCCAGTTGGTAGAGAACTGGGATGGCCCCAATGATGAAGCATGTCACCGTGGGGAAACCCTGGTGAGTGAGGGGACTCAAGAAAGAAATTTTTCTTTCCTGAAGGCAATCTCTGATCATATCGATTGGGAGCATCTTCCTTCGACTTGGTCCTTAAACCCGTGATTTCGGATTTTCATTTTAAGCAACAGCAGGTAGCAGAGATTATATGGTGAGTTCAGGAGCTCTCTTCTGTTGCATAGCCACAATTCCCTGCTAAATATTTGCACACCATCAATCTTTTTGTCAAGAATTCCTGTCATACGAGGGGAGGAAAACGGTAAGCAGCGAAAACGGACTACATCTCCCAGGATGCTTAGCGGTTGAGAGGTTATGTAAACAGGAGAGCTGTTACATAACTCAAGGGAAACACGCCCTTATGTAAACAGGAGAGCTGTTACATAACTCAAGGGAAACACGCCCTTATGTAAACAGGAGAGCTGTTACATAACTCAAGGGAAACACGCCCTTATGTAAACAGGAGAGCTGTTACATAACTCAAGGGAAACACGCCCTTATGTAAACAGGAGAGCTGTTACATAACTCAAGGAAAACACGCCCTATAAAGGGAGGAACCGGGAGGTACAAGGCTGTCGGATATTGTGTTTACACCGACGTACCTGCTTCGTGAAGAGCAGTGTTCCGGAGTGGTGCTCCAGTAAGGCAAGAACGGAGGTAGGTCGAGTCGTTACTCCCTGGGCCGTGTCTTGCCCCATCGTCACCTGTGAAGGACCCGGAAGCTCTACCGGTCAACCATTGAGCTTCGCTTTTTGACTCGGCTGAGTCCAAGCGCAGTGGCGCTTTTGCTGGTTGGAGTCGTAACTCCCAGCCCGACCAGAGACACAGGGACTGCCAGCTGTAACGCACACCAGGAGGTGTTTGCCGCGTTACAGACTCGGAAGTCCACAGGATCGATCGAGCGGCTGCTCTCGGTTCAGTCTTCTTGCTTGTGATTGGGGTATCGGTGACGCATCACCAGGAGGTGACTCCGCGTCCCGGTGCAGTCTGAGGAAGAGGTTGAGCGGCTGCTCCCTTCAGGTAGAGACCCCGGCTGGGTGTTTCCCTGACTCCTCGATTCTCCCCAACACTCTTCGTGCCCCTCACAGCCTACCGATTGGCATTGTCGGCCATTTCATTTCTGCCCTCTGTTGGCATACGCCGGGATCGGCGTATATGCAGAGGACGGTTAGGACCATCCGTGCTGTGGGCTGGTAACGTACTTAGCCTGGAGGATTCCAGTGACTATAACTTTTGTTTGTTCTTTGTATTTTATTTGCCTTCATTAAAAGAACTAACCCTTCACAAGTGGTTGCGTCCTCATTGTCGTGTCTGTTAAACGATCCTGAGACGTTCAGGGCGTTACACTTTTGTACAGCGTCAGCTAGTGATATCTGTCCCAAAAAACAGCATTTGAATGACTTAGGCATGTGCAAAAATGTTTTTACAGCTATACTTTGAGATCCTTCTACATTTTGTGGACTAACAATGTAACAGAACAGACATTTTAAAGCTTTGGAACAAGCCCGCCACACAAGGCCGCTAAGAGCAGTACCTGGAACTCTTTTCCAATTTTACATGTATACCACAGCTACACAGTTGCATTTAGTGGAGCAGATATTGTCCTTTGTCAACATCACAAAAATCTTGCAGGAGGCAATTGGAAACCAATTCAAGGGAAACTGTGCATGTACATGTCAGTGGATTAATCACAGCAGTTACAGGGGAACAGTAGCAGAAACCAGTGGCGTAATAAAACTCGAGGGGGCTACCCTGCAAAGTACATGAAGGCGCCTTGAAGGGGCCCTGGAGCTCGGGGGCCACCCCACACCTCAGGGACCCTGGTGGGCTAATGTTATGCAACTGTCATGAATGTAAGACGGAATGACCAGTAAATCCTCCAGCCCAATCTCGGTGCCTCGATCACTCCAGAATGCCCAGATCTCACACTAGCTAATCATTTTGGAACCTTCAAGGACAACTAATGCCACATAATGGGAAGTATGCTGGGACATAACACAATCTGTCCTATTCTCAAAGGACGTCATCATACAGAAGGGTTTAAATTACCACACTGAGTTATGCGGAGCCTACTACACAACCCTGACATTATCCCTAAACCTAAACCCATGTATAATTCTAAAACCAGTACTTAATTTGAGCCAGTGGTTTCCGGTGTTTGGCACCGGCACTTAATTGTCAACACCGGTGCTTGTGACAGTCTGTCACAAGGTGGCACTGTCTGGCTAATTTAGCGATGACCACAACAACAGTTCATTATTAATTCAATGTACATTAAAAATGCATATTACCTGCAGCTCAAGCCAATCTTATAGCTTTGGGGACCTGAAATAGTCCGAATTGCCACATTTGTAGAAGTATGATGGTTAGTAGTTGTGTTGTTACTATCAATGGCAGCATGGCATGGGCAATGTGTAGTGCACACTGCAGTGGCCTCCTGCCTAGAGCACTGGCACCTATTTTGTTTTTACAAATTAAGCACTGTCTAAACCTAAACTTAAACTTAACTTTAAAACAAATGCTAAATTTCCATCAACATCCCAGTCCTAAACTTAACCCTTACAATAAACCTAAGTTTGATTGTAACCTGTATTACTCTAACAGAATGTTTAACCCTATACCTGAACTTAAACCTGCTCATTTACTAACTCCAACCTTAAC
Organism: Triturus cristatus; assembly: GCF_964204655.1. Lineage (NCBI taxonomy): Eukaryota > Metazoa > Chordata > Amphibia > Caudata > Salamandridae > Triturus > Triturus cristatus. Next base: position 347,058,050 of record NC_140585.1, on the reverse strand, counting down.
TCTTAAATCGTAACTGCATCCTAATTCTAGACCTCACTCTATGCCTCACCTAAGGCTACGCCTAACCATAAAACTAAAATTAAATCTATCCTTTGTCCTCACCTTAAACATAACAATTGACTTTGCCATAACGTTATTAATGTAAATGCAGGGTTATCCAAGCAACGGTATGTAGATAGATATAGTCGTATTCTATGTAGTAGTTGGCATCAATCTAATGGTATCTAAATGTAGTTTGTAGTATTGAAGTTGATGTACTGGGAGTGCACTATAGACAGCTAGCCATATGAATCTTTATGGAATTTCCAAAAGGGAAGTTAAACTGTTGCTAAATAGGAAAATACACAATCAAGGATCCTGGATTTCTTGGACCACCAAATGCCACCTACAAAGGGTTGTTTAAGAATATATCATAATACTGAGTTCAGTACTTCAGTGCTACTCTGAACCCTAACCTTCAAAACTCACATACTCGAAAGAAATATAACAAGGGCATCCTGGTATGATAATGTGCAGAGAACCTAAGTCTGTGACAATGATAGTCAAACAGTATACATTAACACAAAAAACTGCTAAACCCAAAATGGTAATAACTGCTCTGTTGTTCCAATCTGGAGCCACTAGTAGGTCTTGGGCCCGGTCCTTCCTGATGTTACAATATCAGCAAACAAATTTCATTTCAGGATGTTATTAACACTCACAATTGGTAGTCACATCACCTTAAAAATGAACAGGGGCAACTGGACAAACAGAGACAACTTTTAAAAGTAGCATTAAAAACAATATAGTAATACAAAACAAGTTACTTACCTATGGTAATGCTCTTTCTGGTGGGTATTCTATCTAATCACAGATTCCTCGCCTTAGAATATCCCTAAACCACAGGCTGGATTGAGATATTTTTGTTGCAGTGCTAATGTGGCTTTACAAATGGTTTGGGAGGAAATATGTGTGTCAAACCTTTAATAAATCTCATCACAACAGATTAATTGCACAAGAACAATTAGCCTAGCAAACGTAGAAAGGCTGAAAACAAAACAAAGCAAAGGACATCCAACTGGTTTGCCTGTGTGAGATCAGTGTCTCGCGTACCGAACCAGGTTAGAAATGTGTCCCAGCAGCGGGCAGCTTAAATGGTTTTTGTTGAGAAACATTGCGGGGCAAGGATGATATTCACCACTTCAGGCGTCAATTGCTGCTGCTCAGCTGGCACACATGGAGGTACAGATTGCGTAGATCAGGTGGAAGACCCCCCCTTGGTTACTGAGACAGGAAGTCCTTGTGAAATGGCAGCCTGATCGGAGAAAAGATGGCTATGCCCAAGAGTTCTGGGTACCACACTCTCCTGGCCTAATACAGATACCCGGTCATTCCTGTACTTCTTCAGAACTCAGGCAGCAGCAATGGCGGCTGGCATGCGTACAGGAGTCCCTTGTTCTATTCCAGCTGAAATGCATCGCCTAATGAGTATTTCTGTGGAAACTTCAATGCACAAAACTGTTGGCAATGCACATTGTAGTCAGTGGCAAAACTATCTAGCCATGGTTCCTCCCACTGGTGAAGGACACACTGTGCTACCTTGGGATGTAGACACCACTCGTGATCTGTAATAAGATGTCTGCTCAGCTTGTCTGCTGTTGCATTCGGGGATCCTGCCAGGTGGCTGGTGAAAAGGAAGCTGCCCTGACTTCCAGCCACCTCTGAAGATGCAAGGCCTCCCGGCACAAGCAAAAGGACCCCACTCTGCTCTGCTTGTGAAGTACCACATGATGGTAGTGTGTTCATGAAAAGCTGCACTAGCCTCGCTTTGAAAGATAATAGAAAGACCTTCAGAGCCAGACAAATTGGTTGCAGCTCCAGCAGGAATCATAGCCCGAATGTTCCAGCTCGCTGAGGTGGAGGAAAAGCCATGAACTCTACCATGCCCAGTGGTGCTTAAATGAATGGAAGCCTCTTTGAAGTAATTTATTTTTATTTATTTATAAAGATTTTTATAGCGCGAACAAGATCTGTGAGGGTATCAGAGCACTTTACAAAGGTGTGGTGGATACAGCAGTACAAGACAAAAATACAGTGCATTTACAGAAATATAAACATAGGCGAGTATTAAATGTAGAAATGCGATTTAGTTAGGAGCTCAGACGGAGGTGGTTGAGATCAACAGGTAAGTTCGATCAATATATAGTATAGTGATGACTTTTAGTCTAACCATTTAGACATCAGGAATGATTTCACCTCTGATTTGAAAGAGGCAGTAGAGTGAATCAGACGAATTTCCTTCGGAAGAGAATTCCAGATTTTCGGTGCAATGCCTGAGAAAGCTCTGTTGCATGTTTTCTTCTTGCGGAAAATCTGTGGTTTCAGTAGCATGGTGTCAGGTGGGAATTTGTCTTGTTTTTGTTGAACCCCATCAAATATCAAAATATCTGCATCATCATCATACACATCCTGGAGTGCACAATGCTCTGGCACAGGATCAGAATCTGAGCCTCTGTTGATAGCAATGAGTTGATAGAGGTACAGGTTTAGAGTCAGGATGTATGACAACAAGTTGTGCCTTTGTAATCTCATAGCGTGACATCAGTCAAGCGCAAGCTGATGTCGATTTGGGACCTGACATGGGCATCTGCACTGGATAATCCTCCATGGCCAGTGATATTGGCGTCGAGATAACGAGTAGAAGCGTGGGTTGCAGGGCCAGAGTGGAAATCTGTACCAGGGTGAGTACAGGCTGGAAATAGGGTGCAAGGGGACAGACATGGCTAGAAAGGGGCCTGCTGACAGTGACCAGACCGGTCACCTCTGCAATTCCATAGGGCCCGAAGGCACACCAGAGGGAGTCAGAAGAACACTGAAAATCTGAGGCATAGTCTCTTTGAAGGCGTTGTTCTGATGTGGGGTCGGCGATGACCCAGGAAACTTAAGGCACATCAAGGCCAACTGAATCAGTTATGTGACTGATGGAATGTGACTTACATCTTGACATATTTGCATATTTTCTTTGGAGTCACAGTTGTGAGATGGGGTCGAGTCCTCCTTCACTTTATTATGTTCGCACTTGGACTTCGATTTACTTGAGGGTTTCAAGCAGAAAGTGGAGCAGTCGTGGAAGCGGTCCATGACCGAGAACAAGACTGGATCCTTGACTTGGATTGGGTGCTGGATCTTTACAAAAGTCACTACTACTTCTTGTTTTTGGAAACATACAACTTTGCCTCACTGTCTCTAATCACCTTCGGGTGCATTAGGGCGCACTTGTCACGAGTCATGCTTAGAGCACAGGTACCAAAGGCACATGTCATGAGGGTCTGTGACTGATATATGCTTCCTGCCATCGTGGAATAGCTTGAAGCCTGTAGTTTTTGCACCACACTGTGAAAAACGTTTTAGGAGTCATTGAAAGACCAACAAATATGGCAGTACAGCTCCAGATCCAAGTCAGAAGGTGTGGAAAGAAGGGAACTGATGTCAGCTGTAGAGGTGGTGTTTTTTCATGGCTCTGTTGTGTAACTAGTGGGATGATATGGAGCCGCGCCATGCTATATAGCAGAGCGCAGGAGCAATGCTACAAAATTCTATGGATCAAGTCTGGCACCTGGGGGATAACTAAGGTGAGGAATCTGTGGTTAGATGTATCCATAAAAAATAAATGCAGTGAAGAAATCAAAAGCTTGCAGGCTAAAACGGATGCACTGGCATTTAATGTCATTCTATGCAGCTCAAATATATTGTCTGAGATTCTATCCATTACTTCAAGGCCATAATTCAAGGGGCAGGAATCCCTCACTTTTACAGATAATGATTCTACATCCCAACAGAAATACAATTGAATCTGGTTGCTCTTTCTTTGGCGGTAAGACTCAAATGAAGAAGGATTAAGATAATGATCTGTTTCTTCCAAAGTGTTTACTTAGTCATTTGTGCCCAGCTTTGCAATTGAGATCCAGATATAAATGTTGTGCCATGTGGTGCACCTTACCCAGGGGGAGGGATCTAGGTTGCTTACTATCCATAAGGTAATGGCAATCTCAGCAAGCCTTGCTGACACCACTCGCATTTGTCATGTGTCCCAGTTAGGCCTAGTAGGACCCCTTGCCATTTTTACAAGTACACAGTTCTTTCCTAAAGTTGCCTTCACTCTGCCACATCGACTTTTGACACACTTTTGCATTTGTGGCACTTGGGTTTGTTTCTTGGAAACACCGACCATGCTAACACGAATAAACTTTGCGAGAAAACTTTCACATTGCCTTTGCATTGTGCATAAGGCCCTCATGTGCGTTGTGCAAATGTGTTTGTTATTACGTCCATATGGCGACACAGCTATCTGTGAAAAACAAACAATGGCAGCCTGATCACAATCTTGGCCCAAGGCAAGGATGTATTTTTCTATATATGACCTTTTGTTTCCAACTATAATCAGAGGAGACACTTTGACTGACTTCGAGGTGTCCCTACATGCTGAAGCTTTTGCCCAGCAGCTGACTGACATCTCCGCTCCAGCTCGTGACTGAGAGGGGTTCCTACATTCTTACCCACCAGGTAACTTGGCAAATCATACACTCACACCCTAGACATGTAGGTTAGGGTTTGCTTAGTAGAAGTACGCTAGATCGTTATATTGTCACATATGCTTGCATACATACATTGTTTCAGCAAGATGGTGGAACTCTTCGTTTTGTTCACTGCCAGAACATATTTTCTATACAAGAATCACTTTGGTTCAATATACATAGAAAAAGGCCCATCGTGTATTCTTTGTATATTTCTCTGAGCAAAAGAGAGCATTAGTTTCTGAGATAAAAGTTCTAGGTCAGTCACCACGGATCCCGAGGGAACAGGATTGTCATGTCCAGTATTTGCCAGAACTGTTCGCTACCTGTCTAGGTTATTACGACTTATGGTGGTACTGTGAGCTAGATGGTCTAAGGGACAACATATCCTGCGAGGGTGCATGGAATAGCACCATCCTAAATTTATGTCGTCCACAAATGCGCAGTTCCTACTGGTTGGTGGAAACTACATGACAGCATACATGGCCAAGGATCGAATAGGACACTTTACCCCGCACACTTTTACTCCACATTCCATTACCCCGCAGTTTTTATACCGCAAAATCTTTTACAACGCAGGGCTTTACAAAGCAATCCATCACAACCCATTCTCCATTACAATGCAATTTACTATTCTAACTCCACGGGGGGGTTACTTTGTGGAATGTGTTGTAATAGTTTGCGGTGTAAAGCCCTGAGTTGTAAAAGGTTTTGCGGAGTAAAAGATTTGGGGTTATGGCGTGCGGAGTAACGCATACGGGGTAAAGGATGCTTCCCCCCATGCTCAGACAACATAAGACTGATCTTTAAAAGGGGTGGAAGATGGCTCTGACCCCACCACAAATGAAATGTCAAAATAGGAGAGAGGAAAGACCATAATTAGCCCTGTACAATTTAGGCCATGAAAGCCGCCGCATTTGTTAATCAGGATGCTGTGTGAGGGATCGCCATCAATGGAATTCCCCACCTATCACTGCTGCCTACTGCCATGCTGTAGGTGCAGCCCATTTTGATGCGGAGGTCCACAGCTTTACAATTTCAATAGTTAACAAAATAATTTTAGAAGGTATTCCAGTGCCATCATTTAATTTAGTTATGAAATGTTAGAGGTAAATCTTATTCCAAGTTCTGGTATTTTCAAAAGTTGCTGACTATTATTACAAAAATAGCAAGTAGGTTTTAAATGAGATCAAAGGACTAGAGCAAAAATAAACAATCAAAAGAAAGCTCACCCCAGTCTAAATATATTTAGGGCCAGAAATTTTAATTTTATTTCAAATCATTTTTATTGTTTTTTTGTATTAAAACCAAGTGAGAACAATAGGAAAGAGATAACAGGATATACAAGAATGTGATTGAACCAACAATGATATCACCTTAACATCTTTTGAGGAGCATCTTAAAGGAGTGAGACACTTCTTTGCTTTCAGATAGCCGTGGGTTATAATTAACAGGTTTATACACATCTACAGCTGCGAGACCTAGCAACGGGTGATGTATGAATGAGTCCACATTGATAATACATGTTAGCACAAAGCGTAGGTACATCCAATATGTAACAGATCGTTAAGTAGTAAAATTTAAAATCAACGAGGAGGACCAGCTATGGCTCTGGCATATAAACTAAGGGTTAATGGCTCCTCTGGGGGAGTATCTTGTGTGGAGAAATAGAAGAGAAGTTAAGACGATTGAGGGGGGACAAGGCAGAGAGCACAGGTAATAGTTTCGGGAGATCTGGTAGTCCGTTGAGGTGTATGTTATGTAGAGGGTTCATCTGCAATATAGACATCAAGACGGTTTCATAATTTCGATAAGTGAGTCACAGTATAGGAGTGATATATCTGCAATCTAGGAGCACTGTGTATGCATATTACCCAAGCTCACCAAGTGTGAAATGAGATATTGTTGGCAAGTTCCATTCACATAAAATCTGTTTGGTCACAATAGTAACTAGAAGATCAAACAGGTGTCTTTCATCCGAGGACATACACACAGATTAATTGGCTACCAAGGGGTCCAATACTACTGTTGGGATATCCAACATAACCAGTTATTTAAACATTTTGGTGAGACACGCAGATATTTGCTCCCAATATGGCTTAATAAGCTCACCGCTAAAAAAATTTGCTCACTGTTCCCAATATCCTTTTGCAATTCCAGTAGGCATTAGAGTCATTACGTTTTGCTAATTTCTCTTGGTTCCAGAAAAGAACTTATGTATAGTGAATAATTATGTTTGAGAGTGTGAGTAGGCGTTTATCCCAAGATGCTTCTTTCTACAGATTTAACCAAGCTTCTTCAGTTGGGAAGGGTTTATCAGCAGATGTGAAGTCAAACCAGCAGATGTGAAGTCGGGAAGCCACTTCTTTTGGAGTTGGGTTGGTGATTTTATAGGCCAGGAATTTATACATTTCTTAATTTTAGAAATCGCATGACCAGCTTTGTTCAATTTACCAGTGAATGACAGGATGTCATGATCCTTTAAAGGGCCAAGTTTAGAGGTTGATTACGCCAACTTGCACCCTGTATCTTCCTCACTAGATTTGGCGCAGATGGTCTTTTATTTATTCAAAACAATTCAGGATTATACTTTCAATACAAACATGCTGTAAAGGACCACAGACTCCGAACTTCAGTTTTTTCGATTTATTATAAGGCCAAAAATAATTGGATGCAGACACGGCGAAGAATCAAAGTATACAGATATAAAAAGATCAATACTGAGCCGAGTCTACGAATATAGGTTATTCGGCACAAAAGGTATAAGATCGTAAACTCCAAATTCAGAATACAACAAAGAATAGATGCAGAGTCCAGGTCCCTTTTCATTAGGAAGAAATAAAATATCTTTCCCTACACTGCTCTGATGGAAGCTCTGCCTAATGCCCTTCCATCATTTCCCAAAGGTGTCAGCACGTGTTGACTTCCTAAAAAGTACTCACGTCAAATGGGTTGATAAGCTTAAAGCTTGGAGCTCGCTCTAGGATGCTCCTTCTCCTCCGAAAGTTAGCAGAAGTCTGGGTTCTCTGTCCCTGAGCATCATACAAAAACATGGGATTTGACTGACAGTATGTCCATCAGACACTTTCCATTGCAACTTTGTCAGTGTGGTGATTTTCCAGCCAGAGGCATGATGAACCTTCTTTGTTCAGATGGCCTTGGTTCCCAGATAGGCCAGGCACGGAAGGCATCCTACCTTCTCGCCTTTTAGCCATCTTCAAAGACATTCCGGGTATCTTCTTCAATCTGAAAATAATTAGTTGCATTCCGGCACCTGCAGTAGGATGAGAACACTCTGTTTTCGAACACAACATGTATTTAGTTATTTATTTCTCGAGAGACCAAGGAGATGTGAAACTAAAAACAATCTGCGATTTTGGGCCTAGACTCGGGCAACTTAAACTAATCACAATTACATTATAAGAATATAATATCATCTTGTATCTTATACATTCAAGAATCTCAATACATACTCGGCCCTACTTGAATATATTCACTACGATAAATGTTTAAATGGTTCCACTAAATACATCTTAATAATCATAAAACACTGCAAACAATAAACTACATGTGAGTGCATCTTAAACATGAATATAGTGCACCCATACCATATAGAGTGCGGAATGCGCTCTATCAGTTCTTCCATCTTATGACTAGTGTCATAACACTAACATTATTTTCTATAACAGTTTTCTCCTTGTAGAAAAGACCGACCTAATCAGAAGCTGTAGCTTGCCATTCCTGTCTAAATCTTTCTAACCCTTTAAGGTGGTGGTAATGACTGTCCTGCAGTAATTCCATTTGCTGTTCTTGCTTTTTCGGGACATTTTCCTGATGTCTGGCCTTTTGCCATTTGTATGCTTTGATGGCTCCCAGTAAGACAATTATACAAATGACAGCTATTATGATGGTTTTCAAAATGTATCCCATTATTCCTTGCCCCAAACTTCCAAACCAGCTCCCAATCTTTCCAAATCCCTTTTCAATTTGGTCCCAGAGTCCTTCTGCAGCCAGATTGCGTAACTCTTGGTCTATATCGGAGATATTATTCATATATTTCCTTATATCCTGACTATTGTCAGGTATATAAGTGCAGCACTGTTGGACCCTCAGTAATTTGTAGACTCCTCTGGCTTTTGCTAACAATTCGTCTAAAGCAAGATGATTTTGAAGAACCATAGCCCTTATCGAGACAATCTCTCCAACTAAAAAGGGAATTTGGGCCGTATTCACAGAGAGTTTATCTACTAATGTTGCCAACTTTCTTATTTTTACATCATTCAAAATCACACCCATACTGGGTATCATAGCTCCAAACACATCATCAATGATTTCTCCAGCACTCACACCACATTTTCCTCTATGGGGTCCTTTCCCTTCCAAGGGCCATAAATCATCCAAATGGAAGATTTTGGGAAATACCACAGATAAATAACAGGTACCATACCAATTCTTGGGCAACTTCACGTAGGCATTCTTTGCACACACAAAATACACATTGGGCACTATGGTTAACTTATCCAATAGTGCTTTTCTAATGGATTCTTCAATCAAGGAAATGTGTTCACAATCACTCTCACCCACGAAAATCTTGTCATAATATGTTGACAGGTGTCTAATGCACAGCTTCCCTCTCTGCTGGAAGTCTAAAGCTATTGGTCCAGAACTCCCTTTTGCCTTGTGATCTAATTCTTCTTTGGTCCATGAAATAACTTTATGCTTAGGATCTGGTCTAAATAAGGTCTCCCTATGCCGATCTTCTATCTGATCTACAAACTTCTTTTCAATGTCTATTAACATGCAGGTCAAATTATGTCGGTGGGCGTAAGATGTGTCTAAAGTAATAGTAGGCACAAAATATGTAGACATTCGCTCTACCTGTTTATAATAATCATATTTGTTCATGTACTTAAGAACCTCATAATAATTAGAGAAATAGTACTCAAAGTGTGCCTTACTATAAAACATGCTCAACAACACTACAAGTAATGCTAAGGCAAATGATGGTATCGAATACCTTCTTCTACTGATGCGGGTAGATTTATACACACATAACAATCTTTTGCTTCCATGGTGTCCACATACTCATACAATAAGCGAGCATATACATTCAACGTGAAATCACCTTTTGACAAATCTACATGTAATTTTCGACTAGTTTCGACTAGTTTCCTTGATCATCTCTATCTTTTATGGATGGACCCTCTTCTGAATCTGAGACGGGTGTGGTAAATGTAGATTGTTCCCCATTCTTTTCAGCATCATGAGACCCAACCAAAGAGGTGACAACCACCACAGTTATGACAATAAGCACTACTACAATAAGTGTACCGATTATACACTTCTGTTTGCGTCCTGATTTTTCGGAAGCCATGTTTCTACTGTTCGATTGTGAAGTGCAAAGGAAATGATAAAGTCTCTTCCTTCACTGTACTTCGCTTATACTGTTGGTCACAATGCCTCTTTTTAATTTGCCTTTTCCATTCAATTATTGCAATATTCAGTCCATTAATGCTAAACCTATTGAAGAGATGTAGTCCGCCCTAATGTTTAGTTCTTCTTCTTTCTGAAAGTCCCTAATTTTAAATCTTCTTCCACTTGGAGCTAGGTTATCTTCTAATGCGTTCTTCGGTCACAGTTCAAGCTTCATCTGTAATGATATTCGAGCCAAGTATGGTAAGAACAAGTTGCAGAATTTCTGCACGGATTTCTCCCAATTCTTGTGCAGTGAGCTGTCGACCAAAGAAAGGGAAAACAACCTGACTGAGGTCCCCTCCGTAGCTCACTGTTCCAGTCCCCAATCTCCCGGAATTCTTCGGTCTCTGCATCTGCAACCAGATACGTTCACTCAGGAGATGCATACTTTTGAGATGTCATCCTCTTTCTTCTGGATCGTCTCAGACCATCCGATCCTTCTTCTGTTTCACTTTGATCAGATTTAGACGTTTCAGGAATCGGAGCAAGATTTTTCTCAGATTCAAGCCTTATGTTCAGCCCTTCTTTTCTTGCTGGCCACTTTTCTGCTCTAGCATCTGCTCTCCTCACTTCCTCTTGGTCTGTTCCTTCTGTGCCAGACCGTTCTTCCAGGTCTGGTTCGATGTGCACGTCCGCAATCTCATTGATTTCAGGTTCTGTACTTAACTCTGGGGCGGTTTGCTTTCTTCTTTTCTGCTCAGTTGACTGTTCAGCTGCATCCGCACCATTCATGACTTGATCTGAAAGCGCTCTATCAAGGTCATTTAGAGAGAAGCTTAAGAAAAGCATAAAAGTACAGCACAGATAGCATGTATCAATGCTGTAGTTCAGCAAAACAATATGGGGGATTTAGGGAGTAAAGGTCACAGATACACGGGATACCTTTGCATGCCACAGAGTGAGCAATATGCACCTAAGCATCTATCGGAGTGCCAGAGGTTTTAAGATAGATGTAGGTAACTCAGAATATATGAAATCCATCTTAGAATTCTTAATGCTGGGTACAACCTACTCTCTACGCAACATTAACACATGAAGTTTAATGGAAAACAGAAGAGAATACTTAATGGCGTCTAGGCCACATTAGTCATCACGTTACTTAACTACAACATACATCATGGATAGGATATTTGCCTATTGTAAAATACTACAGAAGAGGACCAACATTATTACACCTCACGGTTAAAAACATGAAACTCCCTATGAAATGAATACTTGCAGCAATTTGTGTTCAATGGCAAACATTTTACACAAGATAATAATAGGCTTTGGCACATGAATGGATTAATAATATGCTAACCTTTTAATGGCCGACTCAGAGAAGTTTTTCTCAACAACAGAAAAAGAAAACCACTAATATATCTTTGGCATGCATTTGACATTTTCTTGATTCAGACACTCTGGATAAAGTAGCAGATGGAATTTCAGTATTCATTTTAAAGCTTCCACTATCACATAACATTCACCGCAGAATAGACCAAGGAAGACATAGTCTTCCTAAGAACTATCAACAATGTGGGACTAGTCACTTGAAACAAAAAACTCCCAGAGGAATAAATACCTGCAAATGTTTAATTTCTTTATAGAAGGCCAAATAACTAGTGAGGCTAAGGCAGGGAAATCACATGTCACTACTTGCACTCATCTATAGAAAGTGACAGAAATTTGGATAAAACATTTGGAATACCCAGAGACAACCTCTTACAATTTGTACATAACTTAAACGATGTCCATAATTATTCACTCTTCTATTAACGAGGGGGAGGTAGCAGCTAAAATCTGATCTTGCTTCTTTGCACAGAGCTCAGCATCACAGCCATTTTTTCTACTTGTGGGACAGCTAGAGCTGCCATTTTTAATTGAGTGCGCGCTCTAGCATACCAGGCCCAGATGCATATAAAGAAGAACATAGCGTGGACGCAAGAGCATTAGGAGGGGAACCGAGGAAAATTTTATAGGATATTCAGATTGCTCTTCTCTGTTTTTAATGTATTTTAATGAATTTGATTTGTACGTGACTTAAACACTGTCATAATTATTCACTCTTCCATTAAGTGGGAGGAAGTAGCAGTTAAAATCTGTTCTTGCTTCTTTGCACAGAGCTAAGCATCGCTGCCATTTTTCCTACTTGTGGGACAGCTAGAGCTGCCATTTTTGATTGAGTGCGCGCTCTAGCGTACCGGGCCCAGATGCATATAAAGAAGGAGGCAGCATGGGCGTGCTCAGTGGGCGCGACAAAGGCAAACCCATGTGCGCCCGTCAGCGTCCTGGAAGCGTTCAGCACCAGCCACCATGCTTGAATGGATTCTGAAGGTAAAAGGAACTATTCCTACAGTTCACATCAACTAAACAGGGTAGCTCCAAAACAAACCTGCTTACCCTTAGTTCTTGACTCTTCAGTCTGCACTGAAGCAAGATGTACTCAAAGCAGCTTTCCATGGTGGAGATCTTAGTCTATCACTTGAAATAAGAAGCAGGAAGATTTTAGATTTTTCAGCAGCTCTTATTAACGCACGCTCACTCCCTAAAAATTCTGACTATATCTTTGAAATGTTATGTGAGGAGACCCTAGACGTTTTACTTGTAACAGAAACGTGGTTAACAGATTCCTCAGGCCCTTATATGTGTTTTGCAATTTCCAAGGGCTATAAAATTTGCAGAGAGGATCGTAAGATTTGCAGAGGAGGGGGGTGGTCATGATCTATAGTGAAAACATTACTTATACCTCCATTCCCATAGTAGGTTTGGACGAAGCAGAGGTTTTAGGCTTTTGCATTACCTTATCTCCCAATCAATCAATAGTGGGAGCTCTAGTCTATAGACCCCTAGGCCCAGCTGGTTATTTTCTTTCCTCCCTATGTAATGTTTTCTCTCCCTTAGCACTCAGATACTCCCATTTTATTCTCCTAGGGGATTTTAATCTTCACATGGAGTTGGGTGAAGAAAAGGAAATAATAACACTGTGTGAGAGTATCTCAGCTAGGACTATAACCCAGACTGTATTCTTGCCTACACACCACGCTGGACATACTCTTGATCAGATTTTTACTAATCTAATCCTAGAAGTGGATACTCCTATCCCTATGCTTTGGTCTGACAATTACCAGATTAGGTTTAGGTGGGCCAAGGTAGAGAGAGCTACACCCCAAATTGGCTCTACGCCTAGAGCGGTTAGAGCCTTTCACAAAATCCTGCCCAGGGTCATTTGTAGGGGGCTAAAAGAGAAAATGCACCCTCTTACAAATAATATGGACCAGGATCTTGATATTATAGATAACTGGATTGGAGCCACTACTTGTGATCCAACAGTTACACTGAGCCAAACCTCCTAATCCATGGTACACTGACTCTCTGATAGAAGTCAAATTAGCATGTAAGCACTTGGAGAGACAATGGAGGGAGTCATATTGCCCTAATGCCAAAACTAGGTACAACTTAACTCTAAAAGCTTATCAGAAAGAAATTAAAAAAGAGAAAAAACTATACTTTGAGGCCAGAGTTTTAAAGGCTAGTAACAAATCTGGAGAAGACTTTAAAATAATGAAGTTCTTCATTTCCCCAGTAGCCCACATAAGCCAGCACTTGCATTCCATGGAATGGTGTGAACAACTCGCCAACTACTTCCAGGTTTAGATCTCCAATATATTCAAGTCAGCCTCCCCCTCCCAGGACGGAGAGAGGAGAGACTGAATATCAGCCAGCAAGTTAATCAAATTTCCAACATAACTTCTTCCTTGGATAGTTTTGATCCGATCTCCCTGGAAGACTCACTTTTTGCCATCGGGAGTCTTAAATCAGGCTCTCCATCTGACTCATGCTCCACTAATCTTTTGGTCATGGGAGCAGAGGCTATTAATCCTCTCGCTAACCATCTCCTGAGTACCTCACTCGCCTCAGCTACTTTCCCCAAGACATGGAAACAGGCCAAAATTCTGACACTGCAAAAAAAAACGCAGGCAGTGGTTACACATCTGTCTAATTATAGGCTTATTTTGCTTCTCATGGCCCTCTCCAAAGTGCTGGAAAAACATGTTACTCAGAAGCTGTCCCAGTATCTGGCTTTCACCCCAGCTGTAGCACAGAAATGGCACTAGTGAAGGTAGTTGATTTTATCAGGTGTACCCTTGATGCTGGTGGTAAAGTGGTGCTGATTCTGCTGGATTTGTCAGCCGCGTTTAATACGATCCCCCACTTAACTCCATTGACCCGCACTCCAGTCTTTTCGGATTGGAGGACAGGCGTTTGAATTGTTGGCCTCTTCCCTTGAAGATAGGGGTCAAGAGGTGTGGTGCCCCTGCATTTTCCTCTGCACCACGGGCCCTTAAGGGGGGAGTGCCCCAGGGCTTGGCTATGAGCCCTACACTATTTAATATATATCTTGCCCCCCTGGCACGACTCTGGGTGCTAAAGTAGTCTCTTATGCAGACGATACCCAGCTGATTTTCTCATGGGGCACAGACACATCATGCACCAGTGAAAACATTTGAAATTGTCTGGCCAAAGTTTTCCAATGGCTTTTCCTCTACCAACTGAAATGCAATGCTGGAAAGACCGAGTTTTGGTTTAAGATTGCCAGTGCCTTGGCAGACCTTCTGGCCCAAGGATGCTTCTCCTCCATGTATTCACATTAATGCTATTAAAAATCTAGGCATTACGTTTGTTGGGGAACTACCCTTTCTTTCACAAGCCAATGCAATATTAGGGACATAGTAGGGCGCTGCTTTGGCATGTTACGTACGCTGAGGAAGTTTTTGTACTTTTTGTCTTTGTCGGCTACAAAATTGGTGGTCCAGGCTCCAATCACATCTAGACTGGACTACGGTAATGCACTGGACCTGGGCTTGCTGGACTATCTGATTGGTAGGCTGTAGGTGGTCCAGAATGGGCCGCTCGCACAATAATCGGCCTACCCCTAAAAACCAATGTGTCCTCATCCCTCAGACAACTGCACTGACTCCCTGTAAGGAAAAGGATCACTTTTAAAACCTTACTACTAATCCATAGAGCATTGCATGAAACAGGTCCAAAATACCTGAAATTGAGACTTGGTTTCTACATCCCTCCTAGAAGTCTGCGCTCAGCAAATCTCTTTTTGGCCAAATTCAGACTGATCTGCAAATCCAGACGTGGGTCGGTCCCTCGCTCACTTTGCTACTGGATTCAAGCTAGCCTGGCTGATGAAGGGGGTTACCCAGAAACCGGTCCCAGGATGCTTGTTTCCGGTCCAGGGAAGACATGACTTGGCAGTTCGGGCTGGACAGTTTCCATGAGGCACAAGATCAAGACTGATTTGCATATATCTGCGTCTGAACTGGGGTGGCGAAGTGAGCTAAAGAACGATGATGGATTTAACCCAGATCTGTGACTGGGGGCCAGTGTCTGAAAAGTTTCAGCACTCCGTCCATCATCTCCTTGTGTTTGCTTTAACGAAATTAAGGTTCCACTTAGGCATGATGAATGGGGAAGGTCAGAACATATATTCAAGCCCCTTAAGAAATTCGGGGATTTAATTAAAGTGGGTTGGTCTGGTAGCCTCAAGAAGTCAGACAAGGCTGAAAGGCACCCTTTAAGAGTGCCCAGAGCAGAGCCCTGCTGGGCATGGGTCAAAATAAAAAGTAGAACTTGACAAAGGGAAGCGAAAAGAGAATCAATAGACCTTTCTGTACAATATTTTACAAATGTGTTCCACCGGCAGGCGCACATTGTCCTGGTGAAGAGCCATCTGGCCGCCAACATAACATTACATACTTCATGAGGAAGGTTAAATGCTATCAACTGCCGCCGCCACACAATCTCCATGTAAGAAGGCATAGAGTTGACAGGTTCGGGCGGAGAACCATCCCCTGCTGCTGCGACTGAAGATCCTCCCGAAGAGGCAGTCTGATCGGAGGATCGATGCTCAATTGGAGATGCTCAGGATACCAAACTCTCTGTGCCCAATCCAGAGCCAGAAGAACAACTTAGGCCTGGTTGCTCCTTATCTTCTTGAGCACTCTGAGCAGGAGTGGTATGGGTGGAAAGGCGTACAGGAGTCCTGAGCTTCACTCAAGGCGAAAAGCGTCTCCGAGCAACAGCCGCATTGGAAACTCCAATGTGCAAAACTGCTGACATGGCATGTTCTCTGCAGAGGCAAACAGATTTAACCAAGGTTCTCTCCATCGCTGTAAGAGACCTTACACCACCTCCGGATGGAGACGCTACTCGTGATTCGCTAGGCATCGATGGCTGAGTTCACATGCCCTGGCTTTCAGGGAGTCTGCCAGGTGTTGAACTACCATATATATGCCCTGCTGTTACAGCCATGTCCAGAGACACAGGGCCTCTTGACAAAGGGTCCACGACCCCACCCCGCACTGTTTGTTGCAGTACCACATGGCGGTGGTGTTTTTGTGAACGCCTGAACCAGCTTTCCTGCCAAACGAATCGCTGGGCGCTTCAGCAAGTTGATGTGGGTGCCTGGATTCTCTCCACCTCTCCCAGATGGCTAGCCCATCCCAGGAGTGACTAGTCTGTCACTACTGTGTGATCTGGTTGGAGAAGGGTCTGCCTCCGACCCATTCACGGTTGGACAGCCACCACTGCAGGTCCTGTGCAGTTCCCTCTAAGATCTGGACCATGTTGGAGAGATTCCCCTGCTGCGCCCACTAGAACTTCAGGCTCCACTGCAGAGCCTGCATAAGCCATCTGGCATGTGTCTGTAGCAGGATGCATGCCCTGCAGCCTCGGAGTCAGTCTCACCGAAATCCAGGATAGAGGCTGAAACATCTGTGTTATAGTCTGAATATCCTGGACACGCCACTCAGGAGGATAGGCCCGAAACTGCACTGTGTCCAGAACAGCTCAGATGAAAGGGAGATTTTGAGAGGGAAGTTGATAGTGAATCCCAGGGAAAGCAGGAGGTTCGCCTTAGTCTGGAAGTGGGAGACGACAGCATGGGACGAGCTTGCCTTTAACAGCCAGTCATCGAGAA
Source organism: Triturus cristatus (assembly GCF_964204655.1). Taxonomy (NCBI): domain Eukaryota; kingdom Metazoa; phylum Chordata; class Amphibia; order Caudata; family Salamandridae; genus Triturus; species Triturus cristatus. Next base: position 347,041,052 of record NC_140585.1, on the reverse strand, counting down.
AGTGGAAAACTGACAACCCTGATATGCACAGATGAACTACAACTACCACAGTTTATCTGCACAGGAGCACTGGTAAGGCCAAAGGGGAGTACCGTGAACTTAAAGTGCTCTTGGCCTACCATGAACTGCAGGTAACGCCAATGAGCAGGCAGGACGGGAACATGAAAATAGGTGTACTGGAAGTCCAGAGCAACCATCCAGTTTCTGGGGACTAAGGCAGACAAGACCCATGCCAGAGTGAACATCTTGAACTTTTCCTATCGAGGAAATAGTTGAGGGCTCGCAGATCTAGGATAGGACAAAGCCCTTGTCCTTTTTTTGGGACCAGAAAGTAGGGGAAATAGCAACCACAGCCTGCTTCTAGCACCGAAATCCTCTCTATGGCTCCCTTTAGCCAAGAGAATCCCGACTTCCTCCTGAAACAAGTTCAAGTGGTCTTCCATCAGCCGGTCGTGAGATGGAGGCATGGATGGAGGGGTAGACTCAAAGGGGAGGGAGTAACCCCTTTGGACTATCTGAAGAACCCACCTGTCTGGCATGATGTTTTGCCAGTGGTGGAGGTGATGAATGATCCTGCCACCAACTGGCCACCCATGATTTTGAAGGTTTGGAGGCTGCAGGGGGAGGAGTGAACTGACCTGACCTCTGGAAGCCTGGCCCACAAGGTCAAAGGAGGCCGCGTCCAAGGCCGTGCAGAGGTTGCTGAACTTGTGGTTGGGATATGGCTGGTGCGGCTGAAAGCCCCTTCCATGGCCACAAAAGAGGTGAAAGGAGTACGGAACGCCACTGAGAGCCCCAAGGACTTGGCCATAGCCCGTGAGTCTTTAAAGCGCTCCTGGGCCATATCTGCCTTGTCTCCGAAGAGACGGATGCCATCAGCAGGCATGTCCATAAGGGAAGCCTGAACATCCCCAGAAAAGCCAGAAGTTCTCAGCTAGGCATGGCATTGAATAGCCACTGTCAATGACATCACTCTGCCCAGCGAGTTGGTCGGTAATGTCAAACCCACAAGGAATGGTGAACTTTGCTGCATCTCTCTTGTCTGATACTGGATGGGAGAGAATGGCCCGGGCCTCCCCCGGGACCTGTGGGAGTAGCAGTGCAACACGCATGCGGTGTTCACCGACCACAATGCAAGGCTGGCGGAAAAAACATTTTCTTGCCCCAAATATCCAGCCTCTTGGGTTCTCTGTCTGGGGGTACGGAAGGGAACACACCTTGTGAGGTAGAATCTTGGACCTCTAAGCTCTTGGGGGTGGGGTGGTTGGTGACGAACATTGGGTTGCCCGGCGCAGGGCGATGGTGGTCGATGATCGTCCTATTCACAGGAGCCCCTGTGCTGGGCTTGGACCAGGTACTCAGAAGGACAACAGACAAGGCCTCGTTAAAAGGCAGGTGGGGTTACGAGGAGGAGACTCCAAGCTGCAGAACCTCAGTCAAGATTTTCCACCAAAGGGTTCTAAAGGTCCAGGACCTCAGCTGCCATTCTTACACCAAAGCATATGAAGCTCCCTCCTCCAGAGCCACAGTAAGGGAGAGAAAGCAGGCTAGAATCTCAAGAGGTATCCAGTCCATTGGCCTCACCCAATTCCTCATACTAGTCCATTTTATGCTCAGGCTGGTCTTGTAAAGGGTCCAGCAACCCCTCCCAATCTTCCTTCATTCCTAGCCCTTCAAAATAAGGCTGAAGAACTGACCTAGGACCCAAGGGTGCCATTGGTGCCTCAATCGGTGTCGATCCGGATCTAGGTTGTCAGGGATAAGAATGGGGTTGGCGCCGCTGGGGGTACTGACGGCATCAGGAGTCTTGGCACGGAGACCGGCACTGAGGATGATTGCAGTGGCACAACCAGCGCCGGTCCAGATCCACCACCTGATACATTGGGGGGCGCCAGAGCCACCGGCCCAGAGCAGATGGAGCCCTCTCGGAGCCTTCAGGACCCGTAAGCAAGCCGGGAGGGTTAGGTCGCCCAAATATGGGCAGGGGTCGCTCCAGCTCCTGGAAAGGCAGGGAAGCATGCAGGTTCTGCAGAACGAAGCTTAGAGCGTTGAGACTCCTTTGTCACCTTTCCCGAAGGACGGGGAGAGGTTGAAGCATGCTTCAACTTCTGTGATTCTTATGCCTCTTATCTGACCGACCCGACGACTTTGAGTGAGAGGATGAGGACTTAGAACTCCTGGTGCGGTGCCCGGACTTTCCTCTTGATCTGAACAGAGAATGATACCTCCAGGGCGAATGGTGTGGGGCTGAGCACCGGGCCACAAGCAGCTTTAGGGACTGCTCCCTCAAAGCTTTGGTAGCCATGGCCCAGCAGTTGGAGCATGGCTTCGAGTCATAGTCACACTTCAGGCATCAGAGACAAATTAAGTGTGGATTCGTCACTGAAATGGCACGATGGCAGACGTCGCACTGTTTGAATCCAGAAGTCTTCTCTGACAAGTTTGGAAAAACATACATAACATAAATCGACAACAAAACACCAAAAAAAGCCTGTCAAACAGTGAAAGAGGGTAGCTTGCTTCACAGTTCCACGCTAGCTGGTGCGAAAAGAACTGACGTCAGCATGCCAAGGTAGTGCCTATGTAGGTGATGTGGACGTCACTTCCGGCGCAGACGCCGCCAATGTCGTCACGCGAAGCCGGCCAACACCATCTATTGGTGCACACTGCTTGAGGAAAAGTCTTCCGGATCCAGCCAGAAGCCTGGGAAATGCAAAGTGAAGGAATCTGCGGCTAAATGTCTATCAGATTAGTGTCTCACATAGAAGTGCTGGACGCAAGAATCAAAGGGTATCTGAGAGACATGGGGTTACCATCCGATTATAATGAGTGTTGAATGCATGGCCGTCATTATTATCAGATCTACAACAAGGAATTGACAATATACGAGAGGTCCTCAAATACAAACCTGCCAACATGTGGGAGCCACCCTCTACTTTGTGAGTTAACACTAAGATGATAAAGGACTATGTATCTGTAGGAAATTCCATTGCCTCGTAAAATTATTTTACCTTTCGGACTTCTAATATGGCCGGCATTTGCTCTTTATCCCTGGGAAATGTATTTTCTCCTTAAACTGTGCACTACCCAGTGGCATCCATGCAGTCTTACATCTGTGGGACTGGCCTTAGATGTTTGTTCACCTATAATAACTATCTCGTGAGCTGACTGTGCAAGTGCAGAAGGCCTTCTCACTTACAAATATCATCATATATCGGACTGTGAAACACAATGTATTATTTCCATAGTTATCAGGGGTGTAGCACCAGTGGTACAGCAGGTGCAATGCACTGGGGCCCAGAGGTGGGAGAGGGCCAAACTACAACAGTCCATCGAGCCCTGAGAAAGCACCTACTTGAATAGGGTCTGTATATAGGAGTGTTGGGGTGCTACACCAGCTTCCAAATAACCATGCTCGAGTTCCGAAGATGACAGAACATTAAAGATGACTTTTTTATTTTTCCATCTATTGTGTCACACTTGCTATGTGTTCAAATACAGAGTTCAAACGTCAGTCTAGTATTTTGCTGCTTGTTTAAACATGGAGACTGGTGTTAACTTTACTTTTCTTTCTCTTGTTGCAAAGTGGGAGTGTTTTGCAAAGTGAATTAGGTAACAATCTTGCTGATGTGAAATGTAAGCCTGTAGGATGTTGTCAAAATGAGCAGTTAGGAAAGCATAAATAAAGCACTTTTAAAAAAAATTCTTAAGTGTGATGGAAACAGATTTCAGTAAATCTGTCTGTCTTTGCAAATTTGTGGTCATTTCAGTGGAAAAAGTTCTGTCTGTAAATGACAGTGTGCTACCACACCATTCTTTAGTAATATATTTGTGACAATGTGCTCCTAAGTGTAACACCAGCTACATACAAGCACCTTTTCAGAATCAGCGTGACTTATTTGTGACACTTGTTCTTTGTGTGATGCTTGTATTTTTCAAAATCCCGATGAGGATAGTGATGTAACATGGATACCAGCACCCAAGTCTGAAAAGTGCTCCAGCACCACTGCCTACTAGGGCCACAGGAGTTCTTACAGCACGGGTAGCTTGCTGATAGCTCTGTCCAATTCCCTCAGCTGCAGGAGTCAGACACCAAGCAGTGGAATCCACTTAAGCAACTCTGTGAAAATCTCTTGCACATGCACTGAAGGGCAGAACAGTGCGCATGCTCACTTTTGAAAATGCAGAGTGCGTCATTCCGCCCTAGCTGCCTGCCGCCAGCATAGGTCAAAGTATGCCCATTCTGCTGCCTGGCCTCTGAAGACAAGACAGTCATAGTAATCACTGTGTTCAGCCTGGCAGGTGGAGGGCAGACCATGGTGGATATTAAAAGAACATAGAATTACTTAGGACAAAGTACTGGAACTGAGAAAAATTATTATTTGAGCATTGTTTGTTTCATTTTATGATAAACATAATGCACAGTTAACTTTAAAACAACATTTTGGGGTCCCTAATGCATAATTGTTCCTTATTAAAACCAAAAATGTAGGAATAGTTATCCTTCTGACCGAAGAATCAGTTGAGAATTTTAGAAAACAAGATGTGGCTCCCCAGATTGAGATGGAAAAGATATCACTTTGACTAGTGTTTCTTTTTAGTACATCCGATTATATGATCACATTGAGATTCATTTATTAAAAGAGATTCGTTTCTAAACATGAAGTTAGAAACATTCATACCAACACCCCCACCCGATAACATAACATTTGTGAACTACGAGGCAAGTCATCTGTTGTGTGCTCACTAAATGTCATATATATTTTGGGTTTACGTGGAGCAGCATTATAGTCCATTAAGTCAAAAACAAGAAAGATATTCAGACAGTAGACATTCTCAAGTATTTTAAGGTTTTCTCATATGCAATAATAAAATATATAGGAGGAACACAATAAAATAAAATAATTGCCTAGTATCTCACAATTTGGTCAAATGACCAAGCTGGGATTGTGCACAGGTTTCTCATTCTGTAAATTAGCCACTAGATTGGTATCTCTTTCTCACCCCAGTTTGCATCAAAGTTGAATTCTTTGTCTTTCATTCTTGATGCATGGCATGGGTAGCAGGCAAAAGCAACTTGAAAGCTCGGCCCATTTTTGGTCTTGAACGTTCGAGAGGAACTCCAGCTCAACCAGAGAATGGCATCTGCCTCGAGTCTTCAGTGGCTCATCCACTTCTATACTTTACTCTGGGTAATCTGTGTCTGAATTAAGCTAAAATGCTGCTACCAGTGTGATATCTATTTTGCATGTGGGGATATCTCAGCTTTTACTGCTGCTGACCATCTTGTACCTGTGCTGTGTATGAGGGGAACTTACACCCCAGTGCTCTTCCTTACAATTGTACCAAATCTGAAATGCTGAATACTTGTTGCATCTGGTGGAGGCATTACATGGTGTTTCCCAGTGCCACACTTTTCCATTTCTTTGAAGGCAACTTGCAGTGGCCGGGCAATACCACACTTTTCCTTATCATTGAAGAAAGCTTGGACAGGCTCTACAGCGCCACACTTGTTCCATATCTTTCTGGGGAGATTGTGATGCTCTTCCCTAGTGCTGTATCTTGTGGCTGTGAGCCAAGGACCCCTGTGCTCCTGCTCCCTGTGCTGTATATATTTCTGTGTGTTTTAGGTCTGACCAAAATACTGTTTACCTGTCTCACCAACCTCATGCTTTCTCAAAAAACAAATACATAATCTTGCGTAACTAAATTGGTTTATCATCAAGCAGAGTGTTATTCACGTATTGGTTCAGTCCTTCAGAACAGATTGTATAGAATTGGGCAGTGGATGAGCCCTCTTCAGCTATTGGCTTTGTTGTCAATGTTTAGCTCTGCCTAGTTCACAACCGCTGGTCCTTAGGGTGTCAGGTAGTCTGAGTAACAGTATTTTGCCCAGTTGCTCTAAGTTAAACTGCTTCCAGAGGAGTCTAACCTCAGGAGATATTTCCTTTATTTCATCCACTAGCAGCTCACATACAAATGCAGAGTAGTGCTAATTGAGTGATGAGAGTGCCTGCAGCTCACTGTCATTGATACTGGACCACAAATTACATCTGCAGAGTGTCAGGCATTACGGCTTCTAATCTTTAGAGGAGCGAATATTATTCTTGCAAATTGCATTTTGGCCAAGTCCAAGTAAACAATTGTGCTACTTATTGTATATAACAGTTGGTTATTTATTTTTTTAACTCCTGAATATAGACATGAGTTTGACAGTCACACCTTGTTTTGAATAACATCCTAAATAGATAGGATATATACTTTTTTGATAGTTTTTACATTATGAATTTCAGGTTTAATTAATTTCAAATTGGAGCCTGGATGTGTATCCAAGCTCACTGCACACTGAAGCAAATCATTATCTACCATGAAGACTGATTTTTTCACATTTCAGACATTACTCTCTTCATAGTAAGTGCACTCACTGTCTGGTACACATTCATAGTTCTGATGTGCTTTTGATAATCTACACATGGTTGCATGATGATCTTTTCTTCTCCTTTGATCTAATTTTTGCCTGCACGTTGAATGTCAGATGCCAGTTTTTTAACCACATCGTGGTGGTGGCTTTTACACTGGGAGCTACCCATTCTGGGTCTTCTGCCTTTCTTTAAAGTGACTTCAGGTGTATCCTTTTTAATATATTATTTATTTTAATGTCTATTGGGGGCTTTTTAGTTTTCATATGAACGATGAAGTCGTGAGGATGGAGTCGGGGATGAAAACATTGTGAGACTGAAACATTGACGCACTTCCCACCTTTCTTGTTGAGAACATTTATTTGAGTGGGATTGTAATGCTCATCAGGTATACATCCTCAAAATACATAGAAAAAGTGGACATCCATTACATCAGCGTCTGTCTAAGAACACCAATCGAACTTAGGTAACGGATTTTTCAGCATCAATGTATTTGAAACTCTTCTGTGTATAACTCCTGGAGATAACTTTTTTGTATATTTAAATCATATGATATTCAGTTATATGAGGTTAAATACAATTGTTTCATGGAGACACCTGTATTAATTAACCTGTCTTTTTGTATGTTGAAAATACCATGTCTCATGTATTGATATTGAATCAGATTCGGATGCAAATGAGAAGCATCACTAAATGATGACTAAAAAAGGTATGATAAGTCGATCCCTTGTTGGCATCTTTACCTGTTTTAACTTGAATACCCAAGCGCACAAGGGTAGACTGGGTTGCCCTGTCTGTGACAGCTTTAAAACCATGCCACCATCTTGAAACGGTATTCTGCATACTCTCAATTTTTACTGTTCCAAGATGGCAGACCAGTGAGAAACTTTACATTTTCTTTTTTTTTTATTGTAGCACATGGCCTCTACACTTAGTTTGCATTTTTTTTGTTTTTCTGTATTTCTTTCTTTACTTATTTTAGCATATATTTAAACTAAAACAAAAGCCACAACCTTGTTTGTTTGATGCCTAGACTATTGCCTGCAAAAGTCCACAAAGATCAGACTCACATAGCCTGTAGTGCTGGCAAGTGAGGCTGTTGGTAGACAAAATAAGCTCAATTGACTTTCAGTCTTCAGTGTAGCTTACCTCAATAGCTTTGAATTGTGCTAGTGGACCCAATGCACAAGATACTCAACTTGTGCCTCCTATGGTCCCATCTGTTCCAACTCTGCTTCTTCCTAGTGAGTGATGCACCTATGTGTGAGCAGTGTGCTTGTGTGGGTGCAGAATACCCACCATGTTTTGTGAGTGTATTGTGAGTGGTGTGTCTGCGTGAATGAAGGTTTAACATTGCCTTTTGTGAAAGCAAAGTAAGTGGACCACAGGTTGAAAGTTGTGCTTGAGCGAGTGCAGAATGAGGCATATGCCTAAGTGAGTGCAGCTTGAAGGGTGTGCCTATTTGAGGGCAGCAGTGTGAGTGCAAGGTCCCTGAATGGTATGCCATTGTGTTTAAAGGGCGAGACCCTCTCTGCAGGGTCACCTTTTTCTTTTCATTTTTTCTGAAATTCATTTCTGTTGGCCTTAGGACTCTGTGGACCTTGCCGCTGATAATCAGTGCTAAAGTGCTTGTGCTCACTCCCTAAAACATTGTAAATTGGTTTACACCTGTTTGGCAAATTTAATTTACTTATACGTCCCAAGTAAAATGATATACCATATACCCAGAGCCTGTAAATTAAATGTAACCAGTGGGCATGCAGCACCTACTGTGCCACCCACTTAAGTAGCCCTTTAAAACATGTCAAAGGCCGGCCATTGAGGAATAAATGCAGTTTTAAACTGCCAATGCGACTCGGCAGGCCATAAGCTCCCCTTGTATTGCATATAAGTCACCCATAAGGTAGGCCCAAGGTAGCTCATAGGGCAGCGTGCATTGTAATTTAAAGGTTAGACATGTACTTTTAAGTTGTATATGTCTTCGTAGTGAAAAAAAAACTGCATTCATTTTTCACTACTGTGAGGCCAACTGTCCCATAGGGTAAAATTAGGTTGCCTTATTATATTTATTAAGTGCTAACGTTGAATTGGGAACAGGCAAGCATTTCATGTTTGGTATTTATGAAACTGAAATTTAAAATACTCTTTAATGGTAAAGTTGGATTTTAAATTACAATTTTGAAAGTCCCACTTTTAGAAAGTTGGCATTTTCCTACCGTTTGATTCCAGGAGCCTGTCCTAGGTCACATGACTGGGTGCAGTTGGCAGTCAGACTTTGTGAATTCTCCCACAAAGTAACACAAAAGAGGGATTAGATGTGCCTGAATGGACTATCTGCTAGCAGGATGGGAGGGGGATTGAGCTGTGTACAGCCCCACTTGCAACTGAATAGTCTGTGCTCTGCCTTCACACAAAGGGATTGTCACCACTGCACTGTCTCTGCAGCCAGCTTGTAGCGAGAGCAAGGGAGTCAGGAAATTCCAAGCACTTCAAAGAGAAATCTCTGTAAACTTCTCCTACTTTAAAGAAGGCACCAGGTATGAAAAATAGGCCCCTCACACCCACCCTTCATTTCACTTTCTGGACCTGCAGAAGGACTCCTAGAGATCTGTCAGCCACTGTGTCTCAAGACTGCTTTGCTGCACTTGGAAGGACTGCTTTGCTGCCTGGAGCCTGCCTTGAATCCTTAGAGGCCTGGCCTGCTGCTTGAGCCCTACTTCGTCACTTAAACCCAGGACTAGCAGAGTGAATCCAACGCCTAGCTTGCTCGCCTTCTGTTCAGAACCAAGAGGACATAAAAGGTCCCCACCATCTTGAACTCACAAATGGACCCAGCCTGAGTGAGTCCATACCCCAAAATGGTGCCCCTCCGGTCCTGGACCCTTTGGAGGTAGTGCTAAAGTTGCATTCATAGCCAAAATCCAACATTTGGGACTTTAAAATGTTTTAACTAAAAACTGCGCTGAGAACGAGGGGACCAACCTGCTCGTCTATCTGCCCAAGGTGCATTGGAGGTCAGCCTGACTGCACAGTAGCTCCAGCTACATTCTTCTCCGCAGCAGCAAATCATGTTCAGAAGTCCTTAGCCAAAGGGCTATCTGACCTCCTGGAACTCTCTGCTGCTAAAGTCTCTTGCCTCGTACCGCTGGAGATTTTCGACTTCCAAAAAAGAGACTGAGGGCTAGATGTACTGTGAGAAGTTGGCCTGGTATATGATGTTCACTAGTTTAAAGTGACCACCTTGTACCATGCCAAGCAACCCTTATGGTGTGGTTGTAAGTCAACCTTTTCGGACTAGCTGCCCTAGTGGTAGCGTAGGCTAAGCAGTCTTTGAGGCTAAACTCGTTAAAGCGTGTTAAGCAGGCTGTTTTACCATATGTAACCCCCCTTTATACCAATGAAAGGACACCACACAGATATATATTCAAAATATATATGTATTTATTACTCAAAGTATCCCCTAGACTCTTTATGAGCACAGGAGCACAAATCGTTAAACAAGACAATGTTATAATACACAGAAGTTGCACTTTATATGGATGGGCCCTGGTGGCCACTCAAACCATATACTAAAATAGTGGTATAAGTACCACGAACAGGAAAGGGAAAAGGCCTAGTGCCTCTAGAATCGCTGGGCCTACAAGGAGCTAACTTCAGTTAGTGAATAGGAGGTCCACGGGTCGCGTGTGCAGTGAGGAAAGTTACACGCGGGCTCCCATAGGTTTTCAATGGGTACGTAAAAGTTTAAAAGTTACTGCAGAAAGGGTCTTCTGGATGGACTACGATCTTAAGATTCAAAACACAGACACTAGAGATGTTTCTCTACACTTGGGCACCGGAGTGCCAGCTTTACCTCACCCACAGGAAGCGGGTGCATAGGTCTCGAAGTGCGTCGGGTTTCTTCTATCGATTCAATGGAGCCTGATGACAAAGATGCTGCAGGCGGACGGTCCAGAAGAGATGCGGTGGATCCAAGGGTGGATCGGAGTTGTAGAAGACCTGAAAGCAGAGGGGACAGTGTTCACAGTCACTAGCCAGTGACCGGCGTGGCACCAGGTAGGTACCAGGCGATGTCGGGTGCAAACAGGTGGTTAGGTGTAGCTTGTCTCCGCAGCCACGTGGTCCCTGAAGGTCGACGACGTCCAGGAGTCGAGTCACGAGCTGTCCCACGCAGGCTCTCGCTGTCGGCGACTCGAAAGAAGCAAACAAGCCTTGGCAAAGGCAGGAGTCGTGGAAATTCAAGAAAGCTGATTGTTCTGACCAGCAAGGTCAGAGGGGCTGCTCTTTTGGAGAGCAGCTGGGGCCAGTCTGGAGCAACCAGACCAGCGTCGTTGATTTCAAATTAGGTCGCCAAAATGGCCACTAGCCAACGGGCCAGGGGCCGGGCAGGCGCGTCGAGATGCAAAGTGCAGAGGGGCCCCACGCAGATCGGGAGATGCTGGAGGGCTCACCTTTCGTGCAGATGCTGCTCGGGTGTTGGGCTTCTCAGGACCCAAAGCACAACTTCGAGGTAGCCTCTGTTGTCGCGCTTGCAGCTGGTCGTCGGTCTTCCAAGATGGCTGGCTCCACGTGTCTCGGTGCCTCCACGGGTTCCTTCTTTTCAGGGACTGTGGATCGGGTGGTGAGAGGTCTGGAGGTCCAGGTCTTGTCGGGCTCTGGGCTCGGGCTCCGGCGGGAGGCGGCGGCAAAGCAGACGTCGAATAGCTGGGTGGTGCTTGCGTTAGCAAGATGGTCACTCCCTGACCATAGGGGAGATTTCCTTCAGTCCTCTGTGCAGCAGAGCGTCGAAGTTCCCGTCTTCTTCTTTGTAGTAAGTTGATTCCAGGATGTCTGAAGTCTTAGGACACAGCTCCTACCTTTAAGCGGATTCTAGGGGCCGGACTACCTGCTAGGTCCCTCCCTAAGGGTGGGACCAGGAAGGGGGGTGGTTACACCCCCAATCCTTTGTCCAGCTCGCCCCAGGTCCGGGGCTGGTGTGCCCCAGGACCGGTTTGAACTGGCATATGCACCGAGGCTCCTTGTGAGCCTCAGGCATGTCTGATTCCTTTCAAGCCCTACCTGACCAATACACAAAATCCTGTCTGGGGTGGTGCTCGCACCTCCCCTGGCAGGAAACCCTTTGTCCACGTCTCCCAAGCTGGAAGGACTCCCAGCAGCAGGAGGGCAGACTTGTGTCTGTGGTGGCAGCATCCATTTTGTGGAGCTGAGGCTATGTCTGATTTTACCCGGGTTTCAGGTACTGTACATGTCGTGTCCCTCTAGAAGGGTGGAATGCTAACCCCATCGCCAGAATTGGCGAGGGGTTAGTATTCCAATTCGTATGACACCTTACTCGACATGTTTTGATAAAGCCAAACCAAAGTTAGCATTTAACCGCGAGGTTCATAATGCACTTAAAAGTATATGGTATGACGATATCTGGAAACGGTAGAAGGAAGTTGTTCCGACCACTGCAGACAGGCTCAGCTCATGCCAGAGCACCATCTCACATGGAACCAAGCACTCTGCCTTCAGGATTGTCAAGGCCTGCCATAGGAGTGACTTATAGGTTACCAGGTGTCCCATTTAAGGTTAGGTATAGGTATACTACACCTAAGTAAGAGGTGGTTACACCAACTTACCCCAGCTGAGTGGTCAGCCAGTTGTGTCAAATTTGTTAGGCCAGGCCAGGGGTGGCACAATACATGCTTCAGCCCCTGGTAGGCCTTAGATACACCAATGACCTGGGTACCTAGTGTACACTGGTACAGGGGCTCACAGGGTGATCCAATTCCAATTGGTTATGCACCTAGTGCGCATAGTGTCAATTTAGTTAGAGAGAACAGCAGGCTGGGGGTCTGATTAGCAGGCCCACAGCCTCAATATGTCAAAAATCAGTGAAGCAAAAAGCAAAGATTTGGGGTGACCATAGGATAGCAGACCCTACTCTCCTACACAACCCCCCCCCCAAACACAGGGACATTAAACTAGCCTTGACCAGTCTCGTCTTCATGTCCTAAGTGGAAGTACCTGGAGAGACCATCTGCATTCCCATGGTCTGTACCTGGCCGGTGCTCCACTGTAAAGTCCATCCCCTGTAGGGAAATGGACCACCTAAGCACTTTGGGGTTTTCACCCTTCATCTGATTTAGCCACAAGAGGGGCTTATGGTCGGTCTGAATCTTGAAGTGAGTGCCAAACAAGTATGGCCTCAGCTTCTTCAGGGCCCACACCACAGCAAAGGCCTCCCTCTCAATAGCTGACCAATTCTTCTCTCTGGGGGTCAACCTTCTGCTAATAAAAGCAATGGGTTGGTCTTGACCATCTACATTAAGTTGTGACAGCACCTCCCCCACACCCAACTCAGAAGCATCTGTTTGGACAATAAACTCTTTGGAGTAGTCAGGACTTTTCAGGATAGGTGCAGAGCACATGGCCTTCTTCAGGTCATCAAATGCCTTTTGACAGCTTACTGTCCACTGAACCTTTTTGGGCATCTTCTTGGATGTCAGATCATTAAGAGGAGTCACAATGGACCCATAGTTCTTAACAAACTTCCTGTAGTACCCAGTCAAGCCCAAGAAAGCTCGAACTTGAGTCTGGGTGGTTGGAGGGGACCAGTCCTTGATGGATTGTATCTTACTCTCCAGTGGTTGAACTTGGCCTCCACCTACAAGGTGGCCCAAATACACAACCTTACTCTGCCCTATCTGGCACTTAGTAGCCTTGATAGTGAGGCCTGCCTTTTGCAGAGCCTCAAGTACCTTCTTCAGGTGGATCAGGTGATCCTCCCAGGTGGAGCTAAAGACTGCAATGTCATCAAGATATGCTGCACAAAAGTCATCCAACCCAGTAAGGACTTGATTCACCAACCTTTGGAAGGTGGCAGGTGCATTCTTCAGACCAAAGGGCATCACCAAAAATTGATAATGCCCACCTGGGGTTGAGAATGCTGTTTTGGCCTTAGACTCCTCAGCTAATCTGATTTGCCAATAGCCAGCTGTCAAGTCAAATGTGCTCAAAAACTTAGCAGAAGCCAGTTTATCTAGGAGCTCACCTGCCCTTGGAATAGGATGTGCATCTGTCCTAGTGACAGCATTGAGTCCTCTGTAATCCACACAGAACCTCATCTCTCTCTTGCCATCTTTGGTGTGAGGTTTGGGGACCAGAACCACTGGGCTAGCCCAGGGGCTCTCTGAGGGTTCAATGACACCTAATTCCAGCATTTTGTGTACCTCAGCCTTTATACAGTCCCTGACGTGGTCAGGTTGTCTGTAAAGTTTGTTCTTTACAGGCAGACTGTCACCAGTGTCCACCACATGGGTACACCAGTCAGTTTGACTAGGTATCAGTGAGAACATATGTTGAAATGATTGTAGAACCTGTCTACATTCAATCTGCTGATGCTCAGTGAGGTTGCCTCCAAGGGTCACTCCTTCAACTGAACCATCTTCAGGGTTCTGAGACAAGTCTGGGAGAGGGTCACTCTCTTCCTCCAGTCCCTCATCTGTAGCCATGAGCAAGCCCATGTCTGCCCTGTCAACATATGCTTTTAACCTGTTAACATGGAGTACCCTGTGGGGACTCCTGGGAGTTCCTAGGTCTACCAAGTAGGTAACCTCTCCCTTCTTTTCCAGGATTGTATGGGGTCCAGACCATTTGTCTTGGAGTGCTGCTGGGGCCACTGGCTCCAACACCCAAACCTTCTGTCCTGGCTGAAACTCAACCAAGACAGCCTTTTGGTCATGCCAAGCTTTCTGTAAGGCCTGGCTTGCCTCAAGGTTTTTGGATGCCTTCTCCATATACTCAGCCATCCTGGAGCGGAGACCAAGTACATAGTCCACTATGTCTTGTTTAGGCTTTTTGAGAGGTAACTCCCATCCTTCCTTCACTAAACACAGTGGGCCTCTTACAGGGTGCCCAAACAACAATTCAAAGGGGCTGTAGCCAACTCCTTTTTGTGGGACCTCTCTGTAAGCAAACAGAAGGCAGGGTAGAAGGATGTCCCATCTTCGCCTGAGCTTTTCAGGTAATCCTTTGATCATACCCTTTAGGGTCTTGTTGAATCTCTCAACAAGCCCATTGCATTGTGGGTGATAAGGAGTGGTGAACTTGTAGTTGACACAACATTCCTTCCACATAGCTGTCAAGTATCCTGACATGAAGTTGGTACCTCTGTCAGAAACAACCTCCTTAGGAAACCCCACCCGGGAGAATACTCCAAGCAGGGCTCTGGCCACAACAGGAGCTGTAGTGGTCCTAAGGGGAATTGCCTCTGGATACCTGGTGGCATGATCCACTACCACCAGTATAAATCTGTGCCCAGATGCAGTGGGAGGATCCATGGGACCCACTATATCTATTCCCACTCTTTCAAAGGGGACCCCCACCACAGGTAGTGGTATTAGGGGGGCCTTTGTTGTGCCACCTGATTTGCCACTGGCTTGGCAGGTCACACAGGAGCGACAAAACTCCTTGGTATCTTCATTCATGTGAGGCCAGTGAAAGTGAGGGACAAGCCTGTCCCAAGTCTTGTTCTGGCCTAAGTGTCCTGCTAGAGGAATATCATGGGCCAAGGTAAGAAGGAAGCCCCTAAATTGCAGAGGTATAACCAACCTCCTGGTTGCACCATGTTTTGGGTCTCAAGCCTCTGAATAAAGGAGCCCATCATCCCAATATACTTTATGGGTACCTTGGGCATTCCCAGCAGCCTCAGCAGCAGCCAGCTGTCTGAGGGGTTGAAGAGATGGACAGGTTAACTGAGCCTGCCCCATGTCAGCCCTGGAAGGTCCCCCTATCCCCGGAAACTCAACCTGATCAGGTTCAAGCTCTTCAGGGACAGTTCCTTCAGGGTTCTCTAGATCATCTTCCTGGGAAGGCTGATCACCACTTGGAGGCAGGGGGAAGGCACAGCCTTAATCCTCCTGTTCTTCATCTTGGTAGGTGCTTGGTCCATTGTTCCAGGATCCAAGACCTGTGGTTCAGTAAGGCACTTTTTGGCCTGTGACCTGGTCACAGCAAGGACATGTGGTGATATACCTAACATCTCCGCATGTGTCCTGTACTCCACTTCTGACCATAGAGAACTCTCTAGGTCATTGCCCAACAAACATTCTACTGGGAGGTCTGCACTAACCACAACCCTTTTGAGGCCAGTTACCCCTCCCCATGAGAAGTTAACAACTGCCACACTATGTGAAGTAGTGGCATTGCTGGCATTGGTCACCAGGTAGTTCTCACCTGGTATGTACTGTCCAGGGTCCACAAAGCCTGGTGTCACCATAGTGACACTGGCACATGTGTCCCTGTAGGCTTGAGCCACTTTTTCATTTATTAAAGGAGTCTGTCTGTACTTGCCCAGGTTACTGGGACTCACAGTCAGGGACAAATCCATGTCCCCATCACAGATCAAGACTGCCTGTGTAAGGGTTCTGTCTAAGTCAGAATCTCCTTCAGTTCCCATAGTGATTCCCACTACACCCTTTGTCTGGGGACCAACACTGCTAACAGTAGTACTGGGAGCAGGTGCCTTAGGGGCAACAGTGTTGGGGGCTCCACCCTTCTTACAATCACTAGTCCAGTGAGTTGTATTCTTGCAAGATTTGCACCAGGGTTTCTTTGGACCTTCTTTCTTCTTCCCTTTAGGCTGGGACCCACCCTCGTTAGTACTAGTTTGGGGCCCTGTTGAAGACTTCTGGTCTTTAGATTTATGATCTTCACCCTTTTGGTCTGTTTTCTTCTGATCACCCCCTTGGCCCTGGTTCTGGTTCTTTTGCTTAACCCTGGTTCTGACCCATTTGTCTGCCTTCTTTCCCAATTCTTGGGGAGAGGTCAGATCTGAGTCAACCAAGTGTTGATGCAGTTGCTGGTTCTGACAGTTATTTAAAATTTGTTCTCTCATCATCAAATTGTACAATCCTGTATAATCAGATACCTAACTTCGCAGCAACCAACCCTCCAAAGGCTTAGTGGCACATTGAATGTATTCAGACCAGTCCTGAGTCTGTGTCTTCTGGGTGTCTCTGAACATTAACCTGTACTGTTCAGTGGTTAAGCCTAACCCATCAACTAGGACACTCTTCAGGGCTCTGTAGTTTCTGACATCCTCCTCTCTAACAGCGAGGAGTCTATCTCTGCCTCTTCCTTCAAAGGAGAGCCATAAGATTGCTGCCCACTGGTCTTCAGGAACCTGCTGCACTTTGCAGGCTCTCTCAAGAGCAGTCATCCATTTGTGGATGTCATCCCCACTTTTGTAGGGGGGCACAACCTTGGACAGGTTCCTATTATCAAAGACCCTATCTTTGTCCTTAGGGACAATGCTGCCACCAGTGGGTATAGACCCACTCTCTCTAGGTTGCCTAGCCTTGTTCAGTTTCTCTTCCATCAGGGCTACTTCTAACTCCTGCTTCCTGATCCTCAGCTGGGCTTCCTGCATTCTGGCCTCATTCTCCCTCCTCTGAGGGGTGGTCATCCTCCTTCTGGAGTGACCTTGAGAGCCTCTAGAGGCATGAGAAGCATTAGATTCACCGGAGTGATTCATTTGCCTCCCAAACCCCTGGTTAAGTCCACTAGGGAGATCCAACGGGATGATCCCATTGTCAGTCCCCAATAGCCTTAGGTTAGCTGGGCCACGTATAACACTTGGCACTGGGCTAGTTCTCCCTTCATCCCCACTACCTTCTGTATCAGTACCCTTATCACTTTCATCCTCTGTAGTATGAATCTCATCTGAGGGGTGACTATTGGGAAGGGGTACCTCAGTAGCATCTTCAGAAGGGGGGCCTCCTGTTCCAGTCCCTAAGGGGCCTAACTGGGAGGCTTTCTTGAGAGCTCTCTGATCTTCATCAGCCTGTAAAAGCTCTCTGAGTTCAGCAGAGGTAGGGTTCTTGGGCTGTTTAAGGCCCCTGATATTTGCCAACTGCCTGAGCTCATTTTGATTTAGGGTAGCAAAGAGAGTTGGTGCCCTCTGGGGGTCACTCTCGACAGAGATGGGTACCTTGGACCCCTCTGCCCCCTCCATTGCTCTTAAGTGTGGGTGGATGTGTTGCAATCTACCTACACTTGGGTTTTCCTACTAAACCTATCTAGTAGTTGTAGTCAGGGTGTGCTACTCCCTTTGCTCTACAACAACTAAGTTCAGTAGAACTTAAGTATATCTATCTTGTTTTATATGTACCTACAGGTACCTATGTGATCTTTCAATTGGTAACCAAGAGATTACAATGGTAAAACACAGCAAGCTCAAATCCAACCGCTGCTCACCAATGTGAGAAGTTGGCCTGGTATATGATGTTCACTTATTTAAAGTGACCACCTTGTACCATGCCAAGCAACCCTTATGGTGTGGTTGTAAGTCAACCTTTTCGGACTAGCTGCCCTAGTGGTAGTGTAGGCTAAGCAGTCTTTGAGGCTAAACTCGTTTAAGCGTGTTAAGCAAGCTGTTTTACCATATGTAACCCCCCTTTATACCAATGAAAGGACACCACACAGATATATATTCAAAATATATATGTATTTATTACTCAAAGTATCCCCTAGACCCTTTAGGAGCACAGGAGCACAAATCGTTAAACAAGACAATGTTATAATATACAGAAGTTGCACTTTATATGGATGGGCCCTGGTGGCCACTCAAACCATATACTAAAATAGTGGTATAAGTACCACGAACAGGAAAGGGAAAAGGCATAGGGCCTCTAGAATCGCTGGGCCTACAAGGAGCTAACTTCAGTTAGTGACCAGGAGGTCCACGGGTCGCGTGTGCAGTGAGGAAAGTTACACGCGGGCTCCCATAGGTTTTCAATGGGTGCGTAAAAGTTTAAAAGTTACTGCAGAAAGGGTCTTCTGGATGGACTACGATCTTAAGATTCAAAACACAGACACTAGAGATGTTTCTCTACACTTGGGTCCCGGAGTGCCAGCTTTACCTCACCCACAGGAAGCGGGTGCATAGGTCTCGAAGTGCGTCGGGTTTCTTCTATCGATTCAATGGAGCCTGATGACAAAGATGCTGCAGGCGGACGGTCCAGAAGAGATGCGGTGGATCCAAGGGTGGATCGGAGTTGTAGAAGACCTGAAAGCAGAGGGGACAGTGTTCACAGTCACTAGCCAGTGACCGGCGTGGCACCAGGTCGGTACCAGGCGATGTCGGGTGCAAACAGGTGGTTAGGTGTAGCTTGTCTCCGCAGCCACGTGGTCCCTGAAGGTCGACGACGTCCAGGAGTCGAGTCACGAGCTGTCCCACGCAGGCTCTCGCTGTCGGCGGTGTCGGCGAATCGAAAGAGGCAAATAAGCCTTGGCAAAGGCAGGAGTCGTGGAAATTCAAGAAAGCTGATTGTTCTGACCAGCAAGGTCAGAGGGGCTGCTCTTTTGGAGAGCAGCTGGGGCCAGTCTGGAGCAACCAGACCAGCGTCGTTGATTTCAAATTAGGTCGCCAAAATGGCCACTAGCCAACGGGCCAGGGACCGGGCAGGCGTGTCGAGATGCAAAGTGCAGAGGGACCCCACGCACATCGTGGAGATGCTGGAGGGCTCAACTTTCGTGCAGATGCTGCTCGGATGTTGGGCTTCTCAGGACCCAAAGCACAACTTGGAGGGAGCCTCTGTTGTTGCGCTTGCAGCTGGTCGTCGGTCTTCCAAGATGGCTGGCTCCACGTGTCTCGGTGCCTCCACGGGTTCCTTCTTTTCAGGGACTGTGGATCGGGCGGTGAGAGGTCTGGAGGTCCAGGTCTTGTCGGGCTCTGGGCTCGGGCTCCGGCGGGAGGCGGCGGCAAAGCAGACGTCGAATAGCTGGTTGGTGCTTGCGTTAGCAAGATGGTCACTCCCTGACCATAGGGGAGATTTCCTTCAGTCCTCTGTGCAGCAGAGCGTCGAAGTTCCCGTCTTCTTCTTTGTAGTAAGTTGATTCCAGGATGTCTGAAGTCTTAGGACACAGCTCCTACCTTTAAGCGGATTCTAGGGGCTGGACTACCTGCTAGGTCCCTCCCTAAGGGTGGGACCAGGAAGGGGGGTGGTTACACCCCCAATCCTTTGTCCAGCTCGCCCCAGGTCCGGGGCTGGTGTGCCCCAGGACCGGTTTGAACTGGCATATGCACCGAGGCTCCTTGTGAGCCTCAGGCATGTCTGATTCCTTTCAAGCCCTACCTGACCAATACACAAAATCCTGTCTGGGGTGGTGCTCGCACCTCCCCTGGCAGGAAACCCTTTGTCCACGTCCCCCAAGCTGGAAGGACTCCCAGCAGCAGGAGGGTAGACTTGTGTCTGTGGTGGCAGCATCCATTTTGTGGAGCTGAGGCTATGTCTGATTTTACCCGAGTTTCAGGTACTGTACATGTCGTGTCCCTCTAGAAGGGTGGAATGCTAACCCCATCGCCAGAATTGGTGAGGGGTTAGTATTCCAATTCGTATGACACCTTACTCGACATGTTTTGATAAAGCCAAACCAAAGTTAGCATTTAACCGCGAGGTTCATAATGCACTTAAGAGTATATGGTATGACGATATCTGGAAACGGTAGAAGGAAGTTGTTCCGACCACTGCAGACAGGCTCAGCTCATGCCAGAGCACCATCTCACATGGAACCAAGCACTCTGCCTTCAGGATTGTCAAGGCCTGCCATAGTGACTTATAGGTTACCAGGTGTCCCATTTAAGGTTAGGTATAGGTATACTACACCTAAGTAAGAGGTGGTTACACCAACTTACCCCAGCTGAGTGATCAGCCAGTTGTGTCAAATTTGTTAGGCCAGGCCAGGGGGTGGCACAATACATGCTTCAGCCCCTGGTAGGCCTTAGATACACCAATGCCCTGGGTACCTAGTGTACACTGGTACAGGGGCTCACAGGGTGATCCAATTCCAATTGGTTATGCACTAGGCTGGGGGTCTGATTAGCAGGCCCACAGCCTCAATATGTCAAAAACCAGTGAAGCAAAAAGCAAACATTTGGGGTGACCATTGGATAGCAGACCCTACTCTCCTACATGTACAAACAACAATAGTAGCACAGATTACCAAGCAGCATTTTTTGCGAATTGCTATTTGGCATTCACTATTACTAAAGTACAAAGGATTTATCCAGCCTCTCTTCTCTAAATAGCGATTTGTAGTGGATTGCAAATAGACCTACCTCATGAATATTAATGAGGTAGGTAGCAAATTGTTGCCTACTAGAATATGCTGCCCTCACAGGGAGGGTGGCCTGATAGGGTCAGCAAACCATCATGTCTTTGATTGATTTTAAATACAGAGTTCATTTTTTTTTTTTAAATGCAGCCCGTTTTCATTAAAGGAAAATGGGATGCATTTAAAAATAGGAATGAAATGTTTTATTTTTATTTGTTAAGAATTGGTGGTAAAGTGTGAATGTTTTGCAACAGCATTTTGGTTGCAAAACATTAG
This sequence comes from Triturus cristatus, assembly GCF_964204655.1. Classification (NCBI taxonomy): domain Eukaryota; kingdom Metazoa; phylum Chordata; class Amphibia; order Caudata; family Salamandridae; genus Triturus; species Triturus cristatus. Next base: position 347,020,257 of record NC_140585.1, on the reverse strand, counting down.
TAAATACCATTCAGACTCCCTATTTGGAAGGGATGCCCTGAACACGTCCCTTACAAATAGCAGTTCTGATTTGGGTTGCAAACTCAAACTGCGTGTTGCTCACAAGTTACCAAATTGCAATTTGGTGTTTGTACATTTCAAAGAAGCATTTCTGCAGTCGCAAATGGCCTGATTTCACGAATCAGACCGTTTGCAGCTGCAAAAATGAATCATGCATCTAGCTTTAAGTCTGAACATAGAAATCTTCACCATAACGTCTTGCAGCCGCTCCCCCATGATGACGCTCCCTCATCGGACACCGCCTGCAGCCATGCCCCGCTGGACTTTACTTTCTCATAACATTTTCTTCAAAATTTACTCTAACTTTGAAGGTAAGATTCTTGTATCCACTTCTTGTATCCGACCCGCGCGCCATATCGGTTGGCCATATTTTTCAACTTTGACATGGTCTCCCTCACGTGACAAGATGTCCGAGTTTGGCGCTTTGATCTTTGAGGAGCTAGTTTTTACCTTACACTTTAAAAATAATTTACTCCATATCTACTAATTAATTGTTGACATTTTGGTGTCAAATAATGTATTCAAATGTACTCGATGTTTCTAAATTGGTGTGGCATTTTTCTTGTGTTCTGTTCCCACTTTATTACTATTTGAAGTGCTGCATACATACTTTACACATTGAATTGTAGTGAGTTTTGATACGGAATATGTAGACTATGTCAAAGAAGGTTGGGGAGTGTTGAGTGCAGCTGACAGACTGAGATGCCACCTTAATGAGGGGACCTATTTACTTTGTTTGCACTAGGGCCCTTGGCTCCCTAGCTTTGCCACTGATACTTATTTCTGTCTGACTGAAAAATAAGAAGCAGGAGAAGTGCTACTTTATGTTACAGTCCAGTTTGGCCGAAAAATGGGATATGGAGTGAAATTATTTTCTCATGCTTATTGACAGCGAACAATCTTATCCTACTGCTAAAGGGCTGTTTTGCTCGAAACACAAAAATTAAAAAATCATGCTAATTATCTTCGTACGTTTCCAGCCCTGATCATTCCTATGAATAAGTAACTCTCTTAGACTTAGACAGAAGCTCGAGTTACTCTAAGATAACCGACTGGGGTGGGCTGGGCGACTGCTGGTAGTTCATCAGCCTCCTGGGAGATGAAGGAAGGTGCCTGAGAAGGGCTGTGAGAGAATAACTGACTGGCCCTGACATGGATAAATCGCCCTAAGCCTACTTACTGCATGCGAGGTCTGCAGTAGGAAAGAAGAGATGTCTGCTGTTTTCACAGAACAGTGAAGAATAATACTCTTGCATTAAATACCCTTGTGTTTAATACCCTTGTATTTATTACACTTGTACCCCATACCCTTATTTCTTTGGCAGGTTGAAGGTTTGGGAGGAAGGTCATTTACATGGTGGAAATGCCTTGATATTTGTACTTTTTCCCCAGAAATATCCGTATGTTTTTTACGCAATGACAGCTTTTAACAAAGGATTTGACTCTGCAGCAAAGTTATAGTATTAAGTACGGTTAATATTTTAGGACAGACAAAAACCCTTTCGCCCTGTGTTGTAGGTAGAATCCATCTTAATATTCCTAATGAAACACTTTCCTGAGAGTTCATGACTTGAACGTGATTGAAAGGGCTCCTGCAGCACCTATGAAGGAGTCAGCTTCGAAGTTCCCCAAATCTGCCACCTGAAATATTCTGCTGGCGAAAACTTACTCGAGGGTCCAAAAGTGTTAATTCCCGACATGGCATCCAGGGCTATGCAGGTCTGAGGGATGGGCTGTTTTGCATTTCATGTTATCTCGAAGCCATGAAATCCAGAGTAGACTGGAACCACTGTGGACAGAGGTGGTGTGTTGTGCTAAGAAGGGAACACAGCCCTGAGCTGCCTGGAATGCTGGTATGGGCCACCTGAACAATTGATTTCTGCAGAGGACTGGGTCACTGAAGACTTGCCTCAAATCTCTTGAAGAATTGTTAAAGACAAAACTGCTGTTACTCTTCTTAAAACAATGAAATAAGAAATATAACTTCGAGCTGGAAAGTGGCTCAATTTTAATGCCACTGAGCGTAGTTTGGCAGATGGCCATTGCAATTAACATAAACCAGACGTCTATCTCTGAATGATGGCCCCTCAAAATATATCCAACCCCCTAGAACCCTGTTCTCGCTGGTTCCACTGATTTTTAAGCTTCATAAATTCTTCGCAAAGTAGATGAACTTACTTAGAAGAGCCACCAACTCGAGACTATTCACATACATTCAAGCTCAGCCTATTTTTTTACGTGGTACAGGTCTTTGCGTTTTGACTTGGATGTGTTCTCCTAGGTAGCTAACCTACTGTAATTCAGGTCAGAGCCTCCAAATTGGTCGATTATTTTCGTTTAGTGTAAAGCTAGAACGGTTGAGTAGCAGGCCCCTGTTCCTTCGGGCAATCAAAGAAAGTATTCTGGCGACAAAGGCAACGGGGGCTCCGTCAACAGAATACTTAAGGTCCGCCCCTCTCAAAATGAGGTGGGCTGGCCAAGGGTATGAAGGACAGGGTGCTCCGTCATGTTTGCGATGGAGTATCCTGTCCGCCAAACATCGTGCCCTTATTCTTTACAGTTGATGGCCTATACTTCTTGTTGTTAGGACAATGCACCTGCGTTGTCTCAATTGATGTTGATCTTGATTTTCTGAAATGTAGCATCCCATCACGTCAATGTGGGTGCTCTGCTAGCCCATGCACTCTTTCATTTAATCTAACTGTCGCATCAGCATATTTATATTTCTGTAAATTGAAGACATGATACTTTTCATTTCTAGGAGCATAGCCCCAACATCTTGACTGGCTTCCGAGTTGTCATCCTGTTCAAAAATTGAGATCTGCATCTGTGTGTCTCAGTCAATATTGTATGCCTGTGGTTTTCTCTGGATCAAAAGCAAGTATTTTTTAATATCTGTTTCACCCATAATGTGAGAGTTTCCTAAAACAACCAACATGATCGAATCAAGGGCTCCCACACAGCTCAGATATCCAATATATTGTAATGCAACTTCTGCGAGCGGTCGTATCTCAGCAGGAATTCTTCCATGCACTGATAGACAACAGAGTATGGCCTTGAGTACTCACGGAGCTCCATTTGTGTATAATAAGTAGGTTCACAACCGTCAGATAACAAACTGGCAATAACTACAATGCTACATGATGTCCGCTCGTAGGCGCAGAACGTGGACACTTTTAAAGACCCTGATTTTAACGTGGTTGGAGCCGAAGGAAATTGCCGGCGGAACAAACCCTTGAAGGCTGCTCTTGACTACTCGCTGGGACTGCGAGGCCCAGGGTGCCTTGCCTCGCCATCATAGGACGCACCTGGTGCCTCTTCCCGGCTCCTCCTCCCATCAAGCTTTCCCTTCAAAAACGCCTCGCGGCCCCCGCTTCGCGGGTGCCGCTCGTAGGCGCAGAACGTGGACACTTTTAAAGACCCTGATTTTAACGTGGTTGGAGCCGAAGGAAATTGCCGGCGGAACAAACCCTTGAAGGCTGCTCTTGACTACTCGCTGGGACTGCGAGGCCCAGGGTGCCTTGCCTCGCCATCATAGGACGCACCTGGTGCCTCTTCCCGGCCCCTCCTCCTCCCGCTATTTGACTTCCGCCCCTTCTCGCGTGAGCGGGACGCGAGCGGGGCGCAGACTGGGGCGAAGCCTGGGCAAAGGGTGGGCCGTCTGAGGCCGTCCGAGGACGATCGTGGACGGGACGGGCCACCCCCCTAACCTTCCTTCAATGGTGAGAGCATCTATCACACACTGATCTAAACTGTTTGAAACGTTCGCCTGTTGTGGACACTGACTTACTGTGGTATCTTTGTTGTTGTAGCTCTACCGCATTATAACATCATGTCACAAAGTGCTGATAAGTCGCGTACTCTAACCGTAAACACCTCTAAAGGCCCAGTATCTGGAACTATTGATCAATTCTTCAAGCGTGTGACTACTGTCTTGGAGAAGGAGATAGCGGATACGGAAAAACGACTATCTTTAGACCTCTTAACAGGCAAGCGTTCCTCACTGGGCACAATTGGAAAAATCCTATCTCCAGAGGTGGTGAATGTGGGTACCGGAATTTCTAGATCCTATTCAACGCCTGGAATAACAAAAAACACGTCTCATGTTAATTCCCCTGGCGAGGTCCCCCTGCCCGATGATAATATTACCACACTTACTTTATCGGGGCTCTCAGATTCACCCAATTTAGCTATCTCCTCCCCCCCAGTGGTAAATAGACAACCAACAAGAAAGAGACGAGGCATACTTACTAGACCACTCTTGACGAAAAAGAAAAAAGCTAAATCGCTCACACAAAAACAGAATCATGTAGGTTCTGTAGCAACAAACACACCTCTTCCATGCACAAACACTCCAGGATTGTTATCCAGCCCGGATATCTTGAGCGACCTACTTGCTAAATTAGAGATAATGGTCAAATCCCTTCTACTTCCTCTTCTTGAAAGGTCCAGATTAATAACCCTCCACCTAGAGGATTTAAGTAAACAAGTGGGAATGAATAATCTACTTATATCTGAATTTACCAATACCCAGATTAAAAATAATATGAAGGAACACGTTCCTCCTCCCATGGTAGCGCGACCTCTTACGGATGATCACTTGACAAATTCGCGCACCATCTCGGGGGTAAACTCTGCGGATATACCATCTAATAATACCGCAGATCAAGGTAGGACACAGCACGTAACAAATAGTAGAGACACGGAAGGGGTCAATAAGGTGGGTAATAGACAGAAATTTGCCACTCATCGGGACACCGAAGAACAAAAAAGTAAAAATAGAACTCATTCTTCGGTAACACCTATCACGAAGAAAAAGGATATAACAGATCAAGAGAAGCGTGATTGGTTAACCCAGCCACAATATATCCCAGTAAGCAGAAGGGTGGACCTACCCCCCGAATCAGCCCCATATACAGTTATTATGACAGGGGTCCCAGAATTAACATCAGGTGCAAGGGAGGACTTCCATGCGTTAAAAAACAAAACCATGCATTGGTTGAACCAAAATAGACCCCTCCCTGCACACATAAATGGGGAAATTCTTATGGTGAGACGTACATGTTGGGTAGGTACTAGACCGAAAGATAAGAAGGGGGACGTGATAATTATAAATTTTAGAGATCACAGAGCGGTCAGATGTATAGGTGATTGGTTCGAGGCTAGAGGGGAGGTCGCAATTGCTACACACCTGGTTGACTACTTCTACCCTAGAGAACTGATCGCTTACTCCACTCCAGATGTTAAACAAGATCTTCTTATGAATTGGGGCAAAATGGATCATCGTTTCTCTCTCCAAGCTGTACATAACCATGCTTTTTATCCGCAGCTGAATAATAGACCTATGAGCAATAACTACCAACCATTTCAAGCTCTAAACCAGGCTCCAAGGAATAATAATTCTCAGATATATCAGAGATTTAATATTCCTACCTCTAATCCTTATGCCGCTTTGTGCGGTTTGGAAGATGTAGATTGACTTAACATCAAAGAGACCCAAACTAGAAAATTCATTGCATCTCACCATTCGTCTTCCAACGATTCGGACCATGTATCTGAACCCGTGGAAACTAGTTCTAAAGAAACTAGGACCCCCCCTTCTGTACCAATCCCCCTACAGCATAGGGATTCTGATTCTTTTCCAACGAGGTCACATCAATTATCACCCGAACAGGCGGGGGTTACAGATCTAAGAGTGGTAGAAATTTCGCCTGTAGAGAAAGTACCTAATATTTGTAAAAGCTCAGACCCAAGAAACGCTTGCATCAATGTACAGTTTATGTCATGGAACATTGTGGGTTTACGAGACAAAGTATTGGATGGGTCTCTCATGAAGTTTGTTGAAGATCACCATGTAATCTGTCTCCAAGAGACATGGTCTACCAACGAACAACATCTGTTGGGATACAAAACTTATTTTTCACCGGCTATTGCAGGCTTACATGGCAGGGCGAAGGGGGGTTTGACGATATTCATAAAAAATACCATACCTGGGTTAAAAGTCACTCCCCTGAGATTACACACTAACCATCAGATCCTAAAACTTTCGCTTGAGGGGAAGGGGGTTATTTTTCTAGTAAATTCCTATGACAACCTTCCAGAATCAGAGAGACCAGAACTACTTGAGGCCATCCGTAACAAACTTTCTACATTGATTAGTAGAATACAAGGGACAGATGTCCCTAGTATTGTGTGGGGCGGTGATTTTAATCATCACCCCTGTAACGTGTCAAACTGTTGCTCTTGTGGGGATGGGGAAGAAACTGATAATTACGAGACTCATTTCAGTCATACAAAGTTAGGAGAATTACTTAACGAAATGATGTCGGAACTAGGTCTAATGATCCTAAATAATTCTAATACTTTATCAGGACAATTGCAGGCTACATATCTGGGGAGAGGGTGGGAGACAACAATTGATTATATCTTGATCACAGCTACGCTGGGCAGTAGAGCACAGAATTTTAGATTAATAATTAATGCATTAAGTGACCATGCAGCGTTGGTTTTTAACCTAATCCTTGACGTGGGGAAATTTAAACCATACTCGCTGATGTCTGCTCTTGCCCAAAACAATATTTGCTTGGCAAAACAAAATGGTTATGCCATAAGTTGGGTCAAGATTGAACCAGAAACAATAACCAAGAAGGTGGTCCAAGCGGTTTACCCGGCGATTATGAAATGTCTAGACAGCAATACCAACCAAAAAGAACTGTTGATTAATTTTAGCTTAATTCTGAAGAAAGTAAATAATTTTTTAACTTGTACTAATAAAGGGAAAAAAGGTGATAAAAGAGGGTGGTTTAGTCACGAATGCACCGTAGCTCATAAACTTTTGAAAAAAGCATTGTCAAAATCTGTAAGAGACCAAGACGAAATTCGCCGGCTAAGGAGCTCTTACCGTCTAGCTTGCAGATTAAGGAAGCGGAAAATAAAAGAATCCCTATGGGATCAACTGCACGAGAGCTCTCAGTCTAAAAATGGAGAGCTGTTCTGGAGGATAGTGAAGACTCCCTTCCTGTCCGACTCCAGTGATCAGCCTTCAATCGAAGTAGCGATTGATGGCCCGACATGGGTAAACCATTTTGCTAAAGTGTTCAGTAAAACTCAAACAACCGATCTAGATGAGAAGAAGGAGGATAGTCCTCAAGACATCCTATTTCCGATCCCCCTAAGCTTTGAATTACACGAAATAATTAAGGCAGTGAAAGCCAGTAAAGGAGGAAAAGCCCCCGGTCCAGATGGTGTCCCAGTTGACTTTTTTAAATTTAAACTTGACCTATGGGCACCAATTTTAAAAAGGGTGTTTGATGCGACAATGAGGCATGGGCTATTTGAAACTTGGACTCAATCAATTATGATCCCGATTTTTAAGAAGGGAAATAGAGATGAGGTCTCCTGTTATCGGCCAATATCATTACTGGATTCCCTCGGTAAAGTGCTGGGTAGAGTGGTCTTACAGCGACTTCAAGACTGGGCAGAAGACCACAATATACTATCAAATATTCAGTTTGGCTTCCGAGAAGGATTCGGAACTATAGAACAGGCACTGAACTTAAGCCTATTGATGGGGAAATACGTAACAGCAAAAGAAGGCAGACTGTATATGGTATATGTCGACCTTTCCGCGGCCTTCGATTGCGTCTCCCACTCAAAGCTCTGGTCTGTCCTAACTGACATGGAAATAGATCCAGCCCTTGTAACCCTCCTTCGGGCATTATACTCTAATCCTTCGTCGAGGGTCCGTTTTGGTACACAGGGCGAAGTATCTGAGTCCTTTCGGGTGGAACGCGGTGTGAGGCAGGGGTGTGTCCTGGCCCCCTTCCTCTTCTCTCTGTATACCAACGGTCTGGAGGTTGCAATGTTGAGGGGGGCCCAGGACCTCCCTCGAGTAAAAGACCGCCTTATTCCAGCGCTTCTCTACGCGGATGACGCAGTAATTTTAGCGCGCACCCCGCGAGAGTTGCAGAAATCCCTTGATAGGTACGCTCAGTTTATGGATACTCTGGACCTAAAAATAAACATCAAAAAAACTTATGTAATGGTGGCGGGAAAGGACAGGAAAAGGGGAAAGTCCATATTCCTAAACAAAGAGATGTTGGAATCCACTAACCAATACTCATACCTTGGAGTATTGATTGATGAAAAACTTAATTGGAAAGCGGCCATTAATGCTAGAAAACATTATCTCTTGCGTGCAATAATGGCACTTATAAAATTTTCCCAGAAATTAGGGAAAAGACCACCCGTAGAACTTCTTCGCATTTATGCAGCAAAATGCCACTCTATCGCACTCTATGGGGCAGGTTTGTGGGGCCATAAAAGCACGAACGTACTCCAAATCGCAGAGAATGTTTTCATGAGATTTCTCCTGATGACCCCCAAACGTGTGTCCACGTTTTCTTGTCATGCCGAACTTGGTATGGCCCACATCGAAGACTTGGCTAAAGTCCAACCTCTTCTATTGTGGCGCCGTATTTGGATGTCATCAAAAAATCTACTCACAAAGGAGATTATAGCAGATTGCATGACGCTGGAGCACGCAGGAAAAATAGAATGGCTACTGTACATAAAAAAGTTTTTTAATGACCTAGATCTGATTAAATATTATGTTAATCCCGAATTAATGTCCGAGATTTCGAAGAAAGATCTAAAAATAAGAGCCCTTTCTCATCTGGAAGAATTACGGATCACAAAAGAGTCAAGTAAAACATCGGTCCAACATTCTTTGATGGTTGAGACTTCTCTCACCATTGAACCATACCTGACCTATGTTGAGTCCCAATTTGAGCGCCTCTTGCTGACGCGATTCAGATTGAATGTCTTCCATAGGCTTGTAGCCTTTCCAAAACGTAACTCCTGGGAACGAACTTTAGTGATGTGCCCTTGCGATGAAATTTCAACACAAACAACTATGCACACTGTTTTGTTTTGTAAATTTTATGTTGTCCATCGCAATTTATGGTTGACCCCGTTGTTAAGAACGCTTGGTTTTAGAAGATGTCGTCCTGCTATGCTGCACCTACAATTTCTGAATACTACACTGATCACAAAAAGTGTAGCTATGTTTTTAAAGTGCATTTATAATCATAGATCTAATTTGGGTTGAAAGTATTTATGTTAACCTAAACAATTTCACATTTTGTGTATACTGAGGATGATATGTTTTTTGTAAAAGCTTTTATGGTTATAACTGTTTTTATATAACCGAATAAAGATTATTATTATTATTATTATTACATGATGTCCCAAAATGTTCTGTTACAGTGTCCAATACCCAGCCAGCAAACTTTGTGGCTATTTCTCGAGCAGTATTGCAATTCTGGCATTCGCTCAACATCAGTAGCGCACTTGTCCGGAGGCCCCATCAGCGAACCTCTGTTACGCCTAGAGTACGTCCCCTGGCTCATGGGGAGCCACAGGGTGGGTGCATTCAACTGCTCACAGTTTTCAGTTCCAAGGAAAGCTCAATCTTGGAGGTAATGAGGAGGGCTATTGAGGCCTATGTGGTGTGGCAGGGTAGGCTCTTCACCATTGCTGCCAGCACATGCCAGTACTCTGCATAGTCGTGTGCAATGATCTTCCTACCTCAGACCCACCATGTAAGCATGAGAGGGCAGAGCAGCTTGTAATGTGTGGTGGTGCAGAGTAAGCCGCGCACATCTGCCAAGATTCACTTCATTCAACAGCCGAGAGCCCTCCTCTGCCAACTGGCTGCCACCACCTGAACCAGCCCAATCATCAGTCAGTCTGGAACAGTATGGTTCTGGGAATATTCATAAAAGCCTGATGCCTTGGTGAGCTCATGTCCCCCCAGGTCAATTAGGCCTGAGCTGGGCCGGTGGGTGGCTTTCCTCTGGCTCGTTCTGGGGCATCCAACATGCTGTGTCGGTTTTGGCGATACAACCCAGATCCCGGTTTCATTGGTGATGAATAGGGAGCGTTTTTGAGTAAGGATGGGGAATTTTCACAGAAGGCTTCAGCCTCGGAAGTTGGTCTAATGAGTGACCATCTTGGCTTGTGCTTCCTGGCACCCCCTGCCTCACATTTGTTATGCCCTCTGTGTGGTCACTGTTTCATTTCTAGCTTATCCTCAGGGTTGCGGGATTCCTTCCTGGTAGACCCCTTTGCCTGCCATTGTTTCTAGGTTAATAAGTTGAGCCCCACTGAGTTTTACTGTTATCTGTTCCATGAACCTGCTTCAGTGATGAGCTTGCGCTTTACTACAATAGATTTGCACCATTGACATGATCGTCGCTTTTGGGGCTTATGCTGCTATTTTTTTCTGGTACGGTGCAGTGAGGCCTGCTTTAGTTCTGTTTGTCCAGGAGGGGGAGATAGGGGGCGGGTTGGGGGGTTGTCATTGTTGTATTTGTGAAATTGCATTTTTAGATGTTGGTGTGCTCTATCTTCTGGGTGTAGTTTTTACTCTCAGAATATCCATCTCAGAGCTTTGCCCTTTGGTAGATGGTGAGTTATGCACTTTACTACATTCAAGTGGAATTTTGCTTGAGTGGCACCAGTAGGACCTACGCTCACCTAAATCGGAAAAAGACCTGTTCAACTATAAGAAACGTATACGAAAGGGTATGCTGGCTCCATTGCTTAACGTACATGACCCAGGACGCAGAAAGTAGTCTCACGTATACTTGTGGTGGGTTGCAACCTGGCTGCTTTATTTACCGGCATGACCAGTATTTTCATATCTTGGCCGGTACAAAAATAAAGAAAATCACCTGCAGCCAGTATTTGTTTCCTCCTTTCAGTACATACTTAAACAGCAACATGAGAAATAAGCACTTTAAAATGTGTTCTAAAGCTGCCTTAATGATGCAGGACTGTTAAATTTAACAAAAGCAGAAAAGCCATGTTAAATACTTACAGTCTATTTTATGTAATATCCTATTTTGGTATGATGCCCAGGCCTTAGCAGAATCTTAATATATGAAAAGATGGCCAGTATTTTTCTCTGAGAAAGGTGACAACCCTAAAGGCAATGCTTGGTGTGCATTCTCTATGAAACAACACTTGCAAAAACTAAATAACAGAATTCGAAGTAATGTACTTAACACACGAAATACCAGGCCAACTAGAAGAGATGTCCATGGCAACCAATAAGTAAGGAGAGCTTTTTTCACCTCTTATTGGTCCCACAATAGCTAGAGATATCTCATCTCTTTACATACTATAGGAGGTGGCCTTGTGAAGCAGTGGTGGCCGCCACATACAAAAAGTGTTGGGTACAGTGGTGGGGGCGCTGGGGGAAGAGTGCGGGGGTAAATAATAATTAAAACATTTTTTAGATGACTTGCCAGAAGCTGCTGGCCGCCTCTTGAGTCGCGCCTTAGTGGTTTTCTTCCCACTTCCTTTTCCCAGCAGGCACTGGGGCAGCATCAGACTCCCAGTACAATCCCTGCACTGCTATCATCCTATGACAGCAGCATGGGGATTGGCTTTAGCGGGATGCTTTGACGCTCTACTCAGGACAGGGAGTCTGCGCTATTTCTCCAGCCTGGCTGTTCAATACAGCCAGGTTGGAGAAACCGAAGTGTGGAAATCGCAGAAATTACCGTTAGCATAAGCTGAAGCCATTTTGGTTGGGCAGCCATTTTAGTTAGCCACGTGCTTCTTCCGTCTTCACTGTTGCCTGCTTTTCTATTCTGCTTGAGTCATCAACTATAGTTAACTCCTTCAGTACTGAGCCAGAGCACTGTGCATGCTCAGAAAGGCCTGTAGCTGCTAGAATGCACTGGTCTTAGACTGTAACTGAAGTAAGCAGTACATCTCCCCTCCCACTTTGTTGACCAAGCAATTTCTGTATGTCCATGTTAGTCAATACCTATTCCTGTATATGCCTGTACCTCCCATTTGAGTCTCCATGCCTACGCAGCTGTAAACTGGGTATATAAGGCCCATGGCCTCTGTATTCTATGGACTACCTCCTACAGTGGCCTGAGGGTACTGTATTGACGTAGTCCCACTCATGAGAGGTTAATAAACGTATTTCTTTGATACTACAGCTTCCGCTCCAATCTTATCTTTGTTGGTTTTAGAACCAGTGGACAGATAAGGGTGAACCCGTGCACCGGTGGGCCTCTAAAAAGGCTCATTTCCACAGAAGTGCCGGCCGGCCAAACATATGCGCCCTTACAGTCAAGGAACAGGCCTCCTCCCCTCCTCCCATGACCCTCTGAGCCACCAGTTGAAAAATACAACAATTTTAAATATAATTTTATTTTTCAGCTGCTGGCTCTGAGCCAGTGGGGTGATGCTCCTCCGCCACTGCGGAGGAGCCGCCCCTGTTGTGGCGTAAATTTTATCACTGCTGCTACACTCTTTAACATTTGCAGATTGACCGCTACACCTCAACATCTTACAACGCCACCAATATTTATCCTGCATGGCTATTTCAATTGTGTTTCCTAACACATGTGGGGACTGATAGTCTCGTGCCCATGAACACAAAACTACTAGGAAGGACAGTTCATCTTTCATTTCAAAATACAGATGAAAACCATGGCCCGACACCTTAATCTCCGGCCACTCATTTGTTCTCTACTTGTTGAGAGCAGAATCTTGATTGATTCCCTCTATCCGCTAATCATCAGTCATAGCTCCTTAATTAACCACACACACTCACACTACTTCACTCGTCACCATGAGCATCATCAAACTCACAAGAATCATCAGTGTGCAATTGTACTAACCTGGACAAACAGTAAGCAGCACAGTAAGTAATGCCAGGAATAAAATTGAAACGTGTGCTCTTGAAGATCTATCACCCATCTGTGTATCCAGGATGACGCTGAGTCAAGGCCTTTATTTAATAAAATGTATTTAAGAGGTTTGGGATCCGACTTCACAGTAAAAAAGTCTATCCCCACAAAAATGATTTACACTACTTTACCGCTCAACATACAGCTAGTGTATCTTTCTCAATAACTGAAAAGATAAGCTCAGCACTTTCCAACATCATGGATGCCCATGCAATTATGTGTTCTTGTTTGCATAAAAAAAAGAACCCACATCCTTACAACTGGCATCCGGTATCAATATGGTTTCTCTGCCTGGCACAAATGCACATAGATTAGGAGCTAATCTAAATTCTTTTTTTTAACTTTCAAATTCAGATATGAATATATATAATTCCATACAAACTCAGAGTTTTATATAGCGCGAACTTGACCCAAATCGGGTATCAGAGCGCTTACATTGCACCAGTTGCATTGCATGAGGACACATTCATTTTTGTTAGGCAGTTCCTTTTGTTGTTAAAGCCCTCAGAGCACTAGATTGGAGAGACATATTGGGAGTAAATCTGCTGTAAAGCACAATCATTCCTAAGAAGCACAGTAATTCATCTTAACAGACTGGTGGTTCCATTTTACATAAAGTATCAACTAATTCATTCTTAGGTGATACCCCATTATTAGTAATGGTGTTTTCTAAATATGAAATTTCTTCTTTTCCTAACTTACATTTTTAAACTTTAAGTGTTAAGCCAGAGTCCTGCAATCTTTTTAAAACCTTGTCTACTCTAGTATTGCGCTCAGGCAAGGTGTACCCTTCGTGTAAACAATCTGTGGTATCACAATCACTAAGCAAGTTCACTATCACTCTTTGGAAAATGGAAGAAGCTGACACTAAACCAAATGGCATTCCTACAAATGTATCTGAGCCCGTTGATCAGACAAAAGCCGTGAGCCGTGTGAGGATTCATGCAACTTTTCGTTATGGCATGAAGATGCTAAACCCAACTTGGTAAAGTACCTGGTGCCATCAACTGTAGATTGCATTTCAACAAGATCAAGAATCGGAAACTTCTCAGCTATAACCACTTTGCTCAACTCCCTTAGATCAACACACAAGGTTATCTCCCCACAGGTTTTGTGTGCCACTACATCCAAGGCCAACCATTCCATGGCCTCTATGAGAACAATGATACCTTGTCTACACATACTATCTAATGCTTTTGTGACATCAGCATGCACATTTAATGGAATTTCACCTCACTTTAGCCACAACTGGAATAGCACATTCCTTAACCTTGATGCAATGTGTGCAAACCCTCTCAAACATCCCAACTCAGAACTATAAACACTAGGATCCGATTTGTAAAAATCCTCATAGCCATACTCAACGTGAACACAAACTTGATGCTTAGCACACGGGTCAAGACAGATTCCCACATCTTTCTGCTGGGGCCCACCCAGAATATTATCACCTTCAAATACAACCTAGACCTTACCTACATATATTCTTCTTTTGTATTAATTAGAGCTTCAAAAAATCCCATAATCTTTATAAAATGACCACCATTACCACCAATTAATGTTCATACTATTCAACTTTCTTCAAATTATTTCTCATATAGCTAACTATAGATGATATTTATGTAGAGATTAATCATATATTGCATGAACTTCCACGTCCTCAATAAGTATGGTGTCAGTGGAATTTCCAGCAGTACACATATACTGTAATGACTCTTGCGACCACATTTCTTGCAAACAGCTTTAGTGCAGAGCATTCATTCAAATTAGCCACATGTCCAGGATTGTCACACCGAAAAAAAAAAATTACCTTTAGACACAGACGGTACCTTTTGTGACTTACTTCCCACTTTTACTGCAGCAACACATACTACCTCCTTTAACTTAACCCATTGTTTGACTCATCTACACAGTTCATCATGTGTTCATCCCATTTTAATGTAGCAAATACATCACAGAGAAATGGTTAATCTTTCAACCATAACTCGTCATACATGACGCTGCCAATTTGTGCGAGGCTGTGATATATCCTTCCACAGTCTCATCCTCCTTGTGGTTTGTCTACCAAAATGGAATCTTACAAGTATAGTGCTCAACCTGGCACCCTCTGCCTTACATTTGTTGTGCCCTTTGTCTGGTCACTGTTTCATGACCTGGGAAGATAATGTAAATCTACTCTTTTTACACCAATATCAAATTTGTTCGGATCTTGCGCTTCTTCATCTTCAAACACTGGTAAATTCTCTAAAACATTCTGTCATTCAGCACCTAAGCAATGAGTTAACAATGCAAGTTTCCTTTCAGCGCTAAGATTAGTTCCACACCCACATGCATAGTTCAAAAAATGTTTTCCCATTTACCCTATTGTTATGTTTCATATAGGTACCCCAATATAGGCTCAGGTAGCAACCTAACCTTTCACCTATTTTTTCCCTGCCATTACACTACATAACGGTTCTTGGGACTGACCTTTTACCTAGTTATGGTACTGCTTACAGGACGTGGGGTTTTCCCTGAAAGCTAGCCTCATTCATTACGCATGCGGATTCTTGGAAACTCAGCAGACTACCATCTTCTGCATAATAACTATGTATAAGGGTCATTCCTTCCGTCATCCTAAATTCGATATGACACAGCAAGGTAGTTCCCCTGAGGGTACCACTTTGGGTATATAAACACCATATCTTTGCTGAGGCACGGAGAGGTGAAAAAGAACTTCCATGCTTACACACTGACTCATTTCAACAACAAGCATTGAAAATGCAAAAAGTCTCGCCTTTGATTAAGTTAAAACCATTTGCTTTGCTAATGGTATTGTATAGCAAAGCAAATGGCTTTAACTTCATGAAAGGCAAGACCTATTGCATGAGCTGTCGAGGGACATTGACAGACTAACATGTCCAACATTCAAATTAATTTCATATTTCACTATATTAATTCACCACTAATCCTTTATGGGTTCTGGAGTAGCATGCTACTCACCGAAAAAGCGCTTTGACGTCTTGTCAGGGGTAGTATGTGCTATATAAATGCAAATGGGGAGAGGAGTTAGCCTAACGGCAAGGGTGGTTGACCTCGAATCTGGGGAACTGGGTTTGAGTCTCAGCAATGTGAATGTATCCTCATGTAACGCAACTGGTGCTATGTAAAGCGCTCTGATACCCGATTCGGGTCAAGTTCACGCTATATAAAACTCCGTAAAAAGAAAAATTACTAACCTTGCACTCGCATCCTGTAGGGAACAAACCATCGTGCAAACAATGGCAATGGTTAATTCAAAGTTCCTAGACGTTCCGTTATCAACAAGTTTGGTCCAAATAAGAAAAGAAAAAAAAATCTGATCATTCATCAAACTATTACGAAGTCCACATCTTCCAAAACATTGATGTTTCTCTGACTTTGCATCACTCCAAGATGGCCGCCAGACAATCTAGAACAGATTGCTTTCTTACATCAACTACACCAGCTATGAAGACAGCATTCTCTCGTTGACGGGGGAGTCCATCTTGAATTAGCAGGACGCGGACATTCAAAAAAGTATAATAAAACGAACTACAAGATATGCAAGTAGTTGATTACCATTCTTGTCCACGTCAACCAATTTAGATTCAAAAAGTTAAAGGTAAACGCATGTACGACCACTATTGTTCTGCGGCCGTAAGCAACATGTTGCCCCAATTATTACGCTCATTAACACATCACTGTCAAACCCCCTTGACGTAATTTATGAAACTCCAAAACGGTTGTCAGTTAAGCAATCTATTGCAGCCTGGTCTCTTCCTTTATTTTCCACAATGAGACGCAACCAGCCACAGTCGGTTGACATAGATTAACCCTCTGTATCTCTGCCTACAACTCCGGTCCTTCATCAGTTTCAACGCTTGAGCGCCGTACAAACACATCCACCTTTTCTATACACCCCTTTTCTCCCCACGATACCTCGCACCGGTGCCACCTCCCACATCGCTTCTCGAAAACGTTGCAGGTCCTCGCTGCTGTCAGAGTCCGAGTCCACATGCGGGCCACACGCAGGACATGCCATCTTAGCATTGGCTGCCTATCGTGTCCCGTGAATATAAAAAGAGGGCTTAAGAAGTAAGATCCCCAACTACGTGGTTTGGACAACAGTAACAGATACCGAACCAAGATGGCCGACTAGCTACTCTACTTTAAAGGCTGGTGAAGAATTGTTACCATGCAGGAATGTCTCTCTGATTTGCAAAAACAGCAGTAGACGGCAAGTTTTTTTGATGCTTGTTTTTTTTTGTTTTTAAACAAAATGAGTTCTGGTGACGCTATGTGCGATTAATTATGATATTCTGCGTGTTAAAACATACCCCCAAACGCGCCTTCATTTTTAGGGGGTTGATTCTCTTTTGATTCCACCCTCTAAATCCGTTATGTGTTATGTTATCAGACCTTTCAACTCACACGATACAACCTTTCAGAAGACGAACGTCTGAGCTTTAAAAAAAAAAAAGAGCCCTTGGCATTGCCTTGTCCTCCCATGAAGGATCACTGCCTTTAAAAGTTTGAAAGCCTCGCCTGCTAAAAGGTTTCTTATCTTTATGGGGCCAAACACATGGCCCCATAAAGATAAGAAAACTTTTACGCCAGCAGGAAGTCAAACGGGCCAGTCCAACTGGGACGGTTCTAAAAGAGAAAAGTGTACGTCACTAGAAGCGCTTTTCCAATGGCTGGCCACTGTTTAGCATAAACGGTGACACCAGCCAATGGAAAAGAGCGGCGGGGCTTAAACTCCGCTAGTGAAAGCTACCCTAAATCATGAAATCTCGCCAGCGAGACTGCGCATGTCTGCGCAGCCTACGCTAGCCGAGACCTAAAAAACAAGAGCGACCCATATGTCCTTGTGAACTGGGTATAGCTAAGCAGCCAAATTACAGTTGTTCACAAGGAACTCATTTAGACCAAAAACCTTCAGTATTTGCAATAAATTAATCTCATGCACGAACTAAGCTAAACAAGCATATAATAGAGTATATCAATATTACAATTAACACCACCAAGTAATGTTATTTCCTCTATTATAGAGACCACATTTGACTCAAGAGAATACAGCACCACACAATCAGATTTTTAAACTACACCCACTTCAGCCGAAGTGAGCATGTTTTATTTGCAGTAACAATAGGAAAACGTGAAAATTCTATTTCTGTTGTGTATTAACACTATTTAAAAAAAACAAAAAAATTAAAACATGTGACTTATGTGACCCCAGTGGAGTGACCATAACCAAACAGTGAAATAGCTGTAGTGACAATATTTAAAACAAGGGATTAGTTATTGGAATGAAAAGGATGTCCTTCGGATATCAGATTGAATCATTCATTCTAGAATATTTTTCTAGTATTCTGGGACTGTCCTTTTCTCAATAGTCGACGATGTTTCGACCCTCTTTTGGTACGGGGTCAATTCAGGACCGGGATTCTGGGGACTGCAATGAGAAATGGAGTGAGTATAGGTACTGAGTAATAGGTGTGGGCTGTAGATTAGGAAACTGAGTAATGCTTACCCGTGGCACTATGAAAATGCCAAAGGCGTGATTAGATTCAATCGTTTAAAACCAAGTGGTGAGAGATCCCATAAGTGGATACACAGGATATCCAAAGCAGCTGTTGTAGTTACAGAATCCTAACAGGATAAGGTGAATGCATTAAGAACACCAAAATGCTATATTGGTGTAACTCAATCAGTCATTTGTTAAGCTCGACTACTCACCCGTAAGGGTCTCAAGGCGCTGGGGGGGGGCGAGGGGGGGAGTTAGCAGGCTCCAGTCTATCAAGGGGGGAGGGGTCTGTCGAAGAGCCAGGTTTTGAGGTTTCTTCCGAAGATGGGGAGCAATGTTGTCTGTCTGAGGTGGAGCAGAAGGGCCTTCCATGCTCGGGACGCCAGGAAGGAGAAAGAGCGGCCTCCCAATCTGGTCTTTCTGGTGCAGGGAACCATGGCATAGGAGAGCTGGGCTGATTGTAGGGTCCTCTGGGGTGCGTGGAATTTGAGTTGGCTGTTCAGGTATGCTGGTTCGGTGTCGAGGAGGGCCTTGTGGGCGTGGGTGAGCATCTTGAAGGTGACTCTAGCTTCGATGGGGAGCCAGTGGAGTGGGAGATGTGGCAGTGTCTTGGTAGGTCGAGGACCAGTCTTGCGGCGGCGTTCTGGATATTCTGTAACTTGCGGTGAGGTTTTTGTTTATTCCGGCGTAGAGTGCGTTGCCGTAGCCGAGTTTGCTGGTGACCAGGGCGTGAGTGACGGTCTTTCTGTGTTCAAGGGGGATCCATTTGAAGATCTCTGACGGTCTTTCTGTGTTTGAGGGGGGATCCATTTGAAGGTCTTACATAGGAGGCGGAGGGTGTGGAAGCAGGAGGAAGAGACGGAGTTGATCTGGCAGTCCATTTTGTGCTTGAGTCCAGGATGATTTGCCAGGTTGCATGCGTGGTCGGGCTTCCGAGGGCGGCGGGCCACCAGGTGTCGTTCCAGGCATTGGGGTTTGGGCCCATGAGGAGTACTTCTGTTTTGTTGGTGTTTAGTTGTAGGCAGCTGTTTTTCATCCATTTGGCAACGGCTTCCATGCCTTCTCGACAATTGTGTCTGGCGGTATTGGGTTTGTTGGATAGGGAGAGGAGGAGTTGGGTGTCATCTGCGTATGACACAATGTTGAGTCCGTAGGTTCTGACGATGGGGGCGAGCAGAGCCATGTAGACGTTGAAGAGTGTAGGGCTGAGGGCGGACCCCTGGGGGACTCCGCAGGTGGTAGGTGCAGGGTCTGAGAGGAAAGGGGGAGTCTAACCCGCTGCGTTCTGCCGGAGAGGAAGGAGTGGATCCAGTTGAGGGCCTTGTCTTGGATCCCTGCATCGTGGAGTCGGCCTATTAGGGTGCGGTGAGAGACTGTGTCGAACACCGCTGAGAGGTCGAGGAGGATGAGGGCTGCTGTTTCTCCTTCTGTGATTAATCAGTGTCAGACAGCGATAACAATTGCTTACCCTGGGCATCAGGATAGCAGGAGCGTAACTTTTACAATCATCCATAACTGGTATGACAATCATCCATTAAAGTTGGTAATAAGAGGAGTGCGAGGCCTCCTTGGCTATAATCGGTTCCTATTGTACTGGACGTTGCCAGCCAATGTGGAAAACAAGGTTGTGATATCCAGAGTATGGGGAAAGGCTCAATTCACCCATGTGAGGATTGCCGGTCAATGCGGTGTCTGAATAACAACAAATTATTTCTGAGTAATCTCGATAGAATGATTACATAACCTATCAGGGGCAGGTGTCAAAAAGTGTTTTCCTTACCTAGTAGCCGCAGACGAACGATCGGGTGATCTGAATGCACAAGGGTCACAGCTCGAATAGAGAATAATATTGCCAGCATTGAGAGTTCCAGCAGGAAAGACGCGCATGCGCAGATGCGTGCAGGACGCGTTCCATGGCGGCCCTTTATAAGTGGTAAAAGATGATGAAGCTCTACGAGAGAGCAGGGCGCATATAGTGGCAGCCATTTGTAAGTAGTGGATGGCAGATGGAGCTCAAGAGGCTGAGGTTCTTGCCTGCAGACACTCCAGCTCGCAGTGGTCTGACATCCCTTGTGGGGTGTCCATTTCGAGACCAAGACGGGGTCCCACAGTCTCTCACTTCAGGTAATGGGGTTGACTTTATACTAGAGGAATTCTTGGCTTTACACCTACATACATGCTAGGTACACTTCGGCACATCTAGTTAGGGTTGCATCGTAGGAGTACGCATATTGTCATGTATTTTTATACCTGCCTGTAGTTATCATTTTAACACTATGTTAGAAATCTACCATACTTTTACTCTGTTGGTGCTTATAATAATTTATATCTGTTTCTGTCTAATGGTTGTTTCAGCACACCTATTTTACACTAGAATGACGCTGGTTCAATAAATGCGTATTGAAAATGTCCCCGCTGTTTATTCTGTGTATCTCTCTGAGAGAAAGTGAGCAAAAGTGACTGAGCGAAAAATATTGCACTGTTTCCACGATCCCTGATGGGACAGAGTTGTCATGTTCGATAGTTGTCAAGAACTATTCTCTCCTTGGTAAGAGGGGGTTTCTAGTGGCACTGTGAACTAGCTGGTATACAGGCAAACTTACCCGTGGGGGTGTCTAGAATCACTGTGAACACCAATCCTACAGTCTATGGTATCTAAACGCACAGATCCTATATAAGTTTATAGGAACTGCACAACATTATCTCATATTCGGCTTACTAGGAGTAGGTAAAAACAAATGTGGGTAGTATGACATTCTACATACTTAGGAAAATAAAACCACTAGCTACACAGTCGAAAAATGTACCTGGAATGGGTAAACCTAGAAGGAAAAGAGTCACACAAGATAGTCACATGAAAAAACAAATAGTCAAATAAAGTACATTAAGGTATAAAGAAGTAGAGACGGAGCATGCTAAAGAATAGTCAAATAGCACACTCAAAATAACATATTCCAGATAACAAGCCTCTATTCTTTAAGTACGATGTGCTTGTGAAAGATACTAATTGCCCAAGCTTAATAATACATGGCGTAACAAATACTTAACATTCCGGCGAGCTGATACTCTTTGCACTTGGAGACACACTAGACCGTCAGGGCGTTACACAGGCCCCTTCATCCCACCGCAGTGCGTGGGGGGGCCCGAGCTGCAGGGGGCCCCCTCCGCCCAGTACTCGGGCATTAGAGCTCCTGATTAAATCCGGAATGGGGCCTCCTCAGTGTATCTTGCAGGGGGGCCCCCTCAGCTTTCGTTACGCCAGTGACTAGACGGCAACCTTGTCAGTGTCCCTCATGTTGTGGTGACATGGATTTCTGTGTCCACGAAAGCAAGTCACTAATTAAACCTGTCGGAGACCCCAGAGCTGCAAACACGAATACACACGTTGCGCTACACTTGGCAGGCTTGATGGAGTCGGCTGCGCTGGCACGCCGTGGTAAACACCCGAGTTCAAGTGATGTTACATGTCACCTATGTTGGCCTCAGCGTGACTTAAAAGGCATGGCCTCTCGCTTTGAAATGTGTGAAGCGATTCAGTGGCACACTCTGAAATACCCAGTGAGGTCATTCAGTGGTCCTAGCGGCCATCACTTTCTGGCAAAAGTCAGATCCAATGAAGACAAACCCCCGGACATAGCTTGACTGCAGCAGCGGTGGTAGCTGGAGCTGCTGTCAATGGATCAGAAAGTACCCTTAAACAAACCCTAAAAGGATTGTTGAGCTGATTTGACACTGCTGCACTCGTCCAAAACACTTCCTGACAGCAGACAGCACATCGTAGCTGTTGTAATTATGTTGAGGTGAATTCACTCTTTCACCAAAATAGTCACCGGTAAAAAGTAGGGCATAAAGCTGCACACAGGTAAGTAGCTTTAGCCACCTCACACACCAAAATGCTCAACAACCAACTATCAAAGTAAAACTCTCACATGGTAAGGTCACATAATCAGGAACAACTTTAAAGTGTTTGTTTTGTCTCAGAAATTATGGTTAGAGCTGTAGAAGGTAAAATTAGGACATATTTTGTATGAGCTGTAAAATATAATTCCTCATTCATTTCAGTAAAACATTCTGACATGCAGACTGAAACATGTGCTTTCAACACCAGCAGCAGCCTGCCAGACAACTACCTGGTGATCAACTGCAGCATTACCACAGTGTACTAGTGAGCAAATAGAATACTAAAATTCTGCAATTATTACAAAAGTGTGACATACCTTAAAGGCATCTTGATGAATCCAAGCTGTAAAACCTAAAGCATTTCCTACAGAGGATACTACTGAATATGAAGAAAAGAAGAAGATTGATAACAAAAAATGTTCTAGAAGATGGCTATAGGAGAAAATAAATAACCACAATGTAGTCCAAATATTACTCAATTGCAGCCCAAATTTAGCCCATATGATAAATGTGTGAAAATGCTTAAGTAATTAGTGCAACAAATAATCAAGTGATCAACTGGGTAAAACATATAAAAATAACAACTAGTTTAAAAGCCCTTTCTCATTATTTCAGAACTCAGAAAATGCATCTTCACTTTAGCTTTCTAGAGCACTAACCATAGTTTTTCTTAGACCTGGCATATTCTGGTGAGTTTATCCTGTCCTTTTACTTCTGACCTCCTGGTTTTTGTGGTACTGTGGACATTGTTTTGACTAGTTTAGTGTTTCTGCGCACTTTAATACTGCTGATCAGTACAAAAGTGAAAGTGTTCCAGGTAAATTGTGTTACTGATTGGTATATCCACGATTGGCGTATTTGATTTACTAGTAAGTTCCTAGTAATGTGGACAGGTGTGCCTAGGACCTGTAAATCAAATGCTACTATTGGGCCTGCAGCACTGGTTGTGCCAACCATAGAAGTAGCCTTTCAAAGGTGTCTCAGACCTGCCACTGCAGTGTCTGCGTGCAGTTTTTACTGCCATGTCGACCAGGCCCTAACCTTCCCTTTTCTTACATGTAAGGCGCCCCTTAGGTAGTCCTAGGGTACCTCCATGGGCAGGGTGCAGTGTATGAGAAGAACAAGTTACTTACCTTCAGTAACGCTTCTTCTGGTGGATACAGTATCTGCCTGTGGATTCCTCACCTTGTGAATATCCCCTGCGCCAGCAACATTCGGAAACTTTTGTAGCAGTCCACGCCGATGAGGTTGAAGACGACGTCACAGAGACACGGCTACGCTCGCGACTCCGCTGACATCACCGGCTCCATAAGAAGACCTCGTCGGCGTGATGACGTCAGTTCCGCCCTTTTTTCCGTGCCTTCGAGGCACACGGACGGACTGACAGCAATATATTCACAGTACCTAATATACAAGCAACACACACAGTGTGGGGAATAAATAGAAAGGCAAAATAAATAATACACTGCCTTTGATAGTAACAAGTACATTTTGAAACACCATCATATACTTAAGGTATACAAGGGTGGACAACGGGGAGGCGGGTAGGTCAGTGAGGAATCCACAGGCAGATACTGTATCCACCAGAAAAAGCGTTACCGAAGGTAAGTAACTTGTTCTTCTGATGGATACATCTGCCAGTGGATTCCTCACCTTGTGAATAGATTCCCACAGCAGTCCCACTCCAGGAAGAGGGTGTCCACCCTTCTTTACCAGAAAGTCCTCAAGGACGGAACGAGCAAAGTGTCCGTCCCGCCTCACCTCAGTGTCTAAGCAATAATGTTTTGCGAAAGTGTGGAGGGAGGCCCAAGTTGCCGCCCTACAAATGTCCTCCATAGGAACACCCCTAGACAAAGCAGAAGTGGAAGACTTAGCTCTAGTGGAATGGGCTCTTAAACCCTCTGGAGGCTCCTTACCAGCCAAACAGTAGCATATCTTGATGCACAAGACAATCCATCTGGAAAGGGTGCGCTTGTGCACCGCTCTGCCTTTCCTGCACCCAACAAAGCCCACGAAGAGCTGGTCATCAACTCTAAAGTTTTGTCCTGTCCAGGTAGAAGCTCACCGCCCTCTTAGGGTCCAAGCGGTGAAGTCTCTCCTCCACCTTGGAAGGGTGAGGGGGAGGATAGAAGGTAGGAAGGGTAATGGACTGCCCCAGATGGAAGGGAGTTACCACCTTAGGCATAAATGTAGCCCTGGTCTTGAGTACCATTCTTTCAGCATGAATGGTCAAAAACGGGGGTTTTGAACTTAGAGCTTGAAGCTCACTTACCCTCTTTGCCGAGGTGATTGCAATGAGAAAAACCGTCTTAAAAGACAACAGTCTCAAAGGACACTTGTGTAAGGGCTCGAAGGGAGAACCCATAAGATATGTCAAGACAAGGTTTAAGACCCATTGAGGCACAATAAAGGGAGTAGGAGGAAACCTGTGTGTAAGGCCCGCTAGAAATCGTAGAACAATAGGTGATTTGAACAATGACGGCTGATCCGGCAAGCAAAGAAAAGCTGACAAAGCCGATAAATATCCCTTAACAGTAGCCACAGCAAATCCTTGCTGAGCAAGAGAAAGGGCAAACTGCAGAATGTCAGATAAACGAGCCCTCAAAGGATCAACTGACTTCTCTCCACACCAGATTACAAATTTAGACCACCTATAGGAATAGATAGATTTGGTGGAATTACGTCTGGCAGACAAAATTACATCTACCACATCAGGTGGGAGAGAAAAAGAAATCAGGTTGCCCCGTTCAATCTCCAAGCATGAAGGTGTAAGCTCTGGCGGTGGGGGTGTAGAACCTGCCCCTCCGACTGCGAGAGGGGGTCTGCCCTGAGAGGGAGACGGAGCGGAGGGCACGAGGAGAGGTGGAGAAGATCTGTGTACCACACCCTTCTTGGCCAATCCGGGGCGATCAATATAACATGGGCCTGGTCTTGGCGAATCTTCCTCAGAACCCGAGGAATCAAGGGTATGGGAGGAAACGCGTAAAGGAGTCGTGAGCCCCAACTCAACTGAAACGCGTCCCCCAACGCCCCTTGCATCGGAAACTGGAGACTGCAGAATGACGGGCAGGGCGTGTTCTCGTGGGTGGCGAATAGATCTATCCGAGGAGTCCCCCACGTCCGAAAAACGTGACGCACCACCTCCGGATGGAGCCTCCACTCGTGGTCGGCGGAGAACTGCCGACTGAGACTGTCCGCATGTACGTTCAGCACCCCAGCCCGATGATTTGCCATCAGACAAATCTGATGGTCCTGAGCCCAGGACCACAGACGCAGAGCCTCTCTGCAGAGACAAAGAGACCCCACTCCTCCCTGCTTGCTGACATACCACATCGCGGTAGTGATGTCCGTCAGGACTTGAACAGACTGACCGCGAAGGGAAGGGAGGAAGGCCTTGAGTGCCAAACGAATCGCCCGCAATTCCAGAAGGTTGATGTGAAGCAACCTTTCCTCTGGAGACCAAAGTCCTTTGATCTCCAGATCCCCCAGATACGCACCCCACCCTAAAGGAGCGCTGACGGCCACGTGTGCGACCCCTGAGTCTGCCTCTGTATCCCTTATACAGAGAGCCTTGCTGCTGTTGCTGTTGGGTCTGCCTGTAGGAACGAAAGGTTGCCCTTCCGAAATCCCTGTATCTTTTAAACGATCCCCTTGACTGGGATTGAAGGCCCAAAGACTTAGCCGTAGCCTTGCTTTCCTTAAAACGTTCAAGAGCAGCATCCGCCTTTTTGCCAAACAATCCAGAGCCATCAAATGGCAAGTCCAACAATGTTGATTGTACATCCGGGGAAAACTCAGAAGACTTCAGCCACGCACCCCTCCTAGTGGCAACAGAAGACCCCATGACTCTTGCCACTGAATCCGCTGTGTCCAGACCACTCTGTATCACCTGGCGTGCTGCTGCCTGGGCATCCGTCAAGACCTCATTAAAGCCAGTCCTATCCTCCTCAGATAGTTTTGGCGCCAGTTTCTTTGCAGAGTCCATGAGCGCATGAATATAGCGTCCCAAAAGACAAGTAGCATTTGTTGATTTAAGGGCCATGCTGGCCGATGAAAAGACCTTTTTGGCCGACTGATCTAACTTTTTAGCCTCTCTGTCACTTGGAACCTGAGGAAAAGCATCCTTAGATTTTCCTGAACAAGGAGTCTGAATCACCAGGCTCTCAGGCAATGGATGTGATGTTAAAAACTCAGGGTCCCCTGGAGCTGCCCTATACCTCCTAGCAACTCTCTTAGAAACTGCGGGAGCAGAACAAGACTTACGCCACTCCTCCATCACAGGATCTATAATGGCCTCATTAAAAGGCAATAATGGCTCTGAAACTGTAGTAGGAGAATGCAGCACCTCCGTTAGAATATTAGATTTAAATTCAGTAGTAGGCAACTGAAGATCTAACAATTCAGCTGCCTTCCTAATGACTGCATAATATGGAGCCACATCCTTCGAGGGTTCATCGGAAGGTGGAGTAATTTCCCACTCAGGAGACAAATCCAATCCACTAGCCTCTTTAAGTTCTTCAAAAACTTCATCAGACTCCACAAGCTCTCCCTCTTCTGCTTCTTCCAGAAGGTACCTTCGCTCATCAAGCACCCTTTGAGCTTTCCTCCTGGACCAGATTCGTACAAGCGGCGTCGGCGGTGCCGTGTTCGAATCCGACAGCGCTGGAGCCGGCGTCGAACATGAATCCACAGGAGCAGCCGGCATCGAACGAGGTCAAGCCGGCGCCGGTGAAGAAGGAGCGGCGTCGATGTCCTCGGCGCCGGTAGATGCAAAGACGGCGTCGCCGGAAAAAATGGCATGAAGGGGGCCTGTGGATAGGCTTGAGGCACCCCCAAACTGAAGGCCATGGGACCCATCGGACGCGAAGGTGCACCAGTGGAGTACATGGCTCTCAAAAACACCCCGTATATGGCATTTAAATAACGCGTGGGGTCCTGACCCGGTCCAGGGAACACAGGGTACTGATCTGGCATCACTGGACTCGGGCCAACCGGCGCCGACGGTGGAATTTGTGGAAACAAAGGCTCACCCGGTGCTTGAAACTCTTCAACCGGAGCCGGGGACGGGCACAGAGATGGAGCCGGGGATGGAACCGGCGTCGGAGATGGAGCCGGCGCCGGAGATGTAGCCGGAGAATGAACCGGTGAAATCACTGGAGAAGAAGGACCAGCAGGCGAATCCGGAACGGGTGAAGGAGATACAGAGTCCTTACGGCGTCGATTCTTCTCGTTGTCAGAGTGACGTCGAGAAGAATGTCTTTTTGTGCTTCTTGGATCTCGAAGCATGCCCCGAAGTCGACTTTGATGCCGACCTCGACCTCGATCGTGACCTCGACCTCGTTCTCGACTTCCTCCTTCCTCTCTTCTCCTTTTTCATCCTTGCGATGAAAAGCTTTGCCTCCCTTTCCTTGAGAGCCTTGGAGCTCATCTTGCGACAGCAAGAGCATCCATCCACATCATGGTCAGATGAT
This sequence comes from Triturus cristatus, assembly GCF_964204655.1. Taxonomy (NCBI): domain Eukaryota; kingdom Metazoa; phylum Chordata; class Amphibia; order Caudata; family Salamandridae; genus Triturus; species Triturus cristatus. Next base: position 346,992,526 of record NC_140585.1, on the reverse strand, counting down.
AAACACCATACACAGTCATGTGGATCCGTGATCGACATATGTTTTCCACATTCACGACAGGGCTTGAAGCCCAATTTCTTTGTCGAAATTTTTTCGAAAAAGGAACAGAGAAATCCAGTAGAAACACAAAGTAACAGTGAAGCTACAGATAGAGATTCACGAAATCCGTTGGCGTCAACGGCGCGGAAAAAAGGGAACTGACCTCATCACGCCGACGAGGTCTTCTTATGGAGCCGGTGACGTCAGCGGAGTCGCGAGCGGAGCCGTGTCTCTGTGACGTCGTCTTCGACCTCATCGGCGTGGACTGCTACAAAAGTTTCCAAATGTTGCTGGTGCAGGGGATATTCACATGGTGAGGAATCCACTGGCAGATGTATCCATCAGAAAGGTAGAACATTTACTGGTGTGTGTGACATGTCCAGATAGTGAAATACTGTGTATTTCATTTTTCACTATTGAGAGGCTGTCTGTCCTATATGCTTAACATGGGAGCTGCCTTTTAACATTTTACAAGCATAACTCTCCATTGTGATAAGATAGAGAAATTGAGGTTAGTATGCCTGAACTCTGTATTTAAAGATGCATCTTTTAATGAACATGATTTTTATGTTGTGTGTTTGAAAATGCCACTTTTAGAAAGTGAACAAAGCAAACACAAGGAGATGATGGAAGGAGCGCTGAAACTTTTCAGGCACTCACCCCCAGTCACAGATCTGGGTTGAATCCATCATCGTTCTTTAGCTCACTTCGCCACCCCAGTTCACAGCTAAATGCAAATCAGTCTTGACCCTGTGCCGCATGGGAACAGTCCAGCCCAAACTGCCAAGCCATGTCTTTCCTGGACCGGAAACTAGCATCCTGGGACTGGTTTCAGGCTAACAGCCCTCGTCAGCAGGCTAGCTTGAATCCAGTGGCAAAGTGAGCAAGGGACCCACGTCTGGGCATACCCTGCCAACTTAGGGCGAACAAAGCAAACACAAGGAGATGATGGACGGAGCGCTGACATTTTTTAGGCACTCACCCCCAATCATAGATCTGGGTTGAATCCATCATCGTTCTTTAGCTCACTTCGCCACCCCAGTTCAGACACAGCTATATGCAAATCAGTCTTGACCCTGTGCCTCATGGGAACAGTCTAGCCCGAACTGCCAAGCATGTCTTTTCTGGACCGGAAACTAGCATCCTTGGACCGGTTTCAGGCTAATAGCCCTCATCAGCCAGGCTAGCTTGAATCCAATGGCAAAGTGAACAAGGGACCCAAGTCTGGGCATACCCTGCCAACCTAGGGCATACAAAGCAAACACAAGGAGATGATGGACGGAGCGCTGAAACTTTTCAGGCACGCACCCCCAGTCACAGATCTGGGTTGAATCATCATTGTTCTTTAGCTCACTTCGCCACCCCAGTTCAGACACAGCTATATGCAAATTAGTCTTGACCCTGCGCCGCATGGGAACAGCCCAGCCCGAACTGCCAAGCCATGTCTTTCCTGGACCCGAAACTAGCATCCTGGGACCGCTTTCAGGCTAACAATTATCATCACCCAGGCTAGCTTGAATCCAGTGGCAAAGTGAGCAACTGGCTTGGCAATTCGGGCTGGACTGTTCCCATGAGGCACAGGGTTAAGACTGATTTGCATATGGCCAGGTCTAAACTGGGGTGGCATGGTGAGCAAAAGAATGATGGATTTCACCCAGATCTCTTGACTGGGGGTGAATGTTTTTATTTGCTCTGCATTCCGTCCATCAATAGTGTGTCTTTTACTATTTTTTTTTAGAAAGTGGGCATTTTATTGCTTAACCATCCTATGTGCCTCTGCCTTTTGTGTATTCCCTGTCTGGGCTTAGAGTGACAGGAGCAGGGGATGTGCATTCACACTAGACAGACACAAGGGCGGGGGGGGAGATGAGGGGTGTCCTGCCTTTCCTGAGTGACTCATAGCGAGGCTAAATAGACCTGGCTGCATTTAGAATAGTAGGAAGAGTTGTTGCTGGCACCTGAATGGACTGTGGCTGCTTCTCACAAAGCTGTCACCACCTCCTGTGGTGAACCTGGCCTGAGCAGGATTGAACTGGATTATATGTGCCAGAGGAACTTTGTACCAACTTCAAAGGAAAATGTGGTATGAATATTGGGGCCCTGACCCAAGAACTTTAGAACTCTTTTGGATCAAGAATCCTGCCAAGAAAGAGAGCCGGAAAAGCTGTGAGGAGAGTCTAACCACTTTTCTGTGTGCTTTGCTGTGTTAGCCTGCAGTGGCTGCTTCTGTCTTGGGCAGTGAAAGGACTGGACTGGACTTTCTGTAACTTCTTTTTGAGTGTCTCCAAGGGCTTGAAGTAGAGCTTGCCCCCTGTTGAAAAAGTCTCATGAACAACAAAGACTTCAAGATCCTCTGGGTACCAGTTTCTGGAACTGTTTTTTTCAGTTGCCAAAGAGGAAAAATCAACTGACGCCATCCCCAATGCTGATGCCAGCTCTGTGAGAGGGCGCTGCCGCACGTCTCACTGCAACCCTGGTCTCACCAATGGGGCCTTTCAACGCCAACGAGACACTGCGTGCACCATGACCTGTGGGCTCTGCACTCTCCACCACCGCAATTCACACTGCCACCCTAGTATCCTCGACGATGCCGCAACACCACCATCAACACTGCTACCTGCACCATGACTTGTGAACACCGCTCATGGAGAACACAGAGCACTGTCCTGCTTAACACCCCAGCCCTGGTCTCATCAAGTCCGCCGCTACAAGCTGTCCTCAGCGCCACTGCCTGCACCGTGGTTTGGGGGCACCACTCGTAAGTTACATTACACACTGCCCCGTCCCACAGCGCAGCCTTCGCCTACTGACACCAGAGCCATCGACTTTAGTTTGTCAACCAACGACAGTTCTTCAACGACGCTGCCTGCACTGTGACCTGCCAGCACCGCGACGAGCACCCTCCTACTTTGCACTGCAGCCCTAATGTAACCGATGCCGATGGACGACAGTCACTGAGCAGCTGCCTGCACCGCAACCTGAGGGCACTGCATGCCGCACCGCTGCACTTCACACCGGAGCACCGGTGCCCGCCAGCGCTCCCGACTTCAACCGCACAGAGTTCAACCTGCAACGAGAGTGACTTCAAGGGCCCAACGACTCCTGCACCAATCTCCGGAACCGAAGCCTGCCGACATCGGCTCTCCAGTGCTCATCGCAAGGTCCCCGATGCCCTGCATTTCTAAGGGTAAAGTTTTTTGGGTCTTTCCGAGACCGTAGCTGGCCTGCGATTCTGTGATCAGCCAGAACTGTTGGATTTGTGTGTTCATGACGCCCTGATAGCCCTGGACAGAGTTATCGACTTCAAGGAACTGTTTTTAAAGTCTATTTTTGCTTTATGAGTATTTTTAATAACCGTATGTTGGATTCTTATTGTTTTGGTCTTGTTTTACACAGATAAATATTGGCTTTTTTTCTAAAACTGGTTTGGTATCCTATTGTACTGTTTTCCAGATAAGCCTGGCTGCTAGTGACAAGCAACCATGCGGATGAGCAGGGGTTATTTTAGAAGTGTAACTCCCTTATCCTGACTAGGAAGAAGGGTCCCTACTTGGAGAGAGTAACAACCTGCCAACTAGAGACCCCGATTGTTAACAGTTTCTATGAGAAAGGAAATACTTTAGGTTTTACAATTTTGATTCCAAGAAGATGACTTCAGGTGTACCTCACTTTTCTCATCAATACAGCATGGTAACGCTCTCGTTTTTCATTACTACACTGTGGAGAGGTAGAGGGCAGGGGCACGCACTCGGACAACAGATGGCAGGGGGTCGAGGCAGGGGCAGCAAGGTGACCATGCCGGTCAGACAAAAGAATCAACTCAACTCATGTAAGGCAGGCAGGAGCGACAGAGGCTTAACAACAGGACATCGAGGGCAGGGGGAAGTTCCAAGGGCAGATAGCCAACCATGCAGAGCAGGTAAGAGAGGTTGTGGTAACACAACGAACCAAGGAGGGCAGAAGGGAGGGACAGCTGTAGCACAAGGGATCATGAAGGGCAGGAGGGATGGGGTAAGGGCACAGACTCAGACAATGGAGGGCAGGAGGCAGGTGACAGGGGCAGAAAGCTGACCATGCAGGGCAGTAGGCAAGAGTAGTGGCAGCACAATAGACCCCACAGGGCAGACAGGAGGATAGGGACAGCCCACTGGACCACAGCGGGCAAAAGGGCAATGGAGGGTAGGAGGAGGGAGGCAAGGGCAGCAAGATGACCACTCAGGGCCGGCAAGAGGGGCAGTGGAGGCACAACAGACCATGAAGGGAAAGTGGGTGCACACAGGGGTAGCAAGATGCACAACAGAAGTGCAGGATGGAGTGGGCAGGGGCACACCAATGGACCACGGAGAGCAAGATGGAAAGGACAGTGACATGTACTCTGACAATGCAGGGCAGGTCCAACAATCTGACCACGCAGGGTAGGTGGGAGGGCAATGGCAGCATAATGGACCATGTAGTGCACTCGGAAGGGGGAAAGGCATCACAGTGGTCCATTGAGAACAGGACGGAGAAGTAGAGGCATCATAACAGCCTGTTGGACTTGGCCTTATCTGCAGGGTCATCTCCAAACCTTTTGCCTTCACTTCAACTCTCTTTTTGCTGAATTTAATTTTGTTGTCCTTAGTACTCCATGCACTTGGTAACCAGTTCTAAAGTGCTTGTGCTTTGTCCTTAACGCATGGTAGAATTGGCTTATACCAAATTGGCACATTTGATTTCTGCTTATGTCCCAAGTAAAGTGGCCTTACCTGTGTCAAGGGCCTGTACATTAATTGCTACCAGTGGGCCAGCAGCACTGATTGTTTCACCCTCATAAGTAGCACTTTAAACATGTCTCAGGCCTACTATTGCAGCCTATGTTTGTAGTTTTAAACTGCCAATTCGACCTGGCAAAATAAACCTTTTTCTAGGCACAACCCTTCCTTTTCAATTCATATAAATCACCCCTAGGGCGGGCCCTAGACAGCTCAGAGGGCATAGTGCAATATATTTTAAAAAGTTGGACATGCACTTTTAAGTTCTACCTCTCCCATAGGATAACATTGGAGTCACTTTACTACATTTAATATGCTGTAACTTTCAATTGGGACCAGGTAGACAAGTCAAGTTTGGTGTCTAAAGAATTGTATTAAAAAGCCCTCTTTAATGGTAAAGACAGATTTCTAATCACAATTTTTAAATGCCACTTTAGAAAGTTAAAGACACACAATTGATGGACGGAATGCAGAACAATTCAAAACATTTATCCCCAGTCAAGAGATCTGGGTTAAATCCATCATTCTTTTGCTCCCCAGTTTAGACCTGGCCATATGCAAATCAGTCTTGACCCTGTGCCTCATGGGAACAGTCCAGCCCGAACTGCCAAGCCAGATCCTCCCTGGACCGCAAACAAGCATCCTAGGACTGGTTTCGGGGTTTCACCCCTCTTCAGTCAGGATAGTTTGATTCCAGTGGCAAGGTGAGCCCAGGCCTCACGTCTGGGCATACCTTACGCACTTAGGGCGAGAAAGCAAAAGACACACAATTGATGGACGGAATGCAGAACAAATCAAAACATTCACCCCCAGTCAAGAGATCTGGGTTGAATCCATCATTCTTTTGCTCACCATGCCACCCCAGTTTAGACTTGGCCATATGCAAATCAGTCTTGACCCTGTGCCTCATGGTAACAGTCCAGCCCGAACTGCCAAGGCAGGACCTCCCTGGACCGGAAACAAGCATCCTAGGACCGGATTCGGGGTTTCACCCCTCTCCAGCCAGGATAGCTTGATTCCAGTGGCACAGTGAGCCCAGGACCCACGTCTGGACATACCTGGCGCACTTAGGGCGAGAAAGCAAACTTTGAGAACCACTTGGTGCCTGCAGTCTGATCCTGGGTCCCATGACTAGGTGTTGGTGGCAGTTTGTCTTTGTGTATTGCTCCCAGACAGTGAAACAAAAGGAAGATAAGTGTTGGCAGGATGTGGGCCACTCAGAGTTAACAAGGTAAAGGAACTGTCACCTACCACACTTGCACATCTCAAAGGCTCTGCCTGAGCACCTTCATAAACGGCCTGTCACTAGTCTATTGTGATCCCAGCCAAGCTGGGGCCAGGACAAGGAGGAAGGGAAAACCTGACACCTTAGGGGAGTAGAAACCTCTAGAAATTTCACCAACTTCAAAGTAGGCACTGGGTATAAATAATTGACCTCAGACCCCCAACTCTTTAGTTCACTTATAGACCTGTGAAAACTCTGCCAGGAAGAAGGACTGCTGTGTTGCTGAAAGGACTGTCAGTCTGCTGCTCCGAAGGACTGCTGCCCTCAATGAAAAGGCATAGACCTACATCTGTTTAACCCAAAACCCCAGAGTGAGTACAAGGGCTATTTTGCTGGCCTCCTGACTTGAGCCTCAGGAACAGAAAGCCTTAACACCCTCAACCCCAGAACCTGGACATTTGTGAGAGTCCATCCTGCCTAGTGGTGCCATCCCAGTCCTGGACCCTTGGAAGTAGGCCTGAGGTGCTCTGCCAGCCTATGTGGACCCAGCGGAACCGACGCATCTCCACTGCTAAGTAGTGCAACACAGAGCAAAACTGACGCATCGTCACTGCTGTGTGGATTAGACCCGTTGCAAACCACGCATCGCCTCTGCCGCCCGCACCCTCTTCCCAACCGCTGCTGGGCCAAGCACCCTCAGAGTAGGCCCTCGCAATCCTCATTGAAGGCAGCCTTGGTGATGCTGCCAGACTCCACATCGCAGCCTCACACCTCCTCGGAGATGACACATTGCCTTGAATGCGCAAAGCATTCTTGATGATGCCGGACATCCTATGTCAAACATGACACCCAAATATACTTCATTCAATGGGGCCAGTGCCCATGTTTTCGTGCCTAACTGATGGCGGGTATTGCCCAAGGTACTCATTTGGAGTGCCGCCATTTATAATACATTCTAAATTCATTAATAAAATGCCATCGATAGTGAAACAAAACAATCATATGTGTCTAATCTAATAGGGCCAGTGCCCTGCTAGTAGCTAACTGATGGGAGAGTTTGCTCTCATTGACAGGATCATCTTCGATGACACAGGACCTCGCATCGCAGCCTCACCGCACCTTGAACCTGACACATTGCTTTGACTGCCCAATGAATCTTTGATGCGGACCCTCGCAACACTCTGCAAACCAGGATTTAAGGTACTTTGTTCAGCGGGCCTAACTGGGTCCCTGTTGCCGGTCCGCACTTCATCGTGGCTGGCCTGAACTTTGACTTTGTTCTGGTCCGGCTCAACCAGATATCTTCAGTTGATTCTTTATGCTTTTAGGTGCTATTTTCACTAAAATCTTTAAAATTGCATATCTCTGGTTCTACTGATTGACGTTTTGTCATTTTGCTCTTGTTTTATTTATTAAAAATAATTCTATTTTTCTAAGCTTGTGTCAGATTCATTTTGTGTAGTGTTTTTCACTTTATTAATGTTTGAAGTGTAACACAAATAGGTTACACATTGACTAAGTTAGCGAGACTGCTCTGTGCGGAGCTACCAGATGGCTGAGCACAGGTTAATTTAGGGTTGGCTTATAACTCACCCTGACAAGGACTGTGGTTGCTGCTTGACCAGGGCTCACACCCAAGTCAACCAACACCCCAATTTCTTCCATGGACAGCAGGAGGGAGGGGTAAGGACGCTTACACAGACAATGGAAGAAAGAGAGGAGGTAAGGGGCAGCAAGCTGATCACACAAAGCAGTAGCAGCACAACAAATCATGCAGGGCAGATAAAGGGTGCATTGGCAGTTCAATAGATCATGGAGGGCATGAGTGAGGGGGTAGGGGTAGGAGCAGCAAGTTGATAATGCAGGGCAGGCAAGAGGGGGAGTGGAAGCACAACTCACCATGGACAGCAAGAGGGAGGAGATGGAGGTATGCACACGGACAATGGAGGAAAGATGGAAGGTGTTCAGGGGCAGCAGGCTGACCACTCAGGGCAAGTGATTGAGTACAACGGACCACGTATGGCAGATGAATTAGTAGCAGCACAAAGGAACATGGAGGGCAGAAGGGAGGGGGTGGGGGGTTGATATAGAGAACAGAGGGCACAGGGAAGGGGCAGGAGCAGCAAGTTGACCATTCAATGCAGGCAGGAGGGGTAAAGTCAGCACAACATACCACACAGGTCAGGCAGCAATAGCAGCACAACCAACCGTGGAGGTGAGGAGGGAGGGGAAAAGGGCATGGACTTAGACTATTTTAGGCAGGGGGAGGGAACAGCGACAAAGGCAGTAGGATAATCATGCAGGGCAGACAGGAAGGGCAGTGGAAGCTCAATGGACTTCGGTGGGCAGGGGCATGCACATGGATAAAGGAGGGTAGTGGGGAGTATACTAGAGGCAGCATGCAAACCACAAAGGGCAGGAGGGAGGCCCACAGGCAGCACAACAGACCAATCAGGGTTGGAGTGATAGGGCAGAGCATGGACTTGGCAATCAAGAGAGAGATAGGGAAGGGTCATCGGACCATGCAGATAAGGAGGGAGAGTGCAGGGGCATGGACTCAGACAATAAATGGCAGTGAGGAGGTGGGTAGGATCAGCAGGCAAGTATGGAGGGCATGCGGGATGGCAGTGGCAGCACAGAAGACCACACAGGGCAGGAGTGAGAGGACGGGACAGACTCGGACAACGAAGGAGGAGAGGAAGGGGGTTGGGGTATCAAGCTGATGATGGTGGAAAGGTCTACATGGGCAGGTGTAGCACAATGGACCATGTTGGGCAGGCAGGAGTTCGCACACAGGGAATGACGGGCATGGAGGAGGGGGCCAGGGGAAGCAAACTCACTACGTAGGGCAGAACAGCAGGGGCAAGAGTAGTAATCTGTCCACAAAGGGCTGACAGGATTGGGCAGGGTTATGCAGATGGTCAATTGAGGGCAGACAGAAGGGTGGCATGAGGAGCAATCTGACCACTGGCGAGCAGGTCTGCATTGGCCATGGCAGGCACGAGGGAGAGGCAGACATATGCACATAGAGAATGGAGGAAATGGGGTGAGGTACAGGGGCAGGGGTAGCAGGCTGACCTTGGAGGTCAACTCAATGGATCATGGAGGGCTGGCAAGTGGGGAAAGGTTGTTTCCTTCAACCAACGGGACTCCACCAGCACTGGTCTCACCCTCTGTTTGGACAAAGTATCAAGATGGATGGAAGACTCATTTTTTAAACTTAATGGGTCAAAAACTAAGCTAATGCTCTTTGGGAATAAATAAATGGTAATATTGGAACATTCTGACCTAGCTCTCTTGGTCCTATCCTCGTTTCTAAAGACCAAATCAAAAGTCTGGGTGTTTGGCTTGGCTGGAACCTGGATTTTAAAGAGCAAGGGCAGAAAGTAGCAGCAAGCTGCTATGGGATCCTGCGATTGATCCGTAGAGTGCTTCCTCTACTTCCTTTCCCTGCAAGAAGAGTTTTAGTCCAGGCCCTCATCCTTTCCCGTCTTGACTATGCTAATGTCCTATATCTTGGAGCCCCCTGCGCCTCGATACGGAAGCTAAAAATTGTTCAAAGTTGCGCGGCGTGCATGCTTATGAACATCCCAAAACGCTCCTCGGCGAAACCAGCTTTAGCATCTTTACACTGGCTTCCTATCTCAGCGAAACCAGCTTTAGCATCTTTACACTGGCTTCCTATCCGGGAGCGTATTCAGTTCAAAGCATTATGCATAGCAGACAGGACTCTCTCAGGTAAGGGATCCTTGGCTATTCAGTCCCTTGTTCAACGGTACCGCCTAAATAGGGTTCTGAGGTCGGAAACAAATTACCTACTGTTAACAACAAGAATAAAGAGAGCACGCAGTGGTGGCCGCCTCTTCACTTATAATGTGGCTAAAATCTGGAACAGTCTGCCCCTGCAGATCCGTGCCCAACCTAACTACCTCATTTTCCAGAAACAGATTAAAACATTCCTCTTCCCTTAAACTACGGTTCAGTGTTCAGTGTGAATGCAGGCAATAGCACGGGGAGGCCCACGGGTAACCAGGCGCTTTAGAAATACTGTTTCATTCATTCATTCATTCAAGTACAGGACCTCTGACACCATATACTCAGAACAATTCTGGAATTGAGGACATTCTAAGAGAAAGAAGAGCTGTTGTGCCGCCAGGATCGACTTCCACTTTGCTGCTTGCTTTGCTGTGTTTGTCTGCTGCTTCTTGCCTGTGACTGAGAGGACTGGACTTTACTCTCTACATCCTGGATCTCTAAAGGTTCTCCAAGGACTTATTGGGCTTGTATCCTGTTCGGAAGTCTCAGAAATAGCAAATACTTCACTTGCATCTTGCTACCAGCACCTGGACTCCTCTGCTTTGAGTCCTGCTCAGTCAACGGGTGCCAAATCCAGTCCTGGGCCCAAGGAAGTGAGTATTTGGCTCAGCAACCCAAGAAACCAACGCATCAACACTGAGGCGTCAAACCGGTGCATTTCTCAGCAATATCAACGCATCGCCATTGCCAGCACGGAAGCCGTGGACATTGTTCGCCAAGTACGCAACGCAACAATCATGACTTACAATGCAGCCTCAACTTTGCCAACACAGAGCCTTGGCATCACTACTTCTGCACGGTCTCAGACACCGCATCACCAACATGAGCGATGCACTGTCCCCAGAGTCCGATGCATCCCGGGTCCTGCAGAGCTTTGTGCCAACGCATCACTTGTGTGCCGCACGCAGCACCTACAGTACAGTGGTTCGACATCGACACATCAGTCAGATGCACATAGCTGCTTGACATAGACGCATCTACGACGTTGTCTGACTTTGGAAACAAAGCATCGCCTTCGACAGCGACCCTGACATGCTATGGCATAGAGAGAATAGAGAAAAACTACAGGGAAGGAGATCAGGAACAACAACTTAGAATTGCTGAATCCGATACATTATCCATTTGAATACCAAGTACTTCTATGGATTAAATAGGGACCAGGAATTCACTGTTCATTTTGGGATATTGGGTGTGCATTGTTCCAATGGGAACATTCTCTCGCTCTAAGTAGAACACCCATCCCCCTTTTAGATGGCCAGATTTTACTGTTATTCTAATTGTGAGGTAATTACTCACATTTCTTTGCAGGAAGATATCTTTTTTGGTGCTAATAGTCACATTCATCACAAGTTTATTACACTTACCACACTTATGTTTATTACAATTTTTATAGATCTGCATGTGGGTTGCGTGCAGCCCCAGAATAGATCCGTGCACATAGATCCATAATGATAATGTTTATGGAGGGGTTCCTCTGGTAACCAGTTATGCCTCAGCAATCAATTCTTTACATTCAGGGGCACCGGCCACATTGGATTATTAGTGAAGATGTAGAAGTTTCAGTAGGGTACCTTGTGAAGCGTCCCCCATCAGTTATATACCAGCTGGGCACTTGCCCTATTAGATTAGACACATATGATTGTTTTATTTCACTATCAAAGGTATTTGTTTGATGAATATAGGATGTATTATACAAGGGGGCACTCCAAATGAGTACCTTGGGCAATACCCGCCATAAATTAGCCACAAAAACATGGGCACTGGCCCCATTGAATTAAGTATATTTAGGTGTCATGTTTGATTGCTCTGTCTTATTTTTAGTGGCTATTTGAGGATTTATCACACACACGAAATGTTAAGGAATTTATGTAAGCAGGATTACATTTTGGTGGCAGCACAACCCGTATTCTAAATTGAAAGTATTAGCTTGCTATATAGACATTTTTCGACTACCAGCATGCATTGCTGTATTACTATGTTTTGGGTCTGATGCTAGCTTTGAATGTCATCACAATTATGTTCCTGACAATTGGTGGATGATCGCATGTATAGTACACTGTCAGGCCTTTTTAACGATAGATACAGAGATGCCAGTCTTCTATGTCTATAAAAACACAACAACTGCATAGTTTAATTTTATGAATTAATTTCTTTTCAGCATGTACGCTAAGTAAATATTGGTGTCTATTTAGATGTATACGTGATGTCTAGCCCACGTCATAATCCATGTATTTATTTTGAATACGGGCTTCATTCAGAAGTATGTTGCCTATTTCTATCAATGTGCATCGTTTATGTTGCAGACGATGAGTGAGTCACTGAAACTCGACAAAGGCTACGCAGGTAGTTAAAACGCATCATTCTTGTTAGCAATAAGATTTGGTTTGTTTGGACAAAGGTGTGCCACTATTTTCTACAATTATGCTGGGAACTTTGTACGATCAATATATATATAACCTACTGGAAGTCACCACTAGGTACTTATAATTAGGACCATGTTTCTATAGATTAATAATTTTTTGACTTGCCTACATCTTTGGCGCAGTCTGAAGAATCTTCATGAAATCTTCTGAAAAAAGTGTAATAGTGAGTCTTGTTTTGCATTGAAAGTTCTGGGGTGATCCGTCCAACAGGGAGCGAGAAAAATGGGGGTAGAAAAGAAATACGTTTTCCCATGTTTTTCCATAGGAGCTTTGAACACGACTACAACCCGAACCACTAGAAGGATTTACACCAAATTTGGTTGGAAGGTATATTTTGGTTTGCATATCGTGCTTTCAATTATCTGGTGTAAATCCATTCAGTAGCTGTTGAGAAATTTAAGAGAAAGCAAATAGGAATATCTGTGCAAAGCCTAAGCACAGAACCCATGGTGAGATCTGATTGGCTGCCAACACTTCAACCAGTAAGTGTTGGCAGCCATCCTGGGACTCAGCTTCAGCCGAGTCCCACAAAAAAACGTTTAAAAAAAGAAAATGGGGCAGGGATATGAATACCCTGACTTGCAAGGTGTGGTCCCCCTGTAAACCTGACAGGGCCAAAAATCACTTTAAAAAAAACTGTTGCCACAAACACACGAAGGAGCCAAACCGCAAATCTGCAGCAAATAAATAAATAAATAGGCACTCTTGTTTTGAATACAGCCTCCCCAAGGCTCATTGAGCCCCGGGGACCACCACCTCACCAGGACTTTATTGATAAATAAGGAGGGGGTGCACTTGGCCCCTCCATGGACTCTATAAGCCCCAGGGACTAGCACCTACCCGGGGCTAAAGAAAGATTGATGGGGGCATCCCTCCTGGAGCCAATAATGGTCCCAGGGACTGCTACCTTTCAGGGCTCGCTCCTGCTATGTCCCGGGGTGTCCACCCCCGGGCCATAGCTGTCTGCTGTGACTTGGCAGCCAAGTCAGAGCAAACAATAACTCTGCTCTCAACAAGCGAGAGCTGTGAAACCACTCCCGCTTGCTGAGAGCGGAGTTTTCATCTGTTTCCCTGCCCACTGTCAAGCGGGTTGGGAAAGAGATGAAAGGATTGCTCTGACAGACAGGGAGCTGCATGTTCAGAAGCTCCCTATCTGTGAGAGTAATGCTGGCTCCTGCAGGAGGCGGGGAGCTGGCTGGCACTGTGGGGCCTTGAGGCTCCCCCGCGGTCCTGGGGGGAAAAGACAAGAAAGAGGCAGTATAAAGAGCAGAAACTAGCAGAAGAGGACGTATAAAGGTCAGAAACGAGCAGAAATAGGCAGAATAAAGGTTAGAAACAAGCAAAAAAAGGCAGAATAAAGGTCAGCAATGAGCAGAAAGAGGCAAAATAAAGGTGAGAAACGAGCAAAACAAGGCAGAATAGAGGTGAGAAACAAGCAGAATAAAGGTCAGAAACAAGCAGAAAGTAGCAGAATAAACATCAGCAACAAGCAGAAAGAGGCATAATAATGGTCAGAAGTGAGCAGAAAAAAGGCAGAAAACTAGAGGTGGGCTGTAAACTCCGCTCTGCAGACTGTGTTTGCAGAGTTTTGTCACTCCGCGCTCTGCTTTGCGCCAAACGCCGGCAGAGAGGAGTTTACCGGAGCGCTCACCCCTAGACTTCATCAACCAGCAGTGCGCCAGAAGGCGTGTTTGCAGAGTGGTTGAGAAAGGGGTCGGGCCTCCAATGAGGTCTCTGCAATCCCACTGTGAGGGACTTAATAGTGTCAACAATAGGGGTTCTTGTCCCCCAACAACCAGCAGCAGCCAAGGGGAGTTCCTCCCCCAACCGGAAGTGCAGCAGGAGGTGTATTTGCGGAGTGGTTGAGAAAGGGGGCGGAGCTACCAATGAGGTCTTAGCAATCCCACAGTGGGGGACTTATTTGTGGCAACAATACTTGTATGGATCTAATAATGGGTATGTGAGTAGTTGTGTGGGTGGGCATATGAGAGGTTGTATGGGGTGTGAGTGGTTGTGTGGATGTCATTAGTAATGTAACTGACCATGTCATGAGTGGTGTAATATGTGAGGTCATAAGAAGTGTATTGCAGGGGAGTAGTGTGGCTCACTGGTTAGAGGCAGCAGACCCGGAAGCAGAGGACGGCCCGGGACCAGGGTTCAATTCCCGACGCGGCAGGGTCGTGGACCAGGGCCAGCAGACTCGATAATTCTCGCCTCGGTGCCTACTCTAACCAGGGATCACACTCGGCAACTCTGGGCATTAGCTTGCCTCATCTCCACAACGGCCCCCCACATTCGCCGGGGATGCCTGGTTTCACCTTGAAGATACCCAGGAGGGACCATCTCACAGGGATAGCCAGGACGGGTTCCCCAGCGGTCTACAGCGCCACGACGCCTCGGCAGCAGTGCGCTTTACAAAAAACACTTACATTACATTACATAACAGGGGCGTAAGTTTTAGTTAGCTCAGATATAGATATATATATGTCGTAATGTAACTCTTCTGCTGTACTATGATGATGTACTCTAATGTCAATGTGCTCTAGAATGTATGGTTGCCTAGGAATGATATTGAGACATTCTTGCTGGAGCTGTTGGCAGAGCTGGACCAAATGCTCTGTCCTCCATGTAGCCAAATAAATAACCAACTTATAATCCAGTGCCTCAGCTTGGTTACTACAAATATTTTAGCGACGATGTTGGCTACATATAAGAACCCACGCAGCGCAGCTGTTTTCAAGCTTTCAGCAGAGCAGTTTTTGATTTACCTGATTTGAGTTTGGCCTCTGAAAAGGATTGGGTACAAGCATTGGAATCTGATTGCGTGTTGTGTGAAGTGTCTGGTCTTGTCAGAAAGGGGTGGCCTAGAGAAAAAACGCTTGCTCTTCCTCTCCAACATTTTTGGAAAGTTGAAGATGAACTTTCTATTGAGGATGGAGTGTTGCTCAGGGGTGAGAAGTTTATTCCACCAAGTATTTTTAGAAAAACTATCATTGAGAGGGCTCATGATGGTCATTTGGGCTCGTCTCTTACTAAACGACGTATCATGGACACTTATTGGTGGCCAGGGATGGACGCTGAAATTGATTCTTTGGTTTCTAATTGTTGTGTTTGCGGCGCTTCTGATAAAAGCCTAAAAGTGTCTGTTCCACCATTGATGCCTATTGAGTGTCCCAAGAGCCCATGGTCTAAGTTGGGGATTGACGTCATGGGGCCTTATGAGGTTCTTCCAGGTGGGTCTCTGTTCATTCTTGTTTTAATGGATTACATGTCTAAATGGCCAGAGATAAAGTTAGTAAGAGATGCCAACAGTAAGGCTGTTGTTGATTTTCTCAAAGAAGTCTGGATGAGAGAGGGTTTTCCTGATATGTTAATTTCAGATAATGGAAAACAATTTATCAGTTCTGAGTTTGAGACCTTTTTAAAGGATTCTGGAGTAAAACACCATAAGAGTTCGCTATATAACCCACAAAGTAACGGTTTGGTTGAGAGAATGAACAGAGTGGTGGGGGAGTGTATTAAGTGGGCCAGAGCTGGAGGTCAGGATATTGTCAAAGCACTCAATGCTATGATTTGGTTCTATAGAACTACACCCCACTCTGTCACTAAAATATCTCCTTTTGAGTTGTTGAGAGGACGTAAACCTAACACCAGTTTTAGACCTGCTTGGATGAGGAATTGCGTCAGGTCTGAATCTGATGTTGGTCACCTAGTGACCTTAGCTAGTAAAAATATGTCTACATCTCAATCCAAGCAAAAGCTATGGTTTGATTCTCGTAAGAAAAACTTCACTGGTATTGGGGGACACTGTTAAAATCAAAAGTGGTGTTCATACAAAAAAAGGTGACAGCAGATTTAGTCGTCCTGTAAAATTCTTAAGATTCTTGGTAATGCTGTTATGGTTGATGGGGGAAATTGGTGGAATCTTAACAGGGTGGTCAAGGTTCGTGGAGGTGCCACTGTCCCTCCTTTCAGTGGAAGTCCCTCTTT